>NC_090931.1:527376480-528001480 GCF_040938575.1 Ambystoma mexicanum
TAATGTTTCACAAAACAAGCAATACCACAAGCCAAAAACAGAGCTATGGTACACAGGATTTCTATGCTTACAGCCTAAACAGATACATTTAGCATGTGTAAATAAGGAATACAAATGTGGTGAGGAATGGGAAGCATACATTTTTTGAAAGAGCACAGGCAGACCTTTTGAAAGGTAGGTTCTTTGTGCAGGTTACAAAAGCGTATAGTGCCTAAAGCAGCGACTAAATGTGGGTCACATTTGGGAAATGAAATGGTTGTGTGAAAAAGTGCAGCAGCAAATGTATGAAAACGTTATGAAAACCAAGCGAACACAAGAAATGTCCTACCTTCCCGCATTCCCACATCTGTCCCAATGAAAACGGTACCACACATGTGTGGGTGCACCTACCTGGGCGCAAAGAGAAAAGGCTAAACAACAGGTAACCCCAAGTCTTTTTGGGGAGCAGAATTTGCAGGAATTGGCGCTTGTGGACAACCTACAGATTTAGGCCTGGGGTGTCGCAGCCACCAAGGAAAACAGGGAACCCCATGCACTTCCAAAAACAAGACATGTGTGGGAATCCACAGATGTCGGATTTGCATGAATCACCCCAGAATTTATTACCCACAATTCCCAGCAAAGTCAGAAATTTGGGGACAAATCACAATTTTCAGACATTTTCCCCTGCCAACCCACCGAAACACGCCACCAGCAACACATGTCCTACCTTCCCGCCTTCCCACAGGTGTCCCGACTAAAACGGTACCTTACATGTGTGGGTGCACCTACCTGGGTAGGGAAAAGGCTAAACCACTGCAATCCCCCAAAAGGTTTGGCAAGACAACCTACAGATTTGGGCCTGGGGTGTCGCAGCCACCAGGGAAAACGGGGAACCCCATGCATTTCTAAAAAGAAGACAAACGTGGGAATCCACAGAGGTCTGACTTGGGCGACTCGCCTTAGAATTTATTACCCACAAGCCCTGGCAAAGTCCCAAAGTCCCTGGAAACTATTGAAACACGCTGCCAACAACACATGTCCTACCTTCCCACATTCCCACAGGTGTCCGGATGAAAACAGTACCTCAACTGTGTGGGTGCACCTACATGGTGGAAAAGAAAAAGTGTTCACCATCCACAAGTCCAACGGCAGTCCCAGGGAGCCCTGGCAGGGTTCTGTCTGTTCCCCAAGGGAAATTCTGTAACGCAACCCAGCCAAAGCTAAAGGGTGGTCAGGGCTGATGTCCCAGGCCTTGGGCACCCGTCACCCATGTGGGTTGACCATCCCCAAGCCCAGCCTGGAGCTCTGACTGAGGCTGTGTTACAGCTTCTCCCTCCGGAAAAGGTTGGGGACACTGACGGGGCTCCCTGGAACCGCTGCTGGGCTTGGGTGTGGTCAAACCACATGGGAGACAGCCGCCCAAGGCCAGGGACATCACCCCGACCATCCTGGAGGTCTGGCTGGGATGCGTTACAGAATTTACCTCTGAGAAGGTAGGGGGACCCTGCCAGGGCTCCTTGGGACTGCCGCTGCACTTGGGGATGGTCAACCCACATGGGAGACGGGTGCCCAGTGTTCTGGCTGGCCTGCATTACAGCTTCTCCCTCTGTGAAAGGACTAGGAATGCCCCGGCCCTCCCGGGAACCACCGCTGGGCTGAGGGACGTTCAGCCCACATGAGAAGCAGCCGCCCAAATGCCAGTGATATGACCCCCTACAACCTGCCGCGGCTCTGTGGGACTGGTCAAACCACACAGGAGACAGCCGCCCAAGGCCAGGGACATCGCCCCCAACCATCCTGGAGCGCTGACTGCATTACAGAATTACAGAGGGAAGGGGACTCTGCCGGGGCTCCCTGGAGCTGCCGCTGTGCTTGGGGACGGTACACCCACTTGGTAAATGGATGTCCAAGGCCGGGGACATCACCTCCAACCATCCTGGAGTACTGGCTCGGCTGCGTTACAGCTTTTCCCTTCGGGGAGGTACTGGCACAATGGCGGGACTCCCTGGAGGGAGAAGCTGTAATGCAGGCCAACCAGAGCTCCAGGAAGGTGGGTGGAGGTTTCCCTGGCCTTGAGCGGCTGTATCCCATGTGGGTCGACCGTCCCCAAGTCCAGCGGCAGTTCCGGGAAGCCCCGCCAGGATCCCCATTCCTCCCCGGAGGTGACATCTGTAATGCAGCACAGCCAGAGGGGCAGCCTGAACTTGCGGACGGTCAACCCACATGGGAGACAGCCGCTCCCAGGGAAACACCAATGTAATACTGGCATGGGGGGAAATTTGTGGCCTGACCCGGCAATTGTGTACTAGCCCACCAAAATACCTCCCCAGACGGCCCACTTCCGCCCACACCACCAACAATCCTACCCAAGTCCGACCCACCCCACTGACAATGGGCCCTAAACGTAGAATAATAAAAAACAGTACTCACATAACGTTGCAGCTGCCCGTGTAGAAAAAGCTGTAAACGAAACAGAAAACATTTGTTAACTGTGGACACCCCAGCAAAAACAAATCATAACTACTACTCTCCGATCACGGCCCCCTTTCAAGCCCTCCCTGGTGGTCTACTGACGCTCACTACCCAAGTAAAAACACATTTGCCCCATCCTAGGAGCAGATTGCAAGATTGCACTAGCAATCTGCCCCCAGTGAGGGCTACATGAGATACCCCTATCCATTTGGGGGAGGAGAGGGCCACCCCCCTTTTCATTACCCAAGTCGCTTGTGGTTTAGGGATTCCCCCCACCAACAACATTTTCTGTTACTGTGCCCATCTGCCCCCAGGGTGGGCAAAACGTACTGCCCCCATGCTTTGGGGGGGGGCTGTGCCAATATTTCGGGTGGCTTCTCCCCCCAGCCCAAATGGATGGGGGGGGCATCACTTGTACCCCTCCCTGGAGGCAGAAATCTGCCCCCAGCGAGGGCTACATCAGGTGCCCCCCATACACTTGGGGTGGGGGAGAGGGCCACCCCCTTTTCATTTTACAAGATCACTGGTGGTTTAGTGTCCCCCCCTCCCTACATGAACAATTTTTTGTTTGTTGCCCCTACCCTAGGGGCAGATGGGCACATTAGTGCGCACATCTGCCCCCAGAGTGGGTAGAACATACTCCAACATGCTTGGGGCCCCATTCCAAATGTTTCTGGTGGCCCTGACCCCCCCGGCCCCAAATGGATAAGGGGTCATCTCATGGGGCAGATTGCAGTAGTGATCTGCCCCCAGGGAGGGCTACATGAGGTGTACTTTATCCATTTGGGGTGGGGGGCACCCCCCTTTCCCCTAAAAATAAAAATCATTGGTGGTTTGGTGGGCAACTCCCCCTCCCCCCAACAAATATTCAACATTTTTTTTTCGTTTTCCCCTTTCCTTAGGTAATGTGCCCATCTGCCCCCCGGGAGGCAAAACGTGCTGGTCCATGCTTTGAGGGGACGGCTGCTTACATAGTAAGCAGCCCCCTCTCACCTTCCCCCCCACTTCACAAACAGATCCCTGGTGGTCTAGTGGCATTGCTGGGTGCGGATCAAGCGATCTGCACCCGATCCGCACCCAGCTCTGCTTCAAACAAGGTGTCGTTGTTAATGGGAGAGTGTTCATTTTCCAACAACACTTCCCTTGATCTGAACGTCACAATAATGCCGCCGATCGAGGGAGAGAAAGGTGGAGACTACCTTCTCATTTCACTGCGGCAGCCTAAAATGGCTCCCCTGGGAAATTTACTTTCAGTTTCACGTCAGCACGCATTACACATGCTGACGTGAAACTGAAGGAAATCCAACCCTCGGGCCGTGAGGAGGAACCTCCTCCTCACATATCCCGAGGGTTGGATTTCACTTTTGCAGGGATCGCACAAAGTGAAGTGCAAAAAAGGACGAGCTATCTCATCCTTGGCAACACAAATGTAATGCTAAGGACAAGATCGCTCATCGTTGGCACTTAAGGGGTTAAAAAGCACCAACTGCTGACAGTTTCACTGGCATACAAATCAAATAGTAATGTGAATCAACAGCAGACATAGGAAGGAAGACAAGTTAGGTTAAGCAAATGGCTGAATAGTACTTTAGCTACTAAGACAGTTCTGTGTGAGGATCCCCCAACTGGGCAACCTGTAAATAAAGTGTATCAACAAGCCCAGTCAATATGTGTTTAAAATAGTCTTGTTTCTTGCTAAAATGCTCTACTACCCCAATGTACCTGAGTTTCTTTGACGGTTCGTCGATGGATCCCTTGAGGGTGAACTCCCTTTAAAGCAGGAGCCACAGGGTGTCGAGTGTCCTCGAAGAAGGTGAACCCTGGCGTTGAGAGTCCTCAATGAAAAGAGTTTGATGCTGGAAAGATGGCTCGATGAAGGATGCAGGGGCGTCAGAGGTCGGTGTCGGCGATCATGACTTGACCCCGGCTGGTTTTCAGATCTTCCTTGTCAGTGTGTTTGTGGACTTCAGGTGGCAGGAAACCCACCGGTGGATTCTCCTCGGTTTGTCGACGCCCTCAACTTGCTCTGGCGGGACAAAGCGGTCGACGATGATGGCAAGGGAGTCCTTGGTGTAAATGTTCTTAGGCAAAAGGTGGAGCATTGCGGCTCGGGTCATCGAGCAGCACAGCATCAAGCTGTCCCCGTTTCTGCGCAGCACGACTCGACTGGCTTCCAGCGGTTATGGAAATCCACTGAATCTCGGTCGATGGCAATGGACTTCGACGGCCTTGATGTTTGGGTGCTTCACTTCAAGATTCCTCTGCGGGCCCCTTCTCCGGTCGACAGCCTTTCGGGACTCGCTTCCAGGGTGCCTCGGTGAAGATCAGCTTCTGCACAATGTTCCCTCGTAGCTCAGGGAGAGGACTCCTAGCCAGGTCCTCTCTCGGGTGTGTTCAACAAACTCGGCAGCTTTCGGATCGGGTCGCAGGAAAGCAGCAGCAATTCTTTTTCTTCCAACTGGGCTTCAAGGATAAGCAGCTCCCAGTTTCAAATTCAGCTTCTGAACAATTCTGGTAAGTTAGAGGTCCTCAGATATACAGTTCCGTCTCTCATTCACACTGCTGAGCCAAGCACAGGCAGCCAATCATTCAGAGGGGCATTCATGCAGGCAGGAAGCCAATCAGGCTGGAATGCATATTGGTCACACACTCCATTCACCCAGGTCCCACCCCAAGAGTGTACCCACAACATACAGTCACTAGGTGAGTCTGACCTGGACTTCACCCACAATACCATATATTGTTCTTCCACCCAACAGCCAGTCAGGGGAAGGGACAGAGTTGGGGCTTCCCAGGACTTTGGGAAAACAAGGTAACGGGTAATCGAAACCAAGAGGCCACAGGGGCCATCTTGTCTCCTATAAAAAATCCACTGATTCCTATGGCAGGTCATGCGTATCCCAAAATGGAGTATACTCAGAGCACCTGTCAAATTCAGCATGGAGCTGCCACCAGCCCATAACCTGCTGTGTGAGCCACACACAGATACCAAGAAATATACACCAGGGGCACAGAGTTGTACCCCCACCCATGGGTGCCATAAGGGTATCCCATGGGTCTCTCTCTGGTCACCACAACCAAAAGGAGGAAGAGCTGGACTGCCAGGAGTCCCACATGGACTCCTATGCAGAAAACAACACAGAACACACATGATAAGGGAGTACAGGACAAGGACTTGGGGACCCTGTACCTCCAATGCATTTCCAGCATCACAGTCTCAAATGGAACACACATTTTCAGGTGTACTTTGGGGTTCTGCCAAGGGACTTTCAGGGATCTTAAGTGGCAAATGGTGCATACAAGATCAACACTACTGTCCCACAGTCATCGATTACGGTATAGTGGATTGTCTCTTCTTCAGGAATGTTATAAATGTTGCATTTCTGTTTGAACAAAAAATGAACACTGTCCGCTTGAGTTAATCTTCCATTGGCCAGGGTAGGTATCACAAAGAAGACGTCCAACAGCCAGAGGGGCTGGTTGGCGATGCCTAAGCTCGACAAGGAGGCATTGGAAAGAATGACTTAATCACAAGAAAATAAGATATTACCTTAAAACTGTTAAACAGTTCAGAGGCCACAAAGGAAAGTATCAGTTTGAGTCATTGGTGGAAACTATCCGGGACAGAGCTATTTGCAAACAGCATCCCCAAGTTCAGGAGGTCCAGGTTATAGAAAGGGATGCCCCACCCATGGTTCGATGCAAAATGTAGAATCTTCAACAGAAAATTCAACCACAATTTGATCAGTGGTGTGTACATGGCTGGTCAAATTTATAATTTTCAAAATTACATATCAAAATTGCCAAAAGACAAAAAAAATGTTGAGAAACAATCGGAGCTTTTTCGAAGCACACCAAATTGTTTTATGTTTAATTCAGTTGTCGAGATGGGCATTATGCCATCTCCTTGGACAAATAACCTTGGTGGGGGGCTGGTGGCCCAAGGACTATATGCCCATGTTCACACTGGACATTTCTAGTAAGATATTAGCAAATGTGTGTTGCTCAGACTGGAGCCGAAGACACGACTATTTTGGATTTAACCCCGGCCGGTCTCCCTAACAGGGCCTGCTAAACACAAAGGACTATTTTGGGATCTATAGTTTGACATTAAATATGATAAAAAATAAAGATGATGTTCTTCAGAAAAATGGTGAAACCTTGTAGCTACCTTTTAAATGAATATAGAGATGAGAGGCCAGTTTCATTTTTATTTGAGCCTACTGAAAGGGCCCCATTAAGTATTAAAGGGCTTTCTACATTTGGGGTATTCTAATTGGACAAGTGCCGGAGGTATATAAGGAAAAGGTCTGTTACATGATTTTTATGGCAGCGAAATCTAGGGTGGTTCAAACTGTCCTGTGCTGAAGGGGTTGTAAAATAAATTCCTTTGTCAAATAGCAGGTCTCCTTGCAGATACTTGCGGTAGAGCCTTATGAGGTGAATTGGGGGTGTTCAGTTTGAAGGTGTTGGGCCAGTGAAGATTTGTTACTTATTTTTTAAAACCACATCTGGGATTTTCTGGTAATCATAAAATAAATTTCAGTGCACATTCGATTGCAGCCTCCCCTGGTAGAGATAAATACTTGTGGTACGGGGGTTCTAAGGCACTGTCCATTTGGATAGGGTATGAGATATAACTACATTTGGCACATTAAGTCAACTTAAAGCAAGAGCTTGTCTCAAGGGGAAAGAGGCAGATGCCCAAAATATACATAGGCTGCCCTCTTGCTTTATATAGACTTAAATACACATATAAGATGGCAAAGAGAAATAGGATCCCCAGAATGCAGGAGGCTGATGCAAATGGTACGTTTAAATTTACCCACCCCCTTGATAAATAATGGTGGTGAGGAGGCAGCGCAAAGTGGCCTCCAGTGGATTCGAGGAAGATTTTGTTAATTTCCAGTTAACTAGTAGTTTATCTGTTTTGCTTAAGCGTGGACATACATGGCAGCTATGTTTCAAATAATTAATTTTAATGATCAGGGCTTTAAATATAGCTTGTTTGAATATGTTAAAGCTGCTTTTTTATTTTGTGCTTGTTCTATGAGAAGCTTTTGACATACGATACATGTTTATAAATGTTGCTAACTTAATGGAGAAATACGATTAAATAAATATTGATTGAGTAATACTTGTCATTACATGGTAGGCTTTAAAGATCACTTCACTGGGGCTTTGGAGTTTACATCCTAAGAACTGTTTTGACCTCTAATGGTAAAGATTACTTTTTAAATCTCTTGGGGCCTGTTACATTGGTGAAAAAGTGACTAGGAATGAAAATCATACTTTTCTGAAGGATGTACAGCCTGTTTTTTTCTGCCGAAAAAAATAATTTGCACAGTGGCAACAAACACAAATCCTGCATGTATAAAAATAAGCCAGTTAGAACCACAACAGGCTTATTGGCCAACATTCTTGCACAGTCCAGGACTCTGTCCTGTCTATATTGCTACTGAGGTCTCATTGCTTCAGCACCTCCTTCTAGGCCTCCACACCATGTCCCAGAGCAACAATTTAGGGTGCCGCGAGCACCATCTTGCTCCCGAGCTACACGTTGGGGATCACTAGCTTAGACATTGAGAGTCTGCCTTCTTTACTGTGTAAACATAATTTCCAATATGGGCAAATAACCAACAAGTACTGCACCACAGCTAACCTTTCACCATCCCAATACATTTTAAATCTGTGCCCTTTATGTCATTAAAATTGGTATTTATGTAGGGCAAAGTAACTGTGAAGAGGGCAAGCTTTGTGGTAAGAAGCAGAGGGTTGGATAAGATCACATGTTGTTGATACTAGTTGCATTATTTTTGGAAAGACTCTTCGCTGTCATGCTCTGAAGCTGAACTGAGCAGAGAAGTCCTGCCAGTGACAGATGTGGTACTGTTTGAAGAAGTGAGTCTCCAACTTTTTTCGGAACTACAGGAGTAAAGGCCAAAGTCAGGTGCAGGGCTTTGAAGTAAGGCCATGAGTATTTCATGAGAAAATATAACATAGTAAAAGGAACTGAAAATAACCATAGGGTAAATAAAATCACTATTCTTAGTAAGTTACATCTCATGGGCCTGTGTTTTAAATGTAACAATGCGTTCAAGCCAGTGGCATATTTAGGCTTTCTGCTGCCCTAGGCCCAGATAAGTGCATGCGCCCCCCCAACTTTACTCCACCGCTGCCACACTCTGCACCTTAACCAGATTACACCCCTTCAACAAACTCTGCCCACGTTGTCCAAACTACGCTCCTTCACCCCCATTTTGTTCCCATAACATTATAAGGACGTGTTTATGGTTCCAGGAATTATAAACCTATTGCTTCCTTTCTATTAATGTTTGTTTGTTTATTTTATTTATATTGCGCACCAGACCCAAAGGTATTAGGGCGCGAAGGCATAAAGAGGGTTGTTAAGCTTATGTTACATAAAGGGCATGAATAATAAGTACAGCTCTGGTTACAATGCTGTATACATGAACAACAGGCAGGTGGATAGGTATTATACAATAAATACAAGGAATACAAAGAATAAGTGTGAAACACATGTATATAACAACAGCAATGGGGTCACATATATACAATAAAGCTAGGAAGTTGCAGGTGAGGTTAGGTCAAATGTCATGTTCCTTTAGCCAGTAAAGGAGACTAGATCTAAATTGTAGGTAGGGTAAGACTTCCCTTAAGGCAGGGGTAGGGAATTCCAGTATTGTGCTGCTTTAACGGGGAAGCTACTCCCACCGGATTTAGTATGCTTAAATCTGAGTACTAATAGAAGGTTAGAGTTGACTTTTCTTAGGGGACGAGAGGCTGTTTGTCTAGTAAATCTAGCTGAGTGGTATTGTGGGGCTGATTGGTTGAGGCATTTATGTGTCAAAGATGCAGTTTTAAGGAGGATCTTGTCTTTCGTAGAGAGCCAATTGACGGATCTCCTGAGGTCAGAAATATGGGCATTTTTAGGGACGCTTAGGGCAGCTCTTAAGGCATTGTTTTGAAGGGTCTGAATTTTGGACATAATGTATTTGTTGCTACCTATATAGAGGGCATCGCAATAGTCCAATTTGGATAAGATGAGGGTTCTCGCTAAGGTGATAAAGTTGTTAGGTGAGAGGAAAGGCTTGGCTGCACTGATTAGCTTGCAAGTATAGGATGTAGCTGAGGCCATAGCATTTACTTGTTTGCTGAAGATGAGCATGGAGTCTATGTAGAATCCGAGGGTTTTGACTACTTTAGCCACAGTGATGTTGTTATCGTCAGTTATGAATGATGAGTAGTTTGGACCTAGTTTTTTGATGTTGGATGGGGTACCTAGAATGAGGAGTTCTGTTTTTTCATCATTCAGGCATAGACCGTGAAAAGCCATCCATGCCAGGATGATGAGGTATACTCTGTTCACAAAGGCCAAATTTTGTCATAATCTCCCGTCAGCGGGATGAGGATCTGTGTATCATCGGCATAATTTGTAAAGGTGATACCTAGACCATCTAGATCATCGAAAAGGGGCTTTGTGAAGATGTTATACAGAGTAGGAGATGCGCAGGACCCCTGAGCTACCCCGCAAGATATGGGTGCGGGGTCCGCAGCTGCAAGAGGAGAGAAGACTTGCATTGTCCTGTTGTCAAGGAAGGACTGGATCCAGGCGACTGCCTCCTGAGAGAAACAGGCCGCGGAATACAAGTGGTTGCAGAGTATCGAATGGTCTACCAAGTCAAACGCAGCTGAGAGATCAAGTAGTAGCAAGAGTGCTGTCTTGCCTTCGTCTCTCAGTGCGTCTATTTGTGCCTTAAGGTCTATGAGCGCAGTCTCAGTACCATGTTGAGGTCTGAAGCCAGACTGTCGAACTCATAGTAGGTGGTTTTGTTCCAGATGATGCTGGATTTGTAGATATGCTATTTTATCCAAGATTTTGAGTAGGAATGGCACTGTAGTTATGGGGCGGTAATGAGTGGGGATAGATGGGTCAAGGGTTTGTTTTTTAAGGAGGGGGAGGACCCAGGCATGTTTCAGGTTGCTGGGTATAGTGCCTGATGTGAATGAGGCGTATATGAGTTTAGTAATGAAGGGGGAGAGTTCACGGGCAGCATCTTTTATGATTTGAGCTGGACATGAGTCACCATGACAATTAGACGGTTTGAGGGTAAGAATAACTTTTTCGACTTCTTTGATGGATAATTTGTGAAAGTGGAAGCAGGGGGTCAGTGGTGTGGGTGGAGGCAGGGTGGTCTGAATTAGTGGAGTGGTATTCGTACCAATCTTGGAGATAGTGGCATAAGTACCAGTCCTAGAGGCAGTGAGGGTGTCTTTTTTATTGTTAATCTTCACCTGGAGAGTTGTTATCCTGTTGGCCAAAGCATTTTGTATACTTGTACACCAATGTTTGTCCTTATGACAGGAGTCAGGAGCTTGAATTGATGATTCTACCTCTTTGAGAATGGCAAACAGTTCGTTGGTATTTGATTTGGCTTGGGAGATTCAGGCGTTGTATGAAGTTTGTTTGGCTATGATAATTTCTTTTTTGTAGAGGGCGGCTAGTTTATTCAGGTTATTCTTGTTAAGGTGTGAGGGGTCAGATCTCCAGATTTTTTCACTTAGACGTTTCTCTTGTTTAATTGCTTTCAGATGTGGTGAGAACCATGTGTTTAGGTGTTGGCAGGGTTTGCTTAGGTGTAAGCCTGTCATCTTCTATGTCACGTTAGTTAAAAGAGTGTTTTCAGATCTCTGCTGCCCAAGATTTGGGGAAGGCAGTGTGTTCTACAGTTGAGTGCACTAGAAATTATTGTTACGGCTAATTGTCTACTTTGGGTTAGGTCTGAAAACAATCTTTTAGAGGAACGGATAAGAAATAAGCTGTCTGTCAACTGGAAAAAAAGGAGAGAAGGTTGGTACAAGAAATTTTGGTTTCAATGCTAATATCTGGATTCTCTCACAAATTGTCTGCTGTCACTCTGACGAGCACCTAGACTGGTCTGTAATATTAATGCACCATCTTGTCAAATGGTAAAGGTTACATATGAAATTTGCAAGTAGTACAGGCACATCTTATAAAAATGTTGAAGACAAAGAACTAAACCCCCTTCTCATGGTTACAGCTCTGGTGTTAGCTAGGGCAAAATGGAAAAAAGGCAAGTAACCTGCTGCAGCCAAACTACCTCTAATCCCTTGGGCTGGAATGCCATTAAAATATGGCAAATTCAAAGGTGAAGTTTGTAAATTCTGCCTGGGCATAAACACCTCACTAGAATTAAAATGGTTGGAGAAGGTTCTTGAAATCTTTGGATGTGCATTCTCATGGTGGAGTAATGGATATGGGCGACCCTGTACATTTATGTGTGGGAAGTGTAAGGAAGGCATGGTATCAAACAGTAAAGACAGACACAAGTGATCACAGTTCAAGGGTCTTTATTGAACTTCAGTGGTTTGTTAGAATGCCTATTTAAACCTAAATCTAAAGATGGGAGCACACTACGACCATCAAATAATAATAACGCGGTCCTGGTGGAGTCTGTCAAAATAAAAGGGCTTATACTAATAAACATATTGCCAATCCCTACCTCTAAATACTAAATGGTGTGAGATAACAATGTATGCAAAAGAAAAGTGTTCAAGAAGTGATATGTCAGGATAGTTGAGCAGCTGGCTTCCCTTCCGCACGTTTTCAGCATGGGGCAAGGCGGCACGTGCAGGCTTCCCACACACTCTGGCTTCTTGGCCACGAGGTAACAGTTCAACACATAGACTTTGGTGGAAGGCCCTGATGCCTATCTCCCAATGACAGTCTCTGATTGTAGAGGGCCTGATGTAACAAACAAAACACAAAAATTCCTTTCCTGTGTCAGGGTTTTTACTTTAACAAGTTCAAGACTGGTCTCCCCCCTTTGGGCTCAGACCACGGATCCCCCTCGACCGGGCTCAGACCCCTTTTCTACAATGTTCACAATTTGCTCTTCCTCATTCAGGCTCGGACCATGGATTCTCCTCGACCGGGCTCAGATCCCTTTTGATGCTAGAATCGAAGATTTTCGAATGTGCGATGGTTTTGCTTAACCGTCGCAGCACCACTTCAATTCAATTTACACAATTTACACTTCACATGAATCTTCTGCTTTCGTTTCTCTTGTAAGGATAACGTACAGAGACCTTCGACTAAGCACATTCACAGTGAGGGACTCTTTAAACGGTATTGTATCCTTCCTTCTCATGTTCAAATATTCACCAGCAGTTTAGCTTAACTTGTCTTTTTCATCATACGCATTTAACATTGTTGGTTCCAGCGCTCGTTTTACAATGTTGCTGCTTGCAACCTTGACTGCAAACACTGACTGGTCTGGCATCGGTCTCCCCAACTCATTCGGCTGTGTTGGTCTCTGTCGTTTCTTTGTTCTTGGAGCCAAGGACGATACTACAGCGTCTGCTGCTCCTCCCTGCCTTGGTCAATTGCGCGGGAGGAGTCTCCGACACACAATGCAAGACTCTTCAGCCTCGTTTCCTTGTTTTATCTTTTCTGCTTGAAGGTTTCTTGAAAGTAACGGCTTCCTGCCAAAAGATCAAAGGTGTTGCCCCTCTCAGGAACCTCTCACGTCTGGCCATCATTCACCCGTCGTTCAGCTGCCGACTTGAAACTGCTGGACCTTCGTGTGTTTTGCCTCGCTCAGAGTGTGCTCTCGTGCTCCGCCTTTTATCTGTGTGGGGAAGTGTTATGCAAGTCAGGTGTGAGTGATTGTCGATAATTGCCTGACCTCGCCTGACCATAGTATTGGGACATGTCAGGTACATGGCTCTGGAATTAGTCTGTTTTCTCTTAGAGTGGGTTGTCCGTGTAAAAGTGTTCATGCAGGAAAAGAGGTATGGGGGGCTGAGTTTCTAAATATTCCATCAGGTAGGATGGGGTAAAGGTGTCATAGGAAAGAGAGGGATACCACGTCTCACCATCCGTCCCACTCCCAGTCCCAGAGGACCCCTCACCTCTGATGATCCCCCGCACTGGTCCATCCCCAAGGTCTGGATCCAATGGCGATGGCTGTACCCTGGCCACCTGATGGAGAGATCTGCAGGGATTAGCGGCTGAGACACCTTCTGGTTTCTCACAGAAGCAACAGCATTCCTTGTAGCTGCACAATGCAGGCACCTTTTATAACAAATGAAGTGGTACATATTGTTTACATCATTGCTGTTTGTGCAATTGTTCAAAATGCCCAACACTCCAATAGTAACACTGAGCAATTGATCCGGCGTTCCAGCACAATATTACCTTTGTGGGTGTGGTTTAGACTATGGGTCATGCCAGCTTTCGTTTAAGGTAATGAAAATGTTTTCGTTTTTTTTTAAACTCTTTTTATTGAATTTTGCAACATATCAAACAGAAAAGGGAAGAAACATTCCCTCCACCCATCCCTCTCCCACCCCCTTCCCCCACGGCAACGAGCTTTAACATCTTAAATCGCCATCCTACTAGGCAGTCACTCCACATTCATTGTAGGTCCAATAGTCTCAAGCGCTGCGGGCACCACATCACCCTAAAGTCATCCTTAAGAAAGTTCAATATTTCCCCCCCAGTCCCTCCGCAAAGCACTGCACTTTATTGTTCATGGCATAAGTCGCCCATTCCAAAGCTACTATTTCCCAAATCTTCCGGAGCCAGTCTTGACACATAGGGACCTCAGGGCCCTTTCATCTCTGAGCTATTAACATCATAGCCGCCAAAGTCAGTATCGTTTTTGCTTTCTCCCTTCATCTAGGTTCCCCTGCCCCAGAGACGTCTCGAATGCCTAAGAGGATTTGTACCAGCGTTCTTTCATCTCCCAGGCCAAAGGCCTGCTCCTGCGCTTTCCGGATCTCTCCCCAAAAAGGTCCAATCTTTAGGCACTTCCACCATTTGTGCTCGGCTGTACCTGCCATTCCACATCCCCTCCAACTCTTCCCCGATATTGCTGGGTATATCCTATGGAGCGGGCTGGGGTATAGTGTCACCCGAATAATATCTTATACCATGCTTCTTGTAATTGGGACGCCTTAGCCAGTTTAGGTACTCTCCTCCCCAGCCTCTCCCATTCTGTCCTACCAATCTCTCGCCCTAGGACCCGTTCCCATTCCTGCATATAAACCCATTGAGTGCCTGCATTTGCGCTATCCAGAATCTTATAGATGTTGGAAATGAGGCCTTTCGTTCCATCATTAGTGAGTAGCAATCTCTCAAATTGTGTTAGTTCTCGTGTGGCCGCCGTTGTAACCCCTGGGTGTAGTACCCAATGTCGTATCTGTGCGTACCGCAACCTTTCACCCTCTTGTGTTGCGAATACCCTCTTACAGTCGTTAAATGATAACGATTCCCCTCCTTGGAACATATCACACAGTTTCTTACAGCCACCTTCCCGCCATTTCGCAAATGCCCCTTTCTCCAAACCTGGGGTAAAGTCCCCATTGCCGAAAATGGGAGTGAAGGGGGACAGAAATGTGGTTATCCCCTTAGGTACCACCAGCTTATCCCAAATATCAGCCATAAGTTTGGTAATAGGACTCTCAGAGAGATGCCGGGGTCTATGCGATTTAGGCAGCCGTAACACTTCGGCTAGGTTACGGTGCGCCACCGCCCTATCCATCCTCACGCATAGCTTATCTTGCATACCTTCTTCCCCCTGCAACCATTCCCTGATGATGTGGAGCTGTGTTGCTTCATAATATCGCCGAAAATTCGGCAATGCTAGACCTCCCTCCCCCTTGGATGCCATCAGAAGCCTGATACCCACTCTGGCTCTTTTCCCTTCCCAAATAAATCCCTTGGTCAGCGTTCCCAACTCCTTAAAGAAGCTCGACGGGACCGGCTGCGGGATCGCCTGGAATAAATAAACAACAGCCGTGCGAGTGTGACCATCTTGACCGCGGCTATCCGCCCCACCCATGGCACCCTAAGACCTCTCCACCTTTGGAAGTCCCTCTTAATTGCCTTAAGAAGCGGGGGGAAGTTTGCCGAATACCACCCTGCTAAAGTTGCCGTGATTCTCACCCCCAAGTATCAGATCCCTCCCGGGCTCCACAGAAAGAGAGTACTCTCTTTCAACCTATCCCGTTCCGCTGCCTTTAGTGTTAAGTTCAGAACCTCTAACTTGTTAGCGTTGATCTTTAGTCCTGAGGCTTCCCCAAAAGTCTCCAGCAGGGTCACGCTAGCCTGAAGTGATTCCTTTGGCGCCGTCAGCATGAGCAACATGTCTGCAAAGGCTGCGACCTTCTGTTGCTCTCCTCCAAAGGGGATGCCCTGTATCTCCGCAGCCTCCCTTATTGCTTGTAAAAGCAGTTCTAGATAGATCGCATACAGTATTGGGAAAAGCGGGCAGCCTTGTTTAGTTCCTCTCTGCAAGTTTACCCGCCTTGAGGCATTATTCTAATGGTGGGGGCTTGGTAATTAGCCCGAACCATCGTCATGTACTCCCCCCCCCCCCCCCAAATCCCATCTTTTCCATTACCTGAAACAGAAAGTCCCACTCCATGTGGTCAAAAGCCTTTTCCGTGTCTAGTTGCCACCAAGACCGCGGGAGTGTTCGTTTTCTGCACTTTTTCAACTATGTGGGCCACTCGCCTAATATTGTCTGCGGTTTGCCTGCCCCTGATGAACCCGGCCTGGTCGGGGTGTGTCAAGTCTGTTCGCCAGGATCCTTGTGTATAACTTAGCATCGGTATTAATCAAGGCTATGGGGCGGAAAGATGCCCTCTCCTCTGGATTTTTATTTGGTTTAAGGATGAGGGTAACCTTGGCTTCCTCCATGGATGGGGCAATTCTACCTGTCTGCCGAAATGAATTAAATAATGATGTCAATTGCGGGGCCAACTGCGAGATAAACAATTTATAAAAAAGCAGCAGTGTAGCCATCCGGGCCAGGGGCTTTGTGTACCAGAAGAGCCCTTATCACACCTCCTCCTCCGAGATTTCTTGATTGAGGACTTCCTTCGTCTCTCTACTGATTTCCCCCAGCTGTACTTTTTGCAGGAATTTATCCTGTGTGTCACTTCGGGGATGCTGAGAGGCATAAAGGGAGTCATAATACTCCGCTAGGTCCTCCTGTAACTCTTCTTGCCTTGTGACCCGCTCCCCTGTACCTAATTTCAACGCCGTAATTGCGTTTCTCCCCCTTTTACCCCTTAATAGGCGTGCCAAGAGTGCATCTGCTTTATTAGCCTTTGCGTAGTATTGTTGCCTCACAGCGAGTAGAGCTCCCTCTGCCTTTTTGGTACGCAAAAATTCCAGCTGCCCCACCGCTTTCCTATATTTCCACATTGCTACCCGGGAAGGGGTACTACCCGCCGCCTGTCTAGCCGCTTCCACCTCAGCCTCTAACTGGGATTCCAATGCTTTCAATTGCTTCACTCGGTGGGCAGACACAGCAATTAATTCCACCCTGAGAGTAGCCTTGAGTGCATCCCACCTTATACCCTCTCCTGTATCCTCCTTCCTATTGGTGTCATAAAAAACCTTGATCTTCTCTTCAATGTCCCCCCGAACTTCCGGGTCCCTCAGGATGGCCCCTGGGAATTTCCAACCCCAAACTCTCTTCACCCTCCGGCCTAGATCCATCACAAGGGAGACCGTTTTGTGGTCCGCTATCCCTATCGGACCTGTATGTACCGCCCGAATGCCACCCACCAGGCCCGCTGACACCCATATATAATCAATTCTGGATTGTGATCCATGGACCCCTGACAAAAAACTATGGCCCTCCTCATCTCCCTTTAATTCCCTCCATACATCAAGCAACCCCATCCTACCAATCTTGTCCTTCAACTCCGCAGACGTTTGTTTGTGTGTTTGTTTATTGCATTTATAAGGCGCACCGGATGCAGGAGTACAGGGCACAGACGGATATGCAAAGCTTACATATGTTACAAATATGCAGGCAAATTACCTCTGAAATAATACAATATAATACAGTATGCAGGACTAAGTTGCACGTAGAGGCAGAATAATTGACATCTAGTTAGTTGGAGCTATACACAATTTACAATCTGGCAGTGGGTCGTGCTGACGTACCATAGTTTCAGGGCGTGCTAGTTCTCAATCAGGTTGAGGTGAATAATATAGTGAATAATAAACATTACTGCCCCCCCACCCCCTCCCACCCGCCTTCCAGCCCTGTCCCTCTCCCTATCCCAGGCTATGTTAAGATCTCCCATTAGAACAATCTGACCCCCGGCTTGGTCTTCTAGTACTTTAAGAACCCGTTGCAAAAATTGATCCTGACCAGAGATGGGAGCATACACTGCAGCTACTGTGTACAGGGCCTCTTGGTACTTCCCCCTGACCACAATATACCTCCCTTCTTTATCCCTAGTTACGTCACAGATTCTGAAATCCACCATATTCCTAATAGCCAGGGCCACCCCCCATGCTTTACATTGACCTGAGGCATGGAGAATCCAGTCGAAGCCGCGCAACTTCAATCTACCCTGATCTTTGTGCACTAGGTGTGTTTCCTGAAGCCCCATAATATCTGGCCCTTCTTTCTGCGTGAAATGCTCCAGCTTTTTCCTTTTAAGAGGGGTATTCAACCCTCTTACATTATGCGTTGGCCACTTCAGAAGTCCCCAGTCAGAAAATGGTTACCGCTACGTGGTTGTGCCCTTCTGCCCTCCCTCCAGCCAACTGCTCGTCGCCTCACCCCCTTCTCCCCCCCCCCCCGTTCCTCCTCCCCTCCCTCCCCTGAAGGATAACACCTTCCCGCTCACTCTCTACTCCTAACCCGGGCATCTCCGCCCTTTCCGTTCCCAAAACGGCTGCTTACCTGCGACCCTAAAGTTTCCATCCTCCTTTTAGAGGCCCTCCACCCCTGTCTCTACCATGCCAACTCAGGGTTTCGCTAAAGTCTCATTCCTCACTTCACTGAGTTTTCCTTTATTCTGCGGATCGCCATCCCTGGGTCCTCTTCTTCTTTTATCTCCAACTGTCGTCCATTCCCAGGGCCTCGATCTAGGTCAGCCACTCGAGCCCCTCGGTCCTGAACTCGAAGGGGCATCCTCCAAGTCTATTGGCAGAAGGTCAGCCCCTTCCTGAAGTGAGGTGATACGCCTCTGGGACCCCTCCAATTCAAAGAGCAGTCCAAACGGAAAGGTCCATTTGTATTGTATTGCTTTCTCGTTTAAGACCTTTAGCAGTGGGCCCATTTGTCTCCTTTTCAGGAGTGTACTGGTCGCCAGATCTTGAAATACAGTGATCTGTTCACCCTCAAACATATTTTATTTTAAACGTTTTTTTATTAAGGTTCAACCAACAAAACAATACAGACCAAATATACAGTACAAAACGCCATAATACAGTTTCGAATGTGTATACCATACAATTTGATCTCTACTCCCCAAAACCCACCCCCCTACGAGCCCATCCGGTCTGTTCACTTTGTGTTCACGCCGCGCGGTGAGGTCTGTTCTCCATTAGAATCTGCCAGATCTGGCATCGTTCCAAACAATTCCGCTATCAGTGATTTCCAAGCCAGCAGGGTTCCCACCTCTTCTTCCCCTCCCATCATACTGGACTCCTGCCATACTATGGTCTCTGCTTCCGCCCACTTCTGCAATTCCTTCCACCATATCTCCCCCTGTGGTTTATGACAAGCCTTCCACCCCATGGCGATCCTCCTCTTAGCCAGCACATACGCCAAGTCCCTCAATTTGTTCACATGCTTCAGCTTCTGCGATCTAGGGAACCCTCCCAATAGGCAGGCCCAAGCTGACTCTACTACCAGCGTAACTCCTTTATCCGCCAGTTTTGCCGCTATCTCGCTCCAGAAACGCCCAACCACCGGGCAGGACCAAAACATGTGTAACATGTCAGCCCGTTCTTCATCACACTTGGGACATGCTTGTCTACCTGCGTTTTTAAACTTTGATATCCTCAGGGGCGTCATGTACGCCCTATGCGTAATATATAATTGTATCTGTTTCAGCCTAGCATTCCTCGACACCTTCTGATGATACCACAGAGCCCTCTCCCACATCCCATCCTCCATCGGGCCTCCCACCTCAGTTTCCCAATCTAATCTGAGTTGCGTTGGTTCTTTTCCAATCCTAAGCATCAGCATGTCATATAATCTTGAAATCTCGTGCCCTCCCTCTGTTACGTCATATATAGTGTCTATAATACCATCCGGCTCTGCTTCTAGAATAGTTTCGGGCCAAGTCTTCTTGATTTCCCGCGCCAGTCTATGATATGTAATATATTGACCTACGTGCAGCCCTGTGTCCTCGCCCAACTCCTCAAAACTTATGATGGCTCCCTTCCGCCAAACATCTCCCACCGTTGCCACCCCCACTGGTTCCCAGTGGTTTCTAATCCTCCTCCGCAGTTGCACATCTCCTTTAGCCAGTGCCACCAGTGGTACCTGCGGGGAGCACGGAGCCGGGATCTCCATCATCCTGCACGCGCGGCGCCAAATCCTCCACCCAAGCAGCATCATTTTGGGGCGCCCCTGCATTTCTGTTTCGGATAGCCAGATCATCTCTTTTAAGTAAAATGGGGCACAGTCTGCACTGAACAATCTGGATTTGGGGGTACTTTCATCCGAGAGCCATTTAGCAATGTATTGCAGTTGTCCTGCTACATAGTAGGCCTCATAATTGGGGAGCCGTATCCCCCCTTTTTCGTAAGAGTTTTGCAGTTTCCACAATGCCATCCTGCATCTAGTTCCCTGCCACAAAAAGTCCCTGCATATACTATTAAGCTTGACAAAAAACTTCCCAGGTATGAGGTATGGAATGTTCCCGAAATAATGCAGGAGTCTGGGCAAAACCACCATCTTAAGCATTGCACTACGTCCCATCATAGCTAGCGGCAGCTTCCCCCAGAATTGCATACTTTTCTCTATTTTCCCCACGGCTACCTCTGTGTTGTGCTTATGTTCTTGTTCAACCGTATGATACACGTCTATCCCAAGGTACCGGAAGGTATCAACTGCCCAAGGGGCTTGCAACACCGGCAGCTGTTCCACAGGGAGACCCCTATATTTACCCAGCGGGAAAATCACAGACTTCTGTGGATTCACAGCTATTCCAGACAGCCCCGCATACCGATCCATAACCTCCAAAATATACTGGAGATTCTCCTCCGGATACTTCAGATACAATAACATATCGTCTGCATATAAAGAGATCAAATGTCGCTCCCCACCCACTTCGATGCCTATGATGTCATACTGCTGTCTGAGGTATATAGCCAAAGGCTCCAATGCCAATATGTATAACATAGGGGACCACGGGCATCCCTGTCTAGTACCTCTGCCTAATTGCCATCTCTCTGAAATAACAGCTCCCGTCTTAACTCTAGCGAGCGGCGCACTGTATAACATCTATGCCCATCTTACATATCCGGGCCCCATCCCATATTCCGCCAGAGTAGACAGCAGCCATGGCCACTTAACAGAATCAAAAGCCTTTACCGCATCCAAGGACACTACTGCCAAGTCGCCCTCATTTCCCCCCGCCCATTCGATGACTCGGTGGAGTCGCCTGTGATTGTGAGTTATGTTCCTGTTTGGAACATACCCCGTCTGATCCGGGTGTATAAGTTTGTCTATGACTCTTCGCAGCCTGCTCGCCAAAACAGCTGTTAAAATCTTGCTGTCTTGATTCAGCATTGACAGTGGTCTGTAGGAGCCACAACTGTCCCCAGGCTTATTCGGCTTTGGGAGTGGGATTATAATTGCTTCCCTTAGCGACTCCGGCAGCTGTCCCGTCTCAAACGCTTCATTCAACATATTCAGCATCGGAGGGAGCACCTCTGCCATGTATGCTTTATAAAACTCGCTCGGAAACCCATCCGCCCCCGGGGTTTTACTAGTAGGCAATTGTCTCACCACTGTTTCCAGCTCTTCTAAAGTGATTTGTGCATCCAGCTCTTCCCTCTCTTCAGCACTTATCCTGGGCAGACCTATATCTTCAAGTGTTTCTTTTATCCTCCCTAGATTATCCTCCTCAACGTCCCCATACAGTTCTCTGTAATACGTGGCAAATTCCTGATTAACTCCCTCCTGGGTGTCCGCTACACTGCCATCATCTCTTGTTATTGCTCTGATGGTGGATCTGGGGGTTTCGCTCTTGTATAACCACGCCAGAAGCCGTCCTGTCTTATCACCTCCCGCGTGCTGTCTCTCTATGTATTTCTTATAATTCAATTTGCACAACCTGTCCCAGTGCTCTCCACACTTCTGTTGAAGTTGAAGTATCCGCTCCGCATTTGAACCAATATCGCCATCCTCTCTTTGTGCTTTTTCCAAATCCCCCTCCGCCGCCTGCAGATCAGCCAGGATACCGCCTTGCAGACTTTTGGACTTTGCTATGGCCACGCCTCTCAACACTACTTTAAAGGCCTCCCACAACGTGCATGCCGAATCTACACTACCCGTATTCTCCTCGAAGTAATTTATGATCTCCTCCCTTACCTCTTCTTTAAACACAGGATCCTTAAGCGCCTCCGCTCGGAGGCGCCACGTCGGGATCCTTGCTCTTGGAGGGGCAGTATTGCCAGCTAACAATCAAGGGCGAGTGGTCCGACAGGACTCTCGCTTTATATTCCGCCCGCCCCATTTCCATTATTATGTCCGATGTAGCAAAGACATAGTCTAGTCTGGTGGACAGCTGTTGTGGGGCCGAATAGTGAGAATACTGTCTTTCTTGGGGGTGCTTCACTTTCCATACATCAGTCAAATCAAAATCATTGAGTAACGCTCGCAACACTCGTGCTGCCGGGCTGGTTTTTCCAACTTCTGGTCCGATCTATCCACCCTTGGGTCTAGTACACAGTTGAAATCCCCACCCCAGATTACCGCACTTCCCATGCACATACCAAGGTTAGCACTCAAGGTTCTAAAGTACATCGCTGTATTCTGATTGGGAGCGTATGTATTGATTATACTTATTTCTCTGTTCTCTACCAGGCCCCTGAGTATGACCATCCTCCCGTCCCCCTCAGCAGTTTCCTTTAACCCGTGAAATGGGACATGCGGGGCCACCCAGATAAGGACCCCTCTAGCATAGGCTGAGTATGTTGAGCCCACCACCACTCCTTTCCATTTCTTCTTGATCATTCCCAGTCTCTCTTTTGTCAAGTGGGTCTCTTGTAATAGCGCGATGTCTATCTTTTGTCTTCGCAAGTATAACATAACCTTGTTTCTCTTCAGATAACTGTTTAGACCCCTAACATTCCACGTGATTATTTTAAGGTCCCCCATGGCTTGTTACATTTTCAACCCCCACCCCAGCCGCGCAATCCACTATTCGTACCTGTTCTCGTCTACATAGGCTCGTATCCCAGTTCAAACTTCCCTTAACTGCACACACCCCAAACACCCCTCCCTTCCCCTCATCCCACCCAACCACACCCAACTCCCCACACCTCCCGCCCCCCATTTTCCCTCCCAACCCCCCTAACTCCCTCCCCAACTGTTGCCCAGCTCCATCCCTGGATCTGAGGCTCCCCCGCATCTAGCACTTTCCTGGCTCCCGCCTGTACTCACTGCTCCGCGGGGTAAGGCCGCCCTACTGGCTAGCCTGCTAAGACTATTATGGGGGGATAGGGTGCTCACATCCTGCCGCTCCTATTTGCTATAAACTCCAACACCCTTAACTGTACAAATACCCCATATATTTACGTTTTGCTATATTCAAGTCCTTGTGTCCGCTCCAGTCCATGAGATCTACTTCAAATGCCACTCGTACCCAGTGATGTCCCTCAACCAGAGCCACCTCCCACTTTTCAAATGGATACCCACTGCACATCATGCCCGCTACATGTAATATCTCAGCCACTTATCGTATTACTCTTGCGCTTGATCCGCTCCTTGTTCCGGACAGCCCTGAAGGTCTAGCCAGGTTGTCGCTTCTTCGGGCGTGTGGAAAAAAAACATCTTGCTCTTATGTATCACTTTTAGCTTTGCGGGATACAACAGCATATATTTGATCCCTATTGCACGTAGCCTTCTTTTGATCTCCACGTAGCTGTACCGCTGCCTTTGGACCAACACTGTGTAATCTGGATACGCCGTGACAGTGCAAGACGCTCTCTTAATGGTTCCTCCTTTACGGAAGTATTCTAAAATCTTCTTGCGATCCTTATAGTTCAGTATTTTCGCTATTATTGGCCGGGGAGGAGCCCCCGGTTGTGGCTTCCTCATGAGGGCTCTGTGCGCTCGCTCCACAGCAAAACCTTGCGAGAGATTTTCGGCCCCTATTTCCTGCAAGAGTAAATTCTCGACATAGTCAGTGGGGTCTCGGCCTTCCTCTCCCTCTGGAAGGCCGACCACGCGAATGTTGTTTCTCCTCGCTCTTCCTTCTGCCTCCTCTGCCCGATTCTCCAGGTTAGCTACCTGTTGCTTTAGCACGTGAACCTCTTTTGCATTGCTGCTACTAGTGTCCGTGTTGTTTTTTACCGCACTTTCCAAGCTACTCGTCCTCTCGGCCAACGCTCTAACATCCTGTCTCAGCAAGGCGACATCGATGCCCACTGCATCTATTTTGGCTTCCAGGGAAATGCGCAAGTCCGCCATCGCCAACCCCCATGAGTCTTTTAGTTCCGTGATAGCCGCCAAAATTTGGTGGTTTTTGATCGTTGTAGTGCTCTCCATTGGTGCTGACGCGCCCCTTGGTGCTGCGGTCCCCGGGGACAACTGCGTCTTGGCAAATGCTTCCATTGTGGACTGTCTACTCTTACTCTTGGTTGCAGTCCCTCTTCCCGTCATCTTGCCTGCGGTAGCTTGGTTTCTGACGTGTCGGCTCCGCACTACTATATCAATGCAGACCCAGGTCCCAGAGAGCTGCCCAGGAGAGCTTCCGTACAGGCCTGCGTTCGCCGGGCTATTCCTGGAATGGGTTGTGCTCTCCCACGTATTGGTTCATTGGATTGACCGCAGGGATAAGTTCACCTCGCGTCGCAGGCATCCAACTTCAGGGCCATCCACCCAATGTGCACCGTTAGGTATGTCTTGCGCAATCTTCCTCGCACCCTACCCTGTGCAGTGCTTCGCTGTGATGCTGGTTGCACTTAGGCTCTGTTTTAACACGCTTCAGTGTACCATTTGGCAGCGTCTACCAGCACAACAGTACCATGCACCATGCTCCCACGGCCCCACTTGTGTATCCTCGCTGGCTCACCTTCCCAGTAGTGTCGTGGCTGGGCTCATCGCATCATGGGACGGGCTAGGCGTTTTGCGGGGCAACCTGTGTTGTAGCGCCCATTTAGGCAGTCCAGCATTCCACCCGTACTTTGCCGATGGTGCCCTTCTCACTTCTCCCTGCCCTTTCAGCGCATCTTCCATTGGAAGCCTCCTAGTGCCTCAAGGCCTGCCATCTCCTTTGTGAGGGGCTGCTTCCTTGCGACCCCCACTCAATATTCCTTTCTTTATCGTGGTGCACCCTGATCCACGTTCTGGGCGCGCTGTGTGGTGCACCTTGACTTGCGGGGGGGTTGGCACCTCGTAGTAAAGCTCGTTTTACCAGCAGGTCATAATGGTTGGCAGTGTCGGTACCCTTGTTTCCCTAGGTTCGTTTGGCTGGAGTTCCCTTTGTTTCTTATGGGGCACGTCTGTGTATCACTGCCACACTTCCATTATGCGTGCGCCCGCTATGATCCCTCGTCTTTCACAGCCGCTCTTCGTTTCGGCTGCAGAGGTGGCCACCGGCTGCGCCCGTTACCGCCGAATATATCCCAGTTCACGGGCGTTCCATGCCCTCACTGCGGGCCTCCAGGCACCGCGGCACGTCGTGCTCGCTCCTCCTCCAGGGGAGACTGCTTTGCAGTCTCGGACTCCTCCGGGGCAGCCCCCCGCCGCCACGTTCTCGCGGGTGCTCCGGTGCGAGCAGGCTTACTCTGTCGGGCTTCCCAGTGCCCTGTTGGGTGTGTGCTGCACGGTGCCTGGCTATCACCCGCGCCTCCCTGGGAAGCGCCGGCTCCTCTGACCACTTCAGCCCGAGCGACGGGCACGGTCTTCACTCCCGTGGGTTCCTTTGTCCGCGTCTCGCCGCCATTTTGATATCGGCTACGCAGCGCTCACCAGCAGCATCAAAGTTCTGTAACTTTTGATGTATCAGTCCAGGCAGCACACAGCAACGTTCTTTGGAGTCCACATATATTCATAACGGTGCGATCACAATTTCTCGTCGGAATTTTCGGTTCACATGCGTGCGCTTGTACGGATCGATGTCCGGATCCAGGAGCTCACAGGAAAAGCCGCCTAGTCCATGGCTGCCAAGCCGCGCCCCCCCTGTTGACCCTCAAACATAATAGGTTCCCGTTGTCTTGCTGCTTTGAGTACCGCTTCCTTCTGGGCGTATCTAGTGAATGCTGCCAAAACGTCTCTCGGCCTCGCTGTCTGGCCTTTGGCCAATTGCCCGGTTCTGTGTACTCGATCTAGCTCTACCACCTCAGGGCTGCCCTCGTCCAGGATATCGGCAAAGATGTCTTGAAGTACCACCTTCAAGTCCTTATCCGGCACCGATTCCAGCAACATTTTCACCCTGATATTGATCCTACGGGATCTATTTTCCAAATCCTCCATCTGAATTTCGAGATTTCTAGTGGCTATGTCCAAACTCGCTATTGCTTCACTGTTAGCCGTGGTGTCTATATCCACTTCTTGGAGGCCTTTCTCCAGGGTGTCAGTCCTTTCCCCTAGTTGCTGCATCTCTTGTTTCATCTCCCCTATAGCTTCATTTAGGTCAGCTCACACATCAGCTGGAATTGCTCGTGAAAAGTCTTTGCCAAATTTGCTTGTAAGGCGTGCAACTCCCCTAGGAATTCCTGTCTAGGCATTATTGCCAAGTCCTCTGCCTCCCCTTGGGTGGTGTCTTCTCCTGCCTTCCCCGGGGAGGCCCCAGGCCCTTCTTTCAGAGTCTGCGCCGGCCACATTGCATGGAGGGGGCCCAGATTATCTCCTGAAGCTTGTGGCACTTTCCCCCCTTTCCCCTTGATTTTCGTAGACATGGTGCTCGCCTCCCTCCTCCTTGAGGCCGCTATAGCTCACTTGCGGAAATGACCGTGAGTCTCACTAGACCCCTCCTGTGCCTGGGTGGCTCGGGCTATATGTAGCGATAATTCACCCTTTCTAAATGGCGGGGCTTACCTTTTGCTTCCCCACTAGGCTCTGCGAGCACCACAACGGGAGTTCTGCTTGTCTCCTCTCCAGCCACTCAGTGTGGAGGTTTGGCCCAACACCTTCTGTAACCAGGGTGAGACTATTATAGTGACTGCTGTTTCTTTTAAATCCTGTGTAGTTCCTCCACGGCTTGGGCCTGATCTGCCTTGTGCCCCTCTTCAGGCGCCTCCGCTCCGAAAATTTCTCAGCCCTCCAGGAGCACTGGTATAATCTGGGCTACTCTCCAATTCACTGGGAGGGGAGGTTGTCACCTCCAGGCCCATCAATGCCACAACGCCAGGTCAGATTGCACAGTTCGGCGGTTAGAGGCCCCTCGCCTCCCAATATGTCCTCGTACCTTCCTTCTAACCGGTAGCCGCCTGGCACGTTGTTTCCAGATGGTCGGAGAGCACCCACTGTGGCCGACTCTTCTCTCCTGCCGCTCCCGGGCTGTCCGTCCTTCGCTGCAAACCTCCTTCTCCCCGCTTTAATCTCCGCCGCGGTCTGCCTATGGGCGGACCTTCTCTGTGGCCCAGCTGTCTCCGGACTGCCTCAGCAGACTCTCTCCCCTCACCAGGGGAGTGACCCGGTGCCACAGGTCCCTTGGTCGCGTGGGGTTTGCTGGTGGGCCGCTCACAGGGCCGCATCCGCTGGTACGTCCGCTTTTACTCCAGGCAAGCAACGATCCTCTAAGGCACCCTCACCGCAGTGCACTTCCTGATCGATGATCTTCGGGGGCTCCCGACACGGTACAGCTTTGCCTCGACCCCTCCGGGCCTGCCACTCCCTCTGTGACCCGCGCCGGCCGCGTACCAGGCCCCGTATCCCTCCTTGGAGGTTCCTCAGCTCCAGGCCGCCCTGGGCACCAGCACTCGCCAAATCGCTCTTCTGGTGGTGGGCACCTTTCATCAGTCGGGTCCGGAGAGCGCCGTCGGCACGTCTAAACTGTGCCGGCAGCCATCTTGGAATCCTAAAATGTTTTTTAACGCCATAGAGTTGGACTGTACAACCCATAACAACATTTGAGATTTGTGAGTATAGATCTAGATTTCCTTGTGTCGTTTGAAGTACTGCTTCACAATAAAAGCCCTACCTTGTATTTAAAATAGTTACGGTAAACATTACTTATAAACATCACAGTTATGCATTGTGTGACATACTTTGCAGTTGGTCCTCCTGGTAGTATCGAGCGTGCAGCAGAATGTCATCAAAGATGTATGATAAACCCAGCAGGGAAGCCATTTGCTTGCTTACCACTGAGCAGTGTCTTACCACTGAGCAGTGTCTGTAAAGAATGTTGAATGGATTTCTTTACGGGACACCTTCAAAGCTGTGAAACAGTGTGTACTATGAAGCAGGCATGGCATAAAGAGAGACACACACTCAAAAGGGTTAGTTCGAAAACCTTTATTTGCTAAAGCTTTTGGGCTGGTGTAATGCCTAACTGGCCCTAACTAGGGCAGTTCCCTTAACTGATCTTTCTAATGGCTGTCGTTGTCTAGTAGTCCAAAGTAAAAGTCAGTCTGTCTCTGACTGTATGCAAAAATGTGATGTGGAGTCTTTCTAAAATTGGAAAATAGTGGTTCAACAAAAATGGGGACCAGAATTGGTTCAAGGTGGTCTTCTTACCAGGTGCTGCTCGGTCAATGTCAAACAATAGAGCTGTTTGTAAGGCCTTCTTCATGGACCTCCTGTAGTTAACAAAGTTCTTAAGTTCTCTAGGATTCCCTTCCCCAAGTTTCAGTTAGGTCGGACTCCAAAATACCATAAAAAGAAAATGTATCACAGTTCCTTCTCCAAGCTTCAAATCAAAAATGTCAAGTCTTCAGGCCAATTGAAGTTCCCTTCCTCAAGCTCAGGCCCTTTTCAGCTCTTAAACACAAAGTCACTCTTTATCGGGTTGCGCTCTGGTTTCTTAAAGTTCCAATTGTTAAATACACATCACTCTTGGAATATGTTTTACTCAACAGTTCTTTCATACACTGTTTCTTCTTGGGATAGGACCAGAGACTTTTGAGAATGCCAGGCTTTTGGCTTTTCCGAGGCGCGACCACTCTGACCCTGTTGCCCCTCTCTTGGCTTTTGTTTCTCTCACCTTATCTTCGTGCCTCTTGCACCTTCTTGCTTTGCTTGTGCGCCTCGTAAGTAACTCATGGTGGCAATAGTAAAGACAGACACAAGTGATCACGCTCATCTGGATCCTTATTCCTGCAGCTCCCAGCTTCTTGGGTCCTCTGTGCTTCCCCAGCTTGCTCATTCACCTGATCATGACTCCACCTTATATAGGGAACCAGCTCGTTAAGTGGAGTCGGGTGGGAACAGTCAGTATTGGGGGCCTGACTTTTCCTGACTCTATCAATGAGACAGTGTGAGTGTCCCACTCCCCGAGGACCCCCCATCCAGCAATCCTCCCTCACTGGTCCACCCTCAGGAACTGGATCCAATAACGATGGCCGTGTCCTGGCCACCTGGATAACAGATCCCTGGGGACTAGCTAGGGAGATACTTTCTGGTTTCTCACATACTTTTCCTCCATGCGATGTAGCCACATGTGTTTCACAGGGGTACCGGTAATGAAAATCCACGTTTCCCAGGTCTTTTCCTTTCCGGTGCTCTACCGTGAATATAGGGTTGTAGGTCGAGAAACCATTGTATGACCCGAAAAGGACTCTTTGCGCTGGCTAATCCAGAATAAGGGTAAGTGCTCAGTAACCAGAGTGAACTTTCTTCCTAATAGATAGCATCTGAGATGGATAATGGCCCACTTGCTGGCTAGGGCCTCTAGTTACACCATGGAATAGTTTTTCACACGTGGGAATAACTTGAAACTAGTGTATATTATGGGGTGTTCTAGTCCGTCGCACATTTGGGACAGGACAGCTCCTAACCCTGTAAGGGAGGCATCTGTCTTTAACACCAACTCCTTTGAGAAGTAGACTACCTTTAGGATTTGGTTTTGGTATAGTATTTGCTTTAGGATGTTATAGCATACCTCATCGTCCTCGCTCCACTGAAGTTTCTGGGGTTCAGCAATTAAAACAAAAAACATATTTCTATTGGTTTTCACCTTTTCCCCAACCCCCTCTCCCTCCCACCCCCCTCCCTCCCTCCCTCCCTCCCTCCTCTCCCTGGAAGGGACAAGCCCTGGAGTTTGTGTTTGAGGTTCATGAGCCAAACAGGTCGAGGATTTTGATTAAATGTGGACACCATTGTTCCATGTAGTCGCTTTGCAAATATGTGAGTATTGCTCCCCATTCAGTCTTAAACTTGTCTTGGTCACCCTGGAGCTTGTACGTGATCCATTCCATTGCCGTAAACGACCACACTCTCTGGAGCCATTCAAATATAGTCAGTGGGGTTTTTTGCTTCCATTTTTGCGCTATTGCAAGCTATGCCTCAATTACCAGACCCATGAAGTTTTGTTTTTGTGGTTTTGTCCAAAGCTTTCCCCTGTGGTCCCATTGTCCGCACAGCCATACCCTTTCTTCTACCCTTCCCAGGTCTTGAAACATCCCCGGCATCCGGGCTTTCACATCTGTCCAAAATTGTTGAATTCCGGGCAATCCCACCAGAAATGTTTGCATCCTCGTGAGCACCGATTCGAGGTTTGGGGGTACATTGCGTGTAGCCTCTCTGGAGTGTAGTGCAGTTGGAATAAAATTTGTATCCACATTTCTCTGAGCTGAATCGCCCGTGTCAGTTTTAGGATAGCCCTTCATATGTATTCCGAGTGTGTCTTGGATATAGTGTCTTGTTACGTTTTTTCCCCATTTCTTCATATAGTTCCATTGGACTTCTTCAGTGTGTGCGTTTAGGAATTTGTATGTGTCTGAGACACATTTTTTGGAGCTGCTATGGGATGTTATATGACCATAGAGAAGCTCAAAGGGACTAAATCCAACTCCCTCCTGAGGGACTTCTGTACAGGAAAATAGAAGGTATGGCAGTAGAAGGTCCCACTTTCTTCTAAGGGGTTCCTCTAAAGCACCGATCATGCTCTTCATAGTACGGTTAAATCTCTCTACCAATCCATTTGTCTGTGAATGGTAGGCAGTTGAGAACTTGTAAGTCACTCCACAGTTCTTCCACATCTTCCACATGGCCTGTATGTAGTGGGACATAAAGTTTGATCCCCTGTCAGAGATGACCTCCTTAGGAAACCCTACCCTGGAAAAAATACCAAGTAGGGCCTTAGCAACAGTCTGAGCTGTAACAGTCCTCATAGGTATGGCTTCAGGATACCTAGTAGCATGGAATACTACAACCAATATAAATCGATTGCCTGAAGAGGTTGGGTCTAAGGGACCAACAATGTCGATTCCTACCCTCTCAAAAGGGACTCCCACCACTGGGAAGGGCACTAACGGTGCCACATTCTTGGCTCTATTCTTGCCAGATTCTGACAAGTGTGACAGCTCCTACATAATTTATCTACATCAGACCCCAATTTAGGCCAGTAGAAATACAGAAAACGCCTTTCCTTGGCCTTCTTGAAGCTCAGGTGACCAGCCAAAGGAATCTCGTGGGCTAACTGTAGGAACTGGTGTCTTGTCTCTAGAGGCACTACAAGTCTTCTGTAGTCCCTTGGGATAGACTCGGTTGGTTCACTGTAGAAGAGGCCATCTTCCCAGTATAACCAATGCTTCCCTGGCTCTTGCCCGACCAGCTGGGAAGATGGACACTCTCTCTGGCCTCTGCTGAAGTCTGCCCTACAGGGGCCACCTTCTGCCAGTAAAGACTGCAGCTCAGGATGGTCTTTAGGATCCAGATCTCCAACAGGGGTCAGGTCTTCTTCCAGCTCTGAATCCTCAGCAGCTGATTCAACCTTTCCTGGTTGTTCCTCACACTCAGCCTCAGCTGGTGGAGTAGTCACAGGTGTGACTTTGGACAGTCCTCTCTGGGAGCACAGGAGTGCTTTCTGGCTTTTTTTTGTGAAAACTTTTATTTATTTGGCATGGCAACACAAGAACACGCAGAGGCATACAGACAATTACATACAGAGCAGTGCAAGGAAGGAAAATACAAGCATAAATTGTAGGGTCAAAGACAATATAAACATATCAAGGATACGTGAGGGCGGGTGAGGAGCAGAGGGGCTGCTCAACAGACAGAGGGAGACTGGCGGGGGAAGGGACTAGGGAAGAAGCATCAGAGACAGCGTCAGTGGGGGACATATATGACCGAAATTTTGACCAAACGTTTCTGGGCCTCGAGTGGGTTGGCTGTTGTATAGCCCAAGATTCCTCGGTGTCCGAGGCCCATGTGACCGCAATGAGCCATTGGGCGTGGGTGGGAGGGGCAGGTCGGAGCCAGCAAAGTAGTATGGAGCGTACTGCGAGTAGCATGCAGAGACCAGCTAGTTTCTTGGAGTCTCGGCGGAGGTCAGGAAATTCATGAAAAAGGCATTTCAACGGGGACGGAGTGATGGGAACCTCAAGCATTTCGGACATATTTGAGCATACTGCGTTCCAAAATTGGGCGAGGTGCGGGCATGACCAGATAATGTGGATGTAGCCAGCATTATCTGAGCCGCACCTAGGGACGCCAGAGGGAAGTTCGTACGAGATGTGGTGCAGCCTGTTTAGGTTATAATGGTATCTGTGGAGTACCTTGAATTGGATCAACTTGAATCTGGAATTATAGGATACCCCATGGATGCGGGCACACATGCGGGACCACCGTTCGTTTGACATATCCAGCCCAAGGTCATCCTCCCAAGCTTGTCTCAGTTTAGTAAGTGGCGGGGCATCTCTGGATTGCAATAGGGTGTAGAGCCTGGAAACTTTGCCTCTCATGGGAGCAGGAGTGGTCAGCTCTGTGAATATGAGCTTGTCCGGTGGTATCGCTGGGAAGCTGGGGTAGATGTGCTTAAGAGTTCTCCGGAGAGAAGTGTACTGGAGCCAGACGGAAGGTCTCCGCTTAAGGGACAATGGGAGGTCAGGCCACTCGATGAAGTTGCCCTGTTCGAAGACATCGCGAAGCAGCTCGAAGCCAGCTTCCGCCCATCGGCGGACAACGAGAAGAGGTACGTGTGGGACCCCATGGAGGAAGTTCCAAAGTGGTAGGTTACCATGAAACAGATGTGAGATTCCCAGTATCTTCCAAGCTTTTAGTAGGGCCAGTGACGTACAGAGCACCGGGTCGAGCAACTCCGATACAGTCGGTGTGGGTGTGACAATCAAGGATTGGATATCGCGGTCACTGACCGATAGCTTCTCGAGTCTGAGATGGGGTGGGGGATCCAACTTGTTGAACCAGTATGATGTGTATTGGAGTTGTGCGACTAGCCAGTACTTGAGGAAGTTGGGTGCACCAAAGCCGCCAACCTCCATTGGAGCAGCCAAGGTTTTGAGTTTGAGCCTGGACCGCACCAGAGTGCCAAAAGAAAGTATTAAGGATACGGGTCAATGTCCGGAAAAACCCAGAGCCTGGCCACAGAGGGATGTTGGTGAATTTATACAGTAGTTTGGGTAACACCACCATCTTCAGCACACCTATCCTGCCCGCCAGCGAGATCGGGAGCCGGTCCCATCCCAGTGACTTAGTTGTGAGGTTTGTGAGGTACTTTTGATAGTTCTCCTCAAACACTTTCGGAGTGGCGAGACACCAAAATACATAGATGAGTGAAGTGTGATTGGGCCCAAGAAAACCCTAGGGTGTCGGGAGGGGGGTGTGTGCAGGCGGTGAGCGGGAACAGGGTGGATTTAGAACAGTTCACTTTGAGGCCGGCGATTCGCCCGAAAAGGATGGTGTCTTCCAGTATCGGAGCTAAATAGGTATCAGGAGAACGAATGAAGAGAAGGGCATCATCTGCATAAAGAGATACTATATCCGACTGACCCGCTGTGCGTAAGACCCTATGTGTGTGGGATTGACGGAGCATGTCTTCGAATGGCTCCATCGCAATAGCAAAAATCAGGGGGGAGAAGGGTCAGCCCTGTCTTGTTCCTCTGGCTATTGGAAATAGGGGGGGAACACCGATCTTCAGTGCGGACCCTAGCTACCGGATCGGAGTAGAGCAATTTAACCCAAGAGAGGAAGCAGGGGCTGAATGTGCATTTTTTGAGAACCCGCCAGAGGTATTTCCACGAGACTGAATCAAAGGCCTTATGCATATCGAGGGGCGCGGCTAACGCCTGGACATTTGGGCTAATTTTGCTTATGATGTCAAAGAGACGTCTCAAATTCAGGGATGTGGGGCATCCCGGAATGAATCCCGCTTGATCAGGGTGGATAATATGAGGCATATAGGGGACCAGGCGTTGGGCTAAGAGTTTGGCATAGATTTTTACATTGCTATTAATAAGCGAGAGTGGGCGGTAAGAGCTGCATTGTGTAGGGGGTTTTTCGGGTTTCAGCAAGACGGTTATAGTAGCTTCACGGAGTGAGGGGTGAGCCGGCCCGCCTCCATGGATTCCTCCCAAAGGGACATCAAGTGAGGGAGGAGGAGGGGCTTATATTGTTTGTAAAATTCAACGGGGATACCGTCAGAGCCAGGAGTTTTTTGCCTGATGAGTGAATCGATCACGTCTGAGAATTCTTCGAGAGTGAATGGGCTCTCGAGGGATGTGATGGTCTCGGGGGAGAGGACTGAAAGGGGGATATTGTCGAGGTAGGAATCAATCTCCGTTGATGAAGCACTATCTGCGTTGGCATATAAGGATTTGTAGAAGGAGTGGAATTCGGAGTTGATTTCTTGCGGTGTCGAGGCTAGGGAGGCATCGGGTCTTTCTACTCCAGGAATGGGTGGGGTACCGAACTCTCGGCGGAGAAGTCTGGCCAGGAGGCGGCTTGGTCGTTCACCTTCGCCTTACTTTCTAGCAAGGCCCGGGCTGTCTAGAAACTTCAGCTCACGGTCCACTAAGGAGCGGAACGTATCTAGCTCCGCGCCGATTGATGCCAGGAGTTCCGGGGTTTGGTGTAGTGAGCATTGGGCCTCCAGTGTGGACAGGGTAGCCTCACTCTCCGCAATCTCTCTGCGGATCATTTTAAGGATGCCCTTTTCTTTGGAAAGGGCAATGCCTCTAATGCATACTTTGAAAGCTTCCCAGAGAGTGGCCTGCGAGGATACCGTATTGGTATTAATTTCGAAAAACTCCTCAATGGCGGTCTTCAGCTCGGAGCTCAAAACAGGGTCGAGAAGGGAGCAGGGTTCCATTCTCCAGCGTCTGGTCCGGTCACAATCTGGGCCCCACGCAAAGGTAATTGTCAGTGGTGAATGGTCGGATAGGGTCCTGGGGAGGATTTTAAGGTCGGATACATTCCTGATGAGTATATCAGACACCAGCCATCTATCGATTCGGGAATATGAATCGTGTACAGAGGAATAAAAGGAGTAGGAGCGGGAGTCTGGGTATAGGAGTCGCCATATATCCACCATGCAAAGACGGGGAAGAGATAGCAACGTAGTATAAGCTGCTCTGGAGAGTTGGCGGGGTCTGGAGCCGGACCTGTCCAGGTCTACATCAAATATAGTGTTGAAATCGACACCCCAAAGGATCGGTATGAGGGGAAAACTGTCAAGAAGTGATGTGAGATGCAGGTAGAACTCCGGATCGTCAATGTTAGGGCCATAGATATTTAGTAGTATCACCTCCTTTGAGGGCCCCAAGTTTTGGCGAACCTTCCACAGTGTTCAGTGCAGGCATGTGTTTCCTGCAAAAATAGGATTTTGGCCCCATGTCGTTCGGCTTGCAGCTGTAATTGTCTCATTTTTTTGTAGTTCCCCAGGCCCCGCACATTCCAACTCATGAGTGTCCGATTGTCTTTAGTCATTAGTCTATGGATATTTGTTAATGATTACAGGATAACAATACAGTGATCCCCAAGGACTGTGCACTGCTCGCTCAATTTCGCAACAACAACAGAGCAGCGTCGCCCCACGTTCCGTTATTCTCATGAATGCCAAGCCTTTTTTAACATAAAACCCAACATCGCCCACCCCCTCCCATATCCCTCCCCCAAACAGAGGAATGATAACCCCAAACCCAAACAACCAAATCCAAACCAATGGCATAAACGCCGAGGGGGCCTGTGAACTTGCCAGGCGGCGACGCTCCGAACAGAAAGGCACATGAAGGATATACGTGGTGCCTAGTGGTGGCCATGTGCACAACCCGAGCAAGGCCCTACGAGGGCGGGGAAGGCACAGCCAAATAGAATGAAGACATTGTTCTCAAGGTCAGGGGGAGGAGCCTCCCCTGTAGTCATACAAAACATGTAACTGAATCCGTCAACATGTGAATCGGAACCACTAAGGTGGTGGACGGGAGGTGTAGAGGAGTGTTAGGTCATATATTGATTGATCACCTGCACATTACGAAGCCCATTGGGTGACCCGGGCTAGAGGGCATCTGGACGGTATGCAGGCTGTTGAGGACCCCCGCGGTACAAGGCAGGCGTCTCGGATAGGGGAATCAGCCAGGAAAGTGTTCATCGATGAACCTGGACGCCTCCTCAGGGATCGTGAAGAAGTACACCCAGTTGGAGTGTTCAGTGGTCAATCCGCAATTTGGCAGGATATAGCATGGAGTATTTGACCTCCAGGTCACGTAATCTTCTCTTCACAGCCAGGAATGTTTTACGTTCTCATTGAACTGCCACAGAGAAGTCCGGATATAAATGGATCCTAGCGCCCCCCAGCAGGAGTTCACCCTTAGCTCTCGCTGCTCAAAGAAGGGCGTCCCAATCGCAAAAGTTAAGCACCCTAACTATAATAGGACGGGGAGGTGCGCCCGGCCTGGGTTTTGCATTGAGGGCCCGGTGGGCTCTCTCAATCGCAAATTGTGGGGAGAGCTTTGGAGAATCAAGTAGTGTCAATAAAGTGTGCTCAACATAGTCCTCCATAGGTCCCTGTATGTTATCTTCGGGTATTCCAATTATGCAGAGGTTGTTGCGCCGCGAGCGTGATTCAAGATCCTCATACTTTTTCTCAACTTCGGTGACGCGGGAAGAGAGCGCAGATACCTCTGCCCTGAGAGAGCCCAGGTGATCCTCAGTGGTGCTAACACGTGTCTCGATCTCGGCCACACGGCTGTCCATACCCTCCATATGGGCTTTAATGGAAGATATAGTGCCGTTCATGTCGTCTAGTTTACTGTCGAGTGTAGTGAATCCCTCACGGTTAAATTCCATCATTTTCTATTACTCAGGGGGAATCGAGGTCGATGGATTAGATGGCTCCTGGTCGGGTTCCCCCGCCGCAGAGCCCAAAGCGGCCTTCGCAAACATATTAATCGAGCTTTGTTTCTTCCCCGTCCCCTTGGGCATGGCGTAAGCTGGGTAGGTGGCCCTGGGGTCAAAGGAGGCAATGGGCGCGTCAGGGCGCAACAAAAGGTGAGCAGATCGGGGTGTTCAGGGACTTAGAGACACGTCAAGCTGCAGCGCTGTGTGAAGCAATAGTAAGAAGTGGAGCACGTTGAAGTGTGGCTGGCCACCCGCCAGTGGGACAAGGAGGGACCTCTCCTGCCCACCACAGTGGGTGTAAGTTGATTCGGCCGCATAAGAGGGTATCAGAATGCACTATCCTGGTGGTATGGAGTGGGGGCTGAGGCCGAAGAGCCAGCGTGGTAGCAGCACAGTACCAGTGTCCAGGAAAGCAATAACTGAGGGTTCCAGTGAAGAGATTGGAGGAAGGGCCTCGCCTGTCAGTGAGTAGACAGTCAGAACGCCACAGCGTGTCGACTCTCAGCAAATGGGGGTTAAACCGACAGCAGTTAGATGGTCGGGGCGGGGGCCTCCGGCGCAACGGGCGCACTGGTGAAGTTAGGGATCTGCTTACCGCACAGTCCGAGTGGTGGGCACAGTTCTGGTGTCAGAGGCGGTCCGCAGGGCCCCCGGGTCTATCCCAGACGCACACACGTAGAGGACATGGCTGGCTTGGGTCTGCAGGAGGGCTTTCACTGTGGAGTGCCTCGGGGAGAGCCAGGGGCCCCAGGCCAGGGAGGGATCTTCATCCGGCAGTTCACAGGCGACCTGGAGCGTTGGCGTCGGATGGGGGGATGGGATATATCAATTGCTGTCTAGTGAGGCCCTCTAGCACTATAGTAGGAGAGGGTATGGGCGCCGGTGGCAGTCTCAAGACAGTACTGGGCAAGGTAGGTGGTGTCCGGGACCAGACAGCAATGGAAACGGGGGGCCCCAGGACTCACTGCGGTTATCCAGGAGGAGGCAGCAACTCTTGATACACTCCAGGGCAACAGACAACCACGGCCCCAGGAGACAGCACAGCGCCCGAGAGGGGCAGCGGAGCAGGGCGCTCTGCGGCGCGGAGGGCCTCCGGGTCCGAGGAGGCACCACACCGGTATAGGCACAGGGCATCAGTACGCTGCTCCGAAGTGCAGCGTAGGAGGGACCGCCAGGTCCGAAAGGAATCCAGGCTCCTCCGGTCACAGCTCTCTGGCAATAGGGAGGTCCCCCGGTACGGGGCGCAACGTGGGAGTCCCCCACTGCAGGCCCTCGATCCTCGGCCCCAAGGTGGAAACGCGCCAGAGCCGAGAGGCGGGACAGAGCAGTGCCGGCCCTCGGGCTCAGATCAGCGCTGTAGATCTCCGTCGAAGCACGGATCCAAGACGCCGGATTCAGCCTGCGGGTGCGCGAGACCAACAGATAGGTGTTGAGGTTGGTGGAGGAACGGAGAACAGTGCACCAGAGGGGAATTTATGTCAAAATATCGCCTCTCAGCACGGAGCCTCGCGTCAGGCGGCCATCTCTAACGAGCGCAACAGCGCCCCCCCTGCTTTCTGGCTTTTTCTTGGAGATCTTGGGTTTCCCCTTTGTCTCATGTTTCCTTGAAATAGCAGTCAGTAGCTCCTGTGGGGTAGGTGTTATAGAGTCTTCTGTAACATCCTCTGGAGAGCCATCTAAGGTACTCTCCCTGGCCCTCCTCTGTTTCCTTTTGCTGGGCGGCCCTGGGGTGCTTGATACAACTCCAAGAGTTTTTAAGTCATTCCCCAGCAAGACTCTCCCAGGCACCTCACTTTGCACACTAACGGGTATCTTGACAGTCCTGTTGTTGCACTGGATGAGAGCTGGTAGTCTTGGAAGCATTTGGACAGGGCCTCCAGCAAGCTTAGTGAGGCTTTTGGGTGCCTTAGCAACATACTTGGCCTTGAAAAAATATTCATCCACTACAGTAATGCTGGCCCCCGTGTCTCTAATTGCAGGGGTCTCCTGACCAGTCACAAGTACACTGTCCTTGTAATATTCTTTTGCGTTATCTGGAATTGAACTATAGACATCTAAATTCTGCTGTTCCCACAGACCCAGGGATGCTAAAGAAACACTGGCAGAGACTCCTGTGGGGTCTTCAGCCAGTACTTGAAAGTTAACACTTGTCCCATGTACTTCTTCCTCTGCGGAGAAGGCTAAGGAGAGAGTGTGGATCCCTGAAGGTTTACCTTTGCATCTTGGAGCCCCTTTCACATGGTCAGTAGACTCACAAGCATAACATTTTCCAAATGTTTTGACAAATGGGGGCCTCTGCTGACCTCCCTCTGGTTTGGCACCAGAGGTTTCACTAGCCTGATTTGGTTTCCCATGTGGCTTAACTTTTTTATGTTTGGGGCCCTCTGTTGGATTGGAGGTATTGGAATTCTCATTGTCATCTTTCTTTTGCTGCTTCCCATCATCCTTCTTCTGAGTTGCCCCAGAATCCTTGAGTAGCCCTGTTCGCAACCCATAAGTCAGCAGCCTTTGCTAACTTCTTTGGATCAATTTCCTTAGAGTCAGCCAAGTGTTGTCTCAGCTCAGGAGAGCAGGAATCAAAAATAGATTTCAACGAAAATAGATTCCTCATTCCTTCAAAAGTGCTTCCTCTGTAACCCTTTACCCAACCATCTAAGTTTTCCAAACACTCACACACCATGGTAGCCCAAGGGGTACCATCATGCTTTTTGAGGGTCCTAAACCATTTAAGGCACTGGGAAGGAGTTTTCCCAAATCTAGCTATCAAAGCTAGCTTCACATTTTCATACTCAAATCTTTCAAGTTTCCCCACCTCCATTACAGCATCAGTTGCAACCTGGTGGAGCCTAGACAAAAGCCAAGGAATCAACTGATTCCCTGTGAAACCCTGAATCCCATAGTTATATTAAAAGGTAGCCAACCAATCTAAAATATCAAATCTCACCTCATACATACTCACAGCTTCTTTAGGCGTGCGAGGCCTCTTAGGACTGGAAGACCTAGAAGACTCTGGGAGTGAAACATTTTCAAGAGACAATTTCTTCATTTCAAGTGCATGATTCAGTTCCATTTATCTGAGTCTGAGTTCTTGATGTTTGCTTTCAGTCTGCATTTGGAGCCTTTTAAATTCTATCTCCAGTCTCAACTTTTCGTGCCTTGAAACACTTGTGTATAGGCGCGTTATAAATGCCATATCATATCATATATATATATATATATATATCAAGAGAGACAAATTCTGGACTCAGTACTGGACCTGGTAGGGTGCCTGTGGCTATAGGTTTAGGGCCTAAAGCTGGTTGAGGTAAAGAGGGCCTCTCTTCCTGAGACTCCTTTGACTCTTCTAACTCATCAATAACATCTGAGCCTGACTCAGAAACATTATAACCCTCATCAACGTTATCCACATTTGCTGGGGGGGATAGCGTTTTTATAGCTCTACCTCCTAGTCTTTGATGATTCAACAATTTCTCATTCAATTAATTTTTTTCTTGCCTTTATTAGAGAGGAACCTGACTTTACACATATATCTTTCAGTTGATCTACTGTTAGAATGATCAGGGCTTCATATTTGAAGTTATCCATATTTGGCATTATAAGACAATTGCTTTTCTAGTGATGCTTAGCCTTGTGAAGGTTAATTGAACAAAAGTGATAGCAGTATTCTCAATGTAATAACTATACTTTATCCTCACCGCTGTACACCAGTGTAAGGCAGAATTGCATGAAGTACCCTCTGGGACCATCACACACAATTAGGACTACAGGTGTAAGCAAGACCAACCTTTGGTACAAGTCTGTACCACACAGTTTATTGGTAGCAAGCTGAGCAGCAAGGCTTATCTCAAGAGTGAATGTGAGCAGTACCAGTAGTTACACAAAGAACTTTCCATCACAGTGGTTCAAGTAGACACTTATACTCAAGGTTTCTTGGCAAAACACTTATTAATTTATTTACACAATCATTTATAAAACATTTCACTAGAAGAAGACAACTTAATCTTATAGACCAATACACTTCAATACAAAACTCTAAGATTTTGAGACAGTTTGAGCTCCCTTGAAAAAGGAGCCAAATGGCAGTTCAGTGATTTAGCAGTGAGCAAAAAGGACAAGTATTTAGAATAGATTATATATACTTTCTAGGCAGTGCAAATAGTTTCAGTTCACCAGAATAGTTCAATTCAAGTCAATAGGCCAGGCCAAAGTCAATGGACTAGTGTTCTGGATAGGAAAGAGCAGTTCTGGTATCAAACGGTTAAGTCTTTGCAAAAGTTCTCAGAAGTAGTTTAGGCAAAAAAGAATCATTTGTGGGGTCACAAGCTGATTAGGCCTGCAAGTTGGGAAAGTTTCACAAACTTTCTCCACGAGGGTGGTGTTCTCTCAATCGGGTTGGCACAGTACCTTTTTGTGAAGAAAACAAATGTTGCTGAAGTCGTGGTTCCTGGCAGTTCCTGCCGATCTTGCTGTTCCTGAGCCTCAGTCGTGGGGATGTCGGGGGACACATTCACTACATGAGATCGTTGAAGAAAGCAAACAAAATGGAGTCACTTCAGTTCCAGTAGCTGTAGATTCAAGAACACAAACTGGTGTCCCTCTCCCTGGTTAAACTTGACCAACCTTGAGAATGGTATCCAGGTGTCTTATGAGCTGATTGGTCCCACCAACTCAAAGGAAGAAGCCGTCCTTGAAGGAGCTTCTCTGTCGAATGGAGTTTGGCAATTCAGACCTGCAGCGGGGCTTCACCGGACAAACCAACGGTCCAGTGGTTGCAGCAGCTGTCCTCTTCCAGCTCGTCTTCGGTTCTTTCGTTCCAGTGGTCGACTCTGCCTTCCAGTCCTGGAGACTCGCCTTTTAAACAGTTTTCTCCCTTTCATTCCAGCCTGGCTGTCACTCACCCAGCAGGCTGGCTGTCATTGCCGGACAGTCAGCCAGCCAATCAGAGTGCATTTGGGTCTCATAGGAGACTAAGTACAGGGAGTTTCGGGCACCTCCCTCACTTCCTGCCCACCCCAGACACTCAGACGCCAAGGGCAGACTTCAGTCCTGAAGCCCGCCAAAGGCACACGAACAAAGGGATCAAACCTAGTTTGAGGCGCAGAGACCAACACTAGAAGGACCTTTCCAAAAAGAAATGGCGAAAAAAAGAAGACCGGGATCCGTTTAAACAAAGGGGCTTAAGGCGCCATCTTGAAAAACATGTCTCCTGTGATTTTTAGCTACCGGTGTTCGCGGTCAGGAAAAATCATGCTAGTTCGTTGTAAAACCACTGCCACCAGCCTTTTCAATAGGAAAGGGTAGCATTTGACTGCTACATGAGTGTTTAGTCATAGGGGATACTATGTAACCCCCTCCAGCACTCCATGGTAAGATGGTGTGTGCTGGGTCTATGAAGTCAATTTCACTTTACATTCTCTGAGAAACAGTAGTTTATCCCAGAGAAGGTATTTAAACCTTTGGGAAGTCTAAAAGACATCCCTGTGTCACTGCACTGAGGGTGCTGTGTAACACACATGAAAAGATGATACCTATACTCCATAATCAGGGAACGCAAAATGTAAAACACACATCAAAACACATGAAAGAGTGGGAAAAAAGGCTCGCACTCTTTCCAGGTAATAAAATAAAGTCCTCAAAATCCAGCAACGTTTCCGGGGGTCTCTAAGGTGAATGGAATTGGCACATTCCTGAGAATTCACCCTAACTGGGGCCGAATAGCTTTTTTCTAATACCAACCACAGGAATCTCCAGGAGACCAAATCGAATGCTTTTTGCATGTCTAATATGGCGGCAATTACCTGCACCTTAGGGTCAATTCGGGCCAGGATGTCAAATAAGCGACACAGATTAAGACAGGTGGAATGCCCCGGGATAAATCCCGATTGGTCAGGGTGAACCATAAACAACATATAAGATGCCAACCAGAGGGTTAGAACCTTGGCAAATACCTTGACATCGCAATAAATTAGGGAAAGGGGTCGGTAAGAGCCGCACTGCGTGGCTGGCTTGTCAGGTTTCAGCAGCACTGAAATAACCGCTTCACAGAGCGAGCGGAGAAGTATACCGACCGCACACGCCTCCTCCCACACAGCCGCTAGTTGAGGCACCAGACGACCCTTGTAACATTTATAAAACTCAGTAGTGAGCCCATCGGTCCAGGGAGCCCTCCCGGTCGACAAAGAGTCTATTGCCACAGATATTTCCTCTGCTGTTATTGGGCGGTCCAGTATCTCCTTGGTCTCTGCAGATAACTTTGAGATAACATTAACATGCCTCACACTTTATCTCAAAAACCCAGGACATCTTCTCCACCTTCTCCTCCATTCCCCCCCTCCCCTCTCTGTCTGGGCATGCTGACCCTCCTTCAGCCACCCCCCCTCCTTCTCGTCATTTCCTCTTTTCTCCCCGTTCAAGGTCTCTAGACAAGTCCGATCTATGAAAGCCTTGTCGAAACAGGTTCATCCCTGTTCCTCTGAAACCATCAAGGACCACATTGATACCCTTGCTCTGGCCCCCACCAATTTCTGCTACTTCTCCTTTGCCTCAGGTTCCTTTCCCTCCCCTCTGAAGCACTCCCTTGTGCATCCTCTTCTCAAGAAACCCACAGCTGCTCCTTCTTGTCCGGCCAACTATCGCCCAATTTACATCACTCCTTTTCTGGGCAAACTCCTTGAAAAGCTAGCCATCTCTCAGCTTATCCTTCATTCTGATTCTTTTGACTGTCTCCACAATCAGTCTGGCTTCAGAGCTGCCAGAAGCATGGAAACTGCTCTCCTGAACATCCGTAAAGACCTGCTCTCCAACCTCGACTCTAACATTCCCTCTGTCCTCATCCTACTCGATCTCTCTTCTGCCTTCGACACGGTCAACCATACCATCCTACTCAACCATCTCCGTGATAACCTGGGTATCACCGATCAGGCTCTACCCTGGCTGACCTCTTTCCTCTCTGATTGACCCTCCCAGGTCGAACTTGGGTCCTTCCTTTCATCTATCTCCCTGTGGTGTTCCCCAAAGGTCTAATCTCTGGCCCTGGCTTTTCAACCAATACCTTGCAACTCTTGCCCGATGCATTGCCTTTTTCCTCTCCAACTTCCAGTGCTATGGTGATGATACTCATTTTCAGGCTGTCCTCGTCCAGCTCCTCTCCTTCTCTCATCTCTTATTGCCTAACTGACATCCAAGTTTAGTGTGCCGCCAAGGATCTTTGTTTGAATGTCAGCAAGACTGAGATCCTCATCATAGGCTCACCTCCACCCCCCTTACCCCTCACTCTCTGGCCGGCCTCTCTTGGCCCTCCTCCTACCCTCACCTGTAAGGCTAAGAACCTTGGGGTCATTTTTGATTCCTCACTTTCCTTTTCTGCCCATATCTCTGATGTCTTTAAAAAGTCAAACTTCATACTTCACCTCCTCAAAGGTACTCTGCCTTTTCTCTCTTTCCCTCAGAAGCTCATTGTCTCCCAAGCTCTGGTTCTCTCTATGTTGGACTATTGTAACAGCCTCTTCCTAAATCTACCTGCTTCCACTCTCCGCCCTCTTCAACTAATCCAGAACAGAACTGCAAGACTTGTCCTTGGCCTCAAGCTCTGGGATCGTATCTCTCCAGCTCTGAAATGTCTCCATTGACTCTGAGTGGATGCAAGGATTAAATTCGAAACCCTCTCCATTGTCCACAAGGCTTTATGGGGCCTGGGTCCAAAATACCTTCAGTCATCCCTCTGCAAATGCCTCCCTTCTCGAGCTCTTCACTCCTCTACCTCCCTCAGGGTCAGTCGCTTTTCAAAGAAACCAGCTGGGGGTAGATTTCTGTCTTCGGCTCGGGCCTCCCTCTGGAACAGCCTCCCTGCCCCTCTGAAACTTGAGGAGAACCGTCTCTGGTTCTGGAAGTACCTCAAGACCTTCCTCTTTGCTTCTGCCTTCGCCCCCCTCCCCTGCTGATCTGTTTTCTCTCGGCACCGTGCACCTGGCCAACCCTCTGTCTTCCAGCCCAGGTACCTGCTCACCCTGTCACTCGCCCGCACTGCCTATGTGGCCACTCCTTGCACTGCTGTCTGTATCTGTACCCATACTGCCCCCCCCTTCCTCTTGCACTTATCTGACACACCCTGTTTGCTGCTGCCTAAACCCAGCACTTGCCACTTGCTGGCTGCACTACCATTAACTGTTACCTCACTATTTATTTATTATTATTATCTGTTTCTCCTTTGCTCCGCACTTACCAATTCTCCCCCCTTGCACTTTTCCCCTCTCCCTCTCCAATGCTCTTATGCGTTCTCAATGTCACTGGGCCTAGTAATATAGTTGTACTGTTCTCCTTTGTTTCCCCTCCCTTGCCTTGTCGCGCTCTGAAACACATGTGTATGAGCGCGATATAAATAAAATATATCATATCGGAGGTATACTGTCGAGGAAGGTTTCGATTTCTGCAGTAGGGGAAGTATCTACATTAGCATAGAGCGCCTCATAGAAAGAGCGAAACTCATTGTTTATTTCTTGAGCTGAGTGGGCGATAATATCATCTGCTCTCTCGATCGCTGGTATATGGGGAGCCCCTGTCTGTCACCAGATTAATCTAGCTAATAGGCGTCCTGGACGTTCGCCCTCGCCATATCTCCTGGCCACCTGGGGATTGTCCAAAAACTTGCGCTCTCGGTCGAACTGGGTTCGGAAGGTATCTAGCTCTGCGCCTGTATCACTAAGTAAAGCAGCGGTTGGGGATGAAGCATACTGCGTTTCCAGTCCGGCAAGACGCACCTCTCTCTTCCCCAATAGTTTTGCGAATCTCCCTAACGATCCCAACTTCCTTCGCCAAGGCAACTCCTCGAATGTAGACTTTGAAAGTCTCCCAAATAGTGGCCTGGTTCTCTACTGATCCAGTATTGAATGCAAAAAAGTCATCAATGTTGGCTCCCTGTTCGGATTCAAATACCGGATCCAACAAGGCATTAGGTTTCAGTCTCCATGTGCGTGCCACTCCACTACCTTCCCCCCACTACATCGAGACTGTGACCGGGGAGTGATCTGAGAAGGTCCTAGGTAGGATGGTCATTTGATCTACAGTTCTGATGAGTATATCGGATACTAGCCATCTGTCAATGCAAGAGTGCTAGTCATGCACCGATGAGTAAAAGGAGAAAGCACAGGTATTGGGGTAAATCAGTCTCCACACGTCGACCACCCCCAGCAAGGCCTGCACTTCTATAATGGCCCTGGCAGGCCTGTAGAGTTGGCGAGGTTTCGTGCCTGACCTATCTAAATTAGTGTCTACTATGGTGTTGAAGTCACCACCCCACAGTATTGGAATGAGGGGAAACCCTGACAACAGGGAGGAGAGATGGGAGAAAAAATTGGGATCATCAATATTAGGACCATATACCCGTCCAAGAAGTGAGCCAAACAGTAAGACATAGCGACCAAGGGGATCGATATGTGAGAGCTTAAGGGTGAATTTGAGAGACTTATGGATTAAAGTCATAACCCCATGACTCTGTGTGTAATAGGTGGTATAGTAGCTATGGGGGCCCCATGGTCTGGCAAATATGTCGCATCCCCCAGCTAATGCATGAGTTTCATGTAAGAAAAGCACCTTAACCTTGTGTCATTCAATACACAGTTGCAGCTTACGCATTTTAACAGGGTTTCCCAGTCCCCTAATATTCCAGCTCATACATACTATGCTATCAGCTGCCATCTAATAAGTAAGTTTGCATCAGTGTAAGGGTAAACCGACATCCACATGCTCAGCATGGTATGATATTATAGGTTATTTAGCCTCGGGAGGATAGCTCAGAGGCAACATGCTCGACTTGTAAGCAAGACGACACCGAGCACCACAGGTTCGATTCCTGGGTCCGCGCTTAGAAACTGCTGGGTATTAAGCGTGTTATAAATAACCTATAATATCATATCATAAACATTTTAATAACATGGATTAGCATCAAGTAAAAGTGAGAGGGGAACGCTCAAGTGGATTGAGCATTGGTCCCCTGGGGTTGCATGGGAAGGTTGCATCAAAAGGAATACAAAAGGGACGTTAAGGGGATGGGAGATAGTTACTAGCCAGGAAAGTGTTCATCAATGAACTTGGAGGCTTCCTCAGGGATAGTAAAAAAGAAGATCCTGTCGGCATGTTAGATCCTCAGTTTCGCTGGGTACATCATGGAATATTTGACACCCAATTCTTGAAGCCATTTCTTGGCGGCTAGGAAAGTATTTTGCTCTTGTTGAATAGCAACGGAGAAGTCTGGCTACAGATGGATCCTGGCGGAGCCAAGGAGTAGCTCGCCTTTATTTCTGACCACGCGTAACAAAGCATCCCTGCTGCACTTTGGTTATGATAGGGCGAGGGGGAGCACCAGGCATGGGCTTCGCAGCTAGTGATCGGTGGACCCGTTCAATCGCAAACTGTGGGGAGAACTTAAGAGCATCTAGTAAAGAGAGAAGTGTGCGCTCTACAAAATCTTCCATGGGGCCATCAATTTTCCTGTTCAGGGACGCCAACAATTCGCAGGTTGTTGCCCTGGACCTTGATTCCATATCTTAATTCTTTTTATTGATTACCTAATCGTGCCTGGACAACGAGGCAACCTCAGATTGGAGTGACAAGATGCCATCCTCTGCCAGGCTGACCCTAGATTCCACCTCAGTCAGCCGGGAGTCCGTGTTCTCCATCCGGGCCTTGATAGAGCTGATCGTTCCGCTCATATCATCAAGCTTTGTATGAAGTGTAGTAAACCCCTCCCACCTATACTCATCTTTTGGAGTCCTGTGGATGTTGTAGGGGGGCATTGGCTTCTGGCTGAGCCTCACCAGGCTTTGGTGTTGATTTAGTGAACATATTAATAGAGCTCTGTTTCTTGCTGGCCCTCTTTGTCATGACCACACTAGGATATATGTGAGACTAAGGCAGGGCTCTGTGATGGAGGTCCAGTCTAGCAAGGTGGAGACCGGGCGTATTCAGGCTCACCCCTCACTGATCAGAGCGAGGACGTCTGCCAATAGGGCAGTGCAGTTTAACAGTTTGGAAGATCAAATGCACCGGGAGAGGTGCAGAGGCACCCAGTGAGTATGATAATGTAAATCTCACCTGGTGGTGGGTACCCACGTGGTAACCGACCCAGGGGGCCAAGGAATTGGGAAGATGGCCGACTCGCCTTTACTTACAAAGCTTGTGACTAAGGAGGGGATCCAATCCTCTTGCCACAATAAAACAGGTATTGAATTAAGCAGACGGCTACTAGAAACACAGGCGGGGCAGACTCCATTGCCCGGATTCGCCCCATCCGTCGCTATACCATCATCAGTCAGTCAGTCCAGTACAGATAACGTTGCCGGGAGCAGTACCCCTGGGACCACCAGAGCGATTTAATGGAGACCCCACAAGGTATGCAACATTCATGAACCAGTGCCGCCTCCTTTTTCTTTGTAGGCCTGGGGCTTTCCCAAACGACCAGGCAAGGGTGGCCTTTGTGTCAACATATTTGAGTGGAAGTGCCGCAGACTGGTCGGTACCTTTGGTGAGCCGGGATGACCCATTACTGCAGAACTTCAGGGGTTTTCAACAGGAGATGGAAAAGTTATTTGCTCAACACTTGCATGGACAAGCTCTTGATAACGAACTCCTGTCCCTCCGCCAAGGGAATACAGATTTGCTGACTTATATTGCCACCTTTAATAGACTGGTTGTAGAAGCGGGGTGGGCAGAAGATAAAAAAACCACGTTGTTTCATCGGGGCCTACGAGGAGACCTGAAGGATGTCCTTGCTCAAGTGGTAGACCCACCTAAAGACTGTGCAGAGTTTATCAACCTGGTAGTTCAGTTGGACCACAGATTGCAGGATCGAAGAACAGACCGAAGTAGACTCGAAAATCGTGCCATGTACGTACGTTCAAAAGATAATGTTCAACGTCCATCAGAAAATACCACAGAACCCATGAAAATTAGAGGAGTACGACCTCCTTTAACCAAGGTTGAAAGAGACTAGAGGAGACAGCTATAGTTATGCCTATACTGCGGTAAATCGGGTCAATACCTCAAGGAATGCCCAGTGAAACCTCCAAGGAAGGTGGCAGGCGCTACAGAGAAAGAAGATTATGGAAAGGAATCGGAAAACTACCAGGCCTGGCAAGCGTAGAGGCCTGCTTGTCGAGCGAGAAGGATGAATCACAGACCTCACATTTCGTCCTACCAGTAACCTTGATCAATCACCAACGACCATCATAGATGCATGCCCTAGAGGCATATATAGACAGCAGAGCAGTTGGTAATTACATAGATCGAGATCTGGCAACAGAAATGGGACTTCCCTTATGAACAAAACCAACAACTTAAAAGGTAACTACTGTTGACGGTACAGACATTGCTTCAGGACCAGTAACCCAATGCACAACAGAATTAACCCTTCTGTGTCAGGATGGACATCAAGAAGCAATCACATTTGACCTCATCAAAGCTCCTCAGTTGTGGTTGATAATAGGGATGCCATGGTTAGTAACTCACAATCCCCACATAGACTGGCGTGCAAAGAGACCGACCTTTTCCGACGAATGCGCCCGCGTTTGCTACCCGAAATCTATACCACAGCCAAACTTGAAATCTGTTCAAGGAATAGCATCAGGGATCGTGGAACCAATGGACATTTTACCAAAGGAATATCAGGATTATCAAGATGTTTTTCAGAAGGAACAGGCTAACACATTACTGCCACATAGGCCCTATGACTGTCAGATCGACCTGATTCCTGGCGCACAGGTTCCTTGTGGTCGAATTTATGCACTTACGGAAACCGCAAATCTCCACTTGAAGTCCTATCTGAATCAATACCTGGCTAATGGGTTTATCCGCCCATCAAAGTCATCGGCAGCCTCTCCCTTATTCTTCGTACCCAAGAAGGAAGGAGATTTGAGGACTTGCATCGATTACCGTGCACTTAATCAAATCACAGTAAAAAAACGCTACCCTTTGCCCCTTATCCCGGAACTGTTGGACCAAGTCAAGGATGCCCGAATCTACTCCAAACTAGACCTCAGAGGAGCATACCACCTTGTACGTGTTAAGAAAGGGGATGAATGGAAAACCACGTTTCGCACCAAGTATGGCCTGTACGAATATCAGGTAATGCCTTTCGGGCTGTGCAACGCTCCCGCAACGTTCCAATACTTCATGAATGATGTATTATGGGAATTAATCGATGTCTGTGCCCTGGTCTATATTGACAACATCCTTGTGTATTCCCCCTCTGAAAGAGATCATGTCCTCTCAGTCCTTGCAAAACTTCGCCAGCACAAACTGTACACTAAACTCAAGAAATGCTCCTTCGATTTCACCGATGTTGAGTTCCACGGTTTTGTTCGCTCGCCAAAGGGAGTCGAGATGGATTTACACAAAGTAGATGCCATCCTTAATTGGCCGTCACCTTCTTCACTTAAAGGAACCCAAACCACGCTCGACTTTGCAAATTTTTATTGCCGATTTATACCAGATTTCTCACGGATAGTCCACCCAATCACATCGTTACTGAGAAAAAACAACAAAGAATTCCAATGGACTGAAGAGGTGGAACAGACCTTTCAAGAACTCAAGAAAAAATTCACCTCTGTGCCAATATTATAACATCCTCGCCCTGATCTCCCCTATGTAGTGGAAATTGATGCTTCCAGCGTAACTCTGGGAGCAGTTCTCTCTCAAAGAGATCCAGAGACAGGCCAATTACACCCCGTGGCCTTTTGGTCACGTACATTCTCACCACCAGAACTTAACTATGCAATTACAGACAAAGAATTGTTGTCAATAAAATCAGCCTTCAAAGCCTGGCGGCAGTATCTATTAGGTGCCAGACATACCATCACAGTAATCACAGATCACCGAAACATTCAATACCTAAAGTCAGCAAAAGCCCAATCGCCACAACAGTTGCGGTGGGCTCTATTCTTCCCAGAATACGATTAAATAATAACATACCGACCAGGAGTTCGGAATGGGAAGGCCGTTGCCATCATCCCAAGTGATAAACTACTGGGACTCACCACCACATTGACTCTGAGTGAACTTCAAGATAAGATTCGAACCTTAATGAACCCTGAGATCTTGCAGAAATGGAATTCCCAAAATGAACATCACATGGTTCTGGATGGATTACCCTACTTCAGGGAACGACTATATCTACCAAGTATAGATCTGCAAGAATTGGTCATGTCTGGTTATCACGATTCCCTGATCGAAGGCCATCCCAGAATTGCTAAGACTCTAGCAAGTTTAAACGGAATTGTTGGTGGCCAACCTGGCGTAAGGACATTGCTGGATTCGTTCTATCCTGTGGGATATGTGCACAGAATAAATCACAAAAACAGAAACCAGCTGGCCTCCTACAACGACTGGATATTCCACCGGCTCCCTGGCATACTCTTTCTCTTGATTTTATTACAGACTTACTTCCCTGTCAAGGTTTTAATACCATTCTGGTGGTTGTAGACCTGTTCTCTAAAATGACACATTTCATTTTTTCAAAGAACTTCCTAATGCTACCGGTCTGGTAAAAGCATTTCTTGAACAGATTGTAAAACTGCATGGTCCTAATCTCAAATCGTGGAAGCCAATTTGTATACAACTTCTGGAGGAAATGTTGTACCATGGCACAAATCGATGTTCAATTATCCACTAGCCATCACCCCCAAACGGATGGACAAACAGAAAGAACAAACCAGACATTAGAACAGTATCTACGTTGCATGCTGCATCAAGTGGAAGATAATTTTGAAAGACTTGTTATGGATAGCGGAATACGCATACAATAACTCCATACACACCAGCACGGGACAAAGCCCGTTCGACACAATATACGGAAGACATCCACGTACCTTTGAACTAGACTCCCCCACGACCTTGGAAATGTCAGCTGTAAAGACTCTACACACAAGCATAACCCAAGCCTTCAAAAGGGCAAATGAACATTTACTGCAAGCCAAAGACAAACAAAAAAATTCTCGGACCGGCATCGAAAAAAAGCTCCTGATTACCAAGTTGGAGACGAATTCTGGTTGGCATCAAAATATGTGCCCATAAAAGGTACCCAGACCTTTTGTCCAAGATATCTAGCACCCTATACCATCGAATCGGTGATAAATCCGGTGGCCGTCAAGTTAGCCTTACCACCAAGCATGCAAATTCATCTGATGTTCCATGTGTCACTTGTAAAACCTGTACAACCAGGAATCCGAGTCTTAACACCACCAAAATCTATGCTAGTTGATGGAGATCCTGAATTTGAAGTTAAAAACATCCTGGATTCGAAACGTACCAGATCTAAGCTATACTATTTATTGGACTGGAAAGGGTACGGGCCTCAAGACAGAACTTGGGAACCAAGTGAACATATTCACGCACCACGTCTGATTAAGAGGTTTCACCTGGATAACCCCACCAAACCCAGACCATACAGGAAGGATACCGTGAGAGGGGCCTTGAGGGGGGGAGGGGGAAAGTGCTGTCATGACAACTGTGAGGGGGCATAAGTTGTGCCACAAGCAGGATCCCACCAGAACCCTGAGGTCCTTAAAACCACTGCAAAAGGGCGCCTTCGGCACCAGGCTCGTATGTAGGAAGGAAGGTTTGTTCAAACAAGGTCCCATTTATGTACATGGGCCTTTAAATCCAACATGGAAGCACCCACACAGTCTAGTTTTAAGAACCAAGCCATGCGGTCTAGTGTTTTGGGTGTGGCAGGCCTGGAACTACTTTCCCTGGGCTATATAAACCACACCCTGACTGCAGAACACGCTTCGTGTTATTCTGAAACCAGCAGCGTGACGCTCACCGTGTCCAGCTCCTGGTCTTCAGCATCTTCCTGTAATCCTACAAGAACAAGATTATTCTGTCTTACCTGAGAAAACACCATCCAGCACTCAGCATCTCAACTGGGCTGCAATCTGTGGAAACTGAGAGAAGAAGAAACATCACTCACCTGTGAGTACTAGCTTAAGGACTTCCGGCGAACTGCTACCACAGCTGCTGTTCGAACATTACGACCTGCAATAACGAGAAAGGGAAAAACAATTTTAGAACGTGCGCTTCCAAAACAAAGAATTCCATCAGTCTTACCTGAATTCCATCGCGCTACGCCACGCTTCCATCCGGAGCACCACAGCAACATCTGCAAAGGAAAAGAGACATATTCAGGTTCGCTTTCAATATTAAACAACTGCACAGCGCTGTACTGACCTTAACGGATTCCGGGGCCTGTTTCTCATCGCACTCTCATCCACTCGCAGCACCACAGCGGCCTGTGAGGAGAAGAAGAAGAAAACACAGGTTAGCTTTAAAAGACAATAAAGGCGCTGCGCTTCGCGCTTTCTCTTACGTAGAAACGTGCCTCTCCATCCGGCACGCCAGCATCAAGACCTTCGCACCTAAAAAGAAGGAGATAAAGACATTAACAAATTCCCACCATGAACAGAACAAAGACTTGCATTTAACAAATCTACCTGCCTACCAGCAGTTTTGGGGTCACAGCAGGCCTGGGCCCAAGTAAGGCGTACTGCACCAGTGAAGCAACTCGGGCAGCTCGCCAACAAACGTCAAGCGCCCCTGCACAAGAAACGCAGGACAGATAGCTCACCCTACAAATAACTAAGGTGAGAAAAGAACCCAGTGGGAAGGGAATCGGTCAGAGGGAGGTGGGAGATTCACCCATTAGAGACAGTTAGCACAAATCCTCCCTTCTGTTATGGCAAATTCATTATTCAGCACTGGGCAACTAGGCATCCAGGGTTCCAGATCTCAGAGCCTTCCAGACGCCCCCAGGGATATCAGGTGAGCATAACAGACCGGGGTACAAATGTTTTTTTTTCCCGGCTGCGAGACGCGTTGCGTTTTGCAGCCGGGAAAAAAAAGTATGAAAACGTTTTTAAAAATGGCCACACTAGACAGAAAACATATTCCGTTTTCCCTTTCCATGGCAGCCATGGTAAACAAAGAAAATGGCCGCCATGGAAGGGGAGAAGGGAATACACATAGTCCTTTCTCTCTTTCCATGGTGGCCATTCTGGAACAAAAATGCCGTTGGAGATGGGACCGAGCTGCATGCCGTTGCGTGATTGGGATTACCATCAGCTAAGGCTCAGAATCCAGCTATCCAGCCAAGTGATTTTCTTTTTTTTGTTGTGGCGGGTACTAATGATGGAAGAGCTATTTGCGGTTAAATCCTTACTCTTCTATGCAAGGGTATGTCTTAACCGCCATGTTGAACTGTACAGGAATGCCCTGGCGAAGGTGGCCCCCATTGAAAGGTCAGAGATGGTCCCCTGAGGTTTTCATTTTTATTCTTCCTAGCTGAAGTATTAGATCGTCTTTCACGATTGGGGTTTATTCTCTACTGGGCTTGCCTTCCGAACCTTATGCGACATTGCGGTGGTGAATGGGGAGTGCTAAATGCTTTTTTTCCATGCTACTTCCATTCCGGACCCATTCCAAGACTATGCTTCCCAGAATGCCTGGCCCTCTGCTTCATCTCCACCCTTGCAAGACAAGGGTGGATAAAAGCCTCAGTTTGCTTCAGCTCAGCGCTGGTCATTGATGCAGTGTTCCTGTTTGTGATCCGCACCTTGTTCCTGGTTCTTAGCTTATTGTCTAGTTCCTAGTCTCTATTTTATTGTTCCCTTTTCCCTGGATTACGAGCTTTTTGTGCTTATTAGTAATTCCTGCTTCCTTTCTGTCGTCCTCTTTTTATCAGTCAGCACTTCCCAATGCTTTCCTTTTTCTCTGCAGCCCAGTTTGTCTGTGTTCCTCATTCATTTTACTTTGCCCTATTCTGCAGTGAAACCTTGATCCTTTAGTTACTCCTCGTTTATACATTCATTATTAAGTCACATTTTGCCGTTCCTTCCCTGGGTGGGGAGAGGGGAGGTGTTGCCGATGTAATTTCGTTTTCCCTGCTCCTGTTCTTTTACTTTCTCTTGGAGTCTGTTCCAGGTTTTCCCTTGTACTTCTCCCTTTGTTCCCTTTTGATTATTAGGTGTGGTGTGCTCCTGTGTGAATGCCTATGTTTTCTTCACTATTCTGTAATCACTATTCCTATGTGTACCTTATCTGGAGTCGTATGCATTAAGTTATCCTCCCCATTGCTGTTATAGCCTTTCTGGGTCCCTCTTTGATCAACAGTGTTTGTGGGCTTCGCTGACATTTCAAGTGTTTTTTCTCGTCCTTGTGAGTATTGTCTTTTAAGTTACCTTATACAATAACATCAAGGGTGTTAGCTCATATATCCTGTCGTTGCTTGCCCTGTATGTCGGTTTAGCGCTGACAGTATCTGTAACAGCAATTGTGGGTAAGGAGCTTGCAGAGTTTCTTTGTAATGATAAGGAGCTTCTAAGTGCTTACCCCATATCCCTTTTCATATATTTGTATTCTTATGCTCTGCTTGCACATCTTGGGTTTTAGTGTACATGTATCTTGGTTCTTGAGTGCATGTTGTTTGACTCAAAGCTATTCACTGTGATCTTATCCATACTTCCCTTGCCATATTCACTGCCTTTGTCCTCTCATGACATTGTCTCCCTGAGAGCTATAATGGTGTAGTTTAGGGGCCACTGGGCTGCATCTTGGAGGTAAGTGCAGCTAAAAGCTGTCAGCATTGAATATTTTGAGCACAAGACCTCCCAATGGCATGTTCATGAGCGAGGTTCCTGAATCAAGTGGGGAAACTAGGAGGCTGTCTGGGACCGCACCCCCTGTGCAATCTCAATAGTCAGAAACAAAGATCTTGTTGATTGCTAGTGATATGAGGGACCAGAAAAATAAAGGAAATTAGCTTTTTTGTTTTTTTCCTGAGGACCTGTTTGTTTTTTTCCAGTCTTTTCTTACGTCGCTGAGTGTTTCCTGGCTTGAATGTTGTGAGATACGTTTAGACATATTTTACTGAATTTGTAATCTCCAGCCTGTCTGGCCATGATAAATTCCTAGGTCACAATGTTGGTTTGCACACGCCAGAAACCTTACTTCTCTTGCGTCAGGGAGAGGCCATCATCCCAGGTATGTCTAGAAATGAAAAGGCTTGCAGGTGCAACAGTAATAATTACACATGCATGTTTCCCTGATTTATTTTTAAATGTACACTTCATCCTGCTTTTCCAGAATACTTCAAAGAAAATAATTAATTGTATACAAATACCCACATGTATAGACAGAATCACTATGTCCCTTGGACGTGTTTTGCCCTTATCTGATGTTTTTCATGTCTAAGGCTGGTCATGAGACAAATATGAGGTTACATGTGATTATAACAAATTTAGAAATAACGAATGCAACTGTAACTGAAAAAAAATACAGAATGTTGTTTTTTATTTGAATTGTCCCCTAAACCCCATGTTTGCCCATCCTTCTAACCCCACCTCGAACCACCCCACACATTTTAACCCCTTACCCCCATCCCCTATATATTTAGCATTCAGTATTTTTTGTGGTGCATTTACATTCGTTATTTTCTATTCGAAGTAATCACTGCATACCAAAAATGGTACCAGTAAAATAGTTGGGAAGCAGGCCTGCACTGTATAAATTATTCATCAGGAGTTAAATCATTCTCAGCACTCTTGAATTTTAAATCATGTAAAATAGTTTCTTTTAGAATGATGAATAAAATATTGCAATCTTTTAATCCCAAAAATGTTTTCTGATAACTATGTAATATGAAGACTTTCATGTAAAACTGTAATATCAGATCATTACAAATTCTGGGGGCTTCAAAAGGGCCTCTTCAACATAATGGGGAAGTCACACCAGGGAGGTAATAGCTAGAGTCCTTTTGATTCGAGGCAGACTGGGGATAGGGGTAAGAACAGTGTAGCTTCGATAGGACCATCACACTGGGAATGTGCCAGCCATCTTGGATTTGCCATGCCTCTGCTTCCTTCCTGAGACCCCCATGACTTCCTGGAGAAAAAGCACTCTACGGGCTGACATTACAAGGAATACCCTTTGTTCCAACAGCTAGGCATGATCCCCTTACCAAATGCCTAGTGTACTGATCCGCAGTGGCAAGTTGACTATATTTGGAGGTGAGACATCTCGCTTTATTGAATCAACTTTGGGTTCCCTTTGATGTAACATCTTTAAGAATAATCTTGGACCGACTTGAAAAGGATTTCACTGGAACCCTGTTGCGGTAAAGGCTGCCAAAAGTTCCAATTCATTTTGTGAAGACAAGGTTTTCTAAGGGCAGTATAGACCCTTTCCCTATCTGCTTCTGGAGAATATTGGAGGAGAACTCCTGACTGCTGCTACACACTGGTACCCAGGACTCAGCCTGCTGAAATGCCAAGCCCTGCAAATGTCCATGCATTATTCCTGGATGCGAAGGGCAGAAGACAGATTCATGGATCCGATGAAGGACCCTAAACCACCCCATGTATCGAAAGAAGCAAAGGTGCTGTCTTTGACATTCTCTCAACGTCTGTTTCGAGGTACCCTGACCTAGCCATTGCATGCCCTGCCCCAAGCACTGCTTTTTGTTTACCGGTGGAGCTTGCTTGCCACTGAACCCGAATCTCCACTTTCCTCAGATTGATCCCTGCCAAGTCTTCAAGTTATGTGGCTAAACATTGTCTGCCTGTCCCAAACCTCTCCGAGCCATTAGCCATTGTTGCTTGTCGAACCACATTGCCAACTGGAACCTGACTCGACGCAACCGCAAACCCGCTTCGGCACTGTTGAGATCCTAAGAGAAGAGTAAAAAGGTATAGTTTTGTTGTTCTGTCCCTCTTGCTTTGTGCTGTGGTACCTAGTGACATCAAAGACCCCATGTATTTCTCAAAGGTGAACTCCTGATCTACTTTGACTTTTCTACAAAAATGTTTACCTGCAGACCGATGTTCTTAAATGGCCAGAGTGCCATTTTCTTCCAAAGTTTACATTCAAATGGATTGTGTCCTCCCACGTATTCCTCATCTTATGATATTCGTAACCGACAGCTTCGCTGCTTCGTAAAAAACATTCTCGGCAGAGGGCGCTGTGCATGAGGTTGTGGCGTCGATGTCCCTCGACGGGCTTCGTACCGTGTCGACGTCACCATCATTATAAGTAGCTTGTGCCGCGCCTGTTGGCTTCAGTTCTGTTTTGCCGATTGCTTCGATCTCGAGAACGGCACACTTTGACATTTACTTCAAGGAAATGTTGTCTTCTTCCACCCCTTCTACTCCCAAGACGGGGTTCAAAAAATTTATCGGCTGCGGATCGAAAATGTTGATTACAGGCCCTCACCGTTTTTGTCTTTGGTGCGTAGGTTCATATTATCAAACCGGCAACTGTTGCTCCTGTCAGTCAATGACAGAGAAGGCCCTTCGTGAGAGAAAAGGTAACCTGGTGGTGGGGCAGGAAGCTTCCAAGGCCTCCTCGAAGGCCTCGTCAAAACATAGAAAGTCGAACGATTTAAAGGATTCGGATTGCGGTAAACATTCTAAGAGGTTTCGATCATGTAGTAGATCAAGACGTTCTTCATCTTCTTCATCAAATAAGGTTAAGAGGCGACATAGATCTCCCTGCTCTTCCTCTGATATGTCTACCAAATTGGTAAGATGTCTGACTAAGTCGTATTCCCCAAGAAAATGGGATGAATCTAGAAGGAAGATGATGAAGGTCTTTGAGAATGCGGCCTCGACCCACTCAAAGAATCCTCAAAAGAGCCAGACCTCAGTCGCTCGGTTGGAAGACACAGGCAAGTCAGGAACTATTGTGGAAAGATCTGGTAGTAGAGTTCAACCTCAAAAATCTTGAGTGGACGTCAAATCGTCGAAGATTCATAGAGAATCGAGTGTTTCCCCAACACCGACTAAAAAACATAAGTCGTCGAAACCCTCAACTTCTTTGTCAACACCATCAGCGCTGACGGCTTCAACAAGCCACAAGTGTTTTTGACACCTTTGTCAAAGACGACATCGGTGCCTTTGAAGATTCGAACATGCAGATTCAGGGTATAGGAGTTTGATGAATATGGCTGTTAAATACATTGCTGGGATAGATCCTCACCCACATTTGATCAGGATGATATGACTGATATACTCGACCAGGGCCCCCAGAAGGACCAGGTTCTCCCCTTCCATAGGGCACTTCAGAGGACAGTGGAAAAAAACTGGGAGGTTCCTGATGCTTCTTCTGCAGTCAACAGTAATTTTCCAAAGAAGTACACAACTTCTAGTTCTGACCCCGATTACTTAAAGAGGCATCCCACTCCAGAAAGTCTTGTTATTCAGGCAGCAACTTTGTCAGGACAAACAGCCTATCCATCGGCCCTGCTCCCCCCCCCCTCCAGATAGAGAGGATAAAAAGGTGGATGCTTGGGCCCATCTTTACCTCGGGTAGCATGGCTCTCAAGTCAACAAATGTCCCCTGTACCCTGGCCAGGTTCACCCATACCCTGTAGGACTGCATTTTTGCAGCGGCTGATCATATTCCAGAAGGCGAGGAAAGGGAAGGCTTCCTGAATATTGTCAAAGACAGAAAGGAGGCAATGGGGGAATGTCTCCAGTCTGGACTGGATACTGCTGATAGTATCAGCAGATCCATGGCTGCAAGCACAGTACTACGCAGATTTGCGTGGTTGAGGAAGTCGGGGTTTGCACCAGATGTGCAGGTCAGGCTACTCAACATGCCTTTTGATGGCTTGAGGCTGTTTGGCAGTAAAGCTGATGAAAGCTTAGAAAAACTGCAGACCTCAAAAGCGGCGGCTAAATCTCTTAGCGCCTCTATGCGACAACCTCAAAAACCTTATTCGGGCTAATCTTCCTGGAGAGGTGGTTCTTTTTGGTACTACTCCTCTTTTGGTAGAGGAAGAGGACAGGCCATACAAAGAGGCAAAAGAAATGTCGCTCGTGGTGGATGAGGAAAAAGTGCAAAACCAGCCTCAGGAATGGCATCTTTGCCCTCAGCCGCTCCTGCAGCCGCCTCTAAGTCACTCTGAGGCCTTATCACACAAAATCCTGGTGGGAGGCGGAATCTCACAGCATCTGAAAGAATGGCAAGGCATTACTTCAGATGCTTGGGCACTGGAGACAGTAGCTCAAGGTTACTGCCTTCCCTTCCTAAAAAGGCCTCAGTACCATCCACCGGGAACCAACTCTGTCAAAATTCCAGATCCGCTCCTTGTGCAGGAAATTTGAACATTTGAACCCTGCTAGAGAAAGTATTCCCCCTACTTTCTCATCCCAAAGAAGGATGGAGGATTGAGACCCATCTTGGACTTAAGAAACTTGAAGAAACTTCCAGAATGCCCAGCATCTGCCGGCCTTCGATTTCCTGAGGTTGCGCGGCCTCATGGCATCCTGCATTTTTCTGGTGCCAGAGACTCGACTGAGGATGAGATCCCTTCAGTGGGCCCTCAGAACTCAGTGGTCCCAATTCTCTGGGAGTATGTTGGATCTTCTGCAAGTCCTAAGCGCAGTTGCTCAGGATCTACTATGGTGGGCTTGCAATGACAACATCCTCAAGGGAGAATCTTTTTGGCAACCATGGCCGGAGATAATAGTAGTGACGGACACCTCACTCATAGGCTGGTGAGGCCACACCAACGATCTGACAATCAGCGGTCGTTAGTCTCCATCGGAGTCCAAACTACACATCAACCTATTGGAGCTGAGGACAATCAGACTAGCGTTGAAGGCCTTCCTGCCCTCTGTACAGGGAAAGAATGTCCTGATAATGAGGGACAACACAGTGTCAATGTACTACCTAAACAAGAGAGGACGCGTAGGGTCACTACCACTGTGCAGAGATGCAATGAAGCTCTGGTTCTGGGCAATACAGGAAGGAATCTCTCTATCGGCAGTTCACCCAGCCAGAGAGCAGAACACAGCGGCAGATGCTCTGAGCAGGCAGAGCACAGTCTCCCACGAGTGGGAGCTAGCTCAGGAAGTACTTCTGGAGATCTTCTCCCTTTGGGTAACCCCTCAAGTGGATCTGTTTGCGACCACGGTCATCCGGAATTGCGAACAGTAGTGCTCAAGGGAATTTCCTCCGAGAGGAGCTCTAGGAGACGCGTTTGTGGTGGACTAGAAGTTTCCACTTCTGTATGCGTTTCCTCCAGTCCCCGTGATTCCTCATGTAATCATGAGGTTGAGAAAGTTCAGGAAAACCTGATCCTAATTGCCCCGGATTGGGCCAGGAGGACGTGGTACCCGGACCTTCTGGACATGTCCATCTGCCCTCCAATACCTCTTCCGCAAAGAGAGGATCTTCTCTCGCAAGAGGAAGGTCGGGTTCTCCATCCAGAGGTAAAAACACTCAACCTTCATGCATGGTTTCTGAGAGGTTGAGATACAAGGATTGGCATCTTTCGGATGACGTAATGGAGATTTTGCTTTCGGCCAGAAGGCCAGCCCAGCAACTAAATCCCTGTAGCGATGCCATTGGAATAAATTCAGTGTCTGGTGCAGGGATAAGAATGTGCACCCTTTTCAATGTGGCACCCCAATGGTGCTTTCTTTCCTATTGCATCTAGCCAATCTGGGGCTCTAGATCGGAACAATTAAAGGATATCTGGCCGCGCTGTCCATTTTCAAGCGCTCCTCGGAAGAGGTTTCCTACTTCAAAACAGACTATATCCCGCTGGATCATTTTGGCTATAATTGAGTGCTACAGATTGGCGGGAAAGGACCCACCGGATGTGCTTCGAGCCCATTCCACTAGGGCGATGGCTACTTCTGCGGCTCTGAAGAGGAGAGCCCCTGCAGCAGATATTTGTTCAACTGCAACATGGGCATCAATGCATACCTTCATCAAGCATTATTGCTTAGATGCTTCTTCTTCCAATGAAGGTTTATTTGCCAAAGCGGTACTCCATTCCGTCCATGACTAAAATAATTAGTACTCCCTCCTCCAAAATGACCACTGCTATGGGAGTCTTTGATAAAATGAGGAATACGTGGAAGGACACAATCCATTTGAAGAACAAGTTACTTACCAACTATAACGTTCTTTTGACTGGATGTTTCTCCCACGTATTCCTCATCGCCTCTCCCACCCTAGCCTGCAGTACAGTTTACGTTAGTTACACTTCTCTCTCACGAAGGGTCTTTCAGTCATGATGCACGCCTGGGTGTTCCTTGAATATTTCCTCGAAAAAACAGAACGAGGCCAACGGGCACGGCACAAGCTGCTTATACTGATCGTGACATCGACACGGCATGGAGCCCGTCGAGGGACATCAACGCCACAACCTCGTGCATTTTTTCAGAGGCAGCGAAGCTGGCGGATATGATTATCATAAGATGAGGAATACGTGGGAGGAACATCCCGTTGAAAGAACGTTACAGTTGGTAAGTAACTTGTTCTTCTCTGGGTGTCTCATTACAGGAGTTGGTGGTTGTTTTTTATAATAGTTTGCCTATTCGTTTAGTTTAATAAGCTCTAATTTTAAAGACCTTAATTGGACCTTTCTTTTAGTTTGGTACTTACCATACTATTGTTATTTTATATTTTACCATGCTGGCTCACACGCTCCTGAAGAGCATAGCCTGCCCTTAGCCCATAAAAACTTAATGAGGTGAAGGTGCTGTACCATTTATGCTGTGCCTGTTTTTTTTTACCTTTGGTTGAGAGTATTGCCATTCTAGTACTAGTAGTAGTGTGGGGCTGAGTAAGAGTTTAGAAGTCCTGCACATCCCTGTACGTCTGTGGGGCAGTAATCATTTTGTCACAGATGCATATTCATTTTTTGGTTTTCATGACGTTTATTTGATTTTATAAGTAGATTTCATTAAACTCTTTCTGAAATATTTATAAAATACACTTTAATAATAATAGAAAGCTTATCAATAGATTTGTGTGTTCTGAGCTCATTCACATATTATTAATTAACTTTGTGCTTCAACCCATCAGGTCTTCTATTTCACTTTTATTTAATGGAGATTTCAATGGTTTACATTTTGTTAGACGCAATCTTATTTAAGGGTGCATACACAGTTTGTATCCTATGCCTTACCTGGCTGCAATCTTTGTGAGGGTTTACACATGTTTTACAACCCTGCAGCAATCAACATAGATAATCGACAACCTGTATTGTTGGCAGATGGTAGTGGTTCCATTTCAAATCCTCCATGTAGTGTTGCAAGTTATTTTTGCAACGCAATAGTCAAAGAGAATTCTGTTGTGATTATTTTTTTATAATGTGGATACTTTGTTGTCGTGTGCTCATATGTTCTCCCCATCTTTACTATAGACTCTGAAGACCGGCCTTACAATGGTTGGAAAAGTCGTTACTCAGTTGACGGGTACTCTTCCAACAGGGGCCACAGACGAGGACATAGCAGTTCACAGCAACATCAGACGCAGTCCATTGGTTCCAGGAATCATCACAATTATCGACACAGAGTCTGTCGGCGAAGGACAGGTAACGTGTGGTGTAAGACATATGACGCAGGGCAAGGATAGCATATGGATGGTTAACGTTCCAGTCATTTACAGGGTAGATCAGGACTGTTAGATAGCTATGTAGAGGTTAATGCACCTGCAACAAAACTCTGTGCAAAGCGAGGACAGACGCTGACATCCAGGTGTGTTATATTAGCCTTCTGAAAATTGTTTGGAGGAGTACCATTGAGTTAGATAAAGATATCATCTACTTTTGCAGTACTTGAAAGGCATGCAACTGTGGCACCAGCTCCTGTATATAAAACAAAGCAGTAAAAGGGGGAAAAAGAAAGAGGGAAGCTCTTCTGCATGCACAGTGCCACAGACAGGTAAACCTGTTTGCAAACTTAGATAGAATTGATAAACTAGGCAATAATCAGATGTTGGTGCAACCCACTTTCTAACAGCCAATTCCTCCTGACCCACTTCATACTTAACCATGCCACATATGGGACAGTCTACAGGGAGTTGAATTAATTATTTCCAAAAGGATGCAGTTACAACAGGATAGCTTTGGAAGTTTTGCAACACCTAGTATTGGAATGTTTAATTGTGTGTGATGGTAATTGTGAATGCAGACATCCCTATAGCCATGTATAGGATTGGATTTACTGCCAGATAGGGCTAAAACCAAAGGGTTTCTGAGTTAAGCTCCAGTATGGAACACCAACTGTACCTCTGAAAGCATTGCAATTTAAATCCTTTTATCCATGCTCCTTAACTGCGAAAGTGGACAATGATTTTGTGCAGGGGAAAATCAATAGAAAAATCCTTTGCGGTCTTCAACGTTTTTACATATTCCGGGCACAGTATAGTCATGTTATCAACCGAATAGGGTGCCTGCCTTGGGCTATGTAGAGCAGAGGACTTGAAAGTTAAGTAATGTATACTGTTGTGACTTGTGGCCAAGTCTCCTTTTTGTAGAAAGGTTGTCAATCCTGAGGAGTTCACAATCACTGGTGGCAAAACAGTCAGAGCCCAGTGGCATCATGAAAGCATTCTGCATTCTGGTTGAGATCCTACAAAGGGCTTTTCTTCAGAACCTTTATATATTTTTAAACTAGTGAATCAGGATTTTCCATGCTTAAAGTGGTGATAGAATTCAAGGCAATTGAGAATGAGAGATGCTATACTACAACTATGAGTGGCTCTCCACGCTCTATTCAAATGAATGCTGAAGGGTTTAAGTAACCTTTGTTTTTTTGTTTTGTTTGATTAACACAGACTGCTGATTGGGACCAAGATCTCAATGACTTACTTAGATTAAAAAGGTAATTATTTGTGCATTCATCGTATTGAACGGAATGCTGCGACTAGCTCTCCCAAATGTGCAAGGCATCAATTTTGGAAAATAGGAAGTGCATTCTAGCTTTTTAAATAGTTGTGAAGGTAGCACTTGCAACTGTTATCCACTGTGCAAAAACAGTGAACCAACTCTACCAAGGTTTCCATAGGGCAGAAGGGCAGTCACTGTCCTCTCCTAACTTATTCAAATTACTTTTCCCTTAGAACTCTGTGGTAGGTCAGAAGGAGGACACTGACGCTTATAAGACATTCTGCAAAGGTGTTTATTAAAGTATAGGAATACAGTATTCTATAAGGCATCCCTAGCTAACAAAACTAGCTAAGGTAGTCATCAGCGAATGTCTATAAAGGAAACAGTCCACCGACCAACTCTAACCTATCTGACCCTACCACTACTTTAACAACTCAAAGTCAGGAGAATGGCTCCCTTCTCCTGAGGTTCGATGACTTGTCTCTCAGTCACTTCTCAATACAGAATCTTGAGAGATTTTTTAGTGATCGCTTTTATCAATTCATGCAGTTACTTAGTTCGAGTTCTGGACTCCTGTTTCTCCTCTTGTCTTTTGCGTAAGGATTGATCCTTCGTTTCGTCACTAATAAATTCAGCTCACAACCCTCTTATTTCCCAAAATACCTCTTTTTCTTTTCTCTTGATATTGTCGTTGCAAAATTCCTCTTTTTCCTAAAATGAGTATGAGCACTCCAATAATGATTCTCGTTTACTCTTATTGGGTTTTCTCTCTTCTGACTGTGACGAGTATGACTATTCCAATAATGATTCTCAAACACTCGTATTAGGTTTTCTTCTCTCGACTGTGATGATTATAAGCATTCAAATACTCGTTATCTGTTACTCCCCTGGGTCTCCCTTTATCCTTATTACTTTCAGTGTGTAGGGTTAACATCACCTGGTTTTATGTTTGGCGAGGAATGGCTTACTTTCTTCTCAGTCGGGCGGCTTGTTTTCCTTTGTCCATTTCTTCTTCCTTCCTTTGTCTTGGATGGCTTTCCGGTATGTCGGGCACCGATGTGTATCGAATGGTCTCTATGTTGTTATCTGGACTCCTGGTCCATCACGGACCTCCTGTTGTGACGCCACCAGTCTTGTGGTCTTTCTCCTTGGATTAAAAACACTGTGCATGCTGCTGTAGTTCGTTATACATCCTTGCTGCCAGAGGTAGCACACCTAACACCTCTCAGTTCCTCACAGTTGTAGGACACTGCATGTCTCGTCTCTGCTTACGCTCTGCGTAGCCAGCGTGTGTCTGCGTTTGTAGTTTGTGGGTTGTATTTTCATTTCCCTACGCTTCTCCCCATTTGGGATTGACCTAATTGTGAGACTTCCCTTGCATAATAATCTGTTCCTTTTTCGCTTTCCCTGGTGGATTCGCCTCCCCTCCATACATCCTCTTCTTCGTCCCAGTGGAATGGAAGTTATCAAGGAAGTTTTCCATTGTAGGTTTGCAGTACGAGATATTGGGCTTTTCTTCACAGATTTTATCATCAGGAAGTCATAAAAGGTGCTACTTTGGCAGGTTCTCTAGGAAGTTCCTCTAGGTAATTGGAGTCCTTGTCCACTCAGAGGTGAGTCCCTTTCGGGAGGTCCAACTTGGATCTACCCCTAGGGAGGGCATTGTAGAGCTGGCTCATCTCCCTGGCCTCACAGGGGGGGGGGGGTTCCCCCTGGAGAGAAGGGACAGATTCTTGAGATTCGTCACACTTCCTTATAGGCAAATTATTAAGAAATGAACACCTAACTTGCACATTTATAGATAAGAACACACAGGTCTGTGTGAACCTAGAAAGGGCAAACAAAGAGAAAAGTGACAAGCATGTGACGAAAAAATACACAATGGTGAAACTCTCAGCAGCAAACCAGTCCACATTTCCCTGCACAACTTCTACGGGGCAAATCTCATCCTCTACAGTTCCCTGGTTTGTCCCACAGACGCGTTCCATCAAGAATTAAAGGTTCATTTGGACTGCAACAGTGTCCTTTACCCTCATTATTTATGTCAATTCGAATAGATCACAGACCACTCTTTTGGGTGAAAGAAAAATTTTTTCCCCTTGCAGTCTACCTAAACCTTCATGGGGAGTAACTAAGAATAGCCATTTTCCCCATCGCCTCCGGTTACCTTTTCACTTCCAAGGGGGCCCTTTCCCTTACCAGAGTTTTTGGACTCATATAGGGAAACTGGGGCAAGCCTGCACTCCCTCATTTGGCCACATCACAGCTTGCAACATTTAATCCCGCCTTCTCATCCGATTAATTCTACTTTGCAATCTGCACATGGGTCTCCCCCCCAGGTTGCCCTGTCACTATCAGATTGCCATGAAACAATAAAAGTTTGGTTGCCCGAGGTGACAGGTGGCAGAAAAGGGCAAATATGAAAACAATCAACAAAAGAAAGATCCTGCTACCAAAGGGTGGAAATATAACCGGCTGTATTATTCAAAGTCTAGTTTGTTCAGCCTGTACTAGATCAAACACTAATGATCCAACCATTAACATTAGATGCCAGAAGGAAACACGCAGAGAGCCAAACAGGTATGTAAACATGAAATTCATCTATTAACCTGGTGCTGAACATATTATAACAACAAACAAATCTTTGTGCAAGACAAACAAAAATAACAAATTGGTGACAATGACCTGAAAAATCAATGATTATAACTAGGCAATACAACAATAAGGTAAATGACACACACAATATTTTTAGAAAGAGAAAAATGAATTATGATAATGGACTCAACAGTGAGTAAAAAAGAAACCAGACAAGAAAAATAATCATGATTCGAATAAGTCACTTGGTCATATAGCCACATACGAACAGAAAACTTAAGTCATTTGATGCAGACAGGGAGTTATACTGTGGCCAAACAGACTGATTCTGTAAACTTATAACAAAATGTTAGAAATCACAGAGCCCATGCATAACAAATTCAATGAAAATGTATGAAAAATGAAAGATCAATCAATCATTAATGAAAACATTTTCTTCGAGTGGCCATGGGTACCATAGTGCAACAATCTATTTATGTTGCCATTCTCTAAAGTTAAGAAAAAGTCCTTGCAACAGAGAGTTTGATACAGCCTCTCGAAAACTTTGAGCAAGAAAGGTTTTCACCTCAAACCTAAATCAGAGGCATGATCCGATTCCCAACCAGGATCAGTAGAATGTCCTCAATCTCTTAGTAGATATTCCACAAGGCACAAGGAGGGGGTCCCAAAACTCTTAGATGAGCACTTCTACTCTAGCTGTATAGCAGCATTATCTTGGCATCAAGCTTTAGGATGAATCTCACTGTACACCTCTCACACTCCTGGAGTGTCTCCACAGCAGCCTCCCTGTTGATTTTACTCTGTTTTAAGATATCCAGTCTGACTCCATTCTTCCAGGGAGTCAATTCATATACACCACTACAACCTTTTCTGTATTGCTTGTATTCAGGGTTATGTCGGTAAGGGCATTCATATGTTTCGATATATCTCTCCCCTCACATGTAGGTTCTTGACCCTTGAGGTATTCTACCAGGAGTGATTTTTAAAACTTTTCTTTAGATAGACAGCTGTGACTTGAAATACTCCACCACACCCTCAGCTTCCTCTTTTAGGCTTCTATGACTCAAACCGCTCGACAAGATGGCTGTCCTATTCTTAATGATAAGTCAACAATATTTGAGAAGTCATGTGTGCTGTTGTGTTTTGTTACTGCAGATCATCAAATCCAGTGAAGTATCGCACCAGAGCTGCGAGTGAGACCTCCGCCCACAAATTCATTCAGCAGCTCACCTAAATCTGCATGTTTATTTCAAAAAATTCTCAAGCTTTATTTCGAGGAACAAGCCCTATAAAAGCACATATATACCATCATTTAAAACCCAAATCAACATAGTGCCATTATTACAATCAACATACAAAATATCAACATGCATGATCATTTAAAATTGATCATAAGATTTTATAAAAATGGATCAGTCACAGATGGTAACATACCAGTAACAATACCTCAAAACATATACAAATCTACCCATCCAATAATAAAAATATTTGTGTAAAGATAAACATTTCTTGCGTGTATTCAATGTCTTGACTAGATAGTTTGAAATGGTATAAACAACCATGGCAAATTAATAATAGGAAACAGCTTCCTTTTCCTCATAACCTTCCAAAGTGGGCAGAGAAGAAAAAGTGTTTTTTATTTTCTAATTTCAGAAGGCGCCACAGCAATTTGCTGAATTACCACTAGACCAAGCACAAGTAAAGGCTGATAGCAATGGGATGTTCAGGCATAATTCAAAATAGGGAGCACATGTCTCTGGGTGCTCAATGTAGTTCAAATTCTGTTTGGAAAAAAAGAGAATTCCTTATAAATCAGGTAAACAGTACATTTGGATTGATTTGATGTCAAAAGATCTCAAAAACCAAATATCACATGCTTTTTTAACTGTTCAAATATTTTGAGCCTGAACTTTAATCCATCAGCCATCAATTGCATGAAACCAAGGCTAGCCAGAATAACTTGAATATGGATTAACTATTTCCAGCATCCCCTCATCATTTTTGATTACATCCCAAACCGCCACTTTGTGTATTTTTAAATCATCATTTTTGTGAAGCCCGAGCAAAAAATTAATTGTCTTTAGTCCGGCCTCAAATGGTATAGACCCAAGGCCTGGGGCATAGATGGTGGTACTTATAGGGAGCTGTGACGTATTGTGAGATTCAGTCACTTCTCCCCACAGTGAGCCTTTCCTTTTGAGGCTAGGGTGGTGAGACCTCTAAGCAATATCCCCCGTAGGGGAGGCAGTAAGCAGGACCTCACACAGAGAGACTCCCCTCTTGGGGACAATGACTCTGATTCCGTCGAGGAACTCCCTAAAAACCTTTCTTTGGGACCAACAGTAACATCAGGGCTTCAGAAAACACTCTCAGGCCGGGCTACTGTTTGTTATTGTACTGTAAGACCCAAGATTCAACCTGAAAAGAAATATCACAAAGAAGATGACTGAGCGTGTAATACCGATGGCTCATTGGTGGAAAACCAGCAATGCTGGGACGAGGAAAATGAACGAGTAATGAAGAGTGCTCAGCTGAGGAGATAAAGGACTATAATCCTCGGCTGGGTAGGACCCAGCAATGTGTCATAAAAAGAGAAGTGAATCCTGGGAGTTTCAAATCAGCCGAGCAGTGGAAGCTGACCGATACTTGGGAGATCCTCCGTCGGGAGGATGCAGCCATTTGGGGGGCGCGAGAAGCACCAAAGGAACAGAAGACAGAAGAGAGCAGGGGAATGAAACCTCAGGAGAGAGAGAGCCAGTCTTGAGTGGTGGAGTGACCCATGAGGGGTGGACTGTCCAATCTTGCAACAACATTGAGACCGCAAAAGCGCTGACCCCACAAACAAGAAGCAGAATGAGACAGACAGAAAGCTGTAGCTGTCCTGACTCGGGAGACCTGTGAGGGAACACAGGAATGAAGAGGTACTGTCAGCCTACTTGTCCCAGTGAGTGACTAAAACATCAAGAAGAGTGAAAATCATTCAAGGACTCAGCCTACTCGTCCAAATGAAGAGTCCGAAGATATTTTTTTTAAACAGATTTTCTGGGGCGTGGCTTGAAGTGCCGGCAATGTGGATGCTTCTATGGTAGCCTCCGTGTGAATCCCAGGCTTGTGGAGGTAATGGCTGGTCCTGATGCTCCAGAGAGGCTGGAAAACCTCAGGCATTGTTTCTGAACAGTGGGGGAACAAGTGAATCGAGCGACAACACCAAGAGCCTGAGGGAAGCGGAGATCTGCATAACCACAGTAGAGCAGCCAGACCTGCGGCAGTGCCCAGGCAAAATGGCAGCCGCCTGCAGTATTTAAAAATTCCCTTCCCCTCGGCTTCCTCCGAGACCCGATGCATCCCTCTGGGGGAATATAAGCGCTGATTGCCTCCCAGGCATATATCAGCTAGGGGAGATGCCACAAGGTGCGAGTGACCGTGGGGAGGCAGGAATGAGGAGCCGCCCCGCAGTGAAGGCACCAGAGGAACCCTGCGGCAGGCAGAAGCTGCAGAAATGTTGAAGTCCCATTTGGAGGTGAGAGTCTCCCCGCCCCCACCTTGAAGCTGCAACGGAAAGCTGAAGTGAGGGCTGAAGTGGGTGCTGTTTCTTTACCCGCCTCCTGCCCGACTTCGGGGCTGAGAACGCGTGATGGAATCAAATGAGGACAACACACTCAGCAACCCAACTATTGCAGGCAAGGGGGTTGCTGAAGGAGTCCCCAACCAATGAGCAACAATAACGAAGAGCAACAATTACCCATTACCCCTGTGGCAGTGGGAAGGGAGCAGATAGTCATTCCCCACTACATAGCACCCACCCATTCGGGAGACCCAAGTGCTTGCTTATGCGCCATCGGAACCACTAGCCTCACGTCTCAAACAACGCAAGGGGATCTCACCCCAACCACAGATTGGCCATGTGAAAACAAGCGAAACCCCAGAAGAAGGCACGCATTGCCATGCTACTCCAACCTGTGGTTAAAGGAAAGAAACTGGAGATGACAAAGACCCACTCCTCTTCTCCACTCGCCGCTGGCGGACAACTAGCCATGAAGGACGATGCACAATCCTTCATGGCTGAAATCAAACAAGAATACTGCAACTGCATGTTGGAGATTTCATCCAAAGTGAACCACCTAGACCAACAAATGGTAGAGTCAGAGCAGAGGTTAGGTTAAGTGTAAGATCAATCTACGGACCAGGCAGTGGCGGAACTACAGCGCAAGATCAAAGTGTTGGAGGGCAGAAGCGATGCCATAGAACACAAGCAGGAAGACATGGAAAATAGAGCTCGTAGGAACAACCTGCAGATCAGGGGGGGGGTCCCCTCATCAGTCACGGACCAATCCCTTAACGAATACACAGGGGACCTCTTCCAGACCCTCCTCCCACATCTTGACAAGTCAATGTGGCTCCTGGACCACACTTGCAGGCTGAGCTCCTGGAGGGGGTTGTTGAACCTCCCGCCGGATGTATTTACGAGAGTCCATTTCTTCTCAGCCAAACAAGAAATCCTCACAGGCAATCGAACATGTGGAGAGTTAACATTCCAAGGGGACTGCTCCAAATCTTTGAAGACCTAGCCACAGCCACAGTGCAGAAGAGATGAATGCTCACACTGCTGACCACCTTCTTGCAGGATCAGAAAATCAAATACTGCTGGCTGTTTCCCGCCACTCTACAATTTGTGCTGGAAGACATGACCCGCACCATCAGCTCCCAGGAAGAAGCGTAGGGTATTCTCTGTCACCTTCCTGGACATGGGCGGGGGCTCCCTCCCATACCCCTCCGACTCTCTCATATCGGTGAAAAAAGATGCCCCCCTGCCTAAACACAACGACCTGGGCGAAAGAATCCGAGGACAGAAAACCAAACCACTCTTAAAACAAACCTGAAGGCCTACTGGAAAGCTGTTTGCGGGAACCTCCCATGGCACGACCACCTTGCCCAACCGAGCAATGAAGCTTATCTGGACCCCCGGCTTACACAGACTGGGCCCAAACGTGGGAATTATCCCAGACAGAAATCCGACGCGGCAATGAGCCCAATTCTGTTATTGTTTTATGATTTTTTATATGCAGATATTTTATTCATCTATTTTTAAACTGTTTGCACTATTTATTCAACTCTTTATAAAACATATTTAGTTGTGTGTAAAATGTATATGTAAATGTATTGAATAACTTTCAATAAATTGTGAATCCTAACCCCAACCCATTCTTTATCCCTTAAAGTACGCTCTAGGCATAATACAAGAAAGATTATCTTGACAGACACATTTTGCGCCGAGGTCAATAATACACTTTCTAAAGGTCTCAACTGCTAATATTTTGACATTTCCAATTCAATATTCTAGAAAGCAGGACATTAGTATAACCCAAACAAGCATGCATTCAATGTAAGTGATTCATAGTGTAATACAACAATAAAGAAACCGAAAGAAAAAATGAAAAAAGGAAAAAAAAAAGATGAGCTACGTTTGCTAAACATCATTTTAGGTACTATTCCAAATTTTGTAACCAATATGTTTTCACATCTAAATTCTTGTCCTAAAATGCTTAGGCATATGTATATATAAATCCTAATTATCTCAGTGAATCTCAAAAATGTAAAACATCTGTCTAACATAATTTGTTATCAGTTTGACAGGTAATAGGGATCCTGCAATAATCGGGAGCCCCACACTTTAATAAATTATAATGGTGTCAGAAATGTTAAAGAAAGGTAATTCTACTAATGTCTTTATTTAAATGCACAAACAAATACCATCCCAAAATTGATTCTTAAAGTTATCAATCTATTTGGATAAGAAAAAATCAAAGATCTCTAGACCGGCATAGATTTTGAATAATTTTAAAAAGTCTATACAATATAGCCTACTATGGGAGAAATGACTTTGCTGGTGTATCAACTCTACGTTACTTCCCTTCATTAAACAACAGTATATTGTCAGGCACCCTTGCTCCGGCCCTTGCTGATTTTTGCAACCACTCCTTTGCCTCAGGATCCTTCCCCTCCCCTCTGAAGCTCTCCCTTGTGCATCCTCTTCTCAGGAAACCCACAGCTGATCCTTCTTGTCCAGCCAACTATCGTCCAATTTCCATAACTCCCTTCCTGGGCAAACTCCTGGAAAAGTTGGCCATCTCTCAGCTTAACCTTCATTCCAATTCTGTTGGCTGTCTCCATGACCACCTGTCTGGCTTCAGAGCTGCCAGAAGCACGGAAACTGCTCTCCTGAACATCCGTGAAGATCTGCTCTCCAACCTTGACTCTAACATTCCCTCTGTCCTCATCCTCATCAATCTCTCTTCTGCCTTCGACATGGTCAACCATACCATCCTGCTCAACTGTCGCCGTGAAAACCTGGGTATCACTTATCAGGCTCTGGCCCGGCTGACCTCTTTCCTCTCAGATCAACCCTCCCAGGTCCAACTTGGGTCCTTCGTATCATCTGTCCTCCTCTCTACCTCTGGTGTTCCCCAGGGGTCTAACCTCTCACCCTAGCTTTTCAACCAATGCCTGGCAACTCTCGCCCACTGCATTGCCATTTTCTGCTCAAATTTCCAGTGCTACCCTGATCACTCAATTCATTTTCAGGCTGCCCTCCCATCTCTGATTACCTAACTGCCATTCAAGATTGGTGTGCCGCCAATGATCTTTGTCTGAATGCCAGCAAGACGGAGATCCTCTTCATTGGCACATCTTCACCATCCTTTCCCTTCACTCTCTGGCTTACCTTCAGCTATCCCTCCGCAAATACCTCCCCTCTCGAGCTCTTCGCTCCTCTACCTCTAACTCCCTCAGGCTCAGTCGTTTTTCAAAGAAATGAGCTGGGGGTAGATCTGTCTATGGCTGGACCTCCTTCTGGAACAGCCTCCCTGCCACTCTAAAACTTGAGGAGAACCATCTCCGGTTCCGGAAGCACCTCAAGACCTTCCTCTTTTCTTCTGCCTTCGCTCCTCCTTTCCCCTGCTGATCTGTTCTCTCTTGGCACTGTGCACCTGGCCCCCCTCTGTCCTCCGGGCCCAGGTACCTGCTCACCCTGCCACCCTTCCGCACTGTGGTCTGTATCTGTATCCATACAGTCCCCCCTTTTTCTTCCTGCACTTATCAGACCTACCCTGTCTGCTGCCTTAAACCTAGCACTTGCAAATTGCTGGCTGCACTATCACTATTGCCTTTATTATTTATTTATTGATATTTATCTGTTTCTCCTCTCTATCGGACTTGCCACTTCTCCCCTATCATGCGCTTTTCCCCTTCCTCTCTCCAATGCACTTACGTGTTCTCAATGTCACTGGGCCTGGCAAGATCGCTGTTTTAAGATCGCTGTTTTGTTCTCCCCCCTCCCTTTCCTTGTCGCGCTCTGAAACGCTTGTGCACAAGCACGACAGAAATAAAATATCAATATATCAATATGGGTACCCCGGTCACCATCCGTGTCGGCCTGGATGGTAAAATGACTAAATCTTTGCCCACCAATTGAGGCTTCAAGCATGGGTGCGTTTTGGCACCCCTCCTTTTAAACCTCTATGTGGCTGACATGGACACGGCTATAGGATCTTGCCGTAGCTCTCCTCCTAATATCAGGTAAACAAGTGTACCGTGGATTACATATGCAGATGATACGGCTCTGCTGGATCCACATTCCATCAGTGCTCTAGCTAGTTATGCCTCCAGGAACCACATGACAATTAACACCTTTAAAACCAAGGTTATGGTCATGGGAAAACTAATTCGAAGTAAAACACACTTCACTTGGAGGCTAGAGACAGTGGTGAAGTCTTATATTTATTTGGGTATTCCTATTAAAACCCTCTCTGCCCCTCAATTCCTGGACAACTATGTCACTCAGAAAGTACTAGAGAAGAGGCTTTTCATCCAGGGATGTATCGCCATGAAGAGGGGATATAATATAGAAGGCTTTCTGGAGATGTACAAGGTCGCAATTATTCCCTGTATACTCTGACCGTGAGTGCCTACCATCGAAATTAACTGTCTTAAATGCATTGGGAGAAAACGTCTGAGTTCCTTGCTTGGTGTACCTCATGCAGTACCTGTGGAGACCTTACAATGCAAGCTGGGACTTCCATCATGTTCTTCTTTTAAACATTTTTATTGATTTTTAACAGTTAACTTACAGACTCTTAAACATGTATGCATGAAAGTGTACAACCGATTGTGTATGTGTGTCCCACCCCCAAACCCCCATCCCCAGCCTATTTCACCTGCATCGTTCTGCCACTTTACATCGAACTGAACTACGCATATACATTGTCACTAATCCGCCATGTGCGATGGGGCGGTAATTGCGATTTGAGACTCAGTGTGCGCCAACGCCCTTAATTCCTGCACCATAAGTTTCCACGAATCCAAGACCATGTCTTGTTCTTGGGCACGACGGGCCGCCTCTTGCCACACTGAGTTTTCTGCATGCGTCCATTTTTGGGGGTCCCTCCACCACTGTTGTACATCCTGACCTTTATGCGCTTTCCAACCCATTGCTATCCTACGTTTTGCCAAGATGTGTGCTAGATCCTTCATCTTACTGACACGTCTTGCCTGTTTTGGTCACGTAAAAATGCCAAGCATACAGGCCGTGGGAGACCCTATGTCTAACGTTATACGTGCCTTGGCTAAGGGCAGGGCTATCCATTCCTAATATTGTCAGATCTTATTACAAGCCAAAACATGTGTACCAGGTCCGCATTGAGCAAACCACATTTTGGCCAGGTCTGTTCCGTAGCATTACTAAATTTAGCTATCTTCTTCGGGGTTAGATACGCCCTATGTGTTACATACAACTGAATCAACTGGAGCCTCGCGTTTCTAGAGACTTTTTTGTGATACGCTAGTGCTCTACCCCATACTGCATCTGTCAATTGATTCTGCAAGTCTGGTTCCCAGCTTTGCCTAGTCTGCTCAAGCACATCTCCCCGCCATAACATTAACAACTCATATGCTCTCAATACCGCATGCCCCCCCTCTGAAATATCATAGTGTTTCTATCCTGTCATCTTCCTTTAGCGCCCCATCTGTACCCGTCCATTTCTGCTTCAGCTTGGTGAGGAGTGAAGCGTGTATTTTATGTTGTCCCTCGTGTATGCCTATTTCCAAAGTGAGTGCACCAAAGTCCATTCTCGTACCAAGTCTCCCACTGCCACCACCCCCATAGGTTCCCAATAGTCTGAATTGTGGATCCTCTGCTTTTAGCGTCACCAGTGGGATCTGATGGGAGTAGGGTGATTCTTCCTCTAGAAAGCGACGAGCCCTGTGCCACATCGTCCTACCTACCATCAAGAGCAGTGCGGGTTTCAGGACTCTCTGTGTCTCGGTCTATATCACCTCCCTCAAGAAGAACGGGGAGCATGCTGGCTGCAGCAACTAGGTGTCCTGGGTCTGCTCATCCGACAGCCAATTTGTTACAAATTGCAGTTCGTACGCCACAAAATATGCCTCAAAGTTGGGCACTTTTGTACCGGCCTTTGCAACTTCGCCAGTGCCACCCGCCATCTTGAGTTTTGCCATAGGAAGCTGCGACATATTTTATCGAGTCTCTTAAAAAAAATATTTGGGTATATTGTACAGGATATTAGTGAAAAGGTGCAGGAGCCACGGGAGCACCACCATCTTTAATAACGCTGTCCTCCCCATCACCAAGAGTGGCAATCTGGCCCAGAAAGACATGGACTTCTGTGTTCTATAAATGTTCTGTCATAGGGTCGTGAAAGATATCCACTACCAGGTATCTAAATGAGTTCACTTTCCACTTAATCGCTAATACTGGCAATGTGTTCAAGGGTTTCCCGCTATACCCAGCTATAATAAGCACGATTTCTGTGCGTTAATCATAATTCCAGATAGTTCTGCATAGTGTTCGAGCACATCTAAAATATACTGCATGTTGGTTTCTTGGTGCTGTAAGTATAGTAGCATATCCTAAGCATATAGGGAAATCAAATTATCCATGCCCTAAATTGCTATGTCTGCGTCTTGGTATTCCTTCCTGAGATACATCGCTAATGGTTCCAGAGCCAGTATAAATAACAAAGAAGACCATGGGCAGCCCTACCTCGTGACTTTCCCTAGCAGCCATCGGTCCGAGATGTGGGTGCCTGTCTTCACCCTCGCCATTGGGCTGCTATATAGCAGCCGTACCCATCTTATGTTTGTGGGCCCCATGCAGACACTCTTTAGTACCGCAAGCAACCATGGCCATCTAATCTAGTCAAATGCTTTGACCGCATAAAGCGAGGCCACAGCATAAAGGTGTGGACTGTCGTGGGTATGATCGATTATATGGTATAACCTCCTGTAATATTCCTGTCCAGGACGTATCCCGACTGGTACGGGTGTATAAGCTTTGCTATTTCTGGCTTAAGCCTGTTCACCAGTAGAGCTGTCAGTATTTTACTGTCTTGGTTAAGCAGCGACAGGGGTCTGTAAGATCCGCAGTCAGTGTCTGGCTTGTTGGGCTTCAATATGGGACAATAATGGACTCTCGTAATGCAATTGGTAGCGTGCCTGTCTCCAACGTTTCGTTCAGCATCTCTAGCATCGGGGGCACAACCTCTGTCATGAACTCTTTATACAATTTTCTGGGTAAACCATCTGCCCCCGGGACCTTACTGGTCGGCAACCCTCTAATAGTAGATTCTAGCTCTTCTATGGTTATCGGGGCCTCCAGCCTACCTGCTACCTCTGCATCCAGCTTGGGGAGATCTATCGGTGCGCGGGCTTCACATATGTCTGCCAGATTTGTTGCTGGTGTCTTTGCATATAACACCTTGTAATTCTCAGCACTTGTTAAGGCCCTCTTATGTCCTACAAACCTCCCCGTTTCCCATGCGATCTCAAGTATCATGCCTCGTTTAAACTAATGTTTGTATAGCCAGGCCAGCAGGCGTCCCGGCTTATCCCCTTCTGCGTGTTGCCTTTACACGTATTTCTTATAACGCATCTTGCCCAATCTTTCTCAGTGCTCCAGACATTCCTGTCGCAGGCGAATAACTTCTTGGGCCCTATCCTTAGACGTGTTGCCTGTGCAATCCATGCCTTCTAGTTTGATTTCCACCTTATGTAAATCCCTTTCTATTCTAGCTTGCATTCCCTTGGCTGTGGCTATCACCATCCTCCTGATCACTACCTTAAAGGCTTTCCATAGCGTGCCAGATGATTTTACACTCCCTGTGTTGTTTTTGAAGTAGTCTTTCATCCCCTCTCTTAAGTGCTTCCGGAACAACGGATCTCTTAGGGATTCGCTTCTAAGCTTCCAGGTTTGGATACGAGCCTTAGGGGGGGGGGGGGGGGGGGGAGTTCTGCCATGTGACCACTAGGGGAGCATGGTCTGATAGCACACATACTTTGTATTCAGTTACTTTGAATTCGCCTAATGTCTCATCCCCTGTGAAGACATAGTCCAGTCTGGTAGATGGATAACTGGGGGCCGTGTAATGGGAATATCCCCGGGCATGCGGGTGTAAGGCCCTCCATATGTCTGACAAATGAAATGCTTGCAGCAGTGTTATAAAAACTTTAGCTGAAGGACCTGCTGAACTGATTTATCATCTTATCTGTCAAGGACTGGGTTCAGCATGCAATTCAAATCTCCTCCCCATACCAATGTACCATCTATATATGTGCCAATTTGTGGATACAACAAATGGAAGTAGGCTGCTGTATCGTGGTTTGGTGCATAAGTGTTGATAATGCAAAGTCCCTCTGTTCCACAAGTCCCTGTACTATAATCATTCCTTTCTTCATCTTTAAAAGTCTTAAGGACTTTGAATGGCATAGCAGTCACCACCCATATCGGGACCCCTCTCGCATATGCAGAATATGATGAGCCCAAAGTTGTACCACTCCACTTCCGAGCTAGGGCAGTTGGTTTTTCCCCTGTGAGGTGTGTCTCCTGGAGGAGTGCTATGTAAATTATTTGGCACTGCAGATATGTCATTATCCTATTATCTTTAATATAACTTAGAGCCTCATGGTCCACGAGGCTCTAAGTTCCCCAATAGCAAATGGGCATCCCTGCAAATCTCAACAGTGCTATGCACGTATTATACATTTCTTGTGTGGATCTATAGGCTAATTTCCAACTAACTACCCCAACTCCCTTACCCCCGACCCCCAACAATTGCCCAGCTCAATAGCTTGTGCTCAGGCATCCCTGCTTCTCACCTCCGCCCCAGATACTTGTACTGGTGCCTGGGGTGCAGCAGGCGGATACTTAACCGCTAGTATCCGTGAACAAGTCCACTCTTAGGTGAAGAACACCTCCCTGCGGTGCGTTCCTGGGTGGAGACTACACAGCTGGCTCCTGCAATCCTCAACATTATTGGTGCCTGAGTTTCTTCTGACCAAGTTCGATTCTCACTGCAAGCTGTCAGCTGAGTCCGGCCATGTCTTTACTGATCATCCGTGGACTTTCCCTATGTGTCTCCCTCTTCCGTCGTCTGATTGACCACTCCTGTTGGCAAGTTTTCTATGTCCATCCATGTATGGGCCTCCTCAGGGATATTGAAGAAGATGGCTCTTCCTTTGCTTAATATTTTCAGCTATGCCAGATACAGCAACATGTGCTTGAGGTTTGCTACGCGTATCCTTTGCCTCTGCACCTGCAAAGTGTAGTCCGGGTATGCAGGGATAGTGGCTGATGCTCGCTGTATCGTGCCGCCTTTCCGGAAGTGTTCCAGAATCTTTTCTTTGTTTTTGTGATTTAAAATCCAGGCTACAGTGGACCGTGGCGGGGCTCCTGGTGGCTGTTTCCTCATCAGAGACCTGTGCACCCTTTCTACAGTGAAGCCCTGGGTGAGGGTGCATGTGCCGATTTCTTGTAACACCATGTTCTCTATTAAATTGGTGGGGTTCGCCCTTTCTTCCCCTTTCAGGAGTCCGATAATTCTGATGCTATTGCATCTGACCCTTCCTTCTGCGTCTTCCATTCTGCCCTCAAGATTCTTCACTTGTTACTGCAGTATCGATACATTTTTGGAGGTGTCCTTCAGGCTGGCCGTGTTCGTTGCGACTTCCTTCTCAAGAGCTTCAGTGCGCTCTGCGAGTGACAAAACATCCTGCCTTAGGAGGTTCAAGTCCAGGCTGATAGCATCCATTTTAGATTGCAGTGCTATCTTCAAGGCTGTGATGGCGTCCAGGACTTGCTGATCCCCTTTCATTTGAGTCTGCTCTCCTTGTGGAGATGGGATCCCTCGGGTTACGTTCTCGGTTGGATTCGTGGATTTTGTGAACATTTCCAATGTGGGTTGTTTAGATTTGTTCTTTTGCGACTTGGATGCCATAGTTGGTTAACTCAGGGCTGGTTCTTCTGTCTTCGTATGGTTCTGCACTTGTCATTGGTTGTTCCCTTGGTCCCTTGCTTATGTTGGATGGGGACTGCTCTCTGTGTGCTAGTGCTGCAATAGAGTCTAATTGGTGTTTAATTTGTGCTTTGCCCCTGGGCGGCCATTTATATCTTGCTTTGATGTCCAGCTTGGTCCCTCACTTTGGGAAGTGGCTTATTTCCCCACCGTATGCTGCACACAGAAGGATGCCTTCTGTAGTCTGCCCCCTGCGGGTTAGCAATTGCCAGCAACCCCCCCATATGTTTGTCTTCTGGGGCAAGTTACAGTTGCAGTCCCTCCCTCTGGGTCCACTATTGCATGTTAGGAGCTGGCTGTTGGCGCCTAAGCATTTCTGTAATTTCGGCGTTGGACTTCACGCACTGATGTTTTTTTTTAATGCCTTGCCGCAATTTATTGTATGCGCCTATGCTCCTTGCCAGTGGCCCTTTGCACTTTGTCAGACCCCCTACGTTGCCAAACTGGCCAGTACTATTTGCAGCATGCCTCTGCTATTTAGGGTGTGCTGTTTATATGTCGCCGCTCCGTGACCGGCGCCTGTCTGTGTATGCCTATTTGTCTATTCATTTTTGGGCTGCTCTTGCATTCAGGCGTGTGCATACATGCCAACATTCTGTGACCAAAAATCAGTAGGAATCTTAAAGTTTCAGAAATAGTCAGGCGAGGAGGTAATGATAGGAATAGGGCGTGCCACCAGCCTATTGTCATTGAATGAGCCCGCCGCCGCGGGTGCATTCAATGACAATGAGGCACCTGCCACGCCTTTTGCCACCACGCCAGCTCGGGGTAGCCCTTGAAAGACTCCCCCGAGCTTGCGTGGTGGGGGGCTAATGGCGCCTTTTGTCAAAGGCACCCGCGGCGGAGGTGCGCCCTTAACACACCGCCGTGGGCGCCTTTTACATCAAAAGCCTGCATGCTGAGACTTCTCCTGCTACGCCAGCTCGAGGAAGACCTTGAAAGACTCCCCCGAGCTGGTGTGGTGGGGGGCTAATGGCGCCTTTTGTCAAAGGCACCCGCGGTGGAGGGGTGCATTTAGCCCACCGCCGTGGGCACCTTTAACATCAAAAGCCTGCATGCCGTGCCTTCTCCCACTACGCCAGCTCGGTGGAGCCCTTGAAAGACTCCCCCGAGCTGGCGTGGTGGGGGGATAATCGCGCCTTTTGTCAAAGGCACCCACGGCGGAGGGGCGCATTTAGCCCACCGCCGTGGGCGCCTTTTACATCAAAAGCCTTCATGCTGCGCCTTCTCCCGCTACGCCAGCTCGGGGAAGTCCTTGAAAGACTCCCCTGAGCTGGCGTGGTGGGGGGGCTAATGGCGACTTTTGTCAAAGGCACCCATGGCGGAGGGCCACATTTAGCCCACCGCCATGGGCGCCTTTGACATCAAAAGCCTGCATGCTGTGCCTTCTCCCACTACGCCAGCTCGGGGGAGCCCTTGGAAGACTCCACCGAGCTGGCGTGGGCAAAAAAAAAAATATCTTTTTTTTTTTACAAAAAAAATCGGTATTTGGTGCCAATAAATCGGTAGGCGGTAAGACTGCTTAAAAAGCGGTATCCTACCACCTAAATCAGTAGGGTTGGCAAGTATGGACGCGTGGTTCTTTTGGACCCCTCTCCTGGGTCGTGCCTGCCTGAATGTTAGATTGTACTAGTGTGTAGTGCGCTCCAGCGGCCTGTTCCTCAATTATGGCTGCCATTATTGTCCGCTGAGGTGTGAGAGCTGCTTCTGCCCTTGCCTACCCAGAGTTAACCACAATGGTCATCTTTTTTCCCCTCTGCCTGTTCCCAGTGCGCAGAGTCTGGCAGCAGGGGGTCGGGAGCCACGCCAGGCACCCCCCTGACTTCTTTGCGCTCGGGATTTCACCCGGCGCACAAGTTGTATGGACCCAGCTGCTGCCCTGCAAGTAAACCTGTCTCTCTGAGCTTTGTACCCGGCTCCTCTGGTGTTATACTGGCAGTCACTGACGTGCTTGCTGTTTCTCCACGTTCTCGGGCACTGCAGCCCACCTCAGCGTGTTGCTTGTGCCGTGGAGCCGCGCTGCATGCCCTCCACCTCTCAGCTGGGCAGGATAAGAGCTTGTTTTAGGCCAAGAGCGGAGGCCAGCTGGGATCCCTGCTCACCATTCTGTCACTATTCCTTATCCGTTTGTTATGCGTACACCTGCTCCTGCCTCACATCTGCCATTTTGTTTTTCACCGCTGCAAGCTGGGTTTTATTCTTCGCAAGCCTGTGCCCGGCAATCCACTCTTCCTTTACGCACAACTTTGCTAGCCGACTTCCATCATCTAGTGTAGCACCGGCAGGGATCCCCACACGCGGGTGTTAAAGGCCAGGATCTTTACGGATCTTCAGGAGCTAAAGGAAAAGTGTCCTTACAGTATGGCTGTTTAGCCACGCCCATTGTTTTATGGTTACTGGTTACCAGTTGAAGCTATATGTAAAAAAAACGTGAAGGGCCTGAATGCTCCAGCCAAACGTAGATCCACACTGTAACGTCTTCAGGACCTTAGAGGCTCAGTGATATTTTTGCAGGAGACCCATCTGCTTCCACCGGACTTCACCTGCATTCGGAACAACCACTTTCCAGTCCAATACCAGGCCTCCAGTGGGTCTAAAAATGGCAGTACAGCAATTCTCTTGGCGAAAGGGGTGGCCTTCAGGGAACTGGAAACGCTTTACAGCTCGAAGGGCCGATCGAGGGGGATCAAAGGTATGTTATTTGGCCAACTATATACCCTGGTCTCTGTGTACGCCCCAAACGAAGGACAAGCAGCCTTTATCCAGGAACTGGAAGCTAAGCTTCTCCTCTTCGAGGGCCAGGTCATCATTGGGGTGGCTTTAATGGGGTCCCAGACCCCCAGATAGACCAAACCCACCCACCCACATCGAAGGACTTCAAGATTACTCTAAGCCCCTTGAGCTATTTAAAACCCTGGGGGTAGTGGACATGTGGAGAATATTACACAAAGGAGAGAAAGACTTTACCTTCTTCTCCAATGGACACCATTCATCCTCCCGTATAGACTTAATTTTGTCATCACCCCAACTCATTTCCTATGTCGAGGAAGTGGCTATAAAACCTAGGATATTGTACGATCATGCCCCAGTCCTACTGACACGGCCCAGTCCTATAGTGCAATACAGGGGCATTGCTAGGGGGTCGTTAAGGGGGCTATAGCCCCTGATCTTTTGGTTGTAGCCCCGGATAGAATCTCAGGAGCTACAGCCAAAAGACTAGCTAGCCCCCAGTCCCAACAGTTCCGACATCAGAGGAGCCCCAGGTCTTTTCCAGACTTAGCAACTCCCCTGGTGCAATATACTGAGGAGGCCAAACTGCAACTTGCAGCAACCCACCTGACTGAAACCATGACGGCATCTCCCCAAGATCTGATGGAACAGCTACGATACATTGAGGGCGCCACCCTCCCACACCTCACGCAGGAGGACCATAAAACCCTAGAAGCCCCAATCACTAGCGAGGAAATTGACACGGTTATCAAATCCACAAAAACAAGAGCCACTGGCCCAACAGGTTTACGATTAGATTCTATAAGCTCTTTCACCCTTCTGGCACCCCTCACGTCCCTTTTCAACTCCTTCTGTCAGTCCGGCACCACAACCCCATCAATGCAGGTTTCTCTGACGATCCTCCTACTGAAAACAGGCAAAAGCCCTAGAAACTGTTAGGGAGAATTCTCATAAATGGCTGATTTCCCTTACCTAATGAGTCCCTCAGCAGCTTTGCTGGATTTCTAGGATTTATTCTTTTCACCTGGTAAGTGTGAGCCTTTTTTCCCACTCTTACATCTGTTTTGCTGTGTGTGTTTTCACTTTTTTGTGTGATCTTGAGCCTCACCTACTCCATGGCCTCATATTTTTCATGTGTGTTACACAGCACCTTCAGTGCAGTGACACAGGGTTGTCTTTGAGACTTCCCACTGACTCCATTTTCTGGGGCTGACTACTGACCCCCAGAAAAGGTAAAGTTTCCATTAACTTTATTTTAGTGACTTTAAACCACAGAGCCAGTGCACCCCATCTTACATGGAGTATTGGAAAGGGTTCATACTTATCCCTTTTTGTCTGTGTTTCTTGGAGCATTGTTTCGCTCCCTTTACATCAAGAATTGGCTGGTGGCAGTGGTAACTACCCTAACTTTTCTACCATGGTTATCTTATATAAACGTGGTATTGTTTTAGGCTATTATATTAGCCTCGAACATAAACCTGCTTGATCAAATAACTTTTATTTTGGCTCCGGCTGGGTTTATTCGCCATTTCTTTTTGTTAAAGTCTTTCTCGTGTTTTTCTCTGTGCGCCAAACCGGGGATGATTCCTTTGTTCGCCGTCTTTTCGCGGGCTTCTGCACAGAAGCCCTCCTTAAGGTGCCTGAAAGTCTGGGTAGGCAGGATGTGAGGGAGGGACCTTCGGACCCCTGCCATGGTTTCCCTTGGTAACCCAAGTAACCCAAGTCACACTCCTGTTTGATTGGCTAAGGGGACTGTCCTTGCCAGGACAGCCACCCTGCTGTGTGATTGAAAGCCAGACTGTATGAATGGGGGAAAACTGCATAAAAAGCAGGTCTCTGGAACTGGAAAGGCGGAGTCTCCACTGGAACGAAAGAACCTACGAGGAGCTGATGGAAGAGGACCCCTACAATGACTGAACCGCCCGGTGAAGCCCTGCTGCAGGTCCAAATCTTCAGAATCCGACAGAGAATATCCTCCAAGCAACTTCTTCCCGCGAGCTGGTGGGACCAACCAGTTCGTCCAAACTGCAAGCCAGGACTCCTCCTCTGGTCGAATTCACTGTACAGAGCTACAGTGGGCCGGATAGCCAGGAAGGTCGGACCCTGCTTGGGTTTTAAGGAACACACCTTTTATTTGTTGTTTTGCTCTGCTGCTGGTTTCTTCCCTGGGTAGTGCAGGACCCTCCAGTCTTCCTGCTTCGTGCCAGTCCGACAGTCGCTTCAGGAACCGTGAGCCTGCAGGAACTACCAGGAACATCCGCCTCAGCTTCGTCTCCGTTTCAAGGTACTGTGCAAATCCGGTTGCTTGTTTCGTTCAACCGCGGTGACAGTGTTTGAAATCTTTCTCCAATCCGAGTGCTTGTCCTTCTCTTCTCTTTGAACTAACTTTTCTATCAACCAACCTCGTCCGGGAAACAGTGCCACGAACTTTACCGCAAACTACCCTGAACTGTGTGATCTTGAGCAAAAGACTTTTGACCCATTGACTTTGGCCTTAAGCCTTTTCTACCTGATTTTGTCACTGTAGTTCCTCTTGTTCAAATGCCCTGAGTACTTACATGTTGGTTTGATTTAATTTCTAATAACTTTGACTTTCTCTCCCTTTTAAATTGCTGGAGTGCCATTTTGCTTCCACTTCATTTTGTGAGCTTAACTTGCCTGGAATTTAAGCGAAGTGGTGTGGTGTATTAAGATAGTGATTTTTGAACTGCTTATAATAGTGTAATGTTATACATCTTACGAGTAAAATAAATGTATATTCTTTTACTTAAAAACCTTGAGTCAGTGTTTGCCTGAATCATAGTAATTGCTGTCCTTTGTGTAACTATCTGATCCTGCTCACTTACTCTTGAGATAAGCCTGGCTGCTCCGCTACTGCTACCACGCTGACTGTGTAGTACAGGCTTGTACCAAAGGTGAATTTGTACTGTCACTTGTAGTCTTAATTTTGTGCGGTGTTCCCAAAGGATACTGCATATAATTCTGCCTAACAGAGACTGTACCTCATACAGGCCCATATCGCTTAACATAGATGCCAACATCTATTCTAAAGTTTTGACCAAATGCCTTTCCCTGGTTCTCCCTAAAAGAATTAACTCTGACTAAACTGGCTTCATTAAGGGCAGTTCTACAGAGGAGAACATTCGGCGGGCCCTAAACCTGGTCGAATCACAGTTTCAGACTGCCGGAAAATGGCACTGGTGACATTGGACACGACCAAAGCTTTTGACAAGGTGGACTGGCCCTTCTTAAATGTAACTCTTGAAGCCTTTCAGTTTGGCCCCCTTTTCCTCAAGATGGTCCAAGCTAGCTATAGCTCACCTAAAACTACCCTACGGGTTAACCGAAGACAAACCGCGCCCATCTCTTTAACTTGTGGGATGAGACAAGGGTTCCCTTTATCTCCCTTATGTTCGTCCTGGTAATTGAAACTTTGGCTCAAATAATTTGGAACAACTCTGCCATTGGGGGGTGGAGGGGGTCCAGGTGGGCCGGACACACCATAACCTTTCCCTCGATGCAGATGACGCCCGGCCCTCTGTAACAAACACCCACCACTCCCTTCTACAATACCTTTCAGAAATAGAGAAGTTTGGTAGGGTGGCAGGGTTCACTATTAACTACCATAAATCATTGGCCGTGGGAGTGGGATTGACCCCAAAAGAAATTGATGCCCTCCGACCTTTATGTCCCATCCATTTGAACGAGAAGTCCATAGATTAATTAGGGGAGCACATTCCAGCCCTCCCAGGTGAATTATATGCAGCAAACTTCCCCCTTCTATTTAACGAACTAGAAGCGGACCTGAAAAGATGGACCACCCAAGAGATCTTGTTGATGGGTCGGTTCACAGCCTGCAAAATGAACCTTCTCCCAAAGGTTCCTATACCTATGCTCCACTCTCCCCATAGTGCTCCTGTTACCCCCACTCCCGCCCCTCCTTCGCCTACAACAGAAAATGCTACAGTTCATATGGAGGGGCAAGAAAGCAAGGATCCCTAAAAGGATGATGGGCAGCCTAGGTGGTTTGGGGGTCCCTAACCTAAATAAATACTATGTGGCGGTGCAACTGGCGTGCTTCCACCCGGCATGGCTCTCCCTAGCAGACCCCCCTGAAATGGGTTGGGATCGAACAATCAAGGCTGCCCCCCCCCCCCGCTCCCTCCTGCATAACCCCCAACCCGCACGGAATCACTGGCCGGGCCTACTCTCCGCTACAAAATCTAAAGTAAGAATTTGGGACTGGGCCATGAAACTCAAGGGCATCCCGACCTGTCTGGGTCCACAATCCCCGGTCCTTTATAACCCAGTCCTCATGCCAGACATGCACCCTACAAACTTTAAAAACTGGGTAAGGGGTGGATTAATATGATAGATTTTATTTATATCGATCTTTGGCGCAGCTTTATGTTAAATGCCAGCCACGCACTTTCGAGGACTGTAAGTAAATATTTCAGCTGGCCGAGAGTGGTAGATTCTCCTATGTTCAACTTCGTCACTGGTACATACACCCTCTTGTCTGACAGAAGGCTGTATGTGACCTCGGCCCTATTGAACTCACCTTACGGGAAGGACTAAACAGGGGGAATATTTCCAAACTATACAAGATACTACAGGGAGGCATTCTAACTCTTTGCCCGGCATATATGACACAATGGGGAAAACGATCTGGGGTGCCCAATTGAACACCAGACTTGGGTGGACATCTGGATAAGAAGCTACTCCTCCTCAGCCTGTGTGATGAACAAAGAATGTGCGCATAAATTGTTCCTTCGCTGGTACTATCCCCCGGTGCGGCTTCACCATATCCAGAATACATTCGACCCGCAGTGCTGGCGGAACTGTGGGAACCTAGGCACTTATCTGCACATGTGTTGGGACTGCTCCTCTGCCCAAGCCTTCTGGGAGGATGTACTCTCTGTGATTGAAGCCGTCACCCAGGTTAAACTCCTGAAAAAACCTGAAGGGATCCTCTTGGGTTACTCGGTGCTGGGGATTTACTCAAGGTCGGGGACGACAGCTAAACAGATTACCCAGCTTCTCCCAGTGGGGAGGATTACGATTGCCCGGACGTGGAAATCTCACGAGGGCCCATTGATGGCCCTGTGGTGGGTCAAATATATGGGACATCCTGGTGGCGGAAAAGGTCACAGCGGCCATAGAAGGCCTTTTGCACCACTTCATGGATGTATGGGCCCCTATCCTGGAATATGATCGGGGCTTCCCGGCTCAAACACACAAACCACGGCTCTCGAGCCTATTCATTCGGGACAATATTTGCAACAAGACCCTCGCAGCAAGCTGCCACCGGACGGGGGAAAACTGGGGAAGAGGAGAAGCAAACATAAGAGGTATGGGGGGCAACCTACTTCTATCGTCGTATCATTGTTTGAATGTCTAATGCCAAATTTGAAACTCAGTACTACCTGTCCCTTGTATGCAACCAAATGAAATAAAGTTGTTATAAAAGAAAATAACAGATGTTCAACTTTTGCCTGTTTTTTCAATGAACCATGTCTCCATAATTCAACCCCATACAACTCTGCTGTGCATGCCTGGGCCTTATACACATTGATGGCCAAAGCATGAATCCCTTTACCCAAACGTCTACTTAGGGATCGATGGCCCCTAAACGGTTCTTTAAAATAAGTAGGTTGCTATCAGAGGTGAACTCCAAATAATCAAATTGTTCAACCTGTTTAATTTCGGTGTCCATGTATGTAAATTTTAATTTTAATTGTCAAGAATGGTGGCAGACCTTGTCTACAGTTTTAGGCAAATTTAGCCTCAAACCTCTCTTTGAACAAAAATGTCCCATTATGTCAAGTTTTCTTTCGACAATTTTGGGTCTTTGAGACTATGGTAGCACAGCAGCAAATAGTAGAATGCCAGTTTTCCTACCATTGATAATGTGGGCTTCAACTTCTGAGTTAAGTATCTCAAGAGCCAAAACCTTAATATATCAAAGAAACAGTAATGGGGCCAATACACAACCCTGGAGAACCCTTGTGCTGACTCAAAATTAGTCACTAATCTCACCACTGGAACTTCATTTTACCACTGTAGTTTTTCTATGTGATCACTTAAGGGCTTCAAATGAACAATTGGTACACCGGCTTCATGTAAAACAATAGGCACACCAAGAGATGGGATCTCTTTTCATATTAGTTTTATTGACACACTCAATAGCTGTTTTAAAATCAATAAAACAATATAAACGATCTAATTTTTATATAAAGACATTTAAAAACAATCATATGTAAATAAAATGCTTGCTCTACAGTCCTTCTCATAAAACCTGCCTGGCATTTTCAGAACCCCAATATTCCAATTGAGTGAGTTATATTTGGCTTTGTTTTCGCATGGGTATCAGGGAAATCTGTCTGTAATTGGCCAGGAGTAGGTTTTCAACTTTCTTTAAAACGGGAACAATTTTAGTCTGTCGCCATGAATCAGGTACCCACCTACTTATATTAATTGCATGAATACAAAGTTTTGCAAATGGAACCCATACCACTATTTCTTACCTGAAGTGATCTATAGCAAGTGTATCTACACCAGACTCCCTTCTCTTTTGTTGCATCATTAAACTTGAACTTCAGAAAATGTTAGGGGAATAGGACAAGTTGTAGTTAAAATGCCCTCCAAGTTCATTCCCCCTCAAGTTCTTAAATCTGGATCAACAATACAATTTGTGGATTCATAAAGTTTACTAAAATACTAATTTTATTGGTGTTCTGGGTTGATATCTTTGGTATCAAGGTCGCTTGTTTGGTTACAAAAGTCACAGTCAAACTTATCAACTCCTGATAAACCTGCAGCATTAGTGCAACAGGGGACTCTTTACTGAAAGCATTCAACAATGTGTAGCACCGCACCATAAAGGGGGTTGTACCCACAATTTCAGGACATGCCCATTTTATTCTCCTATTAGTTGCTGGCTTTATAGTTACTTTATCCTGAGTACAAGACTTCGAACTGCCATTAAGACTTGACTACCAGATTGTAGATGATTTTCACACGTGGATTAACATTTAACTGCTATGCATATTTCCATCCAAGCAATTCAGAGTACTGTGAAGGGTCAGAAATGCGAGACGCAGACAAAGGTATAGTTTTCTCAAGGTTTGCCATTTTATTAAATAAAAAGGGGTAAGATATATGCCTATCTTTCCCTATCATGACAAGGATGTCCCTGCCTAGCAAATTAAAACTGAAAAAAAATTATCTGGTTTCAAAAATGTCTCTGACCCTCACACTAATCACAACAAAATTATACAAGCAATGTCTGGCTGTCTTTAGTTCAAGAAAACAATATACCAGTTCAAACATAAATGTTTTAGAAAGTACTCCTTGTGACCAGGGCTGTGCTCCCTTCCCCTGGATCAATTTGGAATACCCTGAGCAAAGTTCTGATTCGACAAAGTTCTGTTCATTGTAGTATCCTTCTTGGTAAGGCAAATGTCTCTCTCTCAAAACACACGTTCATAAACCAAAGTAATTGTTCTCTTCAGAATGCCAAGCAATTATTAGCATATCACACTTATTCTTCAAATGAAACCCTTTTGTCAGGATAGCACAACCACTACTTTTGGTGATGCAACAGTTTGTCAAAAAGATGGTAGTGTTTACAAGTTCTTTTCTCCACACCTTTTTGCCAGAAACACACTTCTTCAAATCATCTTCATCTTTCCTACTCGCCTGCCAGGACTGACTACTATGATCCCTTCCCTGGTGTACTCACCTGCCAGCAAGAAAACTCCTGTAACTACAGATCATATTAGTGGCAATATGTGTTCCAAGATTCTCCTTAACAGTATCTGTTGTGCATAGGGCTGAACAATGGCTGCCTCTTCTTATAGTCTCTTGACTTTTGGCAATGGGGTTTCAGGTTTCCCCAAACTGGAAACTCAAGATAAGAGAGTTGCTCACTGGTTGTCTCTAAACTACTTCTTTCTGCCTCTTGGCTTTGTCAATGTGGGTTTCAAGTTTCCCCCAGTTGGTGTCCCATATTAGGGGCGTTGCGCCGTTGTCACCTCTGTACTGTTTCTTCACAGCCTCTTGGCTGTTGACAATGCAGGTTACAGGTTTCCCCCAATTGGTGTCCCATATAAAAGGATGTCTTTACAGAATATGGCTATTCTGTCAGGTGTCATGTACGTGCAGTGAAGTACATTAATCTGTAATAGTCTAAACCTAGCTTTTCGGGATACATTTTTGGGGAAACTTATCACACAGTCCCATTCCAAATCAGTGATTCCTGCACCCATGTCTGCTTCCCAGCGGGTTCTCAGATTAGGGCTTCTGGTGCCAGAGCCCCCAAGAAGGCAACCATACAGTCTCGTTACAGGCCAGCCATCTTCCAGTTTGTAGGCCAGAGACAGAAGTTGTGATTTCTCTGGTTCATCAGGCCCCCCGCTCCATCTACGTCTAGCAACCCCCCTCACCTTAGTGTATCTCAAAAATTGACCCTTGGGCAGGCACGACTGTTGATTCAGATGTTTGAGGTCTCTAAAGCTCCCATTGTCATAGGTCCCCCCAGGTGGATATACCAAATTCCTCCCAGCGCCTAGCCCCGACCAGGTCTTCTCTGCTCGTGCATACATCTGCCACTATTGGGGTATGAGGGGAGTAGGGGTATGGTCACCTTGAGTACCTACAGGGCTCTACACCATATTTGCCAGCCTACCACGACCAGCTGAGGCTGGGAGTTCATGCAGTTTTCCAGGAGCCATAATACTTCTTTGATTTTGGCCGGTAGCGCCAGGCTTTGGCGCAATGTCGTTTCGGCAGTGGGAGTGTCCGAGTACTACTTTGACACAAAGCCTAGTTGGGCGGCTAGGTAATAAAGCTCGAGTCTCGGCAGCTGCGCTCCGCCATCCTTATAAGGGCGAAAAGGAACAGTTTGCAGCGACCCAAACCCCAAAGGAAGTCTCTGATTAGTGAGTCTAGTGAGCGGACAAAGGTCGCCTTAATATAGTAATGAATGTTAGTAAAGTTGTAGCGGAACCTGGGAAGGACAATCATCTTGACAATGGCAATCCTACCCATGAGCAAAAGCGGCAGCCGAGGCTAGAAGGCCATGGACCTCTCAAGGCCACCTACCACCTGGAGCATGTTGCATGTGTCTTTCGGTGAGTGGGTGACTTGGATTCCTTGGTATCTAAAGGATTTTGATTCCCATGTGAGGCCCAGGTCAGGGAGGTCAGTCATATTTTCGAAATTGTACGATCGGACCGAAGAAAAAAAAAAGGTCCGACCATACAAAAAGTCAAAAAAATGCTACTACCAAAGGTTCGAACACCAAAAGTTTGAACCTTTGGTGGTAGCATTGAGCGTAAGTATTAAAAAAAAACGCAGGGGCTGCGGGGGTGCCCCCCGCAACATCCTGCTCACTATACTGTGTGGTATAGTGAGCAGGGGTTGCGGGGGACACCCCTGCAGTTCCCGAAAAAAAAAAAAAAAAAGAAAAAGGACCCTGATGCGCCGGTTCCAGATCACGGAAGTGAAAGGGAACTGGCGCTGCAGGGAGAGCGCGCTAAGGAAAGGTAAGTAGGGTAGGGGTATGTTGGGCATGTGTTAAGGGTGTGGGTGGGGGGGTGTCAAGGGTGGGGGTGTATTGTGGGTGTGGGTCAGGGTGCGGGTTTGGAGATGCGTGTTCGCATGGAAAATGTGCAAACCTTTTGTGGTTTGCACATTTCTCATGCAAACTTTTCCATCACAGACTTTTCCGCGACGGAAAAATCAAGCAGATCCATATTTTCTTCACCGAGTCTGCCCAGAGGAAAAAGGCAGGGTTTTCTTTTGTTAAAGGAGATCCCAGATAGCTCTGCAAGACTGTCCAGTACATCTAGAACCATGGGGAGGTTGTGTCGTGGCTCACACAGGTAGAGCAGAACGTTGTCTGCCTAAAGTGATATCCGGTGGTTGTAGCCCCCGATCTGGATGCCCGCTTCTAGGTATTCCTGACGCAGAAACGCTGCCAGGGGTTCCATGGATAGTATATATAGCTAGGTGAGAGAGGGCAGCCCTGATGGGTGCCCCGACTTATGTTCCAGGCTCCAGAAATCTGGCGACCAGACTTCACTCTGGCCATTGGTAAAGTGCATAGCAACACCACCCATCGGACAAAGCCCTCCCTGAACCCAAACCTCGAATTGAGACAATCAGCCACTCCCAGTAGACAGAGTCAAATGTTTTGATGGCGTCAAGGAATGCCACTATATACTGTTCTTTACGTGAGCTTGTTTGACCAATAATGTGTTGCAGTCTGCAGAGGTTTAAGGCCGTATTGCATCCTGGTGCAAAACCCGTTTGGTCAGTGTGGATCAGGGATGTGATAATACCCAGGCGAACTGCCAGAACCGTTGTGAGCATCTTGACATCATAATTCAATAGGGCAAGGGGGCGGTAGGAGTTGCATCTGTCCATTGGTTTCCCGTGCCTGGGGATGGTTATTATCAAGGTCTCCCTCATGCTAGCCGGTAAAACCCTGCGTTGATAGGCCTCTTCATAGACCTTCAGGAGCATTGGGGCTAGAGTAGAGCCATAGGCCTTATAAAACTCTGGCAGGAGCCCATCACAGACCAGTGACTTACAGGTGGAGAGGGAGGTGATCGCATTGCTTATTTCCTCCAGAGTGATTGGTTGGTCCAGGGAGGCTTGCTGGTCAGCTGCAAGCCTGAGTAGTCAGATCATTGAGAGAGCCTCCTGTATGTCTGCCTGGGGACCTGGGTCGTTGTGACTGTATAGCTGTGTGTAGTAAGTAGTAAAGGTGTTGTTGATTGCCGTCTGGGATCTCCAGGGGACCCCGTATTCGTCTAGCAGCAGTGTGGTCAGGGGCCTAGGGTGTTCGCGCTTACAGAGCCATGCCAGTATCCTCCCAGGCTTATCCCCCTCCTTGTGGGCCATTGCTCAGCAAACTTAAATAGCACACTCCAGGATTTTTTTATGGACTGAGACTGAGGTTGTAAACCCATTGCCTGTCTGTTGTTCAATTAAATCTGTAATGCTTTGTGTTCACTTTGGTATACGTAGATTGTGTGTTCACTATGGCACAATGCCTGCAACGTGCTCACCTTATCTTTCTGTGGTAGTTATATTGATCATGTGACATAGCCACAGTTGAAATGCATATTGATGCTTTTTAAGTGTTGCAATAGTTCAGAAGTTAGTACAGTGTGTTAAGCACTCATTGCAGAGATCTGTGTTCATATGCAAGATTACAAAATCAAATTCCTGTAAGGCGTACTTTGCTTTGTAGCTCAACTAGTGCTATTATCAGGAATGTAACTGCACCAGATAGAGGTTATTACAAAAACTGTGAAGGTCTAGAAATGTGTTCCTTCAGATGGGGTATTTTAAACCCTTGGCAGCCACCCTAATGATGAGTATAAGGTGTTAGTCTGGTGAGGTGATTAGGTACCATAATTCAAGACTGTGAAACCAAGGTGCAAAACCTTCATGCTCATATCCTCGCTTTACCCGCAGACGATACAGTGATCCTGGACAAATCATATCACTTACATTTCTGTGCTCCCTTCTGTGAAAAGGTTTGCCTTCTCACAAGCTAGCACATTGTTTAGCCCATTACGTTATCTTTCTTTTTGTGTTGGCCATTTGAGTGGAATGTGTTCTGGACAGATAAATGCTGATCAGATATCCCCCGGCCCCTGGCAAGCATATTTCAATGTCTGATCATTTGACACAAAAAACGGTTTGCTTTTTTGTACAATTCAGATTTGTTCCCGCACATTTGCAAATAACAATTTCACAAGCCTGTGTTTTGGACGTATTTAAAGCTTTAAAATACAAAAGAGAAACCCATATCTATTTGTTTAAATTACTTCATTTAGTATGCTGCTACTTATATACTTCCCTTCATGATGGAGCCGATAAAGCTAGAATCATTCTCAAGTTGCATAACACTTCTGTTACATTTTATTATTTTAAATGATCATGTTTGGTTATGTAATTTTTGTATTTTCCAAATTAGTTCTATAAAATAACATTTCAGTTCATGGTAATAACTGGAAAAGAGGGTGTTAAAGCACAGAAATTGCAGAGTGGGAAAATCACAGCTTCTCCTCTTATAAATGGGTGATCCTTGGCATCTCATTTAGTTTTGTAGTGCCTAACCTGCCAAAATTGCCAGTCTCTAAATCTATCGAAATGTTTACCATTCATAGTGATTTCATTCTCAGGGTATGAGCTTTAAAAAAAGCCTCTCTCATGGATTTACTGGGATATTGCTTCCTATATAATAAAACGGTGAGCAGTGCTATATTGCACACCACAACCCCTTGTTTCTTTGCTCTCTAATGGCAATATTACTTGAAAACCACGTCCCACTTCTAATCTCAGTCTGTCTAGATATGGACACCCTACTGGTACTTTATAATCTTCATCTACTATCTATGCCCTGGTATGTGTTGCTCTTTCCTTGATTCCAATTGGTATCCTGTATCCATGATTGAGCACTTTTGTATTCTGTGCGGCAGCTAATTTGAGTCTTCTGTCTATTCTGGATTATGTTCACCTTTTGTCATATGATCTGTGCCCTGCATTTATACTATGGCCATTATACCTTGTGGCTGCTACTGATGAAAGGTGTCCTGTACTTCTGCTAGAACACAAGTACCCTCGTCGTGGACTGCTAATGTTGGCCTTGAAATGCTACTTTTTTTATCGTTCTGATTACAGCATGAATAAAGAGGGGAAGGGGACTGAAAGGGTGTGACCATACTTAACTTGATTGCTGCGAGACAGCATATAAAGCTATGGGTTGTGATCAGAACAAGGGGGGCATGACCAAATAGTCTAGATCCCTTAATTTCTTTGGTTTAGTGCAGGGTGGGCTCAAAGGTGTCCATGCCCCAAAAGTGCCTAAGATGGCCCTGTTTCTACGTCTCTTTCCTCCAGCTACAACTCATTCCTGAGTTGAAATGTCCTGCTCGGGTGTCTTGGTCTGCAACAACTAGACCGCACATTCTAGTTAATAGTTACTTTAATACTTACTGACTGAGCCCTTCTTCATCGTCCCAGTACCATAGGCATTATAGATTCTGGAGTCCATAGTGGTGTTCATCTTTTTATATTCAGTTAGTTTTGACTGCTTTGTGGACTGAGAGTTGACAGAGTGAGTGAGGGAGGGTTGTGCAAAGGGTTTGTGATTTAATATTGGATTGAGGACCTCTACCTAAAGCAGAATTATGACAATGAAAGGATGTCGTATTGAATTCCTGAAATCCTAAGGTACAAACCTTATTCTGTTTAGATGATTTTTTCATAACATGTTCCTTGGATAGTTTCATGGAAGAGACTTGTGCAGTAACAGCATGCCATTATATATTTGGGAATTATAGCATTCTCATCCGCACAGGTAGGTGAATACTGCGTCTGTCCTAAAGGAGTCACTACTAACCCCCCCCCCCGACAGCCATCCCCTCCAACGTGGTCCTCCCTCATGTTAGCACCCCCAGGGTTAGGATCAGGTAGTGGCTGCCTTCCCATGGCCACATGGGAAGAGGTCTTAGGCTGGGGTTTAGTGGTGACTCTGCAGTGCAGGATTCCTCACATACCCTTCCCCTAAAGACCTCACCCCTTGTTCCAGGCTCTTTCTCTTGTTCTGATCCAGTAGCCTGCCCAATATGAAAAGGAGGTTTTTGGGTTTCCCAGTCTTAAACAGCGTCTCCTGAGGAAAATCCTTCTTCTCCCCAAGAATTGACTGGGGTATAAGGAAGAGATGTTTTCTGCTCTTCCTCTCTGGTGTAATTAGTTCTTAAATTCACTTGGACTACTGAAACGTTGGGTAGGATATGGGAAGGGAGGGGTAAATGAGTGTCTCGTTGTGTGAAGTGCGTTAATGTTAAAGGATATTTGTACCGCGCACTATCCCCTCCGGAGTGGTCCCCTGGCGCTTTTGCAGCTCTGAAAAAGGGAGGGGGGGGTGAGTTAGTGGGAATAAGCTGGAAAGGTGCAAGAGAGCAGTGATGTGCTGTTGGCGGCCACAGCCCGGTGGGTCCGTTGGCTGGGCTTGGGGTGTTTTACGGTCGGTAGTCGTCATGTGCTGTTGTACGTGTCTGTGTGGTTTGTTTTGTTGTTGCAGTGTAGTGAAGTTTGTGCGGATTGTTGTGTAGTAGGATTGTGGTTGTGTTTGATTAGAGTTTGAGAGGTGTATGCAGAAGGGTGAAATTGTTAGTGGAATGGTTAGTTGGCATTGCTATCAGAAGGTGAGGCAATTAATTTCCGCATTCTCTCTAGGTGGGGCACGGGAGCATCTCTGCGTCTCTGTTCTGATCTGGGCCGTCCGATACTCAGTCCTTTACACACATGGCTTCCACTCACATTCTTAACCTTACCCAAGTTTGGCCTTGTCCACCTATGTGACACCTGTCTGTATGTGGGGCAGTAAGGCGTTTGTGCGTCCCTTCAAGACTGGTCCAGGGAGCATTTCCAGTTGGTAAGCAGCACTGACTAGGAGAAAGAAAGTGTCCACGGGCTGTGGATCACTTGCGTCCCCTGCACACTCTATTAGATGCCAATGGCAATCAGTTATTTAGAATATTTCCATAGTTCTCTTGGAGATATGCTTAGATGCTAAGTTTATAGTCTGAAACGCTTATAGAGCAGAAAGGGGTAATTTTGAGTTTACTTGAAATAGTTAGCTAGTTTGCCACCTAATAGGGATATCTTTGTCAATCAATTGTTAGTAATCACTTCTACGTATTCATAATCTGTACAGATAATAGTCATACAGTCACTTGATAATAGATTTCAATAAATGAAAAAATCAAATTTATTAGTGCATGCCAGTCTATATTCAGCAATATTACCAATTGTTGGTCATCATATAGTGCCATGTCTTCAAACAAATAATGTATACATTTTGGGTACAGCAGAGGCCTAACCACTGTACAATATCGCTCAACGCGTTTCGGGAATTGGTTTCCCTTCTTCAGGAGCAAAGTATTCTATGTTATCAACTTTCAAAACTTTCTTATTTTCATATTCTGGGTTCTTCCAGGTAGTCAGTTTCCCTCTAAAGAGAAGATCACATAGAGATGGGAATGCTTTTTAGTTTACTGTTCAATACTTGCAATATACATAAAAATATGACATATTGGTAACAAAGGATGCATCTCTACCTCTCTCTCATTCGTGCCCTTTTGGTTCCCCCCTAGTGCGGGTAAGTAACAGTCTGGATCAGAGTCCCCTCTAGTGTGGTAATTAAATCTCCGGTTTGGAGCTGAAGATGAAGAGTTCTACAAAAAAATAAGAATGTATATATGCTGAAGTCTGTAGAAGATGCTAACAAACAATTGCTAGTTAAAAGTTTAAGGAAAATCTCGGTCCCTGGTGTCGGGATGCTGTACATGTAAAGGGTGAAGCACTCACCCCTTCCTGTAGAGGAGGTCTGGTATTCAGTGGAGGGATTGGGAACCCAGATTGGGAGCAAAGCAGTGCTTGCCAAGTAGGAGGCAACGTGTTCTGGTCATAGCCTGTAGGGAGAAACAGGAAGATGAATCAACCCTTATCCTGCCCACAGAGTGTGTAGGTCAAGTCCAAACGGACTAATGGTAATCCTATATTTATAGAAAAGTATTTCAAGCATTTTACCTCTCCTAGACAAGTGGATATTCGTGGTGGACATCCGCGAGTGAGATCAAACGCGGGTAATCTGAAAACATTATCAGGACGCGGCGCCGATGCACGTCAGCGTGACGACGTCAGATGTAAACATCCGACGTCATCACGCGACGCGCCGTCCGCGATGCGTCATAATCCCAAAACCCTGCTGAGGGTTGGAAAAACAGGTTGTGCACTAAGTGCCACTTGTGAATTAAGGCCATCCCAGGTAAAACTCAAACCTGTATGCTCCTGATCTTGGGAAAGTGCCCAGGAATCTTACGTGGAGTGGAAATAGATTATAGAGATACCAAATAGGGCACCAGTGCTCACAGTCTCACTATGTTCATACGATGTTATTACAGTTAATTATTTAGAAACATCAATTAAATGCTTATGTTTGTACAATAAAAATAGGTCACTGATTATCTCATGGTCCAATGTTAAATACACTGTGATATGTTACAAAGTGATGTCATAATACTGGATTCTTCAAATTTTGCCTTGCGAATAGGTCTAATGTTCAATCCATACAACCTCAGGGTTATGTAAGTCATTGTCCACAATTATAAGGGAGCTCCCTCAGAGTTAAAATCGGTTGGGGCATGTCATTTTCAGAAATGTTTTATATGCATTACACATAAAAAAATTAATGTGCGATACCTGGATCATGAAAAGTTATAATAGTCATAGCGATCTTTTTTAAGGGTAATCGCCCTGGATTGAAATAGGGTAGAGCCCTAAAAATCCTAAAGTCCGATAATATGGTGTTATAGATCACTGTAGTTTGATAGGGTTGTTAAGAGTATCCTAGAACCAGTGGTTACATTGTTGGGGGAAGCAGCCCATGCCCAAGGTCACAAACCCTGTTACTTAGTTATGTCATAGAAGTTAATTATGCATCAGCCACAGTAATTCTACTCATAGAAAAGCTCCTAGGTGGAAATCTTTGTTCATGTCATATGGGCTCACGCTGTCCAGTTTGTCTATCCAGTACAGCTCCCATTGGTCCATCTTTTTTGATTACCATTAGGATTACCATTAGTCCGTTTAGACTTGACCTACACACTCTGTGGGCAGGATAAGGGTTGATCCATCTTCCCTTTTCTCCCTACAGGCTATGACCAGAACACGTTGCCTCCTACTTGGCAAGCACTTCTTTGCTCCCAATCTGGGTTCCCAATCCCTCCACTGAATACCAGACCTCCTCTACAGGAAGGGGTGAGTGCTTCACCCTTTACATGTACAGCATCCCGACACTAGGGACCGAGATTTTCCTTAAACTTTTAACTAGCAATTGTTTGTTAGCATCTTCTACAGACTTCAGCATATAAACATTCTTATTTTTTTGTTGAACTCTTCATCTTCAGCTTCAACCGGAGATTTAATTACCACATTAGAGGGGACTCTGATCCAGACTGTTACTTAGCCGCACTAGGGGGGTACCAAAAGGGCACCAATGAGAGGTAGAGATGCATCCTTTGTTACCAATATGTCATATTTCTATGTATATTGCAAGTATTGAACAGTATACTAAAAAGCATTCCCATCTCTGTGATTTTCTCTTTAGAGGGAAACTGACTACCTGGAAGAACCCAGATTATGAAAATAAGAACATTTTGAAAGTTGATAACATAGAATACTTTGCTCCTGAAGAAGGGAAACCAATTCCCGAAACACGTTGAGCGTTTTTGTACAGTGGTTAGGCCTCTGCTGTACCTAAAATGTATACATTATTTGTTTGAAGACATGGCACTATATGATGACCAACAATTGGTAATATTGCTGAATATAGACTGGCATGCACTAATAAATTTGATTTTTTCATTTATTGAAATCTATTATCAAGTGACTGTATGACTATTATCTGTACAGATTATAAATACGTAGAAGTGATTACTAACAATTGATTGACAAAGATAACCCTATTGGGTGGCAAACTAGCTAACTATTTCAAGTAAACTCAAAATTACCCCTTTCTGCTCTATAAGCGTTTCAGACTATAAACTTAGCATCTAAGCAGATCTCCAAGAGAACTATGGAAATATTCTAAATAACTGAGTGTGCAGGGGACGCGAGTGATCCACAGCCCGTGGACACTTTCTTTCTCCTGTTGTGTACCACTACCTAGTGTCAAGGCAGTGTTTTTCTTCTCTGCACCTCACTTAATATTTACTAAACCTTATCAATACTTTCTAAGATACCTTGGTGTGCAAACTGTGTCCTCATCCCCTGTGCAAGCAGCACTGACTAGCCAAGGTTACTCTATCCATATGTGGCGGGTGGTTGGCATTCATCATCTTATTTAGTTGTTTATACAGGCTAACGCTCCCCAGCCCCTTAGAAACGTGGCACATGCCAACGCTTGCAATTACGTCCGGGGCGACACCTCCCTTCATTCACAACTCCATGCGGTTAATGCCCATGTCAATGTACACAACTTAGGTCAAGTGTGGCAAGTGCAAACATTTACAAATCTATACAAGTATGATACCTGGTAGCATTATGGGGCAGGTGAGATTGTTTGCTGGAGTTAGCTAGGGATGCTGAGTGTGCTGCAAGAGTTTTAACAGTCTCGCTAAGTTGTAAAGGGATGTGTAGAGAATTGTAGTGGGTGCTCTCGCACTTTGTCTTGCTGCGGTCACGCAGGCTTTGTTGTTGTTTATTCAGGGGCTGCCGCGTGCCCGGAGCAAGGCGGTTGGCGAAGGAGAGACGGAGGGAGATTGAAGTGTGGGCTCGGTGGGGGCTCTGTTAAATAAAGAAGCTCAAAACCTACCCAGCCGAACGAGCCATTTCATTGGCGACGAGGTGAAGAAATCCACGGAACGGAGCTCTTCACGGAGTGCCTGTAGCAAGAGGGACGCTGCAATCTAGTGAAGATGTCTCTTGACAAGCGGGGATAGGGCTGTGGCATATCACACGCCTTAGCGCTGCGCTCGGATCGCACCGCAAGCGATTTGAGCAGCGTCGCCTGCTTTGTAAGTGGCGCTGCAGGGGGACGGTCTCTGCATCCCCGCTCCTGGTTGCCGGCGCTGTTGGAGCAGAGTCGTCCCGGATCTGGGGCCGCCAACTCTACTCCCATTGGACAGTGAGGTGAGGAGCAGTAAGGGAGAGGGTTGGGCACACCAAAGGGGAAAGTTGTCATGATGCCTACCTCCAAGGAGCCAGGTCCGACCCAGCAACCCCAGAGGCAGGCATCATTCCCCCCAGGGAAGTGCCAGCGGGCCCAAGCTGGGGCCCTTTGGACACAGTCCTGGCGCCTCAGGCGCCAGGCTCATGTTGGACCCCTGTCCTGGCGCCTTAGGCGCCAGGCTCATAAAGCTAGACATGTGTTCAAGTGTTTTAATGTGCACTTACCTGATGCACACCATGCTGCTACATCAGGCCCTCTTGAGGCCTGAATGGAACTACTTTACCTGTGGGACTACTTTCCACCTGGGTGTGGTCAGGGAAGGATACATACCTGATCGGTGGAAGGATACATGCCTGGAACTTCTTCCAAAGCTATTTAAACCACGCCCCATCAGCAACTCACGCTTCGCGTTGTTCGGCTCCTCGCAGCTGGATGCTCACCGTGTCAGCTCCTGCATCTGGACTTCAGCCACGCCTGTCAGCATCCTGGGTTGCCTGCAAAGGGAGATAAGAGAGAATTGGAGAGAAAGAAGACCTTACCTGCTAAAGCTGCATCACGGGGACATCACACCGACGATCCTGAAAGGGAAGACATCATTTTAAAAGCATTTCGCTTCGATCGCTGCAGCGCTGCATTTCACTCACCTTTCCTGGGCGCCTCCATCTTCAGCAGCGATCATCCCGATCCGCACCCACTTCCCAGAGCCTAGAGAGAAAAGACAAGAAAACAAGGTGAGAGAAGGAAGGGAAATAGGGAAAGCTCAGTTTCCTTCTAAGACTTACCTGTTGGGTCATTCCCATTTCATTTCGGGTCCTGCCGCTTCCTGGCATTCCGGACCCCGGCCCCAATGGGGAAAAAAGACAAAGACATTGAATGAGCGAATGCAAAGACATTACCTGAACACTCATCCAGAACTTACACTTCGGGTCGGCGCCATATCTCCGGCATTCCGAACCCCAGCCCCTAAGGGGAAAAAGACATAAGCATTAGCGCTTGCTGCAATAAGACAATGAACATTATTATTAAGCTTGAACTTTTGAACTTGCAACAGAACTCTTACAGCGCCTCACCTGAATAGTCAAGCTTACTTTGAACTCCCATCAAACCTCAATCCAGTGAAGTAACTGGGTTTAAACGCGCCCCTGCATCAGAAGCAGGATGGAGAACTCATCCTTCCAGACCCTAAGGTGAGACTTCACAGGGAATCGTGGAAGGGTATCAAGGAGGGTTGGAAGGGAGTGGGAGGCTTGAGCATTATTCCGTCAGTAGGTAATACTCCCTTTTCACGCACAGGGGAATATTCCTGCGAGCCAGAAAAGCCAGAGTAGAGGGGCCCTTCCTCTCCATCATCAGAGTCCTGCGCTTCACCATTGAAGAAGCATCAGCACTCGAAGCCAGACCTGCGCCTCCGTGGGAATCAGGTGAGCGTGACAAAAGTCCTGCGAGAGTGACCTCTCATTGGTCGAGAGATAAGGAGGACAAGCACAAGCCCTATTGCCTCAGAAAGAAGGGGACAAGCACAAGCCCTATTGCCACAAAGAGAAAGGAATTTGGTTGAGCTTAAAGGACAAACTCCATTACCACAGAGAGGAAAACTGGTTAAGGTTGTAGAGGTCCTGGAAAGGAAATAAATCTCTGTTAATTAACAGTTTGGAGGAAAATGTTGCACAGTATACAGTTTAGTGTGAATACAGACTGGTGCAAATACATGTGGGCAGTGGAAAGAGAGTGGAGTTGCAAAAAGCATAATATTTATACAGTATGAGAAGCAGGTAGACACACTAAGGTGTTGCTGAAATTGCTACTTACCAAGTTACGAGCATATCTGATAAAGATGGCTGCAGCAAGTATGTCCCCACCACCTCCTTTCCTGCCAGAACCAGGTACTCCCCCCAATAAGGTGGGACAGGTGGAAGAGGTTGTTTGATACTTACCTGATCGGGGGGAGAAGTTTGCCTTAGCGAGAAAGGAGGCGAATTTGCTCCACAATCTAGGAACTGAAGGTAGAAGCGTTTATGATGGACTACCTGAGCCTCCACATGAGGGCCAAGGGAACCTGGATCAATATACTGTGGCAGAGAGGAAGTTAGAAATACATTTCGAAGCTAAGAAAAATGTTACATTTGAGAGACACAAGTTTTTTCAGAGGGTGCAAGAATCCACAAGAGCCGGTGGAAAACTTAATTGCAGCTTTAAGGTCCCTCAGCCACACGTGTGAGTTTGGACCACTGATAGACTCGCTTATAAGAGACCAATTGGTCCGATGCACCAATAACATAAAGCTACAGGAGAGACTGTTGTCGAAAGATGTGTCACTGGAGTCAGCTGTGGAAACGGTGAGAAGTATGGAACAAACCCACAAGTACATGTCGTCTATGAAAGGCGACAAACAGGAATGAGAAGTGGCTGCTGTGAGGGGATTTCGCAGGAGAGTCCCGAACAAGGAAATTCAATGCTACAAATGTGGGAGTAATCGCCATATTTCTACGAATCTATTCTGACCTGCGAGAAATATCTCATGCCTGAAGTGCAAAAAGAAGGGACACTTCGCGAGAGTCTGTCGAGAAGCTGGAATGGAGCAGAACATTGAGTCTGGCGGAAGGGTGCCTGAACAGGAGGAGAGTTCGGCAATGTTACAAAACAGCCAGGTAAAACATGTACTGGTGGTGTCAGAAGTTTCACACAAGTGAGGTGATCCAACGGATGTGTTTATGGTCAACGGGAGAGTGGTAACAATGAAGGTGGATAGTTGTTCACCTTGGACCCTGATGTCGAGAGCAACTTTTGAAGGTTGTATGCAGGGTGATGTGAAAATGTTAAAGGAGCACAGAATAGAGCCTTATGTGTATAGCAATGTGAGAATTGAGGTCTTGGGGAAGTTCCAGGCTTCCATCAAATACAAAGGGAGAAGCTGTGACTCTGAGGTATTCGTGACTCAAGAAGGTTCATCTCTCCTGGGCTGGGGTGAGCAGCGTAAATTAGGAATTAGAATACAAGCAAGTGCTGAAGAGCCTATTGCTGTGGCTGAGTTGAAAGATAAATGGGAGAAAGAATATCCTACGGTGTTTCAAGAGGAGTTGGGGATGTTGAAAGGATTCGAATGTGCGATACGGTTAAAGGCTGGTGCCTGTCCAAGAGTGCACAAAGGGAGGCCAGTGCCGCACCATCTGAGTGAGAAACTGAAGTTGGAAGTTGAGTCGTTATTGCAGAAAGGAATTATAGAGAAGAGTGAAAGCTCAGAGTGGTGGTCACCTGTGGTGGTAGCTGCTAAGTCAAATGGAGACATTAGTCTCTGTGTAGACCTGCAAGATCAAAATAGGAACATTTTAATAGATAGACATTCGTTGCCCATAATTGGCGACAAGTTGTCAATGCTTAAGGATGGCAAGATATTTTCAGTAATTGATCTCTCGCAGACATACCATCAAATTCCTCTGAAGGAAGACTGTCAACACTTAACAGCATTTATAACAGTCTTTGGAACATATAGGTATTGCAGAATGCCGTTTGGGCTTGCCTCAGCGGCGGCTGTGTTCCAAAGGGCGATGGAGACTGTGATGAATGGAGTAAACAACATTATTGTGTTTCAAGATGATATGTTGATATATGCAAGCTCCATCAGAGAACATGATGAGATTTTGAGACAAGTGTTGGGCAGATTGAGCGAGGCTGGGTTGACTGTGAAAAGAAACAAAAGTAAGATTGCGGTTGACAGGGTGGAGTATCTGGGGCATGAGATTGACAAGCAAGGGATGAAGCCTAAGAGAAGTTTAGTGGAGGCTGTGAAATGTGCCCCTGTGCCAGTGGATAAGGACCAAGTAAGATCATTGTTGGGCTTAGCCGAATATTATCATAGATTTGTTAAGGACTTTGCCAAGGTGTCTACACCCCTCAGGATGATATTAAAGAAGGGTGCAAAGTTCAAATGGACTTCATGGAGTGTGACGTGGCTTTTGATTGTATTAAGCAGGCGGTATATGAGGCACCATCAATCGGAAGGGTTGACCCCAAAGATAGAATTGTCTTAGTAGTTGATGCAAGCATGTTGGGTCTAGGTGAGACTCTGGTACAATATGATGGGGACAACATGGAAAGAGTCATTGCATTTGCCTCTAGGGTGCTCAGGGGTGCAGAGTGTAAATACTCCGTAATTGAAAGAGAAATGTTGGCAATGCTTTGGGCCGTGAGTCACTTTAAATATTTTCTGTGGGGGAGAAGATCCATTGTTACGTCGGACCACAAACCCATGGTGCAGCTTTTTGAAAGTGGAAGGTGGGCTATGGGTTCCCCCAGGATAAGTAGGTGGGGCCTAGGACTTCAAAGTTTTAACTTTGATGTGAGTTATCTGCCTGTGAAGAGGAATGTTGTGGCAGATTGCCTGTCTAGGTTGCCTGTGGGAAATAATTTGGTGGACAAGGATGAAGCTGAGAAGGAGGTAGAGGAGAAGTCAGTAATAGCGGAGATACAAAGGGCCGTTAGTCAGGAAAGGTGGGCACAGGAAGAGGAGTTAGATGAGAACCTCAAATTGGTCAAAAGGTGGACGGTGATAGGATGGCCGGACACGAAAGAGCTAGATAGTAAATTCATTGTGTGGTGGGAGGTTAAGGAAGAGTTGAATTTGTACGAGGACAAGCTAAGGAGGGGACGTTGTATAGTTCCTCCAGAGTCTCTTAGATCTGTATTGGTAGAACTTGCGCATCAAGGACACCCAGGGGAAGGAGCCATGAAAAGGAAATTAAGACAGAGCTATTGGTGGCCAGGGATTGACAGGGGGGCGGAGAGGTATGTCAAAAACTGTATGGCTTGCCAAACAAGTGACAAATGCAGATTTGTAAGAGAAACTCCATAAGTTCCCAACGTCATTCCTGACCAGCCTTGGAAATTGTTGGCGGTGGACATTATGGGCCCGTTAGCGGGATTAGGTGAAGGCTTAAGGTTCTTGTTTGCTGTGGTAGATTTTCACTCTAAATGGTTTGAGTGGGCGGCTGTCAAAGAAGTCACGGCTAGGGAATTGATTAGGTTCTTAGGAGTATTTCTTAAGGAAGGAGTACCTGCTGAGATTGCATCAGACAATGGAGTACAGTTTGTGTCTGTGGCCATGAAAAGGTTCCTCACAAGTTATAGAATAAAACATACGAGGACAGTGCTGTATAACCCCAAGGCTAACGGTCTTGTAGAGAGAGTCAAAAGATATTTAAAGGGGGGATTGCAAATGGCTACGAAATTGTGACAGCCCTGGAGGGAAGTGTTGAGTATGTTAACTTGGAACTATGCTACTACACCGCATTCAGTGACAGGATTGTCTCCATTTGTGTCCATGAAAGGCAGAGAGCCTGGGACAAGGCTCTGTCCAGGTTGGCTAGGGATGGCCAGAGTTGTTCAAGTGGATCAGGATCACATTATGAGGCTTATCAGTTTGTCAGGAAAGGAACAAGGAGTTGTTTGGTGCCAAGATGAGTGTGAAGGATCAGGTATGGAAAGTTGTTGAAATAGTCTATGTTAAAAACCCCAGGTTTGTGAATACGTGTGTGGAGAGCAAGTTCCTTGGTCCGAAGAAGATATGTGCAGTAAAGAAAAGCGTAGTCATTTTAGAAGGGGGAGAAGTGTGGTCCAAGTGAAGATTAGCAAGAGTGGTGGATTCTAAAGGAGGACATAGGAGTAAAGCATTGCAAGTTGACAATGATAATGCTGGTGTGGTGGTGGAAGAGGATTTGAATGAGGGAAGCTCTCATAGGGCAAGAGCAAAGCCTGTGTGGATGAAAGATTATGAGGATTAAACATTTTATCAGTGTGACAATCTCATTCTCTGTCTCAAGAATATTTTTTTTATAAATGTTTAGATTGTTCTTTTAATGCGAATGTTATATTATGAATTCTTTTATTTTGTTGTATTTTCATCATCTTTTAAATGTCCTAGTAGGAGGTTATCCTGTTAGTTTGTTGGGTTACCTTGTTACTTTGTTTTCTTAGAGGGGGAGATATGTAGAGAATTGTAGTGGGTGCTCACGCACTTTGCCTTGCTGCGGTCACGTAGGCTTTGTTGTTGTTTATTCACGGGCTGCCTGAAAAGGAATCTACCTGAGATTCCCTCTGGGACCCAGCTCAAAGCTCGGGCACAGAGAAAACTCCAGGGAAACACTGAAGGGAAAAAACCATGTGAAGAGCTGCTGGGGTACTTAGTCTCCAATCCGCAGTCTCCAGAAGGACAGGACCGAAGACTTGAGGTCCGGATCCGTGGGTCAACTTTTAGCTAGATCAGGATTCTTCAGGGGTTAAACTAAGTGGAAAGGAAGGGACGTTAACACCAAAGTTGACCTCCCTTATGCTTTTTCCCCAAACCTCTGTAACATATCTTACCCCCGGAGTGCAGCGACAGAGAGGTAAAGGATTCTGTGCTTAGATGAAGCGAGGATAGGATCTGAGCAGCTGGAGACAAAGAAAGGGAGAGATTGAGAACGGCTCGTAGCTCTACCGGGTGTCGTTCTGAAGGAGTCAGCAACAGAATTCCTACCGGCAGTAAAATATGTTCCTCGATCCGGAGCACTGGTGCTTCCTAGACCGCCGAGATCAGTAGATTGTTGTGTCCACTTGAAACATTCCTAATCCAAGAGAAGTGATAGAGTTACTATCTGTCAGGGCAAAAGAGATCACCTGTTGCCTAACGTTAAGGAGGAGAGACCTTATTGTATGTATAAATGTATACACACCGCGACAAAGGTGGAAAGAGCGCAGTGTATGTTGAGAGCAGAGTCCTGAGTCTGACGAGGGTTATGGGGTTCGGGCACCAGGAAGTGTAGGTAAAGAAAGAGAAGAGGTTAGCCCGAGGCGGAAAGAGTGGAAAAAGTAAACAATGCCCCCAGGTTGCCTAAGTATCAAATACTAAACAAAATCACGAAGCGTGGCCAGACTCCTATGAGAGTAGCGACGCAAGGAGCCCTTGATTCTCCTTCTGGATATGCTGGACTGGAAGTGGGCGTGGCCTCCAAGGGTTGCTCTGTTGCTTGATACACTAGATCGGCACAATGAGTAGAATGCGTCACCATCTTGGAGTTAGAACATAGGGAGACAACAATGCTCTGCTTCTGAATCACCGAGGACAATGTCATCACATGATCTCATGACTTAATGTTGATGCTAAGATTCTCACTAGAATCTTGGACACAAGGTTGAAGAAATCACTCCCGGACCTTATCCCGGACCCATGCCGGTCCGGTCGCACAGTGAGTAGAGCGCTCACTTTGACATCTGTGCAGAGCCTGCTGACGCAGGTTCGAATCCCGGCAGGGCCAAACTCAGTCTTTCATCCTTCTGAGGTCGTTAATTGAGCACCACAGACCATGGGTAATTTAAGCAGCGCTCAGATACCTGACGGTTCATAGCGCTATATAAATGCTTAATTATTATTATCATCAACTGGTACCAGGTGAAATGTGTTTGGGGATGGCAGGGAGCCAATAATTTACAAAAGATCTTTGATCTCCTAGCGCTCTGGGAGAATAAATGGGTTGACTCGATCTTGGTGACTCTAAACACTGGAAAGGCTTTTGACAGGGTCAGTTGAGCGTTCTTGAGAAGTACGCTATAAGAGTTTGGGATTGGGCAGCGCTGGGATACATGGATAGCCAAGCTGTATTCATCTTCCTCCGCTAAGGAGGTGGTAAATGTGGTCTGCTCCACAGATATATCTTTGGAGAGAGGGACCCGGCAGGAGTGCCCCCTTTTCGCCCTCGTTATACGCGCTAGTGATGGAACCATTGGCGGTAAGACTCCGGACACAGGCCGGGGTTCAGAGAGTGCAAGTGCAAGGGTGCGAGTACAAGGTGGCCCTCTTTGCTGATGATGTGCTGTTCAGTTTGAGGAACCCGGTGCGCTAGTTGCCGCAGGCCCCTGCGATGATAGCGGAGTATGGGAAGTACTCAGGGTTTAAAGTGAACAAGCAGAAGTCTTTGTATATGCTGATGGGTAAACTCCCAAAGACCACTAGAGATTACCTGGGTGCCTCGGTTTGTTAGAAGCAGGAAGGAGCATTAAGTACTTGTGGGTAGTAGTTCCTAGAAACCTGGGTGACATCTTTGCCTTAAATTATGAGGGGCTGTGGGAAAGAATTAAATCAGGCATGAAAAGATGGGGCAAAATTACGATATCCCGGCAGAGCCCGCGTTAGCACAATCAAAATGAATTTTCTCCTGCGGTTCCTCTACCTATTTCAAATGTTTCCGATGGCATTGCCAAGGGCTTTCTTGGGGAATGTATGAAAGGAGATGCTGAGCTTCCTTTGGGGGAATACAAAACAGAGGATTACCTATACGACCCTGCTTTTGTCTAAAAAAGGGGGATGGGGTGAACTTCCCGAATTTTGAAGCGTACTATAGAGCTGTGCAGCTTCGAATCATAGTTGATCACCTAGACCCGACTATCAGGAAACAATAGAAAGTTGCAAAATGCGGTGCTGCACCCGGTTTCTGCAGCTGATTGGTTATGGGTCCCTAGAGACAGGCTCACGAGAAGGGTGCACACCCACCAGGTGTTTGCAGTACCATGGGTCTTGTGGAGGGAGAGAGCTGAAACAAGGTGGCTCTCCATGTGGCGATCCCCATTAAGTAGTATATGGACACTGAAATCGAGGGACAGTATTATTGACCTGGATAGATTTCAGAGGTGGTATGAAAGGGGGCTGGAGAAGGTGGGACAGCTCTGGACTGAGGTGTTTTTTCTCTTGATTTCTCACCTGGGGGAGTTTTTAAATGTGGGTCTCTGCCGTTGTTCCTGCAGTTGCAGTTCAAGGTGGTACTATTGGATAGTAAATGAGGCGACAATCATTGTTTTAAAAAGAGTTGTTGGGGCAGGAGGAGAAAGAGCAAATCTCAAGGATGCATCGTATAATGACGTCACAAATCTCATAACTGGGAAGTGGACTTGGGGAGGGAGATTGATGGGAGATTGATCTGGAAGACAATGTGCCGTGGGGTAGCTAAAACCTCATTGGCATCACAATACCAGATGCACACGTTCAAATTGTTGCTTTGTGGCAGTACACCCCGATCAAGCTGTCCCGCATGTGCCCGGGCATTAGTCCATGCTGTTGGCAGGGATGTAAGGCAGAGGGAACATATTGGCATGTGTGGTGGTCATGTGGAAAGGTGCAAACCTATTGGAGGGAGGTCTTATTGTGGATTTGAGTCCTGGAACGCGTACAAAAGGATATGAGCCCCTGGCTCATTTTGTTTGGCCCAGAGGAGAACAAGAACAAATTGGAGCCAGTGGGCCAAATGACACATAATCTGTTGCTGGCAGCAAGGGTTGCAGTGGTATGCAAATAGTAATGAGAGGGGGTGTCCACAAAGGACGATTGGTCTCGGGTAACTCGGGAGAGAATCAATACGAAATACTGAAATGGAATGGTTTTCATTTGTGACCAGGTATGTTAGTAGTAGGGGGATTGATGAAGGGAACAAGAGAGAAACGGGATGCAAGACTAGAGATGAAGGAATACACTGGCCCCTCTATTGGAGAGTTTGAAAGCAGAGGCTCAGGGGGGCTCTTTTCTCTCCGTCATAAGAAAGAAGGGAAGGAGGGGGGAGGAGGAACAGGGAGTGTCAATGTACTCTTTATGGGAGGATTTGGGAGGAGGGGAGAAGGGTGGCTCTGGTCTATTTTTACTATGGGCACCTAAGGGGTTATTGGACCATTGAAACGAGATATGTCTTGATTGGAAGGCTGCGCCTCCGGTGGGCTCTGTTAATGTTCTTATTAAAATGAATACAAATTTGATTTAGAAAATAAATAAAGGAGTGCCTCTCTGTTGGTGTCTGTCGATTAAGTCATTGGCGTGTTTGGTGTAGTTTGATTTCAAAGACAATTGTGCCTAGTTCTCTAGAATTGGCTTTAAGGGAGGTTGTAGCATAGCGCTTGCGGATGGTTACTGGAATACATCAACAATGAGTTGCAGTCAGTCTCTTTCCAATATAGCTTAATGAATAAACTTTCATCCTGATGTGTAATGATGTGTCCAAAAATAGAATTTCATCTTTATTGGCTGTCATAGTAAATTGGAGGATGTTATTGCCTGAGTTCAGCTATGTCTTAAACTCTGAAAGTGAAGTGTCATTGCCACTCCATATGAAAAACACATCATCAATGTAACAACTCCACTGGTGGATATATCTTTAAAAGAGTTTATTACCAAAGATAAATGTACTTTCAAAGTCGGCCATGTAGATGTTCGCCGGACTTTGGGAGAATGCTGACCCGATTGCAGTGGTTTTAATCTTGGCGTATATCTAAGGCCCAAATGTGAAGACGTTATGCCAGAGGACTATTTCCAATATCTTAATAAGAAATTCTAAGGGAACATCATGTGGAAGAGGTTGTTCAGAAAGTCTACAGAAGACAACAACCAAAACTTCCTGTTGAGGGATGTTCGTATTGTTATGAATCCTGCAGAGTCATCACTGATCCCCAGCCTAAAGTATCCTCCCATGTGGCATGGGAAAGGCAGCCACTATCTGATCCTGACCTTGGGGGTGGTATTCTGAGGGTGGATCACACGGGAAGAGATGGCTCTCAGTGGAGAGCGGTGACTGCAACACGAGAGAAGCAGTATTGTTCTCTTTCTTGTGAGGAAGATCACTTAACTCCAGAGTTTTTGGTGGCCTGTTCCCATTATTCAGAACAATCTAATTATTAACCCCCCTCCAAGCTATTAGTTCAAACAAATGCCTATGCAGTCTTCATGTGAATATCGTTTCAATTTAAAACATATCCAACATCTAATATTTATGGTGATTGTACTTTAAATGCAACTGTTCCACAATGTAATGTAAAATCATCTAAAACTTCCTTGGACTCAAGTACTGAGATGAAAAAGAGGAGCAAGGAGTTAATGTGGAGGGAATGTGACACAATGTTCAGTCTAGTTGTCAAGATCCAAATTAGCTGCGAGGGACATTTAAACCTGGAAGTTACCTGCAGCTGGGAGAATGGAGGAGTGAGGAGACAGGCTGCAAAGTGTGCAGAGCAGAAAGCGAGTCCAGAGGCAGATGCAACTCCATGGAGAAGAGCCATGAGACGAGCCATGGGAAGAGCGGAATGTGTCTGCCAGTAACGAGCTGGAGGCGCTCAGGACCATCGAGGAGCAACTCCAATGAAGAGAAGGTGAGCTGGGCACACCAGGGCCAAGAGACACAATTCTGCAGAGCGTCAGCGGTTCCACCAGCCAAGGATTGACATGCCGGCACGAGAACCGAAAGAGACTCTGCAATGGAGGGAGAGTTTGCCAGATGGTATCTCCTCGCATCAGTTGCACGATGAGCCACCGGAGAGTCAACATAAACGAGTAGGGGGCACTGCGATGTGCAAATACGCTAAACATTTGGAAAGCATTTTCGAATGCCAACCAAATAGATTTGGACAGCAACCACAAGACATTGTAAGAGACACAAAGAGGCAAACGTTGTACAATTCACCTGACATAAGATGTCAGTTGGGGTAAACCGGGAACAAGCATTACCAAGAGACATCACAATAAAGGTTGACAGAAAGAGCTTGAACAAACCCTCATATATGGGATGTCAATCTGGGGGGAAATTGTTACAAGTACTAACTGAAGTCAACAATGTTATGCCACTATAGAAGTAAATTTATGTGATACTTGAGAGGAATCAGAATGTTGCAGAGACCTCATAAGAGCATCAGGTAGTGATCCTTTTTGGAAGGAGATACCTGGCAGGAGAATACACCAGGGAATCTGTGTGAGCCAAAAGGGGATATTCCTGGCAGGAGAGTAAAGCAGCAGGATATCATGTGTTTTCAGTTGAGAGGTTTCCTGGCAGGAAAGTGTACAGGGAAACCCACTTTGAACTGGTGTGTTGATGCAAGGTTTTGTCGTATTAAGTTATTGTTTCAGTTGAAAAGATTTTCTGCAGAGAAGTTGAAAAAACGTGCCTTTTACCAGAATGTAATCGCTATTGGAGAAAAGACATTTGTTTAACCATCCTTAAAAGTAAGAAAGACTCTCCTTTGCCCTATTGCAACCAGCATTTTTGAAACAACAGATTGTTTTGCCATCTTGAAAGATTGAGAGATTTCCTCTTTGTTATATTCCAACCAGTATTGTGGAAGGGACATCTGTGTTGCTATCCTGGAAGATTAGGAGAGCCTTCCTCTTTGTTATATTCCAACCAGTGTTATGGAAGGGGCCCTTTTTTTGCCATGCTGAGATAAGTATTAGATAAAATAGACATTTGCATTGTCTTTAAGAGACTGGTCTTGAAATAGAAAATGTTGAACAGTTTTCCTGAAATAATCCAGGGGAATGGAACCAACCCCTGGACATAAAGATTGTTTGTTTGAAATTATATGTTGACTTTTTTTTTGCACATTTTTGTTGAATTGAAGTTTGAGACATTTACCCTGCACTTTTTAATTGTGTATGTTAGTGTGAGGGTCAGATTTAGTTTGGGCACAAGATCAGCCTGTTTTAGTTTATAGGAAGGGACATTTGCTTTAGGACAGGGAAAGATAGGCCCTTATTCAATCCCCTTTCTGTTAATAAAACGGCTAACGTTTAGAATATTACCACTTTTTGTCTGCCTCTCATTTCGGACCCGTCACAGTATACAGGGCAGATACATCACCATCCACTTTCTGAATCATAACCCTAGTGTCCCTTATGTAGGTCTCATTAGCCGTGGCTATGGCCATAGGAAGGGGTCCAGATATTTTCCTATAGGTTCAAGAACAGAACCACAGAGGGATACAATGGGGTGCGCTTGAGGGTCCAGGGTATCTTGGGGAGAGTATCGAAAACAGCGTTGCATGAGTCTCATGTTGTCAGAAACATATCTTCTTGGTCAGTAAGAAACCTAGAATCCATTCCCTCAGTGCATAGTCATTGTAGCATGCCCATCAGATCATTGGGGGGGTTGGGGGGGGGGGTTTCATGGAATATTCATGTGTGGTGAGATGAGTCATTCAATAGATGCTCAACCATTTGTATATTTTTGTTGGTGCCCATGATAAACAGACACCTGCTTTTATACACAGGTTTTATAGTTCTACCCTTGTTTTTTTGTAATTGGCTAAGTGCTTCTTTTTCCGGATTGAACATATTGGAGGTTTTCCTAGAGGACATGGACATGGCAGTGTGTAGATCTTAAGGACCATCCTCTCGACTGCTAATATTTGTGGTGCAATGGTATATTTAAAAAAGGTTTTTAATCTCACTGAATAAAACATAATTTCACCTCTAACTCCACTTGTGTGGAATTGCCAAACTGCATGTGCACAAAATTGAGTCCCTTAGATAGGACCACCTTTTAGCTGGTGTTAAGAGGAAAAGAGGACAGATTAAAGATAGTTATCTCTTGTAAACACGTTCTAGTTGCCACAGTTCGGGTAATCTTGTTGTAGTTACAGCCGTCGGCCCCTGTTCTAACCGCTCCCTAAAAAAGGATGTGGTTCAGGGGGAGACACATTCTGAGTGGTCTCATCTTCATTAGATGAGCTACTTGTATCGGAAAGTGTAACCCTCATATTCTTGCTAGCTCCTCGATTAACCCCCGAGGTGTTATAATAGTAGCAGGGATTGGCTGTATAGTTTTTCTTGAGAAATTCTCAAGATCTTTCTTGAGTTTGTTATGCTTTTTAGACAGGTTGAAATGTGTAAACACCTCCAGTTCTTTATTTATTACGTCCAGCTTGGACTTATTGTCTGTTATACCAGGGTTAAGTTCTTCCTTATTTTTAGCTGCCAATCTATTCGCTGGGTTGATAGTGTGGAGCATAAGATCCCCGACCACATTTAGTAGCAATCTGATAAAACAAAATCTTGTATTCGATACCCTCCAGAAAAAGTACTGTGGCTGTTTGTATTTGAAGCCCCAAAGGGATGATATTAGCGTTTAGGTACTCTTTCAATAGGTGCCTGTGTAATTCCGTGCAGAAGACATTTTTCATCAACCTGAGGAGTTTCTCTCTCGAGTGATCACATTAAGTGATAACAAAGTGTCTGACTTCTTATCAAGAAATCGAGGGCCTGTTAATTGCTTGATGAATTTGTGTTTCAGTAAAACTAAATTTATCTACAGGATTCAAAATTGAGATTCAATGAGCAGGCGCTAAAATCAGCACCTCTGTGCCGGGCATCACCCAATAGGAAGGAGCTTCTGCAGGGTAAGCAGGAGCTACAAGAGATGCTCCTCTAATTTTGTGTCCATTTTGTGTGCACCATTGTGCTTAAATGTGTATTAGATGTGTTCTAATTTGTCTTCATTAACATTATCAAATACTCAAAGTTAATGGCACATGTACATGTTTGGAAGGCACCAGTTGGCCGTAGGAGCCAAAAGTGGCTCATGGTAGCTTTTGGTTTCAAGCTAACCAGATTCTATTATGCTAGAAGCAGGAGCTAAATAGCTCCCAGCTCCCCTCAATTTCAAACCCTGTATATAGCTCTGACATAGTAAGAGGCCGAGAAAGAGAGTTTCAAACTTATTTCCCTACGTGGAGAGTACTGAGGATACAATTGCGTCTGTGAGTGAAAATAAAGTAGAACACAATATAAAACAGATATGCCCTCACAGCTGCAGGCTTTGCTAGATCAGAGACACAAAAAGGAGGGCGACCCAAATTGAATTTGTGTTGGAGTCCAATGGGTTGGGATACACATGCAATTTAACAAAAATAAGGAACCCTAGCTTATTTAGCAAGGGTGACAAGGGCGCGGGTGTTGGCGTCCCGCGGAGGGTGTTTTGGCCCAGGAGGGCCTCCATACTCACAAGCCACGCCCCCTCCACTACTTTCCCGACGCCTCGGCCCGCCAGGGTGAAGCCCGCGGGGGACAAGGGCGCGGGTGTTGGCGTCCCGCGGAGGGTGTTTTGGCCCAGGAGGGCCTCCATACTCACAAGCCACGCCCCCTCCACTACTTTCCCGACGCCTCTCGGCCCGCCAGGGTGAAGCCCGCGGGGGACAAGGGCGCGGGTGTTGGCGTCCCGCGGAGGGTGTTTGCGGACCCGGGGAGGTGCACCCTCTGGACTCTGTCCCTGAGGCGGTAAAAGGACACAGTGTTTTGGCGGTGAAAAGGGAGGCTCGGCCTGGATCCACCTGGGAGAAGAGGGTGAAGTAAGTGCAGGCGAGGGACTGTACGAGGAGCTGTTTACCTGTTTGCCTGTGTGTCTTGGACAGAGGGCAGAAGGCAGAATTACTGGGGTGGACCTACTGAACTTGCAATGTCACTCCTCAAGTCCCTAAGAAATTTGAAAGTTCAGGGCCCACCTAGGAAACCCCTCCCTCCACCACCAGCTCTCTCACCCTTCCCCCTCCCTTCATTTTGCTCAGAGGTTCTTCTCGCCCGCCAAGCGAGTGGCCCCAAATCCAAGCGAAAGGTTCTGGCTGTGAAGAGGTTTGGCTCCCAGAGACAAAAGGAAGTGCCAGTTAAAGCTCCAATCCCGGATGTGCAAAACTCTGTCCTAATTCATGGGATTGAGCCCCTCCCATGCTCCCCTGAACCCCCACTAGTGCTGGAAGATGGGGGCTGTCGACTGTCACAGGGGGACCGTATAGCCGCCGGACAAGGGACCAGGGAAGGTCCAATACCTACTAACAATGGCAGTATGTCGGATCCCTGCGTAGGAGGAGACTGTACCTCTAAGCCCCAGGAGGATCAGGCTATCATAGGCCCCAACGGAGGAAATCATCCAGGCCTGATGTCCCGTCCATCTACTGCAGATGTGCTCTCTCCCCTTGCCCCCACCTTGAGCCTCAGTCTCCCCAAGGTGTCATCTGTCTCCGGTAATCTTGGCCCCGGGTCAGAGATGCCGGAGTCCAAGGAGGGAGACATTGCAGGAATCGGTGTACCAGCCAGCTGCCATCCCTCAGTAAATCCCATTCCTGCTTGCAACATCGTGGCTTCCACTTTGTCACCATGCTCTATCATTTGTGCCAGCCCGGGAAAGTCATTTTCTAGCTCCGCTCTGGCTAGCCCAATTGCGGGGGGCAGTTCATTTATCAACGACGACCCTGTAGGCAATCTCTCCCTGGTTAACAGAAGTCTCGGGAGTGTATCTATGCCCACATTGTGCCCGTTGGCCAGCCCCTCTCTCTACCTATCTCCACTTAGGGTGTCCCTGCAACCGAAATGTGAAACCTCCCCGGCTGTAGGGCCGGTTATTAACCCCCCAACCGAGGAGGTTTTGTCACTGGGGGGGTGTAAATGTAACCAAGTATTGGCTGAGTTGGCTGCCATTAGAAATCTGCTCAAATCGCTAATAGCCATTAAGGGGAGGGAGCAAAGGGAGGGGGAGCCCACTACCATTCCGATTGTCTGTAAGGGTTTCTCTGACTCCCCTCCGGTACACCCCAAGGACCAAGCCCTCCTGTGTCCCGAGACTGTAGCTCCAACACCTTCTTGCCCCAGCCTGGTGTCTGAGTCTGCACATTCAGTCATTGGAAAATATCCCAGGGCAGGCGGCACCGAGCACAATGAGCATGGTGGGTTGGTGGAATTTGCCCCAAGCCTAGCAGCCCTAAAAAGCCCTAATCAGGAGGGCAAGATTGTTTCTGGTCCACGGCACAGAGTCGGCCCATCTCAGCTTCCTGTTCATGACCAGAATGGTCGAGCTACAGTGTATCTTCACGGTGTACCAAAAATGGAAAAGAACACGTTGGAGTCCAAGGAATCTCTTGTGAACAAAAGTGTACACTGGTTACGCTCCGTGAGAGGATGTTCCTATGTGTCCAGGGAATCCTTGGTAGGCTGTCGGAGATTGGCCAGTGTGGGCAAGAGCCCGAAGGACATAGTGGAATTGGCCTTTTGGGACTGGAGACAGGCGAGCAGGGTCTTGGGTCAATGGGAGGGGTCGAGAGGGACACCAGGGAGCGGGATTCTAATCAGCCCACACTCTTTTTTAGGCTTGATATCGCCCATGAGGCCAGTCAGGAGGTCCTACCCCCTGTCTGGGGCAAACCTCACTCCCCTGGGCCGTGACCGGACAGGATTTTTGGGGATTAAGCCCAGGCAAGGGGAGTCATCCAGAGGGTGATGGGGGCCTTTGTTTCATCTTTCCCGTTCCCTAAGAGTCTCTTTGTTGCACTATTTGAGTATATGGTTTATTGACTGTAAATGCTTTTTGTGTGATGTTTTTGCTTTGTGTTTGATGGATTTTTCTTCAATCCGAATAAACTTGTTGACTGACTGACATTTTTACAAAACAAAATCAATGAAGTGAAATGTACAGCAAATCAAAGCATTATTTGAAAAATAAAGATGAATTTATTCTCACAAATAGTGAAAGTCATTGATTCATAGAGATACAGCAATCCATATAACCATGCTATAAAGTAAAAATCTGAAGGATTGGATTGTCCTCAAACTACCTGGTAAAGAAAAATCAAAAACACCAACAGCGAACCCTTGACAAAACCCAATATTCAAACAGAAAAACATACTTCATTCCTTTTGGACAAGAATTCTGCTTGCAGCACCTCTCTAGAACATAACATAACATATAGCTAAGGTGCAGCCTGTATACCTCAATGAATACCATGATATGCATCTTTAGGTAGAGAAACAAAAACACATAGGGTTCCTTTGGAACATCAGGTCATTTTTTGTACAAACCCCTTTAGTTAACATAATTCTATTCCAAGGAGACACCAACTTAAGTTTCGGCTGGAGATGCCAGGGCAAAACCGCCCAGCCTTCTTCAGGGCTGCATAGTTCAATTCTTTGGGTGTTTCTTGTGTACCAGGAGAAATCACTATACATTAAGAAAATTCATAGATTACCTATTCTAGAGCTTAACGCTAAATTGATCCCAAAAGGGTCAATTGAAAAGCTTAGCGAATTTAGATGCATACCTGCATACACTATACATTGCATAGAAGGTGTTGCAATCTCAGCAACCTCTCCATATATGCGACCAATTGTTATAGTGAGTCTGAACATGCAGATACAAGAAAACAGCCACCGGGTCATTCACAAGTGGGGAGCATATCTTGTGAGCATGGGTCTCATTGCGCTCTAAGTTGAAAAAAAGTATGAAGTCTGCTACAGTTTTGTATAAAACTCACAATGTCAGACACAGGGCTGCACATGACTGTTACGCTCACCTGGCTCCCACAGGGGCGTCGATCTGAACTGGACAGCTGCAGTCTCCACCAATGTGACGCATAATGCCGAGATGACGGACTGGACTGGCCCACCTAGCTTCGTTTGCTTGGCCCGTAGGAATATTCTTCTGCAAATGGAGAAAGGGAATTAACCACCCGTGGAGTTCAGCGTTAAACGCCCCCCCCACTCCCGCTGTTCTCCCCACTGATCACCTTTGATGTCCCCTCTTATAGTCTCACCTGATGGTTTGGAAAGATGAGCTCTCCATCCTGCATTGAGCGCAGGGGCACGTAGATAACCAGTTGCTTCACTGGCTCAAAGAAATTGGTGAGTTCCAGAACAGTATTGACTCTGAGATTTCCGGCAAGACGTCGTAAGTATGTAGTTCGTAAGAGTTCAAATGGCTGACTTTCACTCTTGTCCGATTACTTGCAGGTTGCAGCTTGACCCTAGCGAAGAGTTCCTCGTGGCAACCGGTAATATTCAGGTAAGGATTTGTATTATCCAACACAGTTCGATAAAATAATGTCAGTATGTAACCTGTTGCTTTCTCCCTTATTCAGGCGCTGAGAGAAAGTATGAAGTCTCAGTGAATAATGCCTCCGGCGGTAAAATCAGGTAAATCTATTGTGGTGAGGAGGTTTCCACTTGTTTGTCCCTTTGTTTCACCTTGCTGTCCTTTTGTTTCCCCTTAGGGGCCGGGTTTCGGCGAGGATGCAGTGGGAGCTGCGCCGACACATGAAGAGGAATAGTACCCCCGGTGGTAAAATCAGGTAAGTCTATGGGGGGTAACTAATATTGCCCCTGTTTATTCCCTTGGCTCACCTTGCTGTTCTTGTCTTCCCCTTAGGTGCCGGAGTGCGGCGGGAACATGCAGAAGGATGCGGTGGAATGTGAAGATGCTGCGAAGGCCGGTGAGTTCAGCGCGGCGCTGCAGCAGGCGAGGCGACGCGCATAAAATAACTTATTTCTTCCAGCTCGAAGGCGCGCTGGATCAGGAATTCAGGTAAGGATCAAAGGTATTGCTCTTGTTCTAACCTTTTCTCCTTCTTTCTCCCTTTTTCTAGGCGCTCCAGACTCGAGGCGGGCGTGGCAGAAGACTGGATGCAGACTTGCAGGCACAGTGAGCGTTACGCTGCTGGATGCAGAATAACGCAAAGCGTGTGCTGCTCTTCGTGCGTGGTTTAAATAGCTCCAAAGTAGTCCCAGGTAAGTATTCCTCCCCAGCCCCACCCGAATAAAAAATAGTCCCTAGGTAAAGTAGTCCCTTCCAAGCGTCTTTTGGCTTGGAGCTCTTGCAGCATGGTCTGCATCAGGTAAGTTTGCAGCATGGTATGCATCAGGTAAGTTTTAATCTATGAGCCTGGCGCCTATGGCGCCAGGACTGACTCTCCATATGAGCCTGGTGCCTTAGACGCTAGGACTGCACCCAAATAGCCCCTAGCAGGGGTTGTTGGGCTTGCTTGGAATAACTTGATGCCTGCTTCCGGGGTTGCTGAACTTGGTCTGGGTCCCCGTGGGTAGGCATCATGACAATGACAAGCCTTGGGAGGATAGCTCATGGGCAAAGCGCTCGTCTTGGAAGCAAGACGACGCAAAGAAAAATCCCCATGTACGCGCTTAGAAACCTCTGGGTATTAAGGCTGTTATAAATAACCAATTACATTTGCAATTACTAGGTCATAAGCAGCCCTCAATAGGCCTTTATATTTTACAAATGCAATGAACAGAAAAAGAATTAGCATTCAATAAAAGCTAACCAATTTATGGTAACCTTGCAGGGGCCACAACCAGGTGTTGATGAGTCCTACTGTGTGAATAAGAGTGACAAGTAAGCTTACCGCAAATTGTTAGTCAGGAGGCTGACTCACTTGGTTTGTACTGGGTGGGAGTAGTTCCAGCTGTTGCAGGAAATATCAAACACTAACATTAGTAGACCACTCGGGCCTTAAGAACCCTTTTCCTATAGGTAACTCACAAGGAACCACTCTGTCCTTACCAACCAGTCGATCTGGTGTGGACCATGCCCTGCTGTGAATCGGGACCTGGGAAGCACGCAGAAGCGAGGTGGTGAAACAGAGGTCACGGTGCCTGACACACATAGGCATAGTGTTAGTGCGACACGCGTCTAATATTCCTGCCGAGGTGGCAGTGCTTAATGGGCTCCATCTTGTGCAGATTCAGCATTTTGCATGAGACAATTTTTGCAAAACGGAGAAGTGGCTCAAAAAAGGTTCCCATAGGGGGGACCATTCTGCGATATATAATATAGTCACGCGAAACAACAGCGTGGTGAATATTGAGAATATCCAGTATGATTCTCTCAATGCTATACATAAGGATATCAAATAATCCACAAGACTGCACAGCAGAGGGAATAACCCAAGTGCCAAAATTCATATACGTATACACAATGACATGTCAACATAGCAGTGCGGAGAAGGCCTGACGAAAAGTCCTTCTCCACTCTCTGCCACTCTCCGCTGCTCAACGATGCACCAGAAGCCACTCCACCCATGATCCAGACCAGCAGATGCTGCGACACGAGTCCAAGGTGAGCAACCTCTCACACTCCCCCACCATAGTGGCCCGCCCGCACCTACTCCCCATGCAGAATGTGATCTGCACCCCTCCTTCCATCCACATCAGGCGCATGCACCTACGGGCCCTCACCAACCCAGTGCGGCACACGGGTCTCCCCGCCCCTCTCTCTTACCGTAAGCAGCACGTCGGTTACAGGGTTTCTTTGCGGCGCCACAGTACGCCATCCACTACCACACGTGAAACATACCTCACGTCTCGGATCTAAACAAACGCTTAAAACTATTACGGATGAACAATGTGCACAATCTCATACGTGGCAAGCGACACAACAATTTCTGCAAGGCCCTCCAACCCATTGTGTCCTACCCTGACACACTTTGCACACCGCCCGTAATGCATAACACTAGCGATGTACCCAATACCAATAATGTAACCCATGCTACCGCCATCGCCACCACATGCATACAGCCCATAGCATATGACCTACATAGTGTAAATGCTGTGTTAAATGCATATGTGCCCCACCATGCTGCCCATGTTGTGCCTGAAGCCACAGATGTGATTATTACTAGACCACCTAATGCTAAAGTAGTCTGCAATGCATATGTGCCCCACCATGCTGCCCATGTTGTGCCTGTAGCCACAGATGTGATCATTACTAGACCACCTAATGCTAAAGTTGCCTGCAATGCAAATGTGCCCCACCATGCTGCCCATGTTGTGCCTGTAGCCTCAGATGTGATTATTACTAGCTCACCTAATGCTAAAGTTGCCTGCAATGCACATGTGCCCCACCATTCTGCCCACGATGTGCTTGATGCCACTAATGTGATCACTGCTACTGTCATTGATCCCACATGCACACTACCCATTACAGATATGCACCATGCTGCCCCTGATCTGAATGTCAGCAGCATCAAAGATGCCGCCTGCAAGCCACACCCCACCGCTTCCTCCCCCTTATCAACCGTCGCCACTATCGTCAAGGGTAACTGTGCTAACTTGCACCTTAGATGTACCATGGTCAATGCCCGCTCCATCAATGCCCACGCTCTCGACATCAATGACCTCATCATTACCCATGATCTTGACAACCTCTTGATAACTGAATCGTGGCTACACGAAGCCTCAGGTCCTGCCCTATCACTGGCTCTACCCTCTAACTATTCCATCAGCAGACAAGACTGGCCCACCAAGGGTGGGGGAGTAGTTCCGATAGCCAAAGAACCATTATCCATCAGAAAGACTGATAAGGACATAGACCATAACAGTGATTACCTACCTCCTTGCTAAAATTAACATCTCTCACCACTGTACCATCACTGTGCATCTTGTCTACTGACCACCTGGACCAGTAGGAGACTTCCAAACAGCCCTTACTCACCTTCTATCCGGCAATCTAAAAAAATCAATAAAGGCCTCAAATTAGGTCTCAATAACCCTGCAGCCAAAGCGCTCAACACCGCGCTCGAGACCATAGGGTTCAGCAACACTGTTACAGGTCCCACTCATCATCAGATACGTTCCCTTGACTGGATTGCCCAACACAACTGCTCCCTCAATATTGCTGCCAACTCACCCACCCAGTGGTCTGACCACCATGTCATCCACTTGAGCATCTCTACTGCCAGAAACAAACATTTCCCGCTGCCACCCATGCCACAGGCCCTCGCCAGAAGCTCCAGGCAACTTACAAAAGAAAGGCTATTGCCTCATCTATCAGGACCAGCCTTCAGGCCCCCTATCTCAGCCTACCCAGAGATACTGGTACTTACCTATGACAAAGCCATCATAGCAGCAGTTGAAGATCTCGCGCCACTAAAACCACGAAAGGCTAAACACTCCTGCCACACCAATGCATGGTTCACCACCGACCTCCTGGCACTTTGATCCAAGAAACGTGCAGCCCTAACATTCTGGCAATCCACCCAAACGGATAAAGCAAAACTTGACTTTAAGACTTGTGCTAAAGAATACAAACAAGCGATCATCAGAGCAAAAGCCATTTCCTTTGAAACCATGATCCTGGAAGCTCAATCTCATACCAAAGAGATATTCTCTATCCCGCACCACAGAACTTCACCAAAGACAAAACTTGGTGTGAAGGAATCCAATAAGCCGTGATCAGCAAAATCAACACACTCCAGAGCAAAATCGAAACAACCAGACAGACCCTGAAGACCGCACCCCCCTTGCCACTGCATTACCACCATCCCCAGTCACCTGCACCGCCTTCTCTTTCAAGAAAATTGAAGAAACGGACATGATCAATATCATGAAATCCATTAAGCTGTCTAACTGCAAAGAAGACACATGCCCAGCTAGAATTATCAAAGAATCCGCCAGCCCCCTCACACCCTTCCTAACAGCATTCGTGAACACTTCATTTGCTACTGTCAAAATCCCCATCTTCCTCAAGGAAGCGTGAGTACACCCTCTCATAAAAAAAAAAACACCATTGACCAGTCCTCACCCAATAACTACAGGCCCATCACCACAGTGCCCATTCTGCTTAAAATACCAGATAAAGCGGCCTACCTTCAGGTTCAACAATTCATTGAAAAGAATAAACTCCTTGGGGTGCACCAATCAGGTTTTCGTCCAGGGCACGGGACAGAAACCGCCCTACTTGACATGAAAAACCAGATGGACGAGGCTAGAGATGCAGGTAAACCGGATCTTCTTCTCCTCCTCCTGGATCTCTCCGCAGCGTTCGATCTCGTTGATCACAAGGTCCTATGCCACCACCTATCCACCACAGCCAAGTTCTCACCAAACGCCACTACATGGCTCTCATTCTTCCTGCAAGGAAGAACCATGCACATCTTTTCGGACTCTACCTCTGCCTCACCCACCATCATTCTGTGTGGTGTGCCACAAGGATCATGCATCTCGCCCACCCTCTGCAACATTTTTACGCGCCCCCTCTTCCTCATTCTTTTTTTTTTTTTGATAACATATTTTATTGATTTTATAAACATACAAATTAACGACAAGTAATACGATCACACCAATCGGGCATACAAGCATTCTCTAAGCACGGTTCTCCATACACATTTCAAATAACAAAAGGTTCTTCATATAGTGGGTTTTGGGGCTTCCAATTTATACATGGTGCAGGTGGGTCTCAAAGGGACTCCATACGTCTATCGAGTCTATTCATGAGTTCTCAACATTTTATGTGTCCTCCCATTTTTGCCAGATCTTGCGTGCTTTCCCTGGGCATCCTCTGGTAGTGTATATTCTTGTTTCCATTTGCACACAGATATCTACGTCCGTTATCCATTGCTCATATTGTGGGGATGAGGGAGAGCCCCATAGCTGGGCCAGGTTCCTCTTTACGAGCCCTGTGGTCGTTGCCAGCATGAGTTTCTCAAATCGGGATATATCTAAGTCTTCATCCATCCCGAGTAATAGCAGTTTGGGGTCCATAGGTATTCGTTGGCTCATGACCGATGATAATCTGTCACAACATTTCTGCCAAAAGATCTGGATTTGTGGACACTCCCATAAGATGTGAAAAAAGGTCCCTCTCGCCTGTTGGCATCTTAGACAGTTGGGATCCGTTGCTCTCCCCCACTGATGTAAGGCCTCTCTTGGGTAGTATACCCTATGTAGGATTTTAAGTTGAATCAGTCTGATTCTAGCCGATATGGCGACTTCCCTTGTATACATGAGTGCTTTGGTCCATTCTTCCGGTTGTATTGGTCCCACATCTCTTTGCCATTTTGCTTTCAAGTCTGTAAGTTCCGTTGTAGCGAAAGAGGCTATTGCATTGTACATTATGGAGGTTATTTTACTATTGATACGCTCTACCCGGTGTTCCTCTCAATTGGTGTGCAGTCTGGAATGTTCAGTGGGTCTGGGGAATGGTATTATCACTCCATCTTGCATTATATCTGCTAGCCTTGTTATCCCAGCTACCTCCCAGGTTGCCCATTTCGGAAGTTTACCAAGCTCCGGTAGGTGCCTATTCCGCCATAGGGGCTGTGCCAGTGTGAGCTTCCCTTCCCAACCTAGATGCTTGTGTGCGTCTATCCATATTTGCGTTCTATGTGCTGTAGTTGTGTTGGGGATTGTGCGTGTCCTGCTTTGGTAGATGGTCTCTAATGGGGTGAGCCCTGTTCTCATCTGGCTATCCGCTCTAATGTGTGGTAATTCAGGGTTGTTGTGAAGGATGTCATTTATTATTGGCATCTGGGCTGCCCAGTAGTATGTTTGCAGATGGGGAAGTCCTATACCTCCTTCCCATACGGAGCGTTGTAGGGTTTTTAGTGCAATTCGGGGGTGCCCTCCTCCCCACAGCAGCTTCCTGCAAATCTCGTCTATTTTATGGAATTCTATTTTGGGTATATACAGTGGAGCGTTGTGGAGGATGTATAGAAATTGTGGTAAAGCCAGCATCTTAAACATTGCCGCCCTTCCCAATAGGGTAAGAGGGAGAGTCATCCAGTGTTTCACATCATTTGCGAATCTATCTCTAATTGGGTGTAGGTTTTGGGATACATATTGCGTGAGGTCCGTCGTAACCTGTACCCCAAGATACTTGAACTGCCCAGTTTCTATTCTGTATGGGCAGTTATTTAGAGCTGTGGCATCAATTCCTTTAATCGGGAATAGAATGGATTTACTATAGTTTACCCGTAGTCCACTAAATGCTCCATATCTATTTAGTATGTGGGTGACGATGGGATATGACACTGATGGATCACTCAGGTAGATCAGTAGATCATCAGCATAGAGGGAGACTCTATCTTCCCAGTCCTGGGCCCATTGGAACCCTTTCCACAGCTGTGATCCTCTCAGCATTATTGCAAGGGGTTCAATTGCCAGTGCGAATAGCATCGCAGAGAGGGGGCAGCCCTGTCTGGTCCCTTTACCCAAGTTAATGCTACGTGAGGTCCATCCATTCACCCTTATCTCAGCTGTCGGTGCATTGTATAGCAGCTTGACCCAACCTATGAATTGTTCACCCAGCCCCATTCTACCCATGATGTTCCACTAGACCTCCCAGTGGACTGAATCAAAGGCTTTCTCGAAGTCAATTGTGAGGAGTGCTAGTGAATCCTGCAGTGTTGGGGTCTTTTCAATAGCGGCGTGCAGCCGATGAATGTTAATTCGTGTGGATCTCTGCAGCATGAAGCCACATTGGTCTGGGTGGATAAGAGTGTTTATTACTGTCTGGAGCCTGTTAGCCAATACCTTGGCTAGTATTTTGGCTTCTATGTTTATAAGTGAAATCGGCCTGTAGGAGCTGCATGCGTCTGACGGTTTGCCTTCCTTGTGTATCACCACTATAGTGGCCTTTCTTTGGCATACAGGAACATTTTACGCATGTGTGGTACTATTTGTCCACTGCCAATCTTTTTCCACGTCTCTACTGGGAAGCCGTTCGGTCCTGGGGTTTTCCCATTTTGGAGTTGGGATAGGGCTGTTGATAGTTCTTCTTCTGTGATTTCTGTTTCTAGACTCATTCTTTGCGTATCGTTTAAATGTGGAATGGTGAGTGTATCTAGAATGCTGGGATCTATCGGAGTCGTATAGCGCCTCATAGTACGCTGCAAAGGTTTCAGCGATGTCTGGATCAGTCGAGGTCCGTTCTGCATTTATGGTGGTTATGCATCTTATCTGGCGTTGCCCCTCCTCTCTCTTCTCCAACCACGCCAACATCTTGCTGGCTTTGTCACCAGTCTCATATAGTCTAGTGCGCATGGCTCTGTGTGCTTGTTTCGCACAGGTGAGTGTGATGTTATGCAATTTCTTTTGTGCCACTTGCAGGGTTCTGTTGTCATCTGATGCACCCGTGTTTATATATTGCATTTCGGCATTTCTCACCTCTGTTTCAGCGTCTTCAACCTCTTCCTGTGCGCTTTTTTGTGTGCTGCTGTCCAACTCAGTATTTCACCTGTCAAAGTTGCCTTATATGCTTCCCATATGGTTCTTTCATCGTTTATCGAGTCTTGATTTAGGTCGAAATATGAAGCGGTAGCTTCCTGGATCTTTTCTACCAGCTCTGGGAATCCTAGATAATATGTATTTAGTCGCCATGTCAGTGGGGGCAGGGGTCTTTCTGTTTCAAGTAGGATCATTAACGGGGAGTGGTCTGATATCCCTCCGGGCTGTAGAGTTGCCTCAGTTACCTTGTGTATGTCCTCGCCGGGGAGGAAGAAATAGTCCAGTCTAGGCAACGATGCGTGTGCACCTGAGTGGAAAGAGTATTGTCTTTCTGTCGGATGCAAATCTCTCCATGCGTCCTTCAGTCCCATTGCCGTTGCGAAGGTGGCTATTTTAGTTGGTATCGCTGGGTTTCTCCCCCTTATATGTGTGCGGTCCTTATTGACATCCATTACTTCGTTGAAATCTCCACCTATTACTAGTATATCTGCGGTGTTATTGGCTATGATCGGTGTGATGTCGTCGAGTAGAGTTGTTATAAGCGCAGGGGGAGCATAGACCGCCAGTATGGCAATGGTTTGATTCCATAGTGTTCCTTGTATGAGGACAAAACTTCCTCCAGTATCCTGGGTTATACTGGATATTTCAATAGGGATTCCCTTATTTATTTGTATTAACACACCTCTCGAGCCCATTGAAAAGCCTGCATGTATTGCTGTACGGTATTTGGTTCTCTTGAAAAATTGCCATCTTGTGCCAGCTAGGTGTGTCTCGGTAAGTAGTACTATGTCTGGATTATGACGATTCAGGTATTGTGTTACCAGTCTTCTCTTAATACTGTTTCCCAGGCCATTAACATTCGACGTCATGAGAGTAAGCTTTTTGGTGTTTGGTCCAGTCACACTCATTCCTTGTCGTGTGTGATTATCTGTGTCAGTGGTCGCAGTTTAGACGAGAGGAGTCCTGCGCTGTGACTGTTTGGGCTGCCCTGTTGTCCTTTCAACTCAGTGTATGTCCAAGCCGTGCTTTCCCTGCTGCCAACAAATGACGTGATCAAGTCCCAACTCTCCCCCCTCCCCATACTCCTTCCCCAACTGAAGCATCTGTCGCCCACACAACCAAACTTAATCAAACTGTTGAACTTGGGGTGTCTCTTGTCACTGTGGCGTTGGAGGTGCCGCGGTGGAAACTCTGGGTTTTCTTTTCGCCGCCGTGGATTGGAGATGCCACGGTGGGTGATTGTGAGCTATCTTATTTGCCGTTTGCAATCGAGAGGGTGGTGTGTGTGGTGTGGCTTATCGTAGCCGGCAGCCGTTCTGTGCGGTATTTGTTTCCAGCTTGTGCCTCTGTTTATCCACTTGCAGAATGTTTCTATGCAGATGCCTGTTGATTGTATTTAATCATCTCCGTTCTGTGGTATTTCTTCCATTTGTTGCTGTGGCGACTCATTTGGTGGTCTGTTTGGCCGGGGTCTGTTTCTCTGGTTTTCTTGCCGTCTCCATGGGCCCCAGTCACCTTCTAGGTTGCGTTACGCCCAGCTCCATGCCTCTTTAGGGTTATATTTTCATCTGTGCCGGAAATTGCAAACCATATTTCACATTCAGCCCTTGTAGCTGCTTCTTAAGAGGGTCAAAGGATTGCCTTGCTCTTTTTACTTCTCTAGTAAAGTCAGGGAAGAAGGCTATCTTGGAGCCGTTATATGTCATGGTCCCTTTCGTCCTTGCCATGTGGAGTATCGCATCTCGATCCCTGTAGTTTAGGATCTTGGCTATCACTGTTCGTGGTGGTGTTCCGGGGATTGGTCTGCCAGTAGGTATCCGGCTCAATTGAAAAGAAATTTGAGAGAGATTTGGGAGCAAATAGGTCAGCGAGCCATTGTTCGAGGAACAGCTCCTTGCTAGGTCCCTCTGTTTTTTCGGGCAGGCCGAGGATTCTAATATTATTCCTTCTCGATCAGCCTTCTCCTTCTTCCACCCTCTCCTCCAGTGCTTTGATGCGATCTAGTGCAGTATTCATTTGTTGACCCATGCTTCTTATCTCGTCTTCCGTCACTGATATGCGCGTTTCTGCCTCCCCTGTTCGAGACAATAGTTTCTGGAGATCATGACGCAGCATGGAGATCTCTGTACAGATGCTGTCCATTTTGACTTCCATGGCGGTTCGAGAATTGGAGATGGCGTTCATCACATCTCTAAGGGATATGTCGTCCACAGGCTCTGGTGATTCGTCCGTTTTATTCTGATCCGTAGGCGGTGCCGGGGTAGACGTCGTGTATTGCTCCATTGTATTCTGGGTGCCAGTTTTCTTGATCCTTTCTTTGCCCATTTCTGGCGTGATATATTTGGCTCTTGTGAGGTTCTGGTATGTAGATTGTTACGAGACAGCTCGGGTTATCAGGTTAGTTGCCCTGCTATATTGGTGGGGCGGCTCAGTGAAACAGATGTGTCACTCTTCAGTGACGCAACGTTGCAATCTCGCTCTAGTACAGTTTCAGTGTGACCCACTGCCAGTGCTGTTTGTGCGATATATTTCCTTGTATCAATCCCTCTCCACTTGGTCTCGTCTCGGGGAGTCCTGCATCTTTGCGTGCCCTGGTGCCCACAGATTGCAGTGTAATGGTTGGGTTGACCCACTGTATGTGGGGCCTGATACTAGGCGCCTCCACCTTTCATTCCAGTCTTTCTGGGGGTGCCCTCTCTGTTCACGAGTGAGTATGTTGTCTTTTAAGGGGACACTTTCCGCCTCTATTACCTTGCCCTCTGCAAGCTGGACTGTGGTCTTGGGCACTTGCCTGCGTTGTGGAGAATATTGGTCTGCTCACTGTGCCCTTGCACCTGTCCCCCTTGGTTATTGGCGAACCGGGTGGTTCTCGCCTGTTCGCTCCGGGCGCGCGTGGGGTCACAGCGCGTGTTTTTCCCCCGGATATTCCTGGCAGTAGATCGGGCTTTGGAAGTCTGGGGGGCAGAGGCGGGCAGGCGTACAATCAGTCTGGGGTGCCGTCTGCTGTGCCTCGGTGGTTCAGGAGATCGTGACGGCCGTTCCCCTCCCCCCCTTCTCCTTACCGGTCCTTCCCTGCGCTGCTCTCCAGGTTCTCCTCGTCACCGCAGTGGTCGCTGCTGCTGGCGGCAGGCGCTCTACGGGGGACCGGAGCGCCCGCGCGGTCCTCGGCCTGCCGCGTGTTTGGCGTGCGTGCTCGCCGGATGGAGGTAGGTCTCCTTAGGTGCGCTGGTGCTATGGGCCTCGGGGAAGCCGGGATGTCGTCCCGCAGGATGGCTAGCCCAACGGGGGCCACGCGGGGAAGGGAGGTGCTTGTTCCTTTCGGTCTGCAACGAGTGTCAGAGTCGGAGCGGCTGACTTTCCCAGTCGGAGGTTGGCGCCGCTTCCGTCGGATCTGTGGGCTGGGTCTCTCCCAGTTTTATGCGGATTATCCTCAGCATCCGTGAGAGGCAGCGCCTATAGTTCTAGCTTGTATCGCCATCGGCCATTTTGGTTTCGTTTTGGCGCCAACTGCTTCCCTTTCCAGATGTAGATATCTTGGGATTGACGCTTCGGATTCAGCTCCAGTTGCAGATGGTGTTCCTACTGGGTTTCCGCCACCTTTGAGGAACCTTTTTAGGGATATATTTGTCCAAATTCCCAGGATATTTCAGAATGTGGCTGGCGGCTTCGGGAGCTCTACGGGCTCACGTCTTCATCGGTCGCCAGCTGGCCATGCCCCCCCTCTTCCTCATTCTTGACTCACTGGGTATCTCGTATACGGACTATGCTGATGATACCCAGATCCTCCTTTCCCTAACAGAAGTCTATGACACTGACTCTAAGACCCTGAATGACATATACAACACCATCCAAGCTTGGATGGCAGTAAACAGACTCTGCTTGAACTCTGACAAAACTGTGCTGCTCCTAGTTGGCACCAATGAAACACTCCAGAACCTTGACCCTAAATTCAGCCACTTCGACATTGACTGTATCAGAATCCAAGTTGCAAACGCAGTAAAAACACTTGGAGTCTACCTTGACTCTAACCCATCAATGACCAGGCAAGTCAATGCCATCGCCTACATGGCGGCCTACCACGCAAAACTCATGACCGCAGCCAGACCTTTTCTATGGAAAGAAAATTGCATCACTATTGCACGAGCCATCACTGGCTCGAGACTTGATTATTGCAATGCCCTCTTCCTAGGAACATCTACAAAATACATTGCTAAACTACAGGTTATTCAAAACAAAGCCCTGCGCACAGGCATATGCATCCCGAAAAGGGAGCACATCATGGCCGCCAGGAAACAAGCTCACTGGCTTCCAGTCCAAGAGAGTTATCTTTAAAGCCAGTGCATTGACTCACAAGTGCATCCACCAAATTGCCCTTACCTACCTCTCAGAGAGAGTCCACCGCATATCCTCGACCAGACCAACCAGAACACCATATGCAAACATGCTCACAGTTCCCAAAATCAAGAGAGCCCGAGCTGGTGGAGCCAGCTTCCCCTACCTAGCAGCTATGCAATGGACCGCCTTACCACCTCAACTTCGTGGAGAAATCTCCCACCTGGCATTCCGCAAAGCTATAAAAACTCTGCTCTTCTCTTAATCACTGCCCACACCACAGCAATATCAAGACCTACACCCGCTAGAAATAAACAATGAAATGTTATACTATACTACTGTGTGTAATGTATCTCTGACCCAAATGCAATATGCTCCTTTCTGTAACCAAGTTAATAACAAGTAACAGCGCTGTCATGCCCGGGGCTGTTTGTGCACTATACAAATGTAAAAAATAAAATAAAGTAGCAATGTTGGCCAGTGAATCTCCTCATTGAGTCCATCAATGTGTGTTGATAGTCTATGCATTCAAATTTGCTGAAGTTTAAATAACCTGTTTTAGAGGGAATAGTCATGTAAACCTATTTATGACTGTCCGCTGTATATCATCTTCTTTGTGCTTGACATCCATAAAATGTTTGGCCACATGGGCCAGTATTTGTCCAGTACAGATTTTTGATTTGTGTTCACCAATTTGAGACCCAAATGGTCTAAGCATCATCCCAATTTATATTTTGGTTCACGTGCAATGAATGGAGTAAATAAAAAATGTTGAGTGACCGTCCTATGGAATGAACCAAGCAACTGTTCCTTTTTTATGACATTTCTAAAGCGCACTAAACCCGGGGGCATCAAGGCGATGTTACAGAAAGAAAAACAGTTACTCGTAGAGGATAGGCAGAACATTAGAACAGCAGTCCAGTTCAGGTTCAGCGATTGAACAAGCAGCAAGATTTTTAGAGATTTCGGGAAGGACCAGTAGGATTTCTCAGCTCGCAAGGGCGGCAGGAGAGAATTCCATTGGCCGCAATCAAGAGAAAGTTAGAGCCTCCAGCATTAGTCAGTTTGAAAATAGGTTGGACGAGGCAGTGGGCATAGGCAGCCCTGGTGGGTCTTGACGAGTTTGCTTTCTTGATTTTCTGAGCAAGGTAAAGATGTGTTGGTTTGGTGATATATTTGTGTGTGATGGACAGGGTTTTGAAGAGAATCCTTTCGCAAATGAGGAGCCAAATCTCCCTTCTTGCTGTTGAGAGGGGATTCCTTTTGGGGATGTTATGGGAAGCTCAGAGGGCATTATTCTGAATAACCTGCATTTTCCTGATATTTTGGTCATAGGGTCAAAAAGAACCTTGCAGTAGTCAAGCCTTGCTCCTATAATGACTCTAGCCATTGTGAGGCAACTATCGGGTGAAAGAAAGATCTAGATGCGTTGATTAGTTTTGTTGTGTAGGCGGTGGATGAGGCAATGGAATTCACCTGGCGGGTAAGCTGAAGCCTAGTGTCGAGGTACACTCCTAAAGTCTTTACCGCAGAGAAGACCAGGATTGGTGTGCCGTCAGTGTTGTAGGAGTAGTATTGAGGGCCGAGCTTCTTGGACACCACCGAGGAGCCAACCAGAAAGGATCTCTGTGTTTTTGTCATTCAGACATGGGCACGAGTGGCCATCCAGGCCTGAATTGTTGAGTAGGCAGCGATTATAGGAGTCTTCTAGATAGTTAGCAGTGAGGGGAGGAGGATTTGGGTATCATCAGCATAGTTGGTATAGGATATGGCGATGGAGTCAATCAAGTCAAAAAGAGGTTTGGGAAGAAATTGTAGAGTGTCAGGATACACAGGAACTTTGTGGCACACCGCAAGAGATGTATCCCGGAGGGGCATTCACACAATCAGAGAATACTCTGATAGATCTGCCTTCCTGGAAGGAGCCAATCCAGGTAGAGGCTTCCGGGGAGAAATTTGCTGCCACAGTCAGGTGATAGCACATAATCTTGTCGTCAGTCAGGTCGAAGGCTGATGACAAGTTAAGGAGAAGCAGGAGTGCAGGCTTGCCCTCATCCCTGAACACATCAAGCTGGTTCATCAAGTCGAGCAGTGCTGATTCTGTGCCATGACCAGGGCATACGCTTGACTGGTGCAGACCCAGGATATAGTTAGTATTGAGGTAGTGCTGGATTTGAATGTAGGCTGCTCTGTCCAAGACTTTCAACAGGAATGGGACAGTAGTGATTGGGTGTTAATTGTTAGGGATGGCAGGATCGAGTGTAAGTTTTTTAGTACCCAGTCTTCGTTGAGACTGGCAGAGACGCCACCTGTGGCGAAGGAGGAATTGGTCTTGTTTTTTTATCCATGCTAGAAGGATCATGTTTCTCTATTTCTCCGTGTAATAATTTTAGATACTTCTAACTATTTAGCTCTTATATTGCTGCTACGCTATGTTATAAGTCCCTCACATAGGCATACCTGCTCAGCTATCCAAGACTACTTTGTGGCATCTGCCAGAAGTGTCCATTTGCCAGGTTAGACTTTGACTTTCTCTTTACTGAGACCCTTGTTACTCCTACGTCCCGTCCCCTTTCATCCATACTGATGGGATATCCATCCCAATAGGACTGGATCAGAGCCTTTTTTTGCACCGCAATAAAAACTTTCCATTTAATTTAATGCACGCTGATGCTGACTCCGCCCACATGCCTCACTTGCCAGTTCTTTTTACTGCTCAACGGGACTGGACGCCTTGCACCTACTGTGATGAACAGTTTTAATGTGTAGCTACTTCCCACAGTTTTTTTCTTTTCGCTGCATGCTAGCCTACCTCACCATCATACCGCTGCGTATGCTGGTGATGATAGTTTTTTGTTTCTGCGCTTGTTGTTGGAGGGTCCTTTCTTCAGATGCTCATAGCCTCTGCCTGAGGTGCTTGGGGCCCTCCTTCCAGTGGGATTCCTGTTCGGTCTGCCCAGCGCTTGTATCCCAGACATTGCAATGCTGTTTGAGTCGTTTGCAAGACCTTTTCAGTGACTTTCCTCCACTCCGAATCAAGGACTACGTTGGGGCAAGACGGGTCGGATCTTCGTGCCCCATGCAGGAAAGTCCTATTCTTGATCAGGCATCCAGTCCAGGCGATTCCTTTCCTGGGACCGTTTTGTGCAGGAAGGATCGGTCGGGTCCTCATATAGCTACCAGGGGGTGGCCTGAGACCATAAAGTCTCGTACCAACCCCCGGGTTAAGGGACCTGCAGAATGTGAAGGCATCATGAATCAGACACATACAACATGTTCAAGTTTTATTAACTCAAAAGTCAGGGTGTATTAATGCCTAACTTGCCCTATGCTAAGGTGGGATTTCCCTAGATAAAGAAAACTAAGGATATTCTGTGTCAGGAAGTCCAAAGTAAAAACATCAGTCTGTCCAAAAACCTATACTTCCCCTCACAACTAACTGTATACAATGTATAGACATATCAGCATGAAAAATGAAGTGTTTTCAAAGTTAAGTTCAGAGCTTCTTCTAGCTCCTGCCTTGTGATCAGCTCCCATTCCCCAAGTTCAAAATAAAATCGTTCATCACGTACAGGGGTTCTCTTCCCTCAAGAATTCCAATCTTCCAGCTTTGAAAAAAAAAAAACACAGGGGGTTTCTTTCACCAAGAGTTCACATCTTTCAGCTTTCAAAATAACACTTTACTTCAATATCACAACAAGTTTTACACAACACAAGCTTTATTATAGGTGTTTGCAGTGGCTTTTCCATTCAGGGGGTAACCGGCCTAGGCGCAGTTGTCAGACCACACGGTCCACATGTTACAGGTCAAGCAACCCGTACCCTCCTTGACTGCTTTTCCTTTAACACTAGTCCACTGCTTCTTCTCAGTGGACTGGGTTTGCCTAACTCACATGCGTCACACTCTCCCGACACTGTATTGTGGCATGTTTAACGACCTCGCACTTGTTACACCTTCTTGTGTTTCCTTGGAGGTAGCCAATGCTTGTTTCCTTAAAATATACAGTTCTTTGCACTTTCTTGGCTGTGGCCAATGTTGAATTTCTCATATCCTGCACACAACTATCTGTGCTCTCAAGGCTTTGCTAGCACTGGTTTCAGTTAATGCAGTTCATTATTTCAATGCAGTTCAAAACCGTCCTTTCAGTCAGGTTCACAAACTTTCTTTCACTCCTCTCAATATACCAGTGTTCCCAACTTGCTTTCATTTCGTTCCGCATTGTTCGATATTCAAAATGTCTTTCATCTGCTTTAACTTGCTTTTATTTCGGTTGGTATTCAAAATGCCTTGCTTTCATTTAATTCTGTATTAAAAATTCTTAAAATGTTCTTTATTTCTATCACTGCCTGCCAGCCCGGTGTTCACCCTGTCTGGTTGTACTCAACTGTTGGTCTTATGGCTCTTTGCGAGGGCTTGCACTGCCACGGGTGTATGTCTCTCTGTGCGGCCGCTCGCGTCTTCTCCCGGTGGTCTTCTTGTGGCCCGCACACACCCAGCAGTGCTTCCTCTGCGAAGCAGGACTCGCACAACTGTTTCCCTCGGTCCCGTTGACCGCCTCCCCATGGCTTGCCACCGGCCTCTAGCTTCTTGTGCCTTGGCTTCCTGCTGCATATTCTCTGCACTTGTCCATGGGTCTCAAGCGCGTCTCCTAGCACGCCACAACACCGGAGAGGTCTGCCTGCACCTAGCAGTTTGTGGGCTTTCTCCCACAGCTAACTCTGTCTCCACAGCTGACTCCATTTGTTTCGGGCTTACAGTTTTTAAAGCTCCTGCCGTCATTATCATTACAAAAAGGACTGGACTGCTCACCAGCAAAGTGGTATTCCTGCTTTACTCTGTCCTGTTCCTTGTCCCAGTACTTGACTGGGGTTGATAGGTGTTCGTTTTCACAAAATGAGGATGTGTTGTTCTAGTTGTCCTCTTCTTCGTCCTAGTACCATACTGATGCCATTTTGGGAATACTTTAGGAGAATCACAAGGAAAGGGCTGGCAAAAGCCTATGAAGGCTTGAGGGATGGAGGGTTTGTGGTGAAAGGGAAATGGGGATACCATGTCTCACCTAAGGACGTCCTCTCCCCACTCCCCAAGTCTCCTCCACCTAGGTTATCCTCCCTCGCATATCCACCACTAGGGTCTGGATCCAAAAGCGATAGCCTTTCCCTGACCACCTGAGAAGAGGATATTGGGGGGAAAAAGTGAGGACGCCCTCAGGTTCCTCAGAAGAACTTCATACCAACCTCTTTGTTGAGGGCTTTTCTGGGCCTGTCGAGGCCTAGAACCAGGCGACCGTCTGGGGGGCAAGAGTTACCAGTGGTATCACCACCAAGGGCACCGCTTTACCTTCCAGATGACCATCCAAGACTTACCAATTCTCAGACACAACCACGTTACTGAGGGTCACCAGAGACCGTTGCCTCGGGTGCCACGTTTGGTCGTGAATAGCCCTTGCATCCCTACCAGAGCAGTCTATGTGCACAGCCCTAAGATGGCGGAAAGCCAGGGCCGCTCTTCATAATCTAAAATGGTGCCTGCTGGGTGGAAACAAATCTTGGGCCAAGTAAAGCTCTTCGTTGACTCCCATGCCTGACCAGAAGCAGCAGGAATTGACAGGTTGGTCCCCCACTTCTTATTCCCCAGGTGAGCTCGCAGCTAGAACCACCTCCAAGGGGCAAGTATCTCTAATTTCCCTATTGCCTACAGTCTCAAGCGAGGCCTTCATGCCATGGACCACATGGAATACGGCACAGTGGAGCACCATTTATCCAGCATACCCCACTACACCCTGGTCCTAGTGGGACTATCAGCCACAGCAATCATACTGGGTTCGGCAGCACAGTTTCATAGATGCCTGCTCCCCCCATGGTGACCCACACTTGGACAGCAAGGACCTGTTTTCCGCGACATCCGCTGAAAGGCTAGTTTCTTTGACAAGTTCCGGACTCTTACGAGGTCAGGAACAATGTCAGATTATTTCAAAGGGCTGATAAGAGAGCTTACCTCAACCAGTAGCACCTTCAACTCCTATTCCACCTGACAACGCCACTACTACCACTGTCTCCTTAGGACGCACAGGCCCTGGCCTTGCCACCTCTAAGCCCAGTCTCGCCACTGCAGCTGACAGGGCTGCCTGCAGTGCTTCCTCAACCGACTCCACCACAGGAGGCTCCAGCTGAAGTTCCCCTGGTCGAGACAGAGGAGGCCACTGCTCATACAGGCATCGTTCCCTCAGGACTCAAAGGACACCGGCTCTGATACTGATGCGTGGGAGGATATTCCCCACTCTGTCCAGAAATTCCACAAGAGGATGCTGTGTTTGGCCGATTTCCTCAGGGTTCCTTAGCCAGAAGAGCTACAACCAGTGGCAGGCGTACTGTCGGAGATATTGGCTCTTCGCTCCTCCAGTAGCTCAGGGCTATCACTCCAAAAAGATGTCCTCACTGATGACCTGACGTTATGGGAAAAGCCTCATTCCCTGCAGTTGACGAGTAAGAGGTTGGAGGTCAGATATCAACCTCGTCTGTCAGATACTGTTCCTAGCCGCCCAGCCTCAGTCCCACTCATCAGTTGTGGTGTCAGTGTCACTCTTAACAAAGCCTTTGGGCTCTGGTGTCACAACATGGTCTCCAGTACGACAGCATTGTCCACTGCCCTCCTGGGCAATGAAGACAAGCTTCTTGAGACATATGGGAAGAAGGTCTACTCTAACATCTGGCTACATCTAAAACAAGCCAATACAGAGGCCCTGCTATCAGCAGCAAATCCTATGCTCTGGAGCGAGTTGGCAGATTGTCTTTCTTACTTGCCTGTCAACAGGCAGCAGACCATTAAGTTTGTACTGGCAGAGGCTAAGAGAGTAGCTCAGGATTTGCTTAAGTCCCCCCTCAACCCATTGACACGGCTAGTCTGGGAATAACAGTGGATACAGACACGCAAAGAGTCTCCTGGATTCACGCTACCAATATACTCAGGAGGCACAGGATTGCATCCTTGATCTCCCCTTTGATGGCCAGGGTGTTTTTCACTCCTCCATGGGCGAAGAACTAAAGAAGGGTAAGACCCCCATTCAGTCCTCACCAAGACTAGTCAACAGCCCTTTCGTTAGGCTCCCTTCACCAGAGACTCCAAGCAGTAGTCCTTTGGTGGCTTTCATGGTTACCAGGAGAGGAAGGTGATAAACGGGAATCGCTACCTCAGTGGTAACTGGGGGGAAGCAGTCAAGGCCTGCCTCCAAGGGTTTCCTCACTGGCCACACTGGGGCTGCCACCAATGATCCAAAAATGGATTGCGAACAGGATCGGATCTGCTGCATGCCAGTTGGCTGCAGGCTGTCGTTGCATTTTATCAGCTGGTTGGCAATCTCAAAGGATCCTTGGGTTCCTTCAGTAATCTCCAGTTGTTTCCGCCTCAGTCTTAATCCTCTCCCCCCTGGCTCTCCTATTACAGTAGATATGAGGACTTCACAACATGCGAGTAATAGAATCCCACCCCCCAAAAAAGAGAGGTCTAGGATTCTTTTAGAGAATCTTCTCTATCCCCAAGAAGAACCAGGCTAGCCTAAAGGCGATCTTGGATCTCTCCTTCAACCTCGATCTACAAATTTGAGGGGTTCAAGATGATTATACGCCAGCACAGATTCTTGGCTCAGTATAGACCAATGATTGGTTTTGCGTGGTTGACTTAATGGACTCCTACTCACACGTTCCGATATGGGAAACACACCAGAAATTCCTCAGGTGTTCAATTGGCAGTACCAATATCATGTCCTGCCTTTTGGACTTGATGCAATGCTGAGAATATTCACCAAGCTCATGAGCTGTGTGGCCAGTTTGTTACGGATCAGGGGGATCCTTGTAGACCTCTGCCTGGACCACTGGTTTGTCCGTGCTTCATCTAGCCAGTTGATGTCAGAAGCAACCAACACCCTGCTGAGAATGCTGGGCTTTTCAGTGAACTTTGGCAAGTCCTTGCTTACACCAGCCCCAAGACCTGTGGTCCTGTGATTTGCATGGAAGTGGAGGCTGGGCACGATTTTCCCTTTGCCTCAGCGCATCCTGGATAGTCACCTGGCAGTCATGCATTTTCATTCCACGACAGTGATCACAGCATGGTAGTATCAGAGGTACTCTTACGTCACGTCCCCTTTCCTCCATACTGCAAGGGTGTCCCTTGCTAGGGATGGGAGACGGAACATTTTTCAACTGAAAAAATGTTTTTTCTCTTTAAATTTAGAGGCGCGCAGAGGTGCAGCCCTGGGAGTATGCGCTCCCTTGACTCCGCCCACCGGTACCACTCCTTCATCCCCTTTTCCACGTCTACGGGAATGGGCTGATTTCACCAGCGCTCCTGGGTTTGGCTTTGGCCATATAATACTAAGCGCTCTTCCCCAGATACTTTCTTCTGTCTTCTTTTATCAATCAGGTACTCGGTTCTTTGGCGCCACGCTCCTCCCCGGCGCATGTCAACTTCAGTGGGCATCAGCAGGTGTCCAGCCTGCGAGGGGCTCTTCCCTACTTCCGATCCCAATGCTCCTTGTCCCCGATCACAGCTGGGAGGGTTGTACCGCGTGCAACTGACTTATACCGACTTACTGAAGAACAGGCTAGCTAGGTGAAGGGAGCTCTTCGAGAAGTTACCTCCAGAGGACAGGATGGACTTTGTCAGACATAAGTGAAGGCCCAAGGGACAGCCACTTTTTTCCAGTGCACTTCGCAAGGGCGGCTCCTTCCCAGGGAAATGCCCGAGCGGGAGGAACCTCTCATGTTCTCACACCAGCACGGGTACCGAGGCTAGCCTAGCTACTGGACGCCAGGCCGAGGGGGTCTGTAGATCCTTCCGGAGACTGTGCTGAGGGACAGCAAGGTACTTTTACCGGGTGTACACCTGAGGGGCTACGCCCTAGTACGGGACAGATGTCCGAGGTGGCGCCTGCACACAGCACTACTGGCGATACAGCTGAGAGCAATGCGCCTACAGGCCCCGTCCTGAGGTGCAAGGTAGGTCTCATGCTCTACCGCCAAGAGTCCTGGAGGAGGCCGGGCCCAGTGAGCCAAGCACCACGACTTTGGCATGTGACACTCAGCTCGACAAGATGGCCTCCGTGCCAGACAAGATGGCAGCTCGTCCGAGACCGCCCCTTGGAATGGTGCAGGTGGGAGAATGAGTTACAAGGTGGGACTGGTGTCAACCAGGTACGTGGCCTACAGCTTATCCATCAGCATCGGAGGGCAGGTGTACTCCGCAGACTGCTAGACACGGTACACACCTTCCCCAGCAGCCGCTGGTGACCCCGCCAACATCACCTGCCACCCTACCGGCCTGTGAGGACAGGTTATTTGAAAAGTTCCTCACGCTCATGAGATCTCCTCAGATGGGTGCTATGCTCCAGGATGTGATCAGGGACATGCTCCCTCCGGCCCCTCCACCTGCGCCGATATTCATTCTTCCTATGACTCCGGTGCTGCAGGCCCCGGTACATCCCCTGCTGCCCTTGCCGGCTCCTTTGATTTCCAGCTCCCCTGCCTCCCACAGTTCAGGCGGTTCCACGCCAGCCTCTGCTGCAGCCTCCGGCTCCAGCCTCCAAACCTCAGCCGTCAGCGCCTAGTACTCCTCCACCCGCTCCGGACAGTCGGACACCCTGGTGGACACAGACGAGGAAGAAGACCCTGGCACGCCATCGTCAGCCAAGGCCTTGCACGAACGGCTCACAGGTTTGGCAGAGTACTTGGGGCTTCCTCAACCTGAGGTCGAACAGCCGGAGGCGGGGGTCCTAGCAGAGGTCCTCACTCTACACCCCACGGCTAGAATGGAGATCCTGATGCAGAAGGACGTTGTCCCCTTGGCCAAAAAAGGGTGGCTTACGCCCCACTCGGCCGAGCCTGTCAATCGATGCCTCAAAGCCAAGTATAGGCAAATGGAGGGGGATCCACTCTTGCTGTCGGCACACCCTCAACCGCACTCTTCAGTGTTGGCTGCAGTGTTACTCTACTCAAAGCCTCAGTTGTCCTCAGCCACTTTGTCCTTGGCGCTGTTATGCAAGGAGTAGAAGATCTTGGAGGCTTACGGAAACAAGCTCTATTCTTACGCCTCACTGCACCTTCGTCAATCCAACACAGATGTTTATTACACGGAACACGCCAGCCAGGCAACTCTTTACCCTACAATGGATGTGGCGCACAATAAAATGCTTTTTATTTTTAGTATACTATGGATTCTTTTTAAGTTGGACTCCAACTCGTCTCGCACCCAACCTCCACCAGCACCCCATGTCACAATGGACTAGGAACCAGGCCAGTGTGTATTAATAAGATATTTTAATAATTTATTATTCAATGTAAATGGGAATAATCAAAATACAACAGCCACCAAAATTGTGGGAACACAAATGCAATAGCCTATCTAGAGCGACCAGGTTGAAATAGGCTGTTGCACTCGCTTTTGTTTTAATGACAAAACAGGAAAATAGCAATTCCACACGAAGTGATAGCACCTACAGTTAAGCACTCCCCCCTGCAACACTCACCCCTAAACATCAATTGGACTTGTTTCCTTTGAATGGAAGGCAGTGGCAAGCAGTAGGAATATAGGGGGGAAATCGGTTTTGGGGTGAAGCCCACCACCACAATATGGGAAGACAGCAAAGAAAGGGAAAATCCGTTTTTTGGAGCAAAATGGCAGAATGGGGTTTTTAGTATTTTTCACAACTGCTAGGGGACAGAATAGAAGAACATTCATACTGCTTACACTTAGGAGACAGGCAAAGTTTTAGAGAATACTAATCAGCACACCAAGTAAAATAGAAATGAAGTAGGAAAATTGTTATTTGGGAGAAAGCAAATCCAAAGGGAAAATACAGTGGCAAATGGAAATTTGTTTACACTGAGGCTTGCGGGTAGGTTCTGGGAAAGGGATTTAGCTCCCAAAACTAAAATCAGTTTTAGTTCAGGCTGACAGCTGCAAAGAGGAATTACACTGGCAAATGAAAATTCCCTTAGCAGGGCATAATGTAAAAACAGGGACAAATTTGTTTTTCAACTCACACAGTGATTGATTCTTTTGGGCAACACTTCAATGACTATAACAATTAACAACAAAACTGGGAGAAACATTGTTGGTTTCGAACACCACCAATCCCGATCCTGTGAAATTTAATGGCAAATTAATTGATTTACTTACAAAAATACTAAGGATTTACACAGACAAATGAGTGTTTTTTCAATGTGGATATGTTAACATACACAGACAAACAAGAGGTACTTCTATGGGGAGATGGCTGAAATACACTGTCAATTGTGTTTTTTAATGGGGAAATACTAGATGCACTGCTACAAAATGAAGGGGTTATGCAATTTAGGGCTCGAGTTATTTCTACTTACATAGCAAGCCTTTTCAGGAAAGCTAGCTGCATCTCAGGACACTCTGGAAAGATAGGGCAGGGGATCTGGTCACTCCAAACTCAAAGATGGTAAGTTTCAACAGCCTTCTCTCCGTCCTCCTTTTCCTGTATCCCCGGTTTTTGAGTGTCTCCTGAGTCCTACTACAGTCCCCCTTTTATAGCAGCAATGACATCGCTAAATTTACAACCTAGAGGAAGTACCCTGCAATAATCTCTGCCGCTAGGATTAGACAGTTACCCTCTTTCTCTCTGCCCCCAGTCGGAATGGTTTAGGGGTTGGGAGCACCATCTGTCTTTTTCCATTTGTTACTCTCCTTTGTTCTCTTTTCAACTTTTTGGCAAAAACTAGTTATGTATCACAACTTCCTAATTGTACTAGCAACTGCCATATGAAATATATATTCTGTTTTAGCTGATCATGGGGAATTAGATAAGCCAGCTGCCAAATCCGTACGATATAGCATGGCCATGTGACACATTATTGTCGTTTTCATAAAATGTACAACAGTTATAAATATGTGAGTTATCAAGCATATTCCTAATTTGATTTTCCACCTTTTCACCCATTCTCACATTTGTAACCTGTTCAGATCAAAATATATAAAGAGAGACAAAGCTATAGTGTAGATGCCAGAAATACAGAACAACAAGGATAGGCGTGCTCTGACAAGGGGACCAGTCACAGTTAAAAGATAACTATAAAGTTTTAATAGTAAATTACAAGGGTAAAAACAACCAATTAAATATTGTGGTCCACAGTACAAAACTTAAGATATACGATAAAAGACGAACTAGAACAGGAGTTACGTGACAAGTTGGATAGCTAGTTAAAAACACTGTATCAACATGAACACAAATGGGTACATATAAGACAAATAGTGTAGTATCCTACTTCAATTAGGATCAATGTGTCAAAAATGTGTAACTCTGGTTATCATACAGAGTGATATCACGACATGTTTCTGTTCCTCAAGGTAAGTATGGAACATTCATCAGGAGGTACAGTTGTGACAACGTAAGAAAGTTACAATTGGAGGGCAACAATTAACAGTGAAAATTTCATAGCATCTGTGAAGTAAAAAAACAGAAAGTCAGAGTCAGCTCATAAGTAGCATATTACATCAGATTGTTCTAAATTCATGAACAGTGGCATCACAAAAAGAGGGGACAAGTACCTCAATTGATGCCTGTGGGTGCTCTCTACTGAAAGATAGTAGGAGGTAGAAGACCACTGGGTCAATCCATTGACCGAGTGGTCAATTGACCCGTAACTTTGTTACGTTGTCACAACTGTACCTCCTGATGAATGTTCCATACTTACCTTGAGGAACAGAAACATGTCGAGATATCACTCTGTATGATAACCAGAGTTACACATTTTTGACACATTGATCCTAATTGAAGTAGGATGCTACACTATTTGTCTTATATGTACCCATGCATCCTAACTGTTTGAACACCACCCCATCCGTGCCCCTTTGTGACTGTCTTTTTTTAATATAATGGTTTTGTTTTGTGTTCATGTTGATATAGTGTTTTTAACTAGCTAACCAGCTTGTCACGTAACTCCTGTTCTAGTTCGTCTTTTATCGTATATCTTAAGTTTTGTACTGTGGACCACAATATTTAATTGGTTGTTTTTACCCTTGTAATTTACTATTAAAACTTTATACTTATCTTTTAACTGTGACTGGTCCCTTTGTCAGAGCACGCCTATCCTTGTTGTTCTGTATTTCTGGCATCTACACTATAGCTTTGTCTCTCTTTATATATTTGGATTATTGTCCTCTCGGACACAGACAAAGTATACATTGCTAGCCCCCCTTAGTCAATTGTATACCGGGCTTCCTCCCTACATAACCTGTTCAGATCAGCCAGAAACCTAGTCTAACTGGCCATTACAGTTCCCAGAGTCACAGGCAGATGCATTTTATACCCCAAAAACCGCCTGAAATTACATGAAAAATGGCATAAAAACGAAATCAATCCTCAGTGTGATTGCTACGCAAAATGCCTAAAAATGTAATAGTCTTTTATATTAATGATGAGTCTTTCTGTCAGCAAATAGGATGACTGCTTCATCCCCCACAGCCATATGTTCCCCTTGGTCAGCCTGTGACCAGAGATTTTTATGAGTCTCTTTGAAGTTAGTGTGGGCTTTTTCAAGTGGGTGCAACAAGGATGCACACCTTTTAGTCATACTTAAGCCAAGGATGGCCTTCTCTTGAAGTCCCTGCTTTCCTACCAGCAAGTCTGCGGAATAGTGAATTTAGACACCTTCAGCAGCCGCAAATTTTATTGTGGGGTTATTAAATGGGAGGTGTGACATCCAGCTGTAGTGTGGCTTTCCATTGTGACATTTTGCACCTAGCCAGAACAGGTTTTTCCTGAAGTGTCTCTTCAACCGTCACTGGAGTTTTGTGGGGGAACCATAATATACATTGCTTTGGTCAACCCACACATCCTGTTCTGCTTTCCTGACTTTTTTCTGTGAGCAGTGATATCTTTTTCAATTGTGGCTTTTTAAAGACGTTTTTCTTTGCAAACACAAGTGCAGGCCGTTCTTGCTTCCAATATTTAAAAATCCTGTTTTCAATGTCACATTATTCTTTGATTCCTCCTTCTTTTGTGAATTAAACTGCTGTTTGTTCATTGATAATGACAAGTAGGCCCCTGTCTCCATGGTTCTTTAATTTTTCATGAACAACAAAAGGAAAAGCCAGGACGTTTTTGTTGCAGTATTTAAATGGCTGCTATTCATGTGGAAGGGACTTCTGTTTGGGGCCTTTAAATGCACCCCACAATCCACGGGGTACCGCCTACCGATCCCTTCCTTTCCTCCCTCCTCCCCTCCACTCCCACAGATTGGGACAGCAACTCTGTTGGCTGAAATCCGTTCGCTCGTCGAGAGCCAGGCAGTGGAAGAAGTCCCAGCCTCCAAGCGAGGATTGGGCTTCTACTCCAGGATTTTTGCCATACAAAAGAAGAACCAGGCTGGCCTGAGAGTTGTGTTGGACCTCTCCACCCTCAATTTCTCCCACCCTCTTCAAGAATTCAAGATGGTTACACCAGCACTCATTGCGGAGACATTGTGCAGGGGAGACTGGATGTGCTCCCTGCATCTGAAGGACGCTTATCTACACGTCCCGATTTGGCAGCCCCGTATCGCTACTTTCTGCGATTCAGGATCATGCGCTGCCATTTCCAATACAAGGTGCTACCCTTCGGCCTCAATTCAGCCCCCAGGGTATTTACCAGGCTCATGAATGGAGTGGCAGTCCTCCTCAGGTCCCAGAGTCACCACGTCCACCCGTGCCTGGACGACTGGCTCGTCAGTGCAAGATCTCCGGAGGTGGTTCATCACACTGCCTCTGCCCTTAAGATAACACTCCACGATCTCAAGAAGTCTCAACTGCAGCTTACGCAGAGCCTGACCTTTCTGGGCCTCTTATGGGACGCAAGCTCCGAGAGATTTTTCTCTTTAGAGGACAAGATCACGGCCATCAAGAGGGCCACTACTTAGTTCCTCACCCGAGAAGTGACCTCGGCCTGGTGGTACCAACACTTATTAGGTTTCATGGCAGCTGTCCTACTGGCCGTACCCCCACACAAAACTCAAGATTAGGAGATTACAGCTGCACTTCGCAGCCTCATGGAATCAGGAGCAGGGCTCCCAAGCGGAGCTTGCCAGCATTCCTCCTTCTCTGCACCCGGACCTCACATGGTGGTCCAGGGTCTGCAACCTGCGGACAAGCAAGCCTTTCTGGCAGCCTTCCCCGCAGGTCACCATCACTACGGATTCCTCCCTGGAAGGCTGGGGGCCACTTTGGACAACCACAGTGTCCATGGGGTCTGGACCCTGCAGGAACATGAGTCTTATATCAACTGGCTGGAGCTGAAAGCCATCTGGCTAGCTCTCAAAGCTTTCCTTGTGCTGATTAAGGGCAAGGTCGTACTCATCCATACGGACAACTCCACCAGCATGTACTATGTCAACAAGCAGGGCGGTACCAGGTCCCCTCCACTGTGCAGCCTAGCAATCAGCATGTGGGAATGAGCCCTGGAGAACAACACCTATATAAATGAATAAACATAAACACCTACCTGACGGCCATCCACCTTCCGGGGGAGTCCAACCTGGAAGCGGACAGGCTAGGCAGACTGGGAGCAGACAAATATGAGTGGCAATTGTACAATCAGATGCTGATGGAGATTAACAGATGGGGGCATCCGCAGGTGGATCTCTCTGCCTCCTGGGACAACAAGAAGTGCTAGCAGTCTGCGTCCTGGCAGGGGCAACGCCCTGGCCCCCTGGGTGACACATTCCAGATACAGTGGAACAGCATGACGGTGTATGCCTTCTCTCCTACACCCCTGGTCCACAGGGTGATCTGCAAGATAAAGGAATCATGTCACCTTAGCACCATTCTGATCGCTCCGTGGTGGCTGGCGAGACTGTGGTTCTATGAGCTTCTCAGCCTTTCGGACAGGCCACCCATTCACCTGCCCAGCTCATCTTCTGGCGCAGCAGTGGGGAAGGTTCATCCAACCCGCTCCACAGAAATTAGCCCTTGAAGGGTGGTTCCTGAGCAGGTCACGATGATGAACCTGAGCCTGTCACAGGCTAACCTAAACATCATTCAGGGCACTAGGACCAAGGCTTCTAGGAGCCAGTACAAGAGTAAATGGACTAGGTTCTGTCACTGGGCGGACTCTAAAGAGATCCACCCCCTTACATGCACGTTGGATGGTGTGCTCTCCTTCTCTGCACACCTTGCTTACCCAGGCGTGCAGGTGGGCCATGCCGCACCTATTTGGCAGCCATAGGAGCCTAGAGAAATTCAGAGGAGGAGGTCTTCTCTTTTTTCCAATCCGGTGGTCATGCGACATTTGGCGGGCCTCACCAGGCTATACCCGCCCATCAAGAAACCACACCCTGTGTGGGACCTCAATGTAGTGTTGGGTGCCTTGACGCACACACCGTTCAAGCCAACAGCGTCTGCGGACATCAGGCTGGTCACCATTAAAAACAGCTCTGTTGGTTGGTCTCACCTCTGCTCGCAGAGTCAGCAAGATCCAGGCTCTGGTGGCATCAGAACCCTATACTACTATTCACAAGGATAAGGTGGTCATGAAAATGCACCCTGCATTCCTACCTAAGGTAGTCTTCACTTTCCATCTAAACGAGGAGAAAGTCTTACCTACCTTTTTTGCCGTTCTAAGGACGATGTTCAGAGGGTCTTGCACTGTCTGGATGTCAGACATGCTCCGAAATTCTATCTGGACAGGATCAAGGGCTTCCGTTGCTCAGACGCCCTTTTGTCACTTCGGGGGAGGGTCAAGGCCCGGTAATGAGGCATCCAAGGCCTCTATAGCAAGGTAGATGTTTGCAGCCATCAAGGAGGCCTACAAGGGGCAGCATAAACCACTTCCAGCTAACATGCACGCCCACGCTGTCCGAGTCAAGGCCACGGCCGTCGCCTTCAAGCGGCAGGTCCCTTGGCAGGTCATCAACGGGGTGGCCACCTGGGCCACCCCTTCGGCTTTCTGTAAGCACTACTATTTGGACGCTGGCTCAAATCAGACATGGCTTTCGGACAGGCGGTCCTAAGGAATTTGTTTTCTTAAGGAGGGTTTCCTCTCCACCCTGGGACTACATTCAGTTGTAATCACCCATACAGTATGGAGGAAAGGGGACGGGACGGAAGAGTAATTAATAGTTACTCACTGTAGTGACTAACGTACTCTTAGTCCATAGTCCCCTTTCCTCCATATGTCCCACCATCCTCCCCCTAATAATACTGGTGTCATTCGTCAATGTTAAATATTGTCGATGCGTCAATGTGGACTGAGGAGTGGCACTGGTGGTCGGAGCTCTAAATTTAAAGGGGAAGAAGGTTTTTTCTTTTGAAAAAGGTTCTGTCTCCTGTCCCTAGCAAGGGACGCCCTTGCAGTATGGAGGAAAGTGGACTATGAACTAAGAGTATGTTAGTCACTACAGTGAGTGTCTATTAATTTATTGGGCCTCATGGCAGCGGGTTCCCTCTGTGTTCCACATGCCAGGTTGAAGATGAGGCAGCTGCAACTCCACCTTAGTAGTTCATGGTCACAGGCCATGCACAAACAGTCAATGCATTTCCATACCAGCCTCACTGGGTCAGGCTCTAGTGTGATGGGCAGACTAGAGAAATCTCATGAAGGGGGTCCAATTCAATTAGCCACCAACCAATGTTGTCATCACAACAGACTCTTGCATCAACAGATGGGGCGCAACCTTGCAGAGGAGGTCTAAAAGTCTGTGGTCCAGGGCAGGAGAAGATGCAACACATAAATGTATTGGAACTGCAAGCCATTTTCTATCCACTGCAGGCGTTCCATCTGGACATCTGCAAGAAGTTGGTCCTTGTACAAACGTACAGCTCAACAGTGATGTTCTATATAAACAAGCAAGTAGGAACGAGGCCCCCTCCTCTATGTCAACTGGTCATCGCCATCTGTTAACAGGCCCTGGCTCATGAGATTCTGCTCTGAACAAGAAAGCGGATCTTCTCAGCAGGCTGCAACATTCCAACCACGAGTGTGAGATCAATCTGAGACTTCAGAACAAAAAGTGTGTACAGTACGCCTCTCAGGCCGGTGTGGGTCTGGAGTCTTAGGAAGACAAGCTAAACTTTCCATGGGTTAAGGGAATTCCTCTATGCCTTTCTGCTGATTTAACTGATTCCCAGGGTATTAGCCAAACTGAAAGAAACCATTGACTGCAAAATAATACTGATAGCACCACAGTGGCCAACCTGTTTTGTACGCCAGACTGGTGGGGCTGAATGGAATGGGTCTGATCCCTCTGCCATAACGGTACGACCTCCAAGTCCAAAAATAGGGCAATAGCCTTCATCCATTCACTCAATTGCTCATTTTAAGAGTGAGGACTTGACTCTAGGTCATTTAGGGCTGGTCTCGGAGAACATGCTGATCATTCAGGTGGCGAAGAAGCAAACTACACAATCCCAATACAAGAGTAAATGGATCAGGTTCTGTCTTTGGGCCTTGGAAAAAGGAGTCAACCCTCTCACCAGTGGCTTGGATGATGTGCTATCGTTTGTGTCACACTTTGTGTCTTTGGGCATCTCGGTCAATTCCTGTTGCACTTATTTAGCGACCATTGGCACTTACCGAAACATGGGTGAGTCTACCTTCTCCACGGCAAATCCAGTGGTACGAAGACATCTGGAGGGTCTTCTTTGGTTACACCCACCTATTAGGAGGCCTCACGCTGTGTGGGATCTGAATGTCGTTTCGTCTGCGCTTACTGGCAAGCCTTTTCGAGCCATTGCATACCACAGATCTGGAGTTTCCTCTAATGGAAAGTGGCATTGTTGGTTGCTTTCACTTCCGCCAGAACAGTGAGTGAGATACAGGCCTTTTCGGCTTCAGAACCTTACATGTTTTTCCATAGACAAGCTAGTGCTTCAAACGCACCCGGCCTTCCTACTGAAAGTGATGTCCATATTAAGGAGGAGGTTGCCGCAGTCATCTGCAGACTGTCCTTCATTTTTTAGATGTCTGCAGGGCTCTCAAATGTTACTTGAAAAGGACCAAGTAATTGAGAAAGTCTGATGTCCTCTTCATCACCTTTGGGGACACAGTCCAGACAGTCCAGCTTCGAAGTCCCCTGTCGCTCAGTGGCTTGCATCTGCTACAAACTACTTACTGTTATTCCTCACAGAAGCAGACTCTCCCTAAGGGTATGCTTTTGCATGCAGTACGAGCGAAGACCACTGTGGTAGCTTTTCAGAGGCACGTCCCAGGGGACAACATCAGCAGGGCTGCCACGTGGTTCATGCCGCCAGCCTTTTTGCAAGCACTCCTGTCTGGATACTTGTTCCAGGGCTGACACCAGGGCAGGCAGTCTTGCAGAACATGTTTGCTCCTAGTTGAACCACCCATAAGTTTTTCATGATACACAAAATCCGTTCTGTTAGTTCATGGTAGCCGACGAGCGGGAAAAGGACTGGCGAGTGAGGCATGTGGGCAGAGTCGGAGTAGGCGGGCATGACTGGTACACCCTGCGCGGGTTCAATTAAAGGGAATCTTTTTATTGCAGTGCAAAAAAGGCTCTCTTTCCTTGGCATGGATATCCCATCAGTATGGAGGAAAGAGGACTATGGATTAGGAGTACAGTAGTCACTATGGTGAGTAAATGATCCTTATTTCATTACAGCTAAATAGTCTCCTTCCCCTTCCACCTCCTTCTCCGGTGTCATCAGGGGGTGTTTCCGGTAGCACTCCCGCCTTGGGGGGGATCTGCTCCACTTCCGGTGGGGCTTATCCTTTAGGATAGGAGGGTAATTGCTATCATAGGTCTGCATCCAGTTCTGTCCAGGAACTGATAATTTAACGAAATAATGTTACTGCCAAGGGCTGCTAGTATCTTTTGATTTTAACAGAATTATTAGGGTTGGGATTTTGGGGATGGGGAGGTGTTCTTCAGCGGCACAAGAGCAGCTGGTAAGTCATTATTTCTTGTGTTTCATCTCTCCAATGAATGTTATTCTTCAAATTAGACATTTTAGTTTTTGAGTGGTTAGGCAGTAAATTTGACATTTGAGGAGTGAGTTCAGGATTGTTTGGCGGAGATGTGTTTGTCGAATCATTCCTTGGATCAAACCTGAAGTTTGAGGATTATAGCAACAAGGTGTTTACTAGGTTCTTCAAAGCAATGATTTCAGAAGTTAATATTGTATGTTCAGTTGTTCAAATGTTAATGGATCACAAAATAGATACACAATAGGGGTCTGCGTGCCTTGATCACTTAGTGAGTGGATTTAAGGGGTGCTGAAGTCCATAACAATGATATGATATTTTATTTATATCGCGCACGTACACAAGTGTTTCAGAACGCGACCAGACAAAGGGAGGGGAACAGGGGAGAACAAAACAACGACTAGGCCCAGGGACATTAAGAACGTGCAAGTGCATGGGAAAGGGAAAAAGGGGGAAAGTGCATGGAAGGGCGGAGAAGTGAAAAGTGCGGAACGGAGAAGAGACAGAAAGAATAATAAGTGAAATAAATAAAGACGATAAACAGTGGTAGTGCAGTCAACAAGTGGCAAGCGCTAGGTTAAGCGGATACGGTAAATATGATAAGTGCAGAAGAAAAGTCGTTGGGGGAACTATATGGGTACAGATACAGACCCCGGTGCAAAGGGTGGCCGGAGGCAGTGCAGGAGGGTGGCAGGGTGATCAGGTACCTGGGCCCGAAGGACAGAGGGTGGCCAGGCGCACGGTGCCAGAGAGAGAAAATAGATCAGCAGGGGAGAAGAGGGGCAAAGGCAGAAGCGAAGAGGAAGGTTTTAAGGTGCTTCCGGAACCGGAGATGGCACTCCGCAAGTTTCAAGGTGGCAGGGAGGATGTTCCAAAGGGAGGCCCGAGCTGAAGAAAGAGATCTACCCCAGCTCGTTTGTTTGAAAAACGACTGACCCTGAGGGAGTTAGAAGTAGAGGAGCTATGGGCTTGAGACGGGAGGTATTTACAGAGGGATAGTTGAAGGCATTTTGGACCCAGGCCCCAGAAAGCCTTGTGGACGATGCAGAGGATTTTACATTGAATACTTGAATCCACTGGGAGACCATGAAGGGATTTCAGAGCTGGAGAGATACGATCCCAGGGCTTGAGGAGAAGGACGAGCCTTGCATTCCTGTTCTGAATGAGTTGTAAAAGGCATAGAGTAGATGCAGGTAGAATTAGAAAGAGGCTGTTACAGTAGTCCAACCTAAAGAGAACTAGAGCTTGGGAGACAGTGAGCTTCTGAGGGAAGGAGAGGAAAGGCAGAGTGCCTCTGAGGAGATGCAGTAAGAAGTTTGACTTTTTAGAGACCTCAGAGATGTGTGCTGAGAAGGAGAGTGTGGAGTCAAAGATGACCCCAAGGTTCTTAGCCTCACAGTTAGGGGTAGGAGGAGGAACACCCAAATGAGAGACGAGGGGTAATTTACAGACTCTAGTATTTGACCCCCTTAGGACACTCAAAGACTAAAGAACCCTCTAGTCCCTGTGTTTTCTCTTCTTGCTTTGGAACATAAGCTCTCAGTTCATCAAAAAAATATATAAAACTGAAACAGGATTACCATGTCATAATTATAATACATTCAACTGTATTCAATTACATTTTAATACAATGAAATAAAAACACATAACATTGCATCAAAAATATCACTATCACAATTAGAATCTAAAATACTATACAAAATATCGTAAACACCATTCATCAATATTTGTGCAAACAGATCAAATACCTAGTAGCTACCTATAGCCAATAAAGTGCAAAACCTGTAAAGTGCGTTGGTTAGTGAATAAAGAACCACTGTCAATGATGGTAACTTTAACCTCTCAAATGTAGAATCAAAGAGTTGGCGAATCCTTTTACACAAAGAAAGGTTCTTCTTAAAATTAATTCTTAATTACAAACACTGGGTCTCAGTTCAGTGTTGCTTCTAGCCCAACATGTTTCGTTCTTCTACCATTGACACATAATCACCAAGAACTTCTTCAGGGGACCAACGATGACCAATTACAATGCACACTATTTTCACATCAGAAGAATTGGAATTTCAATTCAGAACGTATTGCATCCAAATGCGTATTGATTTAACTTTATATTCAACCAACGGTCTTGGGTGGGTGCCTTCTAAGTAGGCCCAGCCCTCCGGTGCTTGAAAAAGTAAACTGCTTACAATGGTGCCGCGCTGACGCTTTTGCTGCAGTCCTACAGTCATTTTTCTTAAACCCACAAGAGTCAAAACTGATCTCCTCGGCGAGCCGACCTGGTGCATACCTTTGATTTCAAACCATCACTGGCTTGTATCCTCGTTCCTCACGCAACGCAACACCCGTAACTAAGCGGTTACCCGGGTAGGAGGAGGGCCAAGGGACGGCAGCCAGAGAGTGAGGGGAAAGGATGGTGAAGGTGTACCGATGAGGAGGATCTCAGTCTTGTTGGCATTTAGACAAAGATCATTGGCAGCACACCAATTTTGAATGGCGATTAGGCAATTGGAGATGAGGGAAGTAAAGGAGGTGGCAGAGGGAATCCTGAAAATGAGTTGTCATCAGCAGAAATTTGAGCAGAAAATGGAAATGTAGTAGGCAAGAGTTGCCAGGTATTGGTTGAAGAGCCAGGGGGAGAGGTTAGACCCCGGAGGAACACCACAGGTAGAGAGGGAAATAGATAATAGGAAGGACACAAGTTGTTCCTTTGGAGGGTCGATCAGAGGGGAAAGAGGTCAGCCAGGCCAAAGCCTGATCAGTGATACCCAGGTTATCATGGAGACAGTTGAGCAAGTTGGTATGGTTGACCGTGTCGAAAGCAGAGGAGAGATTGAGTAGGATGAGGACAGAGGGAATGTTAGAGTCAAGGTTGGAGAGCAGATTTTCACTGATGTTCAGGAGAGCAGGTTCTGTGCTTCTGGCAGCTCAGAAGCCAGATTGGTTGTCATGGACAGAGCCAACAGAATCAGAATGAAGGTTAAGCTGAGAGATGAGCAGCTTTTCCAGGAGTTTACCCATAAAAGGAGTAATGGAAATTGGGCGAAGGGTAGCTGTACAAGAAGAATCAGCTGTAGGTTTCTTGAAGATAGGATGCACAAGGGAGTGTTTCAGAAGACAGGAGAAAGATCCAGAGGCAAAGGAGAGGTTGCAGAAATCGGCAAGGGCCGGAGCCAGGGTATCGGTGTGGTCCTTAATGGTTTTAGAGGAACAGGCATGGACCTGTTTTGATGAGGGTGTCATAGATCGGACTTGTCTAGTGACCTCATCAGGGGAGAAAAGAGGAGAAAGAGGGTTGGGGGTAGCTGAAGGAGGGTTAGCAAGTAGAGAAGGAGAGGGGGGCAGAGGGGGAGTGGAGGAGAGGGTGGACTAAGTGTCCTGGGTTTTTAGAGATAAAGTGAGAGGCAAGGTCATTGCAAAGAGCCTGGGAGGCGAGAGGAGGGTGTGAGACTGCCGCAGGGTTGGCCAGCTCCTTACAGATTTTACAGAGTTTGGCTAATGTGTTAGATGCTGCATAGACACAGACTTGAATGTGGGCTCTCTTCTTGGTGCGGACAGAGAGACGGTATTGCCTGTGGAGCAGGTCAGTTTGTCAGAGGATGAACAAAAAGCCCTCCATTTCCTCTCAGCCGCCCTACATTTATGTTTAAAGTGTAGCTAGGTCAGAGTCATACCAAGATTTGCACTTGGCATTGGACTTCAAACGGATCCTCATGACAAGAGCATCAAGAGTAGCGGAAATCGAGGAGTAGAGCAGGGACAGGGCTGTGTCAGGGTGTGAGTCAGCCCAGGGTGGAGGGAGGGGCAGAAGGTGGCAGCAAAAGCCTCGACTGACACACGCTTCATGGGCTGTATGTCCGAGAAGGTGGGTGGCAATCTTGGGGTAGACTTGGCTTGAGGGGAGGAGATGGAGAGATGAGAGGAGAGGTGGCAGTGATTACTGCAGGAGAGAGGAGTGGTGAGGGGACTAGAAAGGGGGAGATCAGAGGAGATCAGGCCATCAAATGTGTGGCCAGCAGAGTGAGTCGGGCCGGAGGGGAGGTTAGAGAGGAAGAGTGAATCGCAGAGGTCTCGAAAGAGCGCAGATGAGGAACAGGGAGAATCGAGATGGATGTTGAGGTCACCAAGGAGGAGGAGTTGAGTGGTTGAGGCCAGGAGGGAGGAGGAGAGGTCTGCCCACTCAGAGAGAAAAGAAATGATTTTACCAGGGAGCCGGTAGAGAGTAGCAACAGTAAGAGAGTGGCTATTGGAGAGAGAGAGACTGCAAACAAGGCATTCAAAAGAGGAGTAGGTCTGAGTGGGGATGATAATTGCAGGAATCCACTCAGAGAAGATCAGCGCTACACCCCCTTGGGCCGGAGGGATCTGGGGGCGGAGAAGATCTTGTAGCCATCAGGGAGGATAGCTTCGTCGCTCAATCCAAGGGAACCACTCCCTGCCTCTCCTTTATCATGTTCTGGTAATATAGTGAACAGTTGGTGCGTCTCCTAACAGAGATGTGATATTGTCTCCTTGCTGGATTCAATGGGAGAATTGCTACCATGAGATGTAATAGGATTTTTTCTAAGTGTTGCAGGCCGTTATCACTCTACACAGATGATGTTTTACTCTATATGAATACCCTCGAAATGTTTCTTCCATGTCTTAGAAATATTTGAGAACTTCGGTATACTCCCTGGACTATGTATTGTTAGGGGTAAGAAATGTAAGACGGACACAAAGTTGTAGTTTTCTCAATGTTTGCCATTTGTATTAAAAGTAAAAAAGGGTTCATCATAGCATGTTTCTTCGTTCAATCTACAGAACATAGTCTTTTCGTAGGCAGAAAGAACTTGTACATCAAAAATCCAGTCCTCTACCAAAGGTTTCTTCCTTGTCTTCCAGACTTTCAATATCTGTTTTGTAGCCACCAACAAGACCTTGACGATCCAACTCGATGTTACCCAATCAATTTATGGATGAAGGCTGCTTGGGTTAATGGGGCCTGTGGAGGTTGTATCTAGTCTCGAGAATTATATCGTGGGGGTGTGTGTTTGTGTTTTGTTCTATGTTGTTTTTTGTGGATGTGTATGTGGGGTTGTTGCATGTGAATAGGCTTTGACGGATATGTGATTGTTTCTTTGGTCGAAGCTTTTAATGAAATGTATTTGGCAGTATATTCCTGATCCATCTGCTGTTTCTACATATGTAATATTTTCTTTATTGTCGAAAATGGAAATAAAGTTAAGAAAAAAAAAAAAGTAAAAAAGGGTGAGATAAATGCATATATGTTCCTACCTAGCAAACTAAAACAAAAGTTGAAGTTGATCAGAGTTGAGTGAGGGAGTATGTGCAGTCCACAGTGTTTTCTCTTTGGCTCTGTACTCAGTGCATCCACGTGAGAGGTGAAGCTAGACTTCAAAATCCTGCTGGGACCACAGAGTGGAGTGGAGTGGAGTGGAGTGGAGTGGATCAGAGTTGAGTGAGACAGTCTGCGCAGTCCGCACGGACTTCAGGTTGTGAGCTCATATTCGCTGCATTCTACAATTCTCATTGGACGCCAATCTTGGCACTCAGCATTAGAAATATTGCGGTGAGTGGACCACAGCCTCTTCCTTTTGGGAGGTGGAGGGGTTTGTGACTTTCTTTGTAATCCACGCTGCAGAACAGTTGAAGAACTGAGAGATTGCCTTGGTTGTTACAAGATCATTTGCCGTTGGGTGCACCTCTCATTTGCATATACACTTGTGTGTGCAATTAGCAATCAGCAAGCGTAGCTCCGCATGTACGATTTGACGAGTGGGGGAAAAACGGACTCTCGACCCTCCCACCCAATAACAGATGCAGAGATGCTAGCAGCCATTAGCTTGCTGCTGAGCCTGTCGCCAAGGAAATTTTCTAATGTAGAAAAGGAAAAACAAAGTGGGAATGTAACAATTCAGAAAGATTTGGACCAGAAATCACAGCGGTACAATCTGATTACCTAATTTTTCTCTCCGGCTAGGAAATGTGATCATGAGGCTGCTAGAGGGCAATTATAAAATCAGACCGGGGGAAGAAATTTGCAAAGCTTATGAGTAATACATCCATTGGGAGTCAAGATTCATCTACTCAGTTATTGTCCAAGAACTCTCCTAAGAAAATATATAATCGGCTACCGATTGACTTAAGTTTTGCTGATACTCCCCCGGATGTGAACTTGATGCCCAACTTGCCGGCAAATTCCCAACTGAATTCTGGTTCTGATTTCTTTCTATCATCGTCAGTGTCGTCACCCACTCGGCAATGATGCAGAGAATGGAGGATGATCGTAGAGATGTGCAGGACGATCAGCTAGCAGAAACAAACCTAGTCCTTTGCATTCTTGTTTCACTATGAGAGTCAATTCAGCGTGATACAAAGGCGAACACTGTGATGCGTGAATCACTATTGTTTAAACTTGACCACCCAGATATACTCATAGCAGCCAAAGAGTTACTCCTTGTATGCTACTCGAACAACATGAAATTAAAAAAGGTAGACCCAGGTCAGGGTCCCAGGCCCGAGTCGAAAGGATGCAATGACTGCTGTGGTAAAAAGACTGAAAAGGTGCTCAACAAATGTTAAAAAAAAAACTTTGGGGGGCGCTGTCGAGCAGCGTGAGAATGAGGACCTACCCTCAGTACCTTCCTTGTAGCCTTGGATATCCTGTAGGAAAACATCCTGAAATCAGCCGAAATTCACAGAAATTCACTGCAATTCCACTCACACCCAAGATCGGAATACTGTCCTTGCAAAATGAGCCACTCGGAAGAATACAGACATATGGAATGCGACTGATAATCACCCAAACAAAATGTTTCACTCGATCGAGCCGAATAACGGAAGCCACCTGAGATAGCCCCGGACAACCAAAGGGTGAGTAACCACACTGGCATTCACAGAATATATACGGGCAGCAGAGCGGAGGCTGGAACCCTCCACCACAATAATCATGGTCCTGCTACACTAGCAGAGACTGTTTTGTGAGACAGCTAAAGAAGTGACCGGCGAGGGAGAGAACAGCGGTAAACAGGAAGCAGTAGATACGGCCAGGGTCCCCCCATAAAACTACGAAGCCCCAGAATAAGCACCGAGAGGGTCAACGATAAGGAACCCTGAGGGAATTAATACTCACACCGCCTGGGCAGGATAAGCTACGCTGGTGAACGTGTGCACAGAGAGGGACAGCAGTAAGGATCAAGGAACTGCCTCAGCACCGCATGAATATACATCGATGATTCGTCCCCTAAACAACATTGTACACAGACTCTAGATAGAACCAGCGGAGAGCGAGTGAAGCAGCCTGCAAAGTGTATACTGACTACGGAACCTACTCGCCTCCTTCATTGTAATTAATGTAGTACAATAGAGGGTGAGACCAGCAAGAGAGGGAGCCACAGGGGGCAACAAAATCAGCAGGGGACCCTTTATAAAAGAGTGAGATTCCAGGACAAAAACTGAGAGCACCAACAGCCAGAGACCCCAGCAAACCAACACAGGTGGCCCGAAACGGGGAAACATTGGAAGGGAAACCAAGAGAGCAAACACACGCACGTCAAAGACGGTACGAAGGGCCAAAAGACAACTTTCCACCACTCAGGGTCACAAATAACTGCCTGCAGTAACAGAAACAACAATCAACAACCTGCAGCCGTAGAGGACGAATTAGAAAGATAGAGGTCTGTGCGGGCTAAGGATCATACACCAGGAGTGAGATCAGCTCACTCCAGAGGAGGCAATAAGAAAAGGCTACACCTGACAAATAGACACTATAGAACCGAAAGGGAATTAGCGGAAGACTAACAGAGATTAGCACCCAGTGCATCTTCCCAGGATACACTTGCAGCTAATTTACAACAATGGTAAAAGGACAACAGAGGATGGAAGTATATGTAGGTGCAACACCGAAAATGGGCAAACAAATCCAGGACCAACAGGAAGGAGACCCAGGTAGGCCAACAGAGACAGGGGGAGCGACACTGGAAAACCTCGTGACAGCCATACAAGACACAAGGAAAGCACTCGAAACCAAGATCCAAAAAGTGGGAACAGATGTGTCATTGGTACGGGCGGACCTAGGGAAGATGAACGAGAGAGTAGCATCAGTGGAACAGCTAATAATTGCCCTGGAGGACGTAGTGGAATCCATTCAGAATCAAATTAAAGGTTTGGTCAGGGCAACAAAGACCATTGAAGATAAAGCGGAAGACGCAGAAGGGTGCTCCAGAAGATGCAATATCCGGATGATGGGGGTACGCGAAAGAGAAGAGGGAGACAGCACAGAGCTATATGTGGAGAAATTCATACTAGGCATTTTGAGGCCCTGCAGCCTTTCCAAGTTGTTCATGGTCGAGAGAGCACATAGGATCCCAGGTCGTCCACCTCCTCCAGGAGCACCACCCCGAGCAATAATAGCTAAAATACTCAACTTCAGGGACCGGGATGCGATTCTACAAGAGGCACAGAAACTTGGGAGCATACACGCAAGGATCTTAATATTCCCATACTTCACACAGGAAGTACAGAAACAGAGATGGTCCTTCAATTCAGTAAAGCGAAAGCTCTGCGAACATGGTCTGAGATAAATGATGTTCTTCCCAGCAAAGTTGCAAAGTTAAAGGTACTAGCAGAAAACCAGTCACACAGCTTCTTGTCGGGTAAAGAAGCATGGTCCTGGATAGAGACTAAATACGGACAAGATGATAACCCGGGAACACAACGGGATGGAGACAATCAAAACCAATGACAAAATCAAGGTGTGGAAGAAAACTAAAGAGATGACAACAGTGGACACTGCTTAAACTTTCTGAGACTCCAAAATGAAAAGTTAGAAACGGACAACTGGAGCAAAGAAGAACCAGAATCAGGGGCCAATATTAAAGGCCACTCCCCTGTCTGGAATCTCATAGGCCTCGCAACTGCAAAAAGTGAGGCTAGAGGGTTGAACAGTCACACCAGTATCTTTTTTTTTAAATGTTCAGTGGCGGACACCAGTCACAGTTTAAAGAAGGAAATTCTTATTTGAAGGAAAATGTTGGGTTAGTGACGAGTTGGGAGAGTGGGAACCACGAGGGAGGGAGGGGAAGGGGAAGTTGGCAGGGTAGAAAGGGGAAATAAAAGAGACAAACAGCACAAATTTAATGAAGACAATAGTTTGGCAGCAGATCAATGACATAAAGAATGAGTGGCATAACAATAGTTTGGATATTAGTCTATTTTGGGAGAAAACCCAGCTGGACAACATGTGGCTACAGATAAGAACACAAAGGGCAATGTATCGGTCCTAAAAGGGGGTAGATTCAGGAGGAACGTCATATATCAAAGAAACCTAAATGTCAATAAAAATAGGAAGTTTGAACACACAAGGCTTGGGTAATAGAGCTAAACGCTCCAGAGTTTTAAAATTCCTACGCCGACATGACATTCAGGTAGCGTTGCTACAAGAGACACACTTAATAGACGCCGACCTTGTAGATCTGCGTAAGAGATGGGGAGGCATACTGGTGGGATCGTCATATTCAGCATATTCAAGAGGGGTATTGATTTGGATAGACATCAAAATACCACTACAATTAGAAGCTACCAAGGGGGATACAGAAGGGCGCACATTTATGTTACGGGGTAGTTTAGAATGACAGAAGATCTGCATATTGAATTCGTACGCTCCTAACATAGATAATGACGAATACTTCCAACAGATTGGAGAATTCATAGGTGGAGACAGCAGATATTTTCATCTGAGGTGGGGACTTCAATTGCTATCTAGACCCAGACAAAGACAGGACAGGAACAGGGGTCTATCAGCGACTGTGTTCAACGCGCTCCATTAACAGAATGGTCTCAGAATTTGATTTGCATGAATTATGGAGAGGGTCAGATGGGGACGACGGAGACTATTCATTTTACTCACCAGTACACGCAACACATTTATGCCTGGACTATCTATTTACAGGCACAGATAATGCACACAGATTTTCCCATACGAAATACTTAGGGAAGGTGTTATCAGACTATGTCCCCTGGTCACAACATTACAAATAGGATGCCGGTGCCGGGCAATACCAACCAGGAGATTAAACGTGGAGTCACTACAGGACAGGGCGTTTAATATGACACTGAGGGAGGAGATATCTCTTTTTTGGGAAACAATGAGGGCTCATTAGATAAGGTAGGCACTATCTGGGAAGCTCCCAAGATATCGGTAAGGGGGATATGCATATCCAGGACTGTGGGAATGAGGAAAACCCTATCCAAGAAATCAAAGGATTCAGAAAAATTGATGAGAGATATGGAAACTGACCTAGGAGTAGGGAAAGCTAGCAAAAGCAATCACTGCCCAAAATACACACCAATAATCACTTTTCAAACTTGACAGGAATCAATACACCAAGAAAATACATGGTGAAGGCGATAAAGCAGGTCGGCTACTAGCATGGCTGATCCGCAAAGATCACCCTATCGGGACGATCACACCAAGTTATGACAAAGAGGGATCTAGAGTAGCCACACAAAAACAGATTAACAATATCTTCCAAGAATATTATGAGAAGTTATACTCCAGCGAAGGAATGTACTCGGAAGAGGACGCGCAAGACTTGTTAGAAATTGCACACATACCTAGATTGACGGATCCCCAAAGAGAGACATTAGAGGCACCGATAGAGGTTGAGCGAGCACTACGATCGATGCAGAAGGGAAAATCCATTTTGAATATGCAGATATCTTACTCCCAGTGTTGAAGAAAGTATACAAGGAGGCATTCACCCATGAAATCCTCCCTGAATCAATGAAGGAAGCCCTGATCACAGTTCTGCTAAAACCCTGAAAAGACCCCACTTACTGCGGGCCATATAGACCTATATCGCTATTAAAGGTTGACACAAAAATACTAGGGAAAATTATTGCATTCAGACTGGAAGAGAGGGGGTCCCTAATATAGTGCACCCACATCAATGCGGGTTTGTAGGGGGGCAAAATACCTCTACAAATATCAGAAGATTACACTTTGTGATGGAACAAGTCTAACAAGTCCAACACTCAACGGAAGAACTGGTCTTGATGGCGTTGGATGCCACTAAGGCTTTTGATTCAGTTGAGTGGCTGGGGCTATTCAGAGTGTTAAGAGAGATCAGGATGGGACATCAAATAGTGCGCGGGGTCCAGCTACTATACTCGAGCCCTCAAGCAAGAGTCAAAATAGGCGACTCGATATCCAGAAAATTTACACTAGAAAAAGGCACCAGACAAGGATGCCCAGCGTCACCAATACTATTCACCCTGGCACGGGAACCCCTGGCAGGATACTTTAGGGAATACATACAGGGGACGGGGATTAGGGTCTGAGGCATTATGCATAATATATCATTATATGCAGATGATGCACTGATATATGTTAGTAACCCTAGAGTAAATGTTCCGGTGATACTTGCACTAACCACTCTTCATAGATCATGTACAGAAGGGGGACTAACCTTACCTAATTTCGAGACCTATTATGCAACGGCCCAGTTGCAAACAGTTTCCAACTGGGTGGATATACCAGAAGGGGACCAGAGACGATTGTTGGGAGACTTCCCACCACATAGGAAAGGAATAGAAATGTTATGGGACCCAAAGGCAAATATAGGGGAAAGTGATGTATATGCAGTACCAAGAGTGATTTGGAAACAAATTCTACGGAAACTACGCTGTCCACAGATATACAGCCCAGACTTGCCATTGAGCTTTGACCCAATACTATGGGAAAAAAAACAAATCTTGACTACTCTAAATTATGACATAAAGGGCGCACAAGACCGGGGGACCTTTATGAAGGAGGGAAATTGCTATTGTTCCAGGATTGGTATCAATGTTACAAAATGCCTGAAGGAGCATTCTTGAGACTTGAAAATGGAACATAACCCCTTAATGCAACAGATATTAGACGCAAGTAACAGTAAGGGACTGGTCTCAAAGAACAATGGGCCTGAATATGGGAACAAATTCGAAAGGTATCAAGAAATGCCAGATTCAGGCTCACAGAGTATATATGACATCATCTAGACTCCATATGATTAACCCACAACACTCACATACTTGTCCACGTTGTATGGCGGCCTCAGCGGGATTTTGGCATATAGTTTTGGACTGTCCGAAGATTATAACATTCTGGGAGGAAGTAGTAACTAATGCCAATTCCTGGGCACACATCGGAACATGCTGCTTATGGGGGATACTACCGCGAGGTAAGTTGGCCAAGACCAAAAGGAAGATGTTGGCTTTTCTATTTATACTGTCCAAACGCAGGATAGCCATCTCATGGAAAGATCCGGGAGGCCCATCAATACGATTATGGAGAAAAGACGCGCGTTGCTAGGGAATGACAGAGCTGGAGATACTAAGAGGTCAGATTTCGACAGAGGCAGATGAAGATAGGGGGATGGATTAGGGACAAATGTTGAATGAATAAATGAACACTCAAGATTTACGCCCACCCTGATTGGAAGGTACAAAACGAAGAGTGACCTAATGGGAACCCAACGTTAGTTTATATGAGAAACAGAAGCATGCACAGGGAAACTAATTTGTAATACTGCCACTGACGACATTACCCAAATATTACTAGTAACTAGTTGTAACAACTGGTAACCCTGCACTTTGGACTAGTAAACTCAATACACATTGACAAAGTTCAAATGTATGCATTATGGCTTAAGATGTTTAATGCAGAAAGTAATGTTTGACAAATTACAGAATTATACATGCTTGTTGAGAATGTAACTGTGTCACAACTCCACCAATACACACATTTAAAAAAAAGAAAATGTAAAAAAAAAAGATCTTGCCAGAGAATTAACACAATTTAGAAACCTACAACTAACTATCTGGGCAAGATCATCTGCAGAGAAGTGCACCCTTAATCCAGGTTTGTGAAATTCTTCCAAATTACATCAGACGCCCAAACGAACATTCAATCAGCAGTTTCGTCTGGAATTGGTAGCATAGTGGAAGTGGAGGACACAATTGTGGTGACGCCAATACCCTCTAATAAAGTTCAGAGTGCAGTTGTGAGGAGACCGCCAAGGAGTAAACGTCCAGGTGGGGAACAAAAGAAAAAACTAAACGGAAGTTAAAGAAACAATCTGCCCAAAGTTTCTTGAACTCACTTTTTTCAAAGCCCAAAGTTAAGTTGGCACTATCTAAACTAACATCCACTACGGTGAGGGAGGAAGTGATAACTTCTACCGCCTCCCAGTTAATTGCCCAAGTGCTTTCATCTGTTTTGGACGGTAACAAATCTGTTTCACTGGATGAGCGACCAAAACAAAGAATTGATCTACTGTTAGAGCTGACTTCCAAACCCACTCCCATGCCCTGTACTAACATGAGTGGGGTGCTGCAGCGACAAGACGCATTTCCTGGTGTTTCTACTACAATAGAAAGCACTCAAGACACTGAAATGGCCTTCGCACAATCAACTGAAAGTTCAAGTATAGGTTCTGCGTTTTCGGTAAATCAACAACTGGCGCCACATGGCTTAGACTATGATAGGAATGTGGCATCATTTGTGGAGAGGCAGTTGACAGCGCCTCTGAGCAGGCCCGAGTGGCCTATATGTGCCAAAGCCCCATAAACAATTCAGAAGGAGCAGCAGCTAGCTAACCCACGGACCATAATAATTGAAAGTGTTATTCAGGATACCTCAATGATTATTTTAAATCGCACAAATGTCTTGCTGCTGCTACAAGAGATTTTCTCACTCTCATATGTTAGCTCTAAAGACCTGGACAGAATCTTTTTTAATGAACGAGGCCACAGTTAGAGCCATAGTTTTTGAACTTGAGAATTCTGTATGACATTTTATTGAAGGGATAAGAGAATATACGTAAATTGGGTTTCAATGACTTTCCTTTTTAGGATGGGCCTGCCCACAGTGCGGTTGGGAGGGGCAGAAAATGGTACACAAATCTGTAAACTTTCCGATTCTGTGGGGAGGGCGATGCAGTTGAGGAGCAAGTGCTAATGCTGAAAAAGAGAATACTTGCATCAGATGAAAGCTGAGATTGGTCTTGGTTGCTGAGAAAGGCATCATGCTAGACTGCTTTGACCTCCATCCCTAGTACTCTAAGTGATGTATGTGATCTATCCATTGTTTCCTGGAAAACTAGGGCAAATAGATAATTATTCTATAACATTCAAATGTCTAATTTGTTGAAGGATCATTCAATCTTTGCTATTCAGGAGTCTTGGCTTAAGTCCTCCTCCCTTGATGGCTACATGGTAGTTTCACAGTCGGCTCCTCAGGCTCTGTTGGGGAAACCTTATGGAGGGCTCCTGACAATGGTCCAGATAGCTCCAGGGGTAAGAGAAGAGCAGTAGCAAACTTTGATGTTTCTTTCAGTGTCATGGTCACCATATACAAATTCAGATGCCGAATACTGTTGATGTTTGAATGGTGAATGTATATCGGCATCAAAGCATCTGTCCACTGGCTGAAGAATTAGATTGAATTACAATACTGATCAGTGACTGGCTGGGCAATTACCAGAATCCAGACAGTACTGTTTTGAGACTTTAATGCAGATTGCAGACATGGTATTCTTTTGCTTGACCAGGGAATGGGCACCAATCGAAATACCCGGAAAGTAGTCAATGGGAAACAGTGGGGTGAGTGTCTTAGAGGGCTGGGACTCCAGCCCCGAAGTTGTTCGGTGTGTGGAAATGTGCCACCACACCCTACCTGGACGGATGGTCAACACTCTTCCATCACAGATTGTGTTTGTTGGGAGTGGATTGCATGAGAAATGCCTTGGATTGGAAAACATTAAGAATTAAGTAATTGAACGCTCCCTTTTAGTGGGCCATTTTCGTGTATGTGAGAGTCGAACAAAGTGGTGAGTATTACTTGGGTCGAACAACTTTGCAACTAAATGTGAAAAGAGAATATCATGGTCTCCTGCCCTTGCCTACCGTGTTAATGAAAGCTTGCACAAATATTTTGTCTGTTCTCATGGCAGAATTTTGACTCACCCTTTCTCTGTTGACAACTTCGAGGGATTTAGTATGGATGTTATAGAATCGAACGCTGGGTATACGGGCTATTATGGAAAGGGCTGGAAGACCCATAGTCACTCATACAGTAGTGACTTAGTCAACCAGAAAAGAATTGTTCGGGCCCAAATAAGGATGGTACAAAGGAACAACCTTGCCACTTGTTTTGAAAAATGGGAGCACTTAATGAGATTGCGCCAAAAATAAAATAAATTGGCTGAGGGAAACACTTTTGGATAGGTTACAAGATGCAGAGCGTGTTCTCTTATCCTTGTGTAACAAAAACTCCAAGGCCTTTTGGTCTTGATTGAAATACAATTAAATCCACCAAATAGGCCAGGGGGTGAATGCGGTCTCAGAGGAGGATTAGGTAACGCATTTCAAACATGTGTTTGCCCCCCTGCCGACAACAAGAACTGACAAAGCCTTTCCCTCATTGGAAGGTAATGACAGGCTATGTAGTGATGTTGGTTTGGAGGAAATAATGGAGGCTATTAAATCTATCAGTGCCTCGAGGGCCCACCGGCCCAAAAAGACTCTCACATTTTTTTATTTAAGTCTGACCCTGTGATTTGCTTGAGAGTTCTCTCAAACTTGTTTACCCAAATAATGCAGACGGCGAAATTTCTCTGACATGGCCCAGCCTCACATAATTCTTATCTATAAGAAATGTTTCTGACCCTTGCAACTATCACCCTATAGCAATCCTCGATGCTGACATTAACATTTTTCCACCATACTTCATCAGCATCTAGAGGCGTGGGCATATTTCAAAGCGGCAAACTGGATTCCGAATAAGTATGGGCACCAGGCTGAATCGGATTGTGATGAAGTGTATGCATCATCTAGCCTGGTCTAAGGGGAGCTCCCCTATTTACTTAGCATCAGTGGACCTTTCTTCAGCTTTTGACTGTCTAGACAGAAGTCTGCTCTTGCAGACACTGCAGGGCTGGGGTTACCAGCAGGACTATTGAGGCTGTTTATGGGGCTATATGACCATTCATCAATTCTGGTCTCCTTAAATCAACAAGGTCTGCTCTCAAGATCCATACAAACCTTTAGAGGGGTAAGGCAGGGGTGCGTTTTAGCCAACTGCCTTTTCAATCTATATATTGCAGATATAGGTGACTATTTACAATCTAGGGCCTTAGTAACGCCAAGACTACACAGCATTAGACCGCTGTGGTTAGCATATGCCAATGACCTCAAGACCCCTATAGGTCTACAACACCTTCTAGAGGGACTTTCTAGTTTTGGGACAAGCCATTCCTTGGCAATTAACACAAGTAAAACCAAGCTGATGTATTTTACTAACAAAAAGAAAAAAGTACCCTTTAAATGGTACATCGGAAGCAAGCAGGTAATGACAACGGACTTCCTGCTGTGTTTGTGCTTCCTTATTTTTTTCCAGGAAATCTAACAAGAATATTCTGCATTGGCTTTGGACCACAGCTTTAAATTTGGTAAATCAACTTTCTAGAATAGATGCCAAATATGGCACATTTTCCTTAGTGCCGGCTATTCGGTACTATGAAGGCAAATATGTACCTAAAATACTGTATGGCATGAAAGTATATGACATCTCAATTATCGAACAGTTGCCTGCTTTAGAAGCACTTATTTGGAGGCAAGTTCTTTGCATGCCGAGCTCGATCCCACATGCAGTAATGCGATACAAACTTGGGTTGGTGTCTTTGAGAACCAGGGCCTATTGGCAATACTTGACCCTCTGTAGGAAGATCTTGGTACCTTGACGAGATTTGCTGTATGAAGACCTTGAGCTCATCACTTCTGAAAATGGCTTGGTGACACTCAAAGAATTAGCAGTACTGTGCACTGAATTGATGGCTAAATTTGGGGGTGCTGTGGATGATCATATTGGTAATCCGGATAGAGTAAAGAGAGCGCTATATGACTGGGACATAGCCAATGCAGTGGATGGATTACAGCAATAGGCCTCAATGAACCATTTGAGTCGAGATCACAAAAGGCCAGGAATATTGGCTCAATTTCTGGATAAATACGCATTTGCTCTTTTTGCGAGTCCGTTGGAACTTAATTCACACAAATGAGATTCTATGGCGATATGGCCTGATGGATGATGAACTGCTATTTTGTAGATTTTGTCAACATAGAAAGCAACGTGAATCATTGGAAAACCTGTTGTTAGATTGCTCTGGGCTAAGGGGCTTATGTGGAAATGATGTCTTCAGGAAGCACAATTTGAAATGTATACATTCTAGTTCTGAAAGTGTGTTAAACAAGTGTCTATCTAGATCAACTACCTCAATTGTTGCAGTGGTGAGATTTTTTAAAGAACTGAATTTGGACAGTAAATTGATGATATAGTCATCAATAGTGTAATGCAGTTTTATTTCTATGTATATGAATTTAAATTCTATTTTAATTGAGATTTCTTTTGTAAATATGTCTTAAAGGTTAATGTTTTAAACAAATAATAAAAAAGAACTAAAGAAAAATGACTTAGTGTCCAAATGTATCTGAACCTCACACTAATACATACGACCAAAGTATACAAGGTAAATGTATCTGACTTTAGTTCAACAAAACAGTGCACAAGTTCAAACTTATAGTTGTTACAAAGTACTCCTTGTGACCAGGGTTTGATTCCCTTCCCCTGGATCAATTCAGGAAAACCTTTGAAAAGGTTCTGATTCAACAACATTCTGCTCAGTTCAACACAAAATGTCTTTTCCATCCAATGCAGCCTTCCACTTGGTAAAGTAAATCTCTCTTTCAAAAAACATTTATTAAAAAACAAAGCAATTGTTTTTTGTGATGCAACAGTTTGTCAGGATGATGAGGTTAACAGTTTCTTTCCACAACGCTTTTTTACTACAACCACATTTCTTCAAAGTAACTGTTTCTTTCCTGTTACACTCGCCTGCCAGGGCTCACTACAACTGGTCCCTTTCCTGGTTTACTCGCCTGCAGGAAGATCAAACTCCAACTACTACAATTAGTCTGTTACTGGCAGTATTTGTTTCTGGGTTCTCCACACCAGTATCCTATGTGATGAGGGTTGAACAATGATTGCCTATCGTTAGGGTCTCTGGACTGTTGGCAATATGGTTTACAGATTTCCCAAAACCGGTGTCTCAAGAATGGAGAATTGTGCCCGTATTGCCCTTTTGTCTCCTTGTGATAATCTCTTGTCGGTTGGCAATGTGGGTTACAGATTTCTCCAAGTTGACATTTCATAAAAGGAGAACTGCGCCTTTTTTGCATTTTAATTCTGCTTGCTCTGTATTCAAAATTGTCTGGTTTTAGTAAATGTTCTGCTTGGAGCGCCCCAGAGTTAACTTTTGTTGCAGGCCAACTCACCGGCTTTTTTGGGCGTCTTCACATCACTAATTGCTGCTGCAGCTCTCCTGTACCTGCCACCCCCTACACATGCCTTCTTTGGAGCTCCACTGGCTCTGTCGGAGGCTCTGCATTTTCCAGCACCTCTGAGGGACTCACATTGGGTCGGAAGCACGTCTCCCACACAGCTTGGCCTCTCTCCCCGCTACTGACCACGACTCTGCTTCCTGCGACACGTACTCTGCAAAACCGCATGCCTTCTCTTCCTGTGTCAGCTTCTGCTGGCGCTCGCATTCCTGCTTCTCCTTTAACCGCTTCGGCCTCTCTCCTGGCTGCTTCTGCCTCTACTACTCCTTCCCCTAGCTGTAGCTCATTCCCAGGTTTAAATGTCCCACTGAGGTACCTTGACTTCCAGCAATTAGACTACACATTCCTGTTATTAGCACCTTTGAAACTCATTAACTCTGTGCCCTTCTTCCTCGTCCCAGTACCACAGACATTATGGATCTTGAAATCCATAGTGGTTGTGGCTCTTTCATGTCTCTTTAGTTCTGATTGATTTGTGAACTAAATGTAATCAGAGCTGGGAGATGTTATGTGAATGATATACGATTTAGTATAGTGGTTAGGTAACGCAGGATCATGATAGTTAGAGGATGTCACATTTGATTCATGAATTCCCGCAGTATAAAACGTATTCTATCTAGGTGACTTATCATAGAATGATCTTTGAGTTTTCTCATTGGAGGGACTTGTGTAGTGACAGCATGCCATTGGGTATTTGGCAATTATAGGATTCTCATCCTCATAAGAAGATGAATACAGCGTCTCTCCCAAGGGAGTCACCATTTCCCCCTGACAACTATCTCTTCCCATGTGATCCTCCCTCCTGATTCCACCACCAAGATCAGGTAGCGGCTGCCTTCCCCTGGCCACATGGGAGGAAATTCTTTCAGCTGGGGTTCAGTGATAACTCTGCAGGATTTATCACATTATCAACTGGGATAAGTTCTTTGTTTTTCCTCTACACCACAGGAATAAAACCCAGTCCCCTAGCCTGATTGGCCATGCACTGAGATGGTGCCCAGACACTTTCCGTTACTTGGATGTCGATGTATACCGTGACACCCAGGACACACATGTCAATAACATTCATAAATCGCTAGCCTCACTGGATGGCTCGCTTGAGATTTGGAATAAATTACCACTTTCATTGATGGGTACGGTAACTATAATAAACTCGATAATGATCCCACAATTCCTTTATTACTTCACCAACATCCCCTTTTTAATCCCACTACGATTCTTTGCTGCCTTAGATACCAAACTCATAAAACTGTAGTGGGGTCTTACAAGCGACACAGAATCCAGGGGAGGTTTGAGATTGCCAGACGCTGAGAAATGTTATATGTCTGCACAGCTACTGTACATAGCCATGTGGCTCTCGGATTATATGAACTTTAAAATAAGGCTTCTGAGTAGCTTGGTTAGACCACGCACAATGAAGGGCACCCTATGGATAAACGGGACGAATAGGGAACTTGCTTCCCTGATCAAGACGGGTATCCAAGTTAGGAAACAGATATGTGCCAAATTGTGATTGGGAACCCCTACTTCCCAGATATATCAATGAGTGCGGGATGAGATTTGCCCCTATCCTTGCTAAAACACTTGAGATCACACTGGGAAACACATGGTGTGCCGGTCGGGGGGGACATGTTTACAAAGGGTTGCCTGGTACTAGTTTTATTATTACGTAGTGGCCAAGGGATCCCCGTGGGGCAGTTCCTAATTTATATCACCTTGGTCGAGAGACCCAAAGACAATGGTTAGAATTACTGACAGAACTGCACGAACCTACAGTTGTCCCAAATGCCAGACCATTTACGCCGACTTGTTCCACATGTTATGGTCACGTCCAAAGTTCAAAGATAAGAAATCAATATCTGGTTAGTGAAATTTGAACTAACCCTCACCCGGCCAACCCCTAGCAATTAGACGGGTTGCAATGGCATGGAAATCCCAGCAGGCCCCGAAACCTCTAATGGCTAAATGTCTTAGAGAGTTGGGGAAGAGCATCGCTTAACACACTACATCATACGCAATGGGAGACCACACACAATCAGCACGCAAAGAGAATGCAGTGGGAAACTATCCTACTAAACATTAGCCAAGCAACAGATGAGAAACCACTGTGACTAACAGAAATGTCTCTTCTAAATCCTGAACCATTCAATGAAAGTACCCTGAGATTCCTCTCCAGGTTTGTGGGTGTGGTTGGTGGTTAGTTACAGTCACATTGTTATTGATGTTGGGTGCAGGACCGTGAGCGAGGTGGCTGGGAAGTCGGCAGAAAAACTGTGGAACCCATTTATTATAAGTAAGGGATGACTCCTCCATTGTGGCAGAACCATCTGACAAGTGGAGATTCATTAGGCCTACACACTATGGCGGGGGTAATCTCCTTACTGCACTTGATACCTTGTAAATCTGATGCCCAGTATGTCATGACGCCGGTCTGTTTAATGTTTGCTGACAAAAAACTTGAATAAAGAATTTCTTTTGCTTTTTACAGGCAGAAGAACTTTTGCTGGGATTTAAAATTTCTGCCAACCAACTTGGTTGCTTGGCTTTTCAAACCTTGCCAATGGATCAATTTCCAGCCTTTTTTCTTCATCCTGCTTTAAGGGCTTTAGATGCGTTTGCAGTATCTTTTGTATTTGGGGACAGGTCTAATTGAATTATTTCAGTTTCGTATGAATGAGGGACTCAATGATTATTAGTGGGCGGAGCCATTTGTTGAGTGCGATTCGTTGCTTTGCAATTCCGAATTAGGTGAAAAAGATCATCAATTCCACCTAGAAGGTTCTCGATCTCAACAATCGGTACATTTGCCTCCAGGATTAGAGCTGCAAATATTGATGATTTTTTTCAACAGTGTAACTGGAGAAAGTGAGAGTTTGAGTTTCCTTTTAGACATATTATAATTCCGACTTGGTGATTTTGAGAGTTTCAGCCTACTCTATGCAGTAGGATTCACTCTCTAAATGCGTACGAGGGTAGATGAATTGATATCGGTAGAGATTTCAATGATAGTAGTGGTAAAGTGCTCAGTGTTTGGGGAGTTAAAATTCCAGAATCTAAATAATTGTAAAGTGATCAAATACAAAATACATCAATATTAATACAATAATAGTGAAAATCAAGAATACAAATCTAGTTCCCTACACAGGTGCTAATAGTGTGTTCATTAAAAAAAAGAAGAAACAATGTACCTTGCTGCGTGGCCCAGCTCGGCATCTTGGTTCCCAAGTCCATTTAAAGTTCTGATGAATGTGATGTGCTCAACATTGAATACTGACTTGGGAACCGCGGCAAGGCGCCCGGCTGCGCACTAAGGTAAGTTTGTTTGTAATTTTATTTTACAAATTACACACTCTTAGCACCCACATAGGAAACTATGCGGGTGCTAAGAGTTGAAGGGGGGCGGCAAAGGGAATTGAAGATCTGTCAAGTGCCGGGGGTGCTGGCTAGCGGCACCCAGGCTGCTCGGAATGCAGTGTGATGAATCCAATGGCATCATCACGATTTCTCCAGCGGTAAACTCCTCCCATGTGGCCTGGAGACGGAAGCTGCTATCTGATCCTGACCCTGAGGGTGGCTGTATGAGGGAGGATCGCATGGGAGAAGACTGCATCCATGGAGTTGTCATGGCTCCATCGGGTGAGACATGGTATCCCCCATTTTCCATTTAAAATAACCTCCCCATGTCTGAAACGTCATCATATATTGTTATACATCTGTTCCTTTTTTTGTGATGAACAGGGAAATCCCTCTTACAAAGTCTAGAAACCAACTTTGCCAACCAGATGGAATCACCTTTGACAATTCCACTTATCCATCAAAACCTTTTTATGCTTATTCGAAGCCCATAAATAATTTGTCACCCAAGAACTACAGTTTCCCGAACCTCTAAATACTGGCAGAAAGAAGGGAGAACTGATCAAAAGAGATCATAAGCTTGACAAGCCTGCTAGTGTTTTCTGGCACACAACTGTGCCTAGGAAATTTAAGCAGCCCAAACCAGGATACATTGACAGCTACTGTGGCGACTGGCGAGCGAGAGCTGAACTTCACTGTGAAGAGCGAAGAACCGAAGACCTGGCGTGGAGAAGCTAAGTGGCTCGTGGATGGAGAGAGAAGCTGCGCAAAAGGAAGAACCACTGTGGGAACGCCAGCAGCCGGTGAGGGATTCCTGTTCATTTGCAGATGGAGAGTAGCAGCGCATGGCTTTCCGTAGCCGGGTGGAAAGCAGGCGCGTCAAGCAGTAGCCACGAGGAACTGTCGAGCAAAGCTGGGAAGAGAAAGCATGCAAGAGTCCTTTGTTTGCAGACCGTGAGAGAATGAATCAATGCCAGTAAAGGCCGGTGAGTCCACCTGGAAGAAGAGGGGACCCCAGAACGTATCTGTGTGTACGCACAGTGCAAATACATGAAAAGCCAATTACAGAAATACAGTTTGGACATATTGACAAGGGAGAATTTAAATTGCAACTAAACCCTCTCCTAATGTGTGAACGTGCAAAGTGCAAGCATTTGAAGAACAGTGAAAGGATATCCTATTGCAGGGATGGGTTATCCAACTTTATCGATAAGGACTTTTGGAAGCGGGCAAAGGCTTCAAGTGTGCTGAAACAGAAGTCCTGGCAAGAGAGTAGACCAGGCCATTCAAGTGTATGAAAGCAGACGTCCTGGCAGGAGAGTAGACCGGGCCATTCAAATGTGTGAAAACAGAAGTTCTGGTGGGAGAGTAAACCAGGAAATTTCAAGTGTGTGTATCCAAAGTCCTGGCAGGAGAGTATACCGGGCAATTGAAAAAGAACATGTTAAATAAGAAAGAAGAAACCACGTCATCTGAAACTGTGAAACTAAAAAGTTTTGTGAGCAGATGTAATAGAAGGCATAAAGAAGGCCCCAGGAATTGTTGTTTATAACACTCAATGAGTAAAAAGGAACCTAGGGGAAGGGAGTTACGCTCTGGAACATGCCTGCCTTCGTCTCTGAGAGACCTCAAACAATTATAGTATAGACAAAGCCTCAAGAAACAAGGCACAATCTAGGGTAAGGGGGCTACCCTCTAGAACCAAGAACCCTCTTCTCTGAAGAACTTTGTTTGAATCTTTATGAACACTTGTTCTCAACCTTCCAAGGTTAAAGACACTTCCCTTTTCACCTTTTAGTATAGTTTATAGTGTGATGGTCAGAATACAACGTTTTGACACAGGACAGTTTTGCTTTGGCATCCTGATACAGACTGATCCTTAGTTTTTAGTTAAAGTAGGGACATTCCTCTCAGAGCAGGGTTTGAGAGGCCTTTTCCCAACCCCTTTTCTTTGAATAAAAGTCTTTAACCAAAAACATTTCAGACCTGTTTCTGACTTTAATTTCTGACTCATCACATAGTACCAGACAATCCAGCCCGCATTCTGAACATCCTGATTGGCAAGCGCCGCCTTCCAGGGTACTAATAATAATTCTTTTGTTTTTGTAGAAAAACAGGCAGTAATTACACTTTTAAAATTGCAACAATCACAGTTAAAATATGTTGATCTAATTGGTGGCTTTTGATTAATACTCCAATACTTTTACTCTATCGGAATTAATATTAATTTGACAGTTACTTGAGCATTAAGCCCATGCGCTCACGTCTTTCCGAGAGTGCAAAAATCACAAAAAACACATTTCTCTGTTTCCCAATGTAGTTAATGGGAGTTTTTATTATTACAACAATGCCCTCTGTAGTTCTTGGGTGACATCGTGTTTCAATGGGTTCTCCGTCTTTCTCAAATCAGGGCTTATTATTTTAGCAAGTTCACAAAGTAAAAAATATATATATTCATGTAATTTTCAAACGGTCATTACACACATATGAAAAATCCATTCATAGATTATGGCCATTGAGGGAGGGGAAAAGGGTAGGAGTGTTTAGGAATGAGAGAAAAAAAAACATCAAAAAGAAGAAAATAAAAGGTGAAAAATGAAATTTTTGTTAATTACTTTGGTATATATTTTGAACATTGTAGACACTCACTCTTTTCTTATTTTACGAAGTTTTCATTTGCTTGACCATTTTAATAATGAAAGGTTTGTATGGTATTAGGGTTCAGGAGCTTACCCAATGTTACTTGTTCTCGTTTTTATCTCTGTCTTGTGTTTCAAGTCACGGGTTAAATCCCAAGCTAATTGAAAAAGTACATAAAAGTGATAAGTACAAACGTGTCCTGTTCGTGCACTAATCCCATTTTAACTTTTAATTTATCTTACGTTATAGACGATGTGCGCTAGAACCTACAGATTTGGTTGATTTACTTCAAGAATTCCCCATATTTAAATTATACCCACATTAATGTTGAGAGAAAACCCCCAGCACTTTCTGCGCTTTGTTTTGGTATTGCTACCACGCAGTCATTCAATGTTTAATGTATTTCAGAATTTATTTTTTTATTTTTTTATATATTTGTAACTGTTGGCATCGCTAGTAAAACACGAGCAGAATCACGTGTTTGCTCGTGTGTTTATAGAAATTTGCCTGGGAAGCCCCCCCATGGACGCTTATCTTCTGTTCTCGTACGAATATGTCCTAGTTCGCTCCGCGTCCCTGCTAGTTTCTGTTCTATACATACAACTGTTGCTAAGCAACCTGATCCAACTTCCTGTTTCTTTGGCGGCGGCCATACTTTGGGCTCAGTTCCTAGTTAGTATGTGAAAGTGCATGTTATCAATCAGTCATGTGTTTGTGTTTGTCTCACATCAGTGTATTCGCTGTACTCGCTGATCAGGTTTAGTAAAATTAAAGTAAAGAAAAAGTGTAAAATGATACTTTAGACAGAGTCATGCCGTGTCATGTGATCCATTATTCTCATTAACCTTTGTTTACCAATTTGGCTGCCATGTTTTAAGCAACATAGTGATATGTATTGTACTATTGTAGTCTTTCTAGTATCGTTCTTGTTGATACTTTATTAGCTAGATTTGATTTTTGCTATATTTGACTTCTGATGAAGTAATGATTGTGCTAAATTGGCATATGGTGTTTGAATGAGTAAAGCGTGGCAAGAACGGGTGCCAGTTTGTATTTTACTTACACATTTTTAAAGAAAGTCATTAAGCCCAAACAGTCATGGCTGTTGCCCCTTAAGGAGTCTCCCAACACCACATACCATACATTAACATTTGTGATACATATCATCAAGTCACAAGAAAGAGGCCATTTCGTTGTCAGAGTTTAGGCCCCTCTCTACTGAATGAAATTTGCATATTAATTTTGCTTCTTCTTGTCAGAGCTTCATTTCCTGGTCTCCACCTCTTGGTCCTAATAGCACTCGCTTCAGACCTACGAACCTCAGCATTCTTTTGTCATTTAACTGGTGATTCTTTTGCCAGTGTTGGGCCAGTGGAAAGTTTATATTCTGACTTCCAATGCTTGATAGGTGTTCTCTTATTCTTATTATTAGTTGTCTAATGGTGCTACCTATGTAAACTTCTTGACATTGGCAAATTATTGGATAAACCACATATTTTGTTTTGCAGTTAATCTGATCTACAATCTGGTGTGTGATACCATATTTGTCTTTAAAGATAGACATATTGTCTGATGCATAATTACCCATTGAGCATGCGCCACATTTTCTAAAGCCTTTTGGTGGTGGTGGTAGCCATATTATTGGATGGGTTTCTTGATCTCTGGAAGAAAGGAGGGACTCAAGATGTTCTTAATTGTTTTGGCTCTTTTGTAGATAAAAGATGGACTCTCTTCACTGTATTTCTTCACGTTGGGGTCTAATAGTAGTAAATGCCAGTTCTTTTTGAGTATTCTCCGGAGGACCCCCTTGTCATCACAATACGTGGTAATGAGGCTTATTTTCTCTTTACCCATTGGATCCCGTTTGTTGCTGGTTAGCTAATAAAATATCAACAAGAACGATACTAGAAAGACTACAATCGTACAATATATATCACTATGTTGCTTTAAACATGGCCGCCAAATTGGTAAACAAAAGTTAATGAGAATAATGGATCACATGACACAGCATGACTCTGTCTAAAGTATCATTTTACACTTTTTCTTTACTTTAATTTTACTAAACCCGATCAGTGAATACAGCGAATACACTGATGTGAGACAAACACAAACATATGACTGTTGATAACACACACTTTCACATACTAACTAGGAACTGAGCCCAAAGTACGGCCGCCGCCAAAGAAACAGGAAGTTGGATCAGGTTGCTTAGCAACAGTTGTATGTATAGAACAGGAACTAGCAGGGACGCGGAGCGAACTAGGACACATTCGTACGAGAACGAGAACAGAAGGTAAGCGTCCATGGGGGGGCTTCCCAGGCAAATTTCTATAAACACACGAGCAAACACGTGATTCTGCTCGTGTTTTACTAGCGATGCCAACAGTTATAAATAAATAAAAAAATAAACAGACATTTCTGAAATACATTAAACATTGAATGACTGCGTGGTAGCAATACCAAAACAAAGCACAGCCAGTGCTGGGGGTTTTCTTTCAACATTAATCGGGGTGTAATTTAATACGGGGAATTCTAGAAGTAAATCAACCAAATCTGTAGATTCTAGCGCACATCGTCTATAACGTAAGATAAATTAAAAGTTAAAATGGGATTAGTGCACAAACAGGACACGTTTGTACTTATCAATTTTATGTCGTTTTTCGATTAGCTTGGGATTTAACCCGTGACTTGAAACACAAGACAGAGATAAAAACGAGAACAAGTAACATTGGGTAAGCTCCTGAACCCTAATACCATACAAACCTTTCATTATTAAAATGGTCAAGTAAATGCAAACTTAGTAAAATAAGAAAAGAGTGAGTGATGAATGTCTACAATGTTCAAAAAATATACCAAAGTAACTAACAAAAATTTCATTTTTCACCTTTTATTTTCTTCTTTTTTATGTTTTTTTTCTCTCATTCCTAAACACTCCTACCCTTTTCCCATCCCTCAATGGCCATTATCTATGAATGGATTTTTCATATGTGTGTAATGACTGTTTGAAAATTACATGAATATATATATTTTTTACTTTGTGAACTTGCTAAAATAATAAGCCCTGATTTGAGAAAGACGGAGAACCCGTCGAAACACGTGTTATCACAGAGGGCATTGTTGTAATAATAAAAACTCCCATTAACTACATTGGGAAACAGAGAAAGGAGTTTTTTGTGATTTTTGCACTCTCGGAAAGACGTGAGCGCATGGGCTTAATGCTCAAGTAACTGTCAAATTTTTGTCTTTCAACTTAACAGAGTAGAGGAACCTAGTACTCTGTTGTTACTATTCCATGCGACCATTAAGACAATTCACACGAAAAGAAATTCAAGGGCACTGAGATTCAACCAAAGGAATACCCACCCCAAAGGTTCCACATTTTCTTGTCGGAATTAATATTAATTTTCTAACCAAACAAGCTAATACATTTTTCAAATATGAGTTCCCCTAATCATTGTACAGCTGCATGTTCAAAAAATCATAGTCTCAATGCATTTCAAAATGAGAAAACAACAGGAACATATATGTTGTTGATTACACCTTTGAGAGACTGGTGCCCCATCATTCAGGATCTTCCCAAAAAGGGATTTCATTTTTAAAAAAGGGATTTAATTTTTAATCTTTGGATCCATTAGCCATCTTTGACATATTGTTTCTTGTTGCTTGGTCCTTCTCCTGCTAGCATTTCCACTGCTACCAGTCACAAACTGTTGACGCTTGATGCTATAACTTTCAAGATGTTCTGCAAACGTACATTATAGGAATTGGGTTTAGGCGCTTGCCATTTTCTGTACAGGGATGTTAAACTGAATAAAATTCTTTAATCGTCTGAATTTCTTTTTAGCACAGTGATGTAACCACATTTTTTTTTAACTAAGTTAACACAAATCCTCTTGCCCATGGTTAGAAAATCCAAGAGCTGTAGTCTTGAACCAGTTTTTTTTTAAATGTAATATCAATTTTACTAAAGTAGCTAGAGCAAATGCTGTCCCATGGGCTATAGAACTATGTGGATGTTATTTGAGGGCATTTTTAAATTCCTTAGCCACTATCTGACTGCGGGTTATGCCAATATTTAGTTATTATGTGAATATCCGTGTGTGTTTGCTCCATCTTTCTCATTTGATTACAGTAGTGAAGTGACCACATAGACTTCTAAGCATCGACCTAGGTATGGTATCCCTGGTCCACAAAAGTAGCTGTGTGTGGAGAAAACATGTCCTTAGTCATAGACCAATCCATTTGGGAAAAACAAACCAGCAAAAATGACAGGTCCCACAATTCCCCACTGACCAAAACCAAAGCCCGGACTGGATCTAGGGATTGCAATTTTGGGCCTTGGATGGGATGAACCATGTTGAAGACCCCGTCAGGTCCCCTATGACAGGAAGTAGGCTGGAAAACACATTCCTGGGCCAGACGGCGCAAACCATGCTAACAAACCATCAAGAAAAGGACTAAATCTCCCATGATTCATTGTTCACAAAAGAGGTAAACCCTGAGCCAGACTACCAAAACACACTTATATATTTGGACTCAGAAAGATAATCGGGAAGACCGGGGTAATCCACCAAAGATTTTTACACCCCCTAAATGGGCAAGCCGCCCCTCCCTTGTTTGATATTTAGAGCGGCAGCAATAATCCCTGTCCTCCCCCATACAGTTAATGAACACATAGGAAGAACCCCACTTCCTTCCCAGACTATCAGGAACACTGTTGATTGGAAAACTCCTGTCTCTCTCTCAACTGACAGCACAAGGGAGGCAGAATCGCCTGCAGCTGCAGCCTCCATTAAAAGCAAGGAAATGATACAGGCGTACTGAACCAAACAAAGAAAACATTTGTTTTCCAAACTCCCAACTCACAGGAGCAATGTTTAATCCATACGCTTAGCTGTTTGACAAAAGAGGGCACCAAAACGAAATTTAGAGAAGGCAAATTCCCAGGCATGAGATAGGGGAACAAATCAGCAGCTTATTCGCAGCCAGCAACAAATTCAGGCTGAATTGGGATCCAAGATTGTGTCCCCCTATTTAAAGACTTCTGCTATGAACTCATGACTTCAAAGCATCCCTGCTTTAGAGCACGCCCAGAGAGGGCATGTGACCCCTCTGGCCATTCAGCGGTAAGCTATTCAGTCCAAGCACTGCATGAGGGCCAGCTCCCAAGATAAGCATGGAAGGGAATTTTATGGTACAGAGAATGTGAGTGGTGGTATAAAGGAGAAGAAGATTGACACAGACAGGAGCAGAACACTGCTGGGCTGCCTGTAAAACATAGAATGTAAGACCAGACTGTAAGACTTAGAGAGGAGGTGAAGACGAAGGTTCTGACCAAGGGGAAGACGGAACAGGATGGCAGAGTAGGTGAAGACAGAGCCTATGGCCAAGGGGAAGGAAGAGCATGAAAAGGGCAGAGGGCATGAGCAGAGAAAGAAGGTGCAAAGCCTCTGAAGAGTGAGCAGGGCATTCTGTCCCTTGGTGTGATCTAGTGAGCAGGGCATTATATCACTAGGTGTGAACTGGTGAGCAGGGGTCTCTATCCCTAGGTACGGATTAGTGAGCAGGGCACCATATATCTCAGAGAGTGAGCAAGGAACTATATCGCTAGATGTGGAATAGTGAGCAGGGCACCAAATCTCTGAACAAAAACAGGAAAAGTGACATGAAAGAAGAGGGGAAGAAAATAAAACACCCCCTGAGGACTAACTCGGGAAAGAACAACAGAGCTTATACTATCCTTGCGCATTGTCAGGGACCACTATAAAAAGCTGTGGTTACCCGGCTGTGACCTCCTCCCATATGGCCAGGGGTCGGCAGGCGCTACCTGATCCTGTCCCTTGGGGGGATGGCTGTATGAGGGAGGATCACATGGGAGGAGAAAACTACCATGGAGATGTTATGACTTCATTGGACGAGACGTGGTATCTCCCTCTTTCCCATGAGGAAGACCCTCTAATGCTCAAAGTCTTAATGGCATATTGTCAGGTGTTGGTTCCCCCTTGTAGAGGGAGTGCAGAAACCTCTTCTCAATATCCATTTGGACAAAGCTCCAACACAACACGTTTTGCTTCGGAGGTACCTTTATGTAAAATGATTAAAAAGAACTGTTTAAACACCATGTGTCCAATGACACCTGTGTACTCCAACTCCAAGAATCACCCAAGTACTGAGACGAAGAGGATGAAGCAGTTTGTACAAGCTATCAGGAGCTCAAAGCACAACATGCAGTCTAGTTGTTTTCCAAAGTACCTGCGTGCAGAACATTTGAAGATGGCAACCTCACTACTGATTGCAGCAATGCAGGAGACATCGGCTAGTATGCAGAGGCTTGTCAGCGCAAGAGACACGTACTGATGTGGCAGAACAGAGAAGACTGCCGAGATCGAAGGAGAAATTCAGTGTGCGAGCGGGAAGTGCTGTGGAGACGCTGGGAACCGCAAGAGAGTTCCTGGGCGCTCATCCACTCGAAGAGGTCGCGTTGTCTAGACTGGGACCTGTAGGGAAGCAGGCGTGTGACCACAGAGCCGTGATGGAAGCCGGAAGGACGTGTGCGCACTCGAGAATGGGAAGCAAGTGAAAGAGCTTCACTGCATAAGTGTGAACCGGAGATGCTGGAGAGAACCAGTGAGCGTTCCCGAAGCCAGTGGGGACTCCAGGGCGTTCTGGCGACTGCACCAACGGCAATTTGAATGTGATACCATTGCTCAAAATACAAGATGTCTCTTTGAATGCAGAAAAGGCAAGGTATTGATTCAAACCCCATTGAGCCACAGATGCATGAGATGCAAGAGTGGGGCAAAGTTTGAGCAAACGTAACCGCAGACATATATAGCAAACCAACAACAGCAACACATGCACATTTTGGTGATACAGGGAACTGTGAAACACATAAGAAATCATGGCAAAGGAGAGATACCAGGAAAGTTGAAGCGCATAAGAAGTCCTGGCAGAGGAGTACACCAGGCGGTGAAATCACAAGGGAAAGCCTGGCAGGAGAGTACCTGAGGCAGTTGGAATTGAATGAGGAAACCTGGCATGGGAGTATGCTATTCGATTTGCAAAGCTACCAGAAATAATAAAGGAGTTTTCTAAACTGAGGAGAAAGTTGTGTTAAAGCCTGTTACAGAACTTGTTGCCTAAACAGGAACCTTGTGAATCAAGTAGAGACAAAAAGGAACTGTGACAATTGCCATCCTACTTAAGAATCCAGGGGAAGGGGGAACACCCTCTGGATCCGAGGTCTTTTAACTTTGGAGAAGATTTCTGTTGAAGCTATTCTTATTTTCAGTTGTGAACACTTTATTTGCCAATATCAGGTTGAATACATTTCCTTGTACCCTTTGTTTTGTTTATAGGGTGAGGGTCAGGATAGGACGTTTTGGACACAAGGACGACTTTTCAGTTATTTAATCCTAACACAGACAGATCCTTATTTTATTGTTTTTAGGTAGGGAAACTCCTCTTTACAATAGGGTGAGATGGTGTTTTCCCAACCAATTTTTTGTTTAATAAAAGTCTTTAGCCACAAAATGACAACCTTGTGTCTGGCTCTTATTGCAGAGAAGCTTGAATATTCGTGTTGTCTTGTGTTGCAACTTGTGACAGTATTTTACTGATTCATATTGATGAGGTGTGTGACGTATATGGACATTTCAGGATAAATTATTGGACTTGAATGGTGCTAATGGATGGTGTTTACAGTTGGGGATGCCTGTTGTGTTATATCGTAACGTTTAGTGGTGGGGCCCATCCATTTCATTGGTTTTTAGTCGCAACATTGAAGATAGGCTTGAAAAGACTACATGATTCTTTGATGACGACCTACAACTTGGTAATATCCTAGACAGGGAATGGAGAGTGAGAGATATAGTGAAGTTGGTAGATTTTCAGAAATAATTGAGGTCCTAAAATCGGCAAAGAAGACTCAATTTAGGCAAATTCAATTCCATCTGTTTTACTCATAGCACACAGTAGGGGAAATTGCCGTTAAACCCCTCACACTCCAGGGGACTTTTGATGTTAAGTCATTGGCTGTGCTATCCAATGAACTCAAAGGTTCCTAAAGTGTGACAAGACAATAAGAAAGGTCAGTGTTGGGATTCCTATGGAGATATGATAGGTTATTTCTAATTTGCTTAATTCCCAGAGGTTTCTAAGCGCAGACATGGGAATCGAACCTGCGTTGTTCCGTGTCGTCTTGCTTCCAAGGCGAGAGCACATTGCCCCTGAGCTATCCTCCCGAGAGCTTTACCCAGCTAAGTATGGCAAGTTTTTTGATATGATTTATGAAATCATTGATAAGGCTTATGCAGAACAATGTGCCCAATTCCCAAGGGCACATTTCCAGAAAAGTATAAGTTTAATGGAATCCAGAGGAGAGCTCCCAACGTGGTTAGAGTGCTGCATTACAAATCACTTGACGAGTGAGACAAGTACTTATTTAGATAGATCTTACAGTGAAGGGGTACACTATAGATATTCTGGGGACATAACTATGGCCGCAATAAAGCGGAGAAGGTGAGCGCACACCAGTAGTGGTGTGGTTCCAGGACAAAGGCTAATGAAGAGAGACTTGGAAGGGGGGTTTGTGGATGACAGGAAATGCTTTTTAATTGATGTGGCAGTGTCCCAAGAAGCACACTAGAGCTACAGGTACAAAGTGAACATTTTTATTTGTTATTACGGTTACCTAGATAAGTCCGGAGATGGGTAGTTGTGGACACAAGCAGACAAACATCTGCTACAGTTATCCAGCATCATTCATCTTCCAGCTGACTTTGAGAAACCTGAGGGTATCCTCACTTCTTTTCCCTCCGGATCCTCCTCTCAGGAGGCAACGGAAAGGCCATCACTTTTGTATCCTGACGCTGGGGGTGGATATACGAGGGCGGATCACCTGGGTGGAGAGAACTTGGGGACTGGGGAGATGACGTCCTTAGGTGAGACATGGAATCCCCCATTTCCTTTCCAAAATAAGCCCTCTATCCCTCGAGCCTTTGTGGGCTACTGGCAGCCTTTTCCCTCTTCTTCCCCCCTAAATGTCCACCAGAAAAAACACCTCAACACTGGGACGAGGAGGAGACAACACAGAGTTATGCAAATTTCCTTTATTAAAACAAACTTCCCCAAACACCATTTTTCATGCTGGCACGAAGAAGAGGAGTCCAAAGTCAAAGCAGACTACATGTGACTTGTTTCAAGGTGAGCAAACGAGCTGTAATGATCCCAACCCTCGACGCGGGATATTTAAAGAGCTTTCTGGAGAACAGCTGAGTAGCAGCAGAGGAAGGTGGAGAAGACAAAGCAACTTCCTTGACGAGAGCGGAAAGAGAACGCTGTGGCACAAGAATCGCTGGAGAACCAAGACTGGGTGCAGAGGCAAAGGTGGAGGTTCGGGTTCAACTGCGGTCACCAAGAGGCAGTCACCAGCAGGAGGACTCTTGCCGGGAAGCCGAACCTGCTGACAGCACGCTGACTGTGGGAGCAAAGGCATGGAACGCAGCTGCATTGCTACAGTGAGATGCCCAGAGGGAAAGAAAGACGGTGGCTGCCTGGGATTTCGCATGAAGTGCTGTGAAAGACATCCTGTGAGTCTGCCAGAGAAAGGGGACCTGGCAAGAGGGCGGTTTTGCCCATATGTGCAATATGTTCATGAAACTTTTGAACAGGGAACAAACTGAAAGTTATTGCAGGCAATTGTGAATGCTGAAACAAATACTTTGAATACCGAAAGAACTGAAAGACATTAAAAGCACTTTTAATGCCACCCAGAGCAAAAGCAAGTTGTGCACACTTGTGAGTGGAGTGAAAGAAAGGTGGTACATGCAGCAGATACCACGGAATGTGTTGTTTATGACCCAAGCAGGGGCAAAGGTCAACAGAATACCAAGAAGGGTATGAGATGAGAAATCAAGTATTGAGCGAAGCTAAAAGAGTTAAAGGAACTGCGTGTTAGGAGAAAACCTGTATTGGCAAGAGCCAGAGGAATACAGAGCAAGGGTAGCAACGTGCATGGGGACCCAGCAAGCCACGGAACAATGTTAAGAGATAGTGACACTGATGAAAGAACCAAGCTTCACTATCAATGGAAGGCAATGGCCAATTGTTGATTGAAAGCAGTCGAGAAGGTGCATCATTTACGTGGCCGGTAATGGGTGTATTGTGTGGTCCAACAACTGCACCGAGACAGAGTGCCCCGTGCGAAGAAGCGAAGGAGAGTATCCATAAAGAAGCTTGAGTTTTCCAACAGCTGCTTATGTGATTTGAACATTAAGGAATAGAACTATCTATGTAAGCCAGTAAAAAGTACTGATGTCAAAAGAGCTGGGAAGTGTCCCAAGGAATTGTGGTGTTTTTTTGAAAGCTGGAAGATTTGACCTCTTGTGGAAGGGAACCCCTGTATTTTATGGACTACTTTGAACTTGGGGAAGGGAAAGCTAACTACAAGCCAAGAGCTGGAAGAAGCTCAGAACTTTATTTTGAACACTATTCATTTTGATATGCTCATCCCTACACATTGTATACAATTAGTTGTGAGGACAGGTTTAGGTTTTGGACACAGACCGATACAGACAGAGGTTTTAGTTGGAATTCCTGATGCAGACTATCCTTAGTTTTCTTTAGGTAGGGAAATCCCACCTAAGAATATGGCAGGATAGACATTACTCCACGCTGCCTTTTAAAGTTAACAAACTTGAACCAGGTTGTCTGTGTCTTACTCATGATGCCTTCACATGACACGCTATGAACCCTCATCCAGCTCAACATAGCACTAAAAAGCACCAAGCATGAACTCGGAAGGGATGCATCTTTATAGAAATGATGGCAAGTGCATGTAAACACCTTCTACTTGGAGTGGTGGAACAAACCAGTAACAGAATCAAAACACTCTCTGGTAGACAGAGAGGTGCGGTATAGTGGAAAAGTAAAGGCAGAATATGGTGCTCGAGAAGAAGCTACAAGACTGCAGCGTGCAGAAGATTCGGCCAGCCAAATGGACATGCTAGTTCTTATCTGCCTTCAAAATCAGTGCAATTTGGTTTAAGTACTATACATAGGGTGGAAATATTGAGTTGCATTTGGCAGTCAAGCTATACAGAATGGCTTTGAAGACAGTACTAAGAAGAATCATTTCTACTAGTAAATGCAAAATGCATAAACACAGTTCTTGTGCTTGTTTAAACTTGGATTTATTGGCCTCCTCCATTATGCCCAACTTTCAACCTTTTGGTGTTTATTTAAATTTGCTAATTAGCTGGAATGAATAGCAGATCGTCCCATGAGCGTGTTTCCTCTTTAAATCGTATTAAATACATAAACCGTTGAGATCTAATATGCTTTCCTGTTTTTATGTTTTCTTGTGCAATTTGATGCTTTCATTTCTGTAATTAACTAGATTTATTAATTTGTCTACAGCCCACCCACATTTTCTTGGTGGTAATAGCTTTTCAACGTAGTCTGCAGACGCAAATGGGTCTGGTGGAAAGAAACAGAATGTCCCGCTGACAGAAATCTGTAGTCTTTATATGCCCAAACCCCAGATGCTGAATTCTCTTTGATCAGATGTATTGATTTGATTCACCATACAACACTTAATTGCCCTAATTGGCTAGTAGTAAACTGTAACACTTTCTGGATTAAATTGAAACGGTTACTAGAAAAAATCCTCAATCTAGAATGTACTTTTTCATATTTTATTTTTTTGTGCTATATTTCTTATTTTTTTTAAACTGTTCCTAATTATCATTTATTATGCTAACAAAACAGAATTTCGAACAACTGTTTTCAAAATCTTTCCACATGGTTTGAAAAGATATGAGTTTAATGATATGAAGTTTCTTCTAGGGTATTAGGACAGAAAAGGAAACCTGACTTTGAAAACTTTAATATACACTAAAGCGGCATCATGCTAGTTTAGCAACCCAATGTTTAAACATTTAGCAGGTTTGAAATTGAGAGCTGTGTCATATTTTAATAAACATACATTGAACGTTTTGGCTGTGTTTACGCAATTCACCATGCTTTTTTTCCTGATGTAGTATTTATCGGTCATGTGTTGTGAAAGGAACCCACAAAAACCTCTTTTTTTTTGTAAACACCCATTGCCCTAAAAAAACACTAGCTATCGATTCCAACCGAGACACATTTTTGTCTGCCTTTCGTTAAAAAGGATCTGTTTTTTTTTTATCCCCCAGACATTGTTTTTTTTTCTTGGATAAATTGTTCAGCTTGCACCAGAGACTGTTTTGAGTTTATACCGAGTTGCATTGGAAGGAGTGTTGTAGTTCATGTCACTCCCAGGTACATTTATCATTTATTGGCCTTTTCCCACTGATGTTTGACCTCTGCTATAGTGTATTTTTTTTTTCTTTGCACATACATCTTTCTAATGAAATTGACGTTGGGATGGCCTCTGCCTTTTCAATCCATTGAACCCGTAATAATCATATTTTGGTGTACGTGTTCACTTTATCGCGGTTTACTTAAGGATCATTGTGCATTTCCGTTGCTTAATGTTTTTACTTTTGATGGGCATGGGTTCAGTGCTGCATAAAGTCATTAAGAATGGGATTTAAATTGATACTACACACAATACAATGGCAATAAATGTGTATTGACAGCCGAATAGACGGAAACAAAGTGTTTAATGGCGCCTTCGTTTTGGGCGGCATGGCAATTTAACTGCCTCTGAAAGCCTGTCTTCACTCATTGCTATTTAGCTCTGGAAGACGGTAATAAATGAAGCAATAATTGCAAACGCCTTTGGCCCAAAACATGACACATGTCCTAAATAAATCCTTACAAGGAAAGAATAAGGAGCCTTCTAGAATTCGAGCATTTCTCTTTGTTTGGGGCGGAGGCACGTTGCTGTTTCTTGGATCCTGGAGGTATCATTCCACTTGAGCTGTTTAAGCCGCTTTCTCCTTTTGGAGGGATGAGGCTGCTGCTCTGCCCCGTCTTGAACCAATTAGGGTTGCATTGAACTTTAATGCAGTCAAGTTTATAGCGCTAGCTCCGTGGCCACAGCATATTGAATTAAATCCCGTGTGCTGTCTGCTTCTTCGGGGTATCGGGTTTTGATTTCTGGATGTGGCAATTGGCCATTGCAACCATTGCGGGAAGGCTGTTTCCGAGCCCGGAGGAAGGGGATACATTTTAAGTGAAAAAGCTGCAGCGCTTCCACAGCATTACTAACGGGCCCAGTGCAATGTGAAAACCGTGCAGAAACCCGGCACTGCGCATTTCAGACGTAAAGGACCCGTAGGACCCATAGAGTGGTCTGCAGGCCTGAGACTACCGAGTGATTGTGTTGCCTTGAGTATATGTAACAGCCAAAGAGTGGATGGCCTAAGATAATGGGCAACTTACAAGTTGACTCATTTAGCATGAATGTACTTAAACACTGTCTATTAGCGCTGCTTCCAAGTACTGTGTTTTTTTTTAAAGATAGCTCTTACGAAGCCTGCGTTTCTTAGAGTTCAGCCAGTAGAAGACTGGCCTCTAGGCCAGGTAGATAGAAGGCCTTGATGACAGCTGCACGTTATGACTTTGCAGTCAAGGTTCACCTTATTTGTATGTCAGAAGGCCTCTGTTTTTTTTATCAGAGAGTAAATATACCATTAAAAATGTGAACAGGTGCTTGAACTTGGTCACATTGCTATCACCTTTTGCTGCAGTTACGTGTGAGACTGAGGCACACAAGGATGGAGTGGGGCCCTACGTGTGCGTCTCCCAGGTATTTCTTCCATATCAAGTCGGAATTTCTGACTGTTTATCTTGGATAATTTTGAAGTCATTCTTTGAATATCTTTGTTTACATTAGGTTGTACAGAAATATGCTTTTTGGTTTACAGACAAGTAGCTGGAATGGTGGACGGGTAGGGTTTTGTCCGTTTTGTAGGTTGCAAGAAGAACTTGACGATTTTAGGAAGATCTCCAGGCCCTCTCACAAAATGACTTTGGGACATGGAATTTTGAATGTGTGAAATCAAAGTCCTAATAATGATTGTGGGGGGAGTAGGAAGTGATACAATGGACAATTTCAAATATAGCTCAGACTCTTATCTATATATATATGCACCCTATACCACAGGCCATTGGATCACGAATGTCTAAGTCGCTTCTCAACATAGACTGCAAAACAGAAATTGATGCTAGGCCAGTTGACAACATGAAATGCATCAAGGCAAGTGGTCTGCTATCAGTCGGTCGCCAGATGTTTTTTACTACAACTGCTGTGATCCTCACCATTCACTTTACTTGCTAGAGTTGATGAGAGTAGTAGTACAAAACATCTGGAGAGCGAAAGGTTGTAGACTCCTGCCCCAAGGACATTGCTTCTATGAACACTGGCATGGTGATTTCATGGCAAGAGTTAAAGCATTTTTTTAAGTTCTAAAAGGCACTGGTCCATGGTAGTAACACCTATAAAAACAATTTCATACAAAACTATACAAAAGGTAGTAACTACATAATTACGTTTAAAGAATAGAACATCTAATATAGAAAATTCAAACTTTGAACAACCCAACCAGTTGTGTTTAATATTATTTTAATGGGAGTTCATGATGTTGAAATGAATGCTTTGAAAATATAGTCATTCACAGAGAGCTAAGAGAACTACTTAGTATATGTTCCCTCTACAGCATTATCTGATGTAAATAAGTGTTGTAACCCTTTTTTATCTCAAGCCATATTCTTGCTAAGAGCATTTTCTAATTCCTGCAGAGACTCTGTATGCCTTCTTTTGTTTTCAACCTTATTAGTCGCAAGCTGACTGTGAATACTGTCGGAGGTGTGGTTCAAAATGTCATTGAAAGCATTTATCTTTCACAAGCCACCATTGGCACTTGCTCACTAAGTAATATATCTCTTCCAGAAGATGAACAATAGTTCGTAGATGGTTTATTGCAGTTTTAACATGCAATACAAGTTAATGCGCCCAGTTACTCGAGGGTTTGGCTGCGCTATACAAATAAACAAACTAAACTAATAAGAGTACTGAGTTGGGGTTGAATGTGCTAAGTTTCCAAGATGTGCACATTGGGATATAAAAGTACTGCATGTTTGGAGGCTATATCTTATATTTATGAACGTATATGAGGAAGCAGAAAGACAACAATATTTTGGCAGGCCCTGCGAATATAACACACATATATCAATATCTGGGGCTTTAAAATGGATTTAAATCTAGGACACAACTAATTGATTAGTATTTGAGTTGCCTGGAAACGGTTCCTTTTCCTTGTACTGTTAAAAACCCTTTATCTTTGTTATTGCATGTTGCTCCCTAGAATTCATCACCATAAGGCAACTCTAGCTGATCTACAAATAAACTTTTGTTAACATAGCGCATGTTTTTGTTGAGACCATCAATGGCGTCCATATCCCCAAGGGCCAACTGAAAGTCAAACACCTTTACATTCCGTTTAATACATTCTGGGTTAAATCTCTTGGACAAAACCACTATGCCCAGTTAGAGGAAGCATCGCAGGGCAATGCGAGCTGAGGAATTCTTGTACTTTTGGCCAATCTTTATGAGAACAGGGTCTTCCACGAACAACAGGGAGTTTTTTTGATCCAGTTCTAATCTCTACTCGATCCATTACGCCACCACGACAATATCATTGGACCTGCAGAACTCCAGCATTTTTCTCTGGTTTAAACACACGTGGCACTCCACTTATTTGCAAACAGGCGGGTATTTGAGGCATGCCTTCTTGAGGCTCGGCTCCAGTTGCCATTAGTTGAAATTGTATACCCCGATGGAGTACACAAGGCCAGTGTCTTTGCATGCCTCAAGTTCCTCCCAAGTGGCACGCAGGTCGACGTCATGGTAAATTGTTTTTCCGGGTTCATCCTGTGGAAACAGACTCTCTCCATGTTTAAAGCTAATAGGTAGGTGGATGATGTACAAGTCAATGTAGTCCAGTTGAAGTGCTTTTTTTTTTCCAATAAGTTTTTATTAACCATTTTTAATTCATACAACAAAGAGCATTAACAGGAAGAAAAGAACCCCAGAACCTCCTAAACCGCTTTTCCCCACCCCTCCCCCCATCTTTACCCCACCCACCCAGATTCTACAGGTTCTCTGAGCAGCCAAGTTCGACAAGTAGGAGAAAGAAAATAGGTAGCACTCTTCAACTTTGAAGGTCCGATTCATCTGGAGGGCTAACTATGCCCAACAGCTCCATCGCTCTGGGGCACCAGGCCCGGCGGCCTCCCGCCTTTAAGAAGGACAACAGGGCGGCCCAATCCGAGTAAAACCTCAAGTGCATGCCTTGAATCGCATAGGTGAGCCACTCCATCGCCACCATTGCCCACAGTTTCGCCACCCACTCGTGTTCCTGAGGCGGGTCCTTTGAATTCCACTTCCTGGCCAGGACCATTGCCGCTGACATCATCATTATCACATATAGTTTGCGGTCAGCTTTGGTGGACAGGGTGGCAAGCAGTCCATTAAGGCCCACTAAGTTGCGCCCCCCACCTCCATCTTGCAAAGGACCCAACACCCAGTTGAAGTGCTTTTAAGGACTTCTCCAGGCCTGTTCAGACCATCTTTGGAGAATTGAAGGTTGACCACAGCTTCCTGGTGTAGAATATCTCTTTTCTCTTCACTGTGCCATCTACCATCTTCTTCCGAATGGCCGTGCCAACTTCAACCTGATTTTGATAAAGATAGACCCCATCAATGTGGTGATAGCCAACCTCTATGGCCACCTTTGTAGCCTCCTTAGCTTGGAATCCAGTGGCTGTCCTTCATCATGGTGTAGGGATCCTGGAGTTGGAGTGTTCTGGTCCTTGTATAGTGAGGGACAGATGGCATTCCAAAGCCATTTTGGTTCTGCAGGTTTCACGATTTGATATCTGCGATAGCCTCAGAAAAAAGGTGGCTGTTGAGTCAGAATCCTCCATGTCGTCCTGTGGGACCTGGGATTGGCTCAGGGTAGGACTTGATTTCCGTAAACTGGGTTGGGGCTCCCTGTAAGAAGTTGCTGCACCCCAAAAGATGCTTTTAGGTAATTATGATGGACGACTTTAAAATATAAATTATTCTTGGTCTGGGTTCTAATTTGATAGAGCGGTGTGTCATAGGTATAGGTGGTGGTCAATACCTATTTCATAGTTGTTTTATCCCATGTCTAACACCATCTTTAGGAAGGTGTGCTTGTTAACTATATGCGGTTGTAGGGTATGCATTCTATAAACGCCTCTAGGCACTAGGTAAATTATGTAATGAAAGATGGGGAGTAACTGTAGAGCAATGTTGAGGATGGGACATTAAGTGAGGGTATCAGGGTGCACTTAGCACCTGGGTATTGAGTTCTGCCAAATGTCTCAAACCTAATCTTATGAGCCTCTGTCCATTCAGGGGCACCATATTTTTGGGCAGGAGGTTAGTGCGGGGCATCGCGTTTGTCTTGGAAGCAAGACACTGCACAGCAACACACGTTGGAATCCCAGTCTAGCGTGTAGAAACCTCTTCGGTATTAAGCGTGTTATAAAAGAACAATTATATAATCATTATAATTATAATCAAAGTCCAAAGGTGATTTCCAACAAAAAGGGCCACACCTATTTTTAATGAGTCTTTTAGTCTTTTAGACTCCTGACTAACCCTATGCTTGGAAAGACATGTTTACAATTCTGGCCAACTAAAATGTTAATAAATCTCCTCTATAAATGTGTATCTGTAGTCTAGAACAAAACATAAAATGCTCTCCTGCGCAGGCCCTTGTTTGGGTACTTGCATTTTTCAGTCTTTTACACTGTTTCTTCTTCTATACCACCTCCTTCCTCAGTCCTCTCTATGCAATCTGGCTCTCTGTAGCGTTTTTATGTCTTTCCACAACTACTGGTTCTCTGCTCAGGTCTCGCCTTCATAGTTCTTTTAGGCCTCTCTGGCTTCTTGTTCATGTTTTCCAAGTTCAAAATTATGTCAGGCTGCTCCATGGTCTCTTGTCTGTATTTGAGAGAAAGAGTATTTCACCCCCTTAATCTGGGTCCTTATCAAGCAGACAATATTTTCATCCATCTGCTGGGGTTCTCTCTGTCTTTGGGTTCTTTCCTTTCTAGGTTACCATGGAATTCTTGTAACTGTGGTGGCACCTTGTTCTTTCTTACCCCACCACAGGTGTGTACCACATACAGGTGTCTGCAGACCTCATCATTGTCCTTCATTTCTTATTACTAGATCTATCCATGGTTTTGTGTGGCTCAATGTTCTCTTATGCATCTGCATTACCTCCTGTTTGTGGTTTCTTAGGCTTCCCAACAGCGTCGTGTTCACCTTCAAGAATTCGCTCAGGCTTTCCCACGGCCCCTTCTCTCTCATTATAGTGTTTTGACAACACCCATCAGTACGTACCATGCGTTATCCAGCACAGGTCATACCTTTGTGGATTTGTTCTTGAATTTGGCAGCATTTCCGGTGTACTGCTGTAAACAGATGTCCACCTTGCACCAGGTAGCAGGCTCCCTTGTTCCACAGAGGGGGTGAACTGCAAGTCTGGGCATTTTCCCGCTCATTCACTGGTTATACACCTGGGCTAAGAGTGCTCTAGGTAAGCTGGGCCGGGATTGGTCTTTCCTGTGGTAGGCCTGTCTCGGTTCGGGTTTGGTAATGGGGTTTTAAAGAGTTTCGGATTTTAATTAAGGGTGTACATTTTAATTGTCCTCTAGCCATCTAAATGACCTGCTCCATGGCTTTCAACAGGCACCAGGACCCCAGTGCCAGCTGGGAATTATTGGTGTGCATTTTCACACCACTCCATGTCTGTCTGAGAATGCTGGGAGAGCTGGTTTGGTGCTCTGGCCAGACTTTGTGGTGCGATCAGAATTTCCCCTTCACTTGGCGCAGGTACAGTTGATTCATCAAGCGTTCGCAGTTTGTGAATTATGTTTGTTTCAATGACAGCTCCCAGTTCAGGAGATATGTTTATTTCCATGAATGTGCTCAATTTGGAGAATGTTTGTTGCACTGAACGTTCACTGTTTAGGAAATATGTTTTTCCAGCATGGGGTCTTGCATGGATTCACATGCTCATGAAAATTCCCAGTCGTCAGGCTGGGAGTCCTCGGTAAAAAGAAAGCAGTTTATCTTTAAACTTTGAACTTCTTATCTCTCTTGAGTCTATCAGTGTCTTTTGGGTCATACTGACCCCAGCCAATGACACTAGTCCTCCTAAGCTTCACCCCCGGTGGCCATCTTCCGATTTTACTGCACATTTCTAGTGTTGGGAGTCCTTGTGCTTTGTTCCTCGAAATGCATAGATTTTTTTCCTGTCTTCTGCTATTTTCTTGAAGAAATTTCAACTTCTTCTTTGTTAACCATCACACGGCGACAACCAATAGCGGAGACCCGTTTTCGGCGTAGATCTTCAATCCACTGTTGGTTCTTCCACCTGTGGCACCAACAGGCCCAGGCTTGGCCTACACCTCGACCATGGCTGATACCACAAACAAAAGCCTCTTCAGTGCCTGTGAAAGCGGCATCCTGAAGAACATCTTCGTTGAGAACCGGCACCTCAAGTGCCTTTATTGTCTTCACCCTGACCATGACACGAACAGATGCTCCATCTGCCAATCCTTTTCATCGAAGATCAAGAAAGATCTCCATCGGAGGTTAGTGGCTTGGATCATGGAAGGAAAGCCTCCGGACGCAGTCATGCCTTTTTCTGGACCGGCAGAACCCATTAACGTACTTCCTCTAGTAAGAACAGCTTGAGGTCCTTTGAGGATGATTCCTTTGTGAAGATCCAAAAGATGGTGAAATCCCACACTCTATTGGCGTCCCCGTCACTGGTCTCCACAGCTGCAGGATCAGTTTCTAGTTTCTAGAAAGGGTCGGTACCAGCTCCGGCTGGTGGGTTACCTCCACCCGCAAGGACATCTCTGAATCCATCCAAACACAGATCGACGAAGACCACCTCTTCTAAGGACCCGTCACGGACTCTGTCGTCGGGTAATCCATCGTCAACAGGGGCCCCATCAGCGACAATCTCATCCACCAGGACCGTCAACGAGCACCCCATCGATGAAGTCGAGAACAATACTTTCTTGAGCGGCAACAAGTTTGTCAATGCCCGTCATCTTTATGTCATCAATGGAACTCGCCCAGGGACTCTCTGCCTCCCAGACCCCTGTCAACAGTCCTGATGACTATCCCATAGACAACGGCTCCTATTCTGGATCTGCAGGCTCCTGTCGAAGACTCTTTTCCAAAGGGCTCTGACCTGGTGAGAGATATGCCTCCAGCTTTGGATTTCCTGCCCAGGCCCAGAGGACTGCCAACCATCTACACCAGTTCTGAGGAGTACCAACAGCAAGATATTTATTCAGATGCGGAAGAGGACCATGAGGAACCTGACTCCATTCTGGCTATGCCTCACCGACCCAGAGGCCTTCCCAGCTGTTTAGCCCTCCAAGAGGCTCAAGCCAAGTTCCTGCTCCTCCTGCACCGGTTACACCCGCTCCTGCATAAGGGACATGTCACTGGACATCCTACCACCCTACATAGATTGGTGGTGGATAGACAGCAGTGGCTGGCCACTGCCCCTTTGCCTGGTCCAGGCAAGAGTCCTTCAAGGCATCCTCTGCATCCGCCGACACCGCCTCATAAGGCACCTGTTAGCCCTCGGCCAGTCATAGGGGCTCTACCCCCTTTGGCAGAAGAGCCAGTTCACACTGGCACAGGCTCTGACACCGTTAGCACTCACACTGATGAGTTCAACTACGTTCCCGCGGATGGGGAACCACCCGGCATTGATGAGCTCTCTGGGGCCTCTCCCACAGATGAAATTTGCTCCTTTTGCTCCATGATAGCGAGAGCTGCGAATCTCTTTAACCTGGTGCCAGAAGAGACGAATAAGGAAGGATTACTTTTTCAACAGCGGTAATACGCTAAGAAGACCATTGTATCAGTCTCTTTGTTGGATGAAATATGGGAGGATGGCTTGGCAGTTATGAAGGCTCCAAATGCACCAAGTGTGACTGGCTGGAGAAGAAATACCAGGTTCCAGATCCGGTTCCCAGGTGACTTAAGTCTCAGCCTTCACTGAACTTGGTGGTGTCAGCCACCGCCAGAAAGAGATCATCCAACCCCTCTTCACTGTCCATGGTGCCTCCAGAACAGGAAGGCAAGAAACTCAGTGCTGCTGGCAAGAGCATCATCACCACAGCAGCCTCCACCATCAAGGCCACCAGCGCCCTCCCCTTACTGTCAAAGTACGACAGGGAGCTGTGGTACAAGCTGGGGCCCATCCTTGACTTCCTCTCTGATGACAAAAAGGCTGAAGCCTTGGCCCTATTTCAGGACGGAGAAGTAACTTCGTACCACACATCCACTGTCACGGTTGACACAGCGGACTCAGGCTTCCGCCAAATGTGGAATGGTGTGGCCCTCCAACGCCAAGGTTGGCTAAAGGCCACTCATTACTGAACAGACATGCGGACCAAGGTCATCGACATGCCGTTCGATGGGGACAACCCTTTTGGGATGGCGGTAGATGACACCCTCCAAGCCATCAAGGCTGCACAGAGACGGGATGCTCTCTGGGGACCATGCAGGGGAGAAGATTGTTCTTTTGTTCCCCAAATGGGAGAGTCTCTAAATCGCCCAAATGGGAGAGTCTCTAAGCACCCATCTTCTTTTTATTTTTGCTTTGGAAGCATATCTAAGATGAGGAATAGGTGGGAGGACACAATCCAGTCGAAGAACAAATAACCTACCCCTGGTAATGTTCTTTCGACTGTATGTTCCTCCCACGTATTCCTCATCGCTTGTCCCATCCATCACCTCTTATTTGCCAAGAATTTCCGTGATGTTACACCTTCCTCTTTTGCAATGCTGGAAACGTCTGTGACACAGATATAAGAGGCAGATGAAAAACTAGAACTGAGGCAATGGTTGCCGCGTGTGCTACTTATACCAGCGTCAGTGTCACAGCCAAAGACAGGATGGAGGCCGTCGAGGGCCACGACTCGACGCCACACAGCGGCCAATATTTGAAAAATATTCTGAAACAAGATGCAAGCAGACCCGAGAATCAAAGATGAGGAATACGTGAGAGGAACATCCAGTCGAAATAAAATTACCACAGGTAAGTAATTTGTTCTCCTCTGTGAAGGGTGCAGTGAGCTAAAACGTGGTTGTAGACCCTCCTGAGTGGAGGAAATTTCAAAGAACAGGGTATTTGACCCATGTTCGCTCTCAGTAGAGGGGCTCTCACAATCTTGCCTTAATTGTAAAACTTTGGGTTTCAGCCTGCGCAACCAAGGGTAATCCTGTTGTGGAACCTTGCTCACTGAGCCTTAGAAAGGCTCAGCTTCGCCTCACTGCAGAGTCCCAACAAGTTTGAAACATGGGAAGTGGTCCCTTTACACGCCAGACACAGCACAGAAATAGCATTTTTGTTCTTATTTAAATCTGATCTCCCTCACCTTTAGTACAATAAATGTAAAGTGAGCTTTTTAGATCGCTCTTCATGCCGGAGACCAGCCTCTAAGCATGGGGACCGGGATTCAACTGGTGAAGCTCTACGTTGTCTTGTTAACAAGATAAACGTGTTGCCCCTTAGCTATCCTCAGCAGGCAAGTGACTTGGAACCAGACAGAGATGCAAAGAAGCAGCTCTGTGGCAGACCAACTCCAGTTCCTCTGAAGGAGCCCCGCACTAGAGACGCAGGCAGTGGCTCCAGGGAACGGGTAGGTGGGTGGAGACACGAAGAAGAGTAAGCAAGAACTCTAGAATGTGATGAGAGAAAGAGAGTGACCCCAAGGCAGGGAGAGCACAGAGAAACCCCAGATTGGGGTGAGAGAACGAGGGTGACTACGGGGTGGGGCGAGAACTTAGAAATTCCAGAGCGAGCACTGAGAAACCCCAGAGTGGTGTGAGAGGAAGAGAACGATGCCAGGATGGGCAGAGCACTGAGAATGAACCCCAGTGTCCGGAACCAGAATGAGCGGTGTTTCTGAGTAGGGAACAAAGGACTAATAGGAAACAAGTGAGGAAACTGGGAGAGAGACTGTGAGACATATAAGATTAGAAAGTAAGCAAGAGAGACCTAGCTGTAACCCGGGAGGGCATTTCAACATTCCAAGAACTAAATGGACAGGAACTGTGAACATAGGCAAGGCCCATGATAAAGAGTACAAAGGGTAAGAGTCTGAATCCCTAATCCATCCCTTTTTATTGGCAAATTCCCAAATGTGTCTTGGTTGTTCTGTGTTTCCATTTTAAAAGACAAGGAGAGGGACCAATTTAGATGAGGATTTTTCCTGACAGAGGACTTGGCATTATTATCTGATATCCTGACCAGCACCCGGTCATTTTCTGTTTAGAGTAGAGCCTGGGGTCCCAGAGAGGGAGATTAGGTTTAGTTGATTCAACAGAATAAGGAAGTTTGTTTGGTAGACTATGGATTTCCTGGAGGGACAGAGACTGATTAAGACTAGGATTAAGACATTTATGTTCAATTGAACTGGCATCCCAATATACTGGGAATAATCCAGCAATCCCATTTTGTGTTGGCCCCTCCTTGACACTGTTTTTCAGATTGATCCCTTATAATTTTTAGAGTCTTACCCTAGTTCATGTAGACATTTTTCCAACCCAAGCGTTGAGCTACAAGGATTGAATAAAAGCCACTTATATCATTGCCCCACATTTCTACGCAGTCTTTTCCCACAAAATGGGACTCTCCAAAGCCATTTGGTCATGCACAGAAAGCTGAATGAAATGTGCCCCTTCTTTGTATTCCTGTTTTTATTACTTGTGAGCTATAGAATTCCAAGATACAATTGCCCGATGATCATCTGACACACTGGCTGCTTTCTTGCTTTCCCCTTATTGAAGTAACTTCTCCCCATCCAAAAAGCTTTGGATAACATTTCTAGTTCTAGGGAGTTGGATTCTGTAAGCCAACATCTTGTTAAGCTTGTTCCCCCTGGTGTAATGGGCTTGCTTAGTTTGCAACAAAGAATGAGCAGCATGGTTAGCCAGGAGGGCCTCTAACCTGGCCCTACCAATCTGCATATACTTCCAAGCTCTAAATGAGCCATTAATCTGTGGAATTCCTGGGTTATGACCTCCGTTTCAAACCTTAGGTGCAGGGCTTCCCTTAAATGAGTATATGCAGCAGCCTTTTTGATAAACCCTCTATGCAGCACTGCCTTCAGGGTATCCCAAATCACCCCTTTCCAACATCAGGGGAGCCATTTTTTACAAAGTAATTGAAGGTCACAGTGATGTCCTCTCGTACTAACCCGTCATTGGAAATGGGTTATTTAACTGCGAGGGAAGTTTTGCAGTAGCTTTTAGTCAGTCAAACATGAGCAAAACTGAGGTCGGCAGTGATTATTGAGAGCTTTCCAAGTGAAAATGTCATTTTAAAAATAAAACGAGAACCAAAAAAGACCAATTTAGAAAGACCACCCAAGTTTTGTTTGCAGGTACAATTGTCACGACCTTCGCCCAAAACCCCCTCTGGCAAACCCATTGGCCAGGTGGAGTCAGGACTCGGGCCTCTAGAGCCTGGCATCCTCTTCAAAAACCCTAATGGGGCCAGTCCTGGCGCCTATGGCGCCAGGCTCATACACCATGAACAACAATGTGCTTGGGAACTACTTTATTGTATTGTCAGCCAACATGGAGGCATCCACATAGCTTGGTTCATAAGAACCAAGCTATGCGGTCTAGTGTTTTGGATGTGGCATGCCTGGAACTACTTTCCCTGGTACTACTTTACCTGGGCTATATAAACTACACCCTGACTGCAGAACATGCTTCGTGTTACTTTGCAGCTTGCAACGTGACGCTCACCGTGTCCAGCTATTCCCTCGAACCTCGAAGAAGCAGAACCTGCAAGGAGACAAAAGGAACATCATTAGCAGCAGCATTTTACCTGCAGTCTTCATCTTCAAACACTTGCAGCTACTGAGAACAGCTTCCTCGAATCTGCACGCCTCCCGGACAGAACGACCTGAAAGAGGAAGATAGAGGCAACATTAAAGAAAGCTGTAGAGATATTTACAAATTATGAACTGCTCAAAAGGCTTACCTGGCTGGTCGCCTCTCGGCTGGCACCACTCCAGACATTCCACTTGCGCTGAAGAACACTGCAACCTACAAAGAAGGAAAACACAGGTTAGCAAAGGCAAGACTTTGCAGCGCTTCGCATAGCGCTTATTTACCGCATCATAGCGCTCTTAATGCGCCATCATTTACCAGCGGGGCTCAACCAAGCCAGTTCGCCGCGCTGAAGCTCTGCATACCTGGGGAAAAAAGAGACATTTTAAACAAAGAAAGGCATGCAGGATAGAAACAAAACTAAAGAACAGCAAAAAGACCTACCTGAACAATATCAAACGGGCCAGCGTCAGTGAAGTAACTGGACCCCTCTCGCCCATGAAAGACAACGCGCCCCTGCAAAGAAGGCAGGACGGAGAGCACGCCTAATTCTACCACAAGGTGAGGAGAGGGCGCCAGAGGGACTGAAAGCATACGGGGGTGGAGGGAGGATACTTACCCCAGTCGGTCAGTCTTGAACACAGTCCTCCTGTATTTTCAGGCAGAACCTTCCCCGCAGACCACATCAGGGCAAAGCTGAGAAGCATACAAGCGAGTATCCCAGCTGGGTGGAGTCCCTGTGGATTCCAGATGAGCGTAACAACAATAAAGAATTGCTCATCATAAGAACACATTACGATTAAAGAAAGACACAGTGTCATATGCGCCCTGATAAAATCAGGTAAGTAATTATAATAAAGTAAAACCCAGCAATAAAGAATAACACTGTCAAAAGTTTATGACGACAAATTACCATAGTAAAGAAACCTTTACGATATAGGTAGCCACGAGGCCCCTGTGAAGCCAAGACAGCAGAAATCCTGTCAGACTAAGAAGCTGAAGTCCCAAAAAAGATTTCTTGTTTACCAGGTCAGTGCATATGAGGGTATAAATACATAAGCCTGCACACTATCTCCCTTAAGTTTTTTATTGGTTTTTATGTTTTGTATTTTTTGGTGTATGAACGACTAGAACACCCGAGGGGTATTGTGATTGAATCAGTATAAAAGGAATTGCAACGTCCTGAATACCATTCCCCCGATAACAAAAAATAGGGGAGTACCCAACTGTTTTCACCTTAGACTAGGAATTCGTGCAGTATTGTGGATTTTTTGGCCTGATAAATATTGAGTTTAATCATGTCTAGTTTACCCAGCATAGCATTCTGAATGCAATAGCACCATTCTGTATCTCTGATAAGGATTTCTGTGACATTTTGAGCCAGGTGCTCTAATTCCTTCAGGATTCTAAACAATTCTCTAGGCTGAGATTGTGCCAGATTAATTCTATTGTTGAGCGAAGACTTTTTGGCCAATATGACAGCTAGCTTGGAGCTATTCTTGGAGGGACTGAAAGTCTTGTTGATTATAGAGTAAAGGACATTAAAATTGCCCCACAACATTGAATCCACAAATAAATGTGCTTTCAAGTCTGTAAAGAATGTCTTTCATTTGTCATTAGATATAAGGGTTACTAGATGGCCAAAACCCCTGCCCTTGACTAAGAGAAACTGCCTAGCCACATCAGCAATATCTTGTTTAAAACATGGAAACATGTTTGTTGATTCAAATAGCTGCCCACCTTTTCTTCTCACCTTCTGTGCCAAAGATCTAATGAGGAAAAGGTCTGTTGCACAGCCTAGACCCATCATAATGGAGTATGTGAGGCTGTAATGTTTTTCTCCTACCCCCAATGTGGATTAGTTGCAGCGCGTGCTTTAGTTTAGGAGTTACAAGCCTATTTGTAAGTGAAGTGAGACTTTGTTAATGAGAGCCAGCAGTTTTAAACTTAGTTTCCGGTCTTTTGCTTTAAGATTTTGGAGAAGGTGTTTTGAAGCAGGTATTAATCTCATGGATGCTACAAGCTTCAACTAAGGCAAATTAGTTGAATGGAATGGTTTAATACAAGTATTTAGATGGTCAAGGATGAGCCAAATGGTAAATTGAGTGACAGTTTTGAGCAATTAACATTTTGATTTAGAAGGCTGATGATGTCTTTAAAGTAAAACATTACATTTTCACACAGGTGTTTGGATGGGTCAGCCTTTAGCTACAGAGGGACGATCAGTAACAATTGATCTTGATGCGTCACTTGCTCCAATGATGCAAGCATTTAGTAATCAATGTTTTGTTCAGCTCTGACACAAATGTGCTTGTAGGCGCTTGTATGTACCTTGTGTTTTTGAATTTCCTTCCAGGAGGCATGATTAGTTCCATGCTAACTGAAATAGTTGTTTGGAAGTTTGTTCTAAGGTTATGGTTTAGGAATTGTGCAACTTTGTCAAAGACAAAGGGCCTACGTTACTAGGGCTTAAATGTGTTCCAGAATCTCAGAGCAATTGATCATGAGGTATTCTTCAGAGATCTGAGATGCTTTAGCAAAAGAGTTACAATGAATATTCTTAAGGTTTCTGTAAGGAGGGGGAGGGGTAATTGTTTGGGTAAAGTTTTGGTTTTGGAATTAAGTTCTTAGATGATGATGAAAGTGATAAGCTTCTTGATAAACCACAAGGGTGAAGAGTTACTGGTGATTCTGGTTTCAGGGATCGGGGAGAACTTGAGGTCAAGTCAGTGGTATTGATTGTAAACTGTCCTGTTATCAAACTGGGTAAAACCTAGGTTATCTTGGTCATTATCAAAGGTTGTTTAGGGGGTTTTATTACAGGTTTCAGTAGGGTGTTAGGGCATCCCTCTCTCTCACATTGATATAGCATTTTCCATCCTAATCTTATCCCCGGGTTGGTAGGTAGAGAATGTCGACCCCTACTGTCTGGTTTCTAGATGGTTGGTCGTGGTTGCGTAAAGGTCGCTATGTAAATCAGAAACAACTTTAAAGTCAGAGATGGCTTTCTGTCTAACAACACACATAAATAATCAATGGTTGAACACTTCAATGTCCCCAGAATGTAATAGCATTCACTGCCCTTAAACTCCATTGCAAACCATATAGAGAGACTCAACCACCAGTATTCGTTTTACAGTTGATCAAATCAGACAGGCCTACTTTAAAGGAGGACTCCACAGTAAGGTCAAAAGTGGTTCTGCTGGAACATTAAAATCCCCACCAATGATAATCCAATGTGGGCCACCATAATCAATTTCAATGATATCCTTTATTGCTTTGTTTAACTTGCAGAGTAGCAAATCTCTGCTAGACCCATTCTAGCAATTGTAGAAATGAATTCAAAACATTGAGTCACCCTGCCAATTAGAAATTGAAAGTATTAACCTCTTAAGTACCAATTACGTTTGCAGTGCCAAGGACGAGATACCACGTCCTTTTTAGAACTGCACTTTGTGAATCACACAAAAGTGAAATACAACCCCGGTGCTATGTGAGGAGGAGGTTCCTCCTCACGGCCCGGGGGTTGGATTTCTTTCAGTTTCACGTTTCACATCAGTGTGGGTAATGCACGCTGACATGAAACTGAAAATAATTTTCACTGCATCAGCCATTTTCGGCTGCTGCAGTGAAAATAGAAGGTGAGTGTCCACCTTTCTCTCCCTCGATCTGCAGCATTATTGTGCCGTTCAGATCGAGGGAGGTGTCGTTGGAAAGGGGAGACTCTCCCCTTTCCAACAACACCTTATTTGAAGCATTGCTGGGTGCAGATCTGTGCCCAGCAATCCCACTAGACCACCAGGGATCTCTTGTTGAAGTGGAGGGAGGAGGGGGCTGCTTGCCCTCTCCCCAGCCCCAAAAGCATGGGCAGCACGTTTGCCCCCCCCAGGGGGTGGTTAGGCACATTAATGTGTCCATCTGCCCCTAGGCAAGGAGCAAACAAAATTGGGTGGGGGGGTACACTAGCCCTCCAGGATTTTAATATATTGAAAGGGGGGTGACCACCTCCCCCTTCCCACCCCAAGTGGATGGGGGCACCTCATGTAGCCCTCTCTGGGGGCAGATGTTTGCCTTTAGGAAGGGGTACATGAGATTCCCCGCATCCATTTGGAGTGGGGGGAGGGGGCCACTAGAAATCTTTGCACAGGCCCCTCTCAAGCTTGGGGTAGTACATTTTACCCACCCTTGGGGCAGATGGCCACAGTAATTTCACCATCTGTCCCTAGGAAAGGGGCAAAACAAAACAAAAATAATAAAAATAAGGGTGTTTTGGGTGGGGGTGGGGGGGACACTAAGCCACCAGAGAATGTATGGCATGAAAAGGAGGGTGACCCTCTCCCCCCACCCCAAGTGGATGAGGGAGCACCTCATGTAGCCTTCCCCGGGGGCAGATCTGCCCCTAGGAAAGGGTACATGAGATGCCCCCCATCTATTTGGGGTGGGGGGGCCACCAGAAGTCCTGGTACAGGCCCCCCCAAGCATGGAGCAGTACATTTTGCCACCCCCGGGGGGCAGATGGGCACACTAATGTGCCCATCTATCCCTAGGAAAGGGGCAAAACAAATAAGGCTGTTTTAGGCGGGGGTGTGGGGACACTGAACCACCTGTGAATATATGGAATGAAAAGAGGGGTGGCCCTCTCCCTCCCACCCCAAATGGATGGGGGCATCTCATGTACCCCTTCCTAAAGGCAGACATCTGCCCCCAGAGAGGGCTACATGAGGTGCCCCCCTATTCATTTGGGATGGGGAGTAGATGGCCACCAGAAATCTTGGCTCAGGCCCACCAAACATGGGGCAGTGTGTTTTGCCCACCCTGGTGACACAGTAATGTGGCCATCTGCCCCTAGGGGAGGGGCAAACAAAAAACAAAAACGTTGGTGGGGGCCACCCTAAACCACCAGGGATGGCTTGAAAAGGGGGGCAGTGATTTGAGAGTAGTAGTTATGATTTGTTTTTGCTGAGGTGACGATAGGTAACAAATGTTTTTTGTTGCGTTTGCAGCTTTTTCTACGCAAGCAGCTGCAATGTTATTTGAGTACTGTTTTTTATTATTCTACAGTTAGGGCCCATTGTCAGTGGGGTGGGTGGGATTGGGGCTGGATTGTTGGTGGTGTGGGCAGTCTGGGGAGGTATTTTGGTGGGCTGGGACACAATTGCAGGGTCAGGCCACAAATTGTCCCCCATGCCAGCATACCATTGGTGTTTCCCTGGGAGTGGCTGTCTCCCATGTGGGTTGACCGTCCGCAAGCCCAGGCTGCACCTCTGGCTGTCCTGCGTTACAGATTTCCCCTCTGGGGAGGAATGGGGATCTTGCCGGGGCTCCCCGGAACTGCCGCTGGACTTGGGGACGGTCGACCCACATGGGAGACAAGGTGCCCAAGGACGTAGGCATCACCTCTGACCATCCAGGAGTTCTGGCTGGCCTGCGTTACAGCTTTTCACTCTGGGAAAGGACAGGGACCCTGTTGGTGCTCCCTGGAACTGTTGGTGGGCCTGGGGACGGTAAACCCACATGGGAGACAGCCACCCAAGGCCAGGGAATTCACCCCCCTCCTTCCTGGAGCTCTGGCTGGCCTGCATTACAGCTTCTCCCTCTGGTAAAGGACGGGGATCTTGCCGAGGCTCCCTGGGACTTTTGCTGTGCATGGGGGTGGTTTACCCACATGGGAGATGGATACCCAAGGCCAGGGACATCACCCACGACCATCTTGGAGCTCTGGCTGTGCTGCGTTACAGAATTTCCCTCTGGGAAGGGATGGGGACCCTGCCGGTACTCCCTGGAGCTGCTGCTGTGCTTGGGGATGGTACACCCACATGGTATACAGATGACCAAGTACAGGGACATCACCTTCAACCGTCCTGGAGTTCTGGCTGGGCTGCGTTACAGCTTTTCCCTTCGAGGAGGTATTGGCACACTGCCAGGACTCCCTGGTGGGGAAAAGCTATAACACAGGCCAGCTAGAACTCCAGGACGGTTGGAGGTGAGGTCCCCGGCCATGGGCATCCATTTCCCATGTGGGTGTACCATCCCCAAGCACAGCGGCAGTGCCAGGGAGCCCCTGGCAGGGTCCCCTTGCCTCCCCAGGATAGAATTCTGTAACACATCCAAGCCAGCGCTCCACGATGGGCGGGGGTGATGTCCCTGGCCTTGGGCGGCTGTCTTGCATGTTGTTTGACTGTCCCCAAGCCCAGCAGCAGTTGCAGGGAGCTCCGACAGGGTCCCCAACCTTTCCCAGAGGTTGAAGCTGTAACGCAGGCCAGCCAGAGCTCCACGAAAGTCGAGGGTAATGTCCCTGGCCTTGGGCAGCTGTCTCCCATGTGGGTTGACCATCCCCAAGTGCAGCAGCAGTCCCAGGGAGCCCCGGCAGAGTCCCCATCCCTTTCTGAAGGAAATTCTGTAACGAGCCAAGCCAGATCTCCAGGATTTGTTGAGGGTGATGTCCCTGGCCTTGGGTTGCTGTCTCCCATGTGGGTCGACCGTCCCCAAGTCCAGTGGCAGTTCCGGCAGGGTCCCCATTCTTCCCCGGAGAGAAAGGCTGTAACGCAGGTCTGGCTGGAATGCGTTACAGAATTTACCTCCGGGAACAGAGGTAAAATTTAAGCCGGGCCGATAGCACAGCGAGTAGAGCGCTCGCTTTGACATCTGTGCTGAGCCTGCTGATGCAGATTCGAATCCTGGCAGGGCCAAACTCAGCCTTTCATCCTTCCGAGGTCCATAAATGAGCACCACACACCGTGGGTAATAATAAGCAGCGCTCAGATATCTGAGGGTTTGAAGCGCTATATAAATGCTAAACTATAAAGCAGGGGGACTCTGCCACACCTTGCTGGAACCACCGCTGGGCTTGGGGTCGTTCAACAAACATGGGAGTCAGCCGCCCAAGGCCAGGAATATGACCCCCTACCACACTGGAGCTCTTTTCTTCGGTGGAAAAACACAGAAAGCCCCTTTAGGAAGTGCTTGAGCAGGCTGGCGCTGTAGAGAGGCGGTTTTTCTCTTTTTCCGATGAATCTGGAGATTGCTGTCAGGTGTACTTTTATGGAGGCGATCGCAGGGGGCTCTGGCTGGGTTACGTTACAGCTTCTCCTGCTGGGAAAAGTCCCAGACTCTACAGAGGCTCCCTGGGACTTCGGCTGAGCTTGGGGACGGTCAAACCACATGAGAGACAGCCACCCAAGTCCAGGCACATCCTGAAGCGCTGGCTGGGCTGCGTTACAGAATTTCCCCCTGGGGAGGGAAGGGGACCCTGTCAGGGGCTCTCTGGTGCTGCCTCTGTGCTTGGGGACAGTAGACTCACATGGGAAACAGATGCCCATGGCCGGGGACATCACCTCCAACCGTCCTGGAGTTCATGCTGGCCTGTGTTACAGCTTTTCCCCACCAGGGAGTACCGGCAGTTTGCCAATACCTCCCTGAAGGGAAAAGCTGTGACGCAGCCCAGTCAGAACTCCAGGACGGTTGGAGGTGATGTCCCTTTGCAATCTCCTCCATAAAAGTACACCTGGCAACAATCTTCAGGTTCATCAGATAAAGAGGAAAACCTCCTCTCTACAGCGACACCCTGCTCATGCACTTCCTAAAGGGGCTTTTCTGCCTTTTTCCACCAAAGAAAAGAATACCACCGGTATGGAGCTTTAATCTGGTCCTAGCCACCCTTATGAAACCCTCTTTTGAACATCTCCCTTCGGTGCACATCAAGTTTGTGACCCATAAAGTGGCATTCCTTATCGCTATTACGTGCTCCAGACAAGTCTCTGAACTACAGGCCTTAGTCGTGGACCCTCCATACCTCCGATTTGCAAAGGACAAAGTAATCCTCTCCACCAATCCCCACTTTATCCCGAAAGTGCCATCTGAATTTCACAAAAATGCAACTATCACCTTACCTACGTTCTTCCAGGACGCCAACTCTCCAGCAGAGAGAGCATTGCTCCCTAGATGTAAAAAGGGTGTTAAAATACTACCTGGACAAATTTCTTTAGAGCAGCAAGACCGGTTTTTATCGCTTTTGGAGCCTCAAACAAACGGAAAGCCATCACAAAGCAGGGTATTGTAAGGTGGATATCCTTAGCGATTTCCTTCTACCATGCAAAGGCCAACAGGCTGCTGCAAACTACAGCCAGGGCACATTCTACTAGAGCCACAGTGGCTTCTGCAGCTCTCTGGTCAGGAGTGCCCATCAGACATTTGCCAGGTGGCAACATGGTCATTCACTAGGCACTACTGCCTGCAACAGCAGCACACGTAAGACGTGAAAATGGGACGAGCAGTCCTTTAACAGCTGTTTCAGTATGGTAAGCCCAGCAGCTTCCAGGGTTTTTTGTAATTACGTATGTATACTTCTGGCATGAGTGTAAAATGCAAAGGTTTAAAATCTTTGCTTTCCTGTTTTTTTATCCCCTAGACTGCTACAAAATCTATTCATAGCATGTGAATCCATGAAAGAGTCAATGCTGAAGAAGGGAGTAGTTTCTTAAGTGTAACTCCATTTCTCTAGCATTGGTATCTTTCATGGATTCACATGCGCCCTCCAGGCAAACATCCTCTACAGGGGGTTGTCCTCCAGCTTGCGTGGTTAAAATCTGAGGGGAAGCTGCTGGGCCAGAGCTATACATTCAACGTCCTATTGCTAGGGACTAAAAGCACACACAACAACGTTGATGGGACACTCGAGGTGTCAAAGATTTTCCATAGGAAAAGTACTACGTAAAGTAACGGGGGATTCCCAGCCTGACGACGGGGAATATTCACAGCATGTGAATCCATGAAAGATACCAACGCTGGAGAAATGGAGTTAGAGGTAAGAAACTACTTCTTTCCTCGCTCCGGTCCTCCTTGTTGCCACTTTGGGCTGACATACTGTTGCCCCCGCCCCACTGTCCTTGTCCTCCTCCCAGAGCGCAGCAGTAGTGGAGCTCACGACCTGTTGGGTGCTCTTTGTCCCCTTCGCCTGTACTGGCATTGACACAGGCGCCTGAATAACAACCTTACTCAATTTCTTTTCTACCAATTTCGCTTCCTCCGCCTGATGTCTTTGGGCTGTTTCCCTTTCCCGCTTCTTGATCCTTTTAAAATGGTGTACTATTCTACTCTGTGTCTCTGCCCACCCCTTTGCTTCAATACCCACAATCTTATCTAGCACCTTCTGTACTTCCTTTGGCAAGCCCCGCTTCACAATAAAATAGAAAAATGGAATTGAATGATCCCACGGTCCTCCTGTTTCAGCTCTCCACATCTCTTGCAATTTAAGATTACATTTAGCTGGGTCCTCATCGTTGCTCATAATACACTGCATCAGGGACTGTAAATCAGGGGTATCTGGGAAAGCCCTTCGTAGTGCGTCCCATACCTGGGCCCTAATTCCATTAAACAATGTTCCATTGTGTGCATTATCTCCCAGGGTTATTCTCGGATATCCAGCTCTAACCCACACATCCCTAGCCTGGTCCCTTATTATAGCAACCATCAAACTCTTGATGTCCCCTATTGCCAGGGCCAACCCTGCTGTTTGCTTTTCAAACTCATATATCCACTTGCTCGCTCCTTCTGTGAATGATGGGAGAGCCTTAATCAAATTCTTTTTATCCATCTGGGTCCAGGGCACATACTGTGTCCTCCATGTCCCCTTATGTCCCCTTGTGTCCCCTTATGTATGAGGGGCATTTGAATCTTTGCCCCACCTCCCACACCCTTCTTCATTACTCCTCTCTTCTTTACCAACTACATACGGCCAGCCCTATTCTCAACCTGCCCCCCCATGAACCTTCTACTTGGGGGGTACTGTCAACTGCCTCTTCATCCCTTTCCTCTCCATCACCCTGACCCATATCAAATGGATCATTGTCCTGCTCCCTCACATTGTTTCCTAATGCCGTATTCGCCTGTCCAAGAATCGTCCACTCATCATTGTTTATCTCCTTCTCAACACATACATGCCTTATTCCTTTAGTATCCATCCTAAGCAGGGCCTCCCCTGACCTCCATTCTCCTGACCCTTCTCCCGACACCCCTACATCCCTCACTGCTCTTGAGGATGTCTGTATTATGTTCAATTATGTTAGTAATCCTGCCAACCTATCTTCGAACTCCCTTGACTGGAAACCTGCAGATGCCGATACTTCAGGCGGGTGGATGTATGGAGGTGGGGGAGCTGTAGTGTGTGGGGTTACTGGTGCTGAAAGGGTCCCTACCGCAGTGGGTACAAAGATTGGATTTGTGTACCCTTCTGTGGGACACGCTGCCACAGGAAATAATACCCTGGGTTCCGCTAGCGCCCCACCCTCTTCTTCTCCCCTCCAGCAGCTTTTATCTTTCTGGATCTGTACCCCCGCTCGGTCCCCTTGGTCTTCTGCATCTTCAAACATGCGCCAGAGGTCTAAGATTTCTTTTCTCTTCTGTAGCTATTTTCCCTTATACTTAGCTACTAAAAATGTGGACATGTGTTCCAAGACACTCTTATTGTGGGAGCCCTACTCTGGCCACGGTCAGGGCATCCCCACTCCTCCTGTCTCTGGGATCCACTGCTGATGGTATTTTTCCACCCTGTCACAATATAGTGGCAGTGCCATGTACATATACTCTATTGGTGTTACTTCCTCCATGCTAGTGATGTCTATCTCTTACTGACCCCGCAAAGTGCCGTTAATGCGCCGAGCACGCTGCCGCTTGCTTGTGACAAAAAAGAAAACCAACCCCCACCCTTTTTTGTCCCACTTCCGTGTGCACACACACCACTCCACCAAACCATCCAATGCCACAGCACGCCGCCACACACACAATTACCGCCCCTTCTAGGGCCTGTTCTTTAGCCAATAGAACACAAATGCAATACACTAAAATAACAACCACTACTTGTTCCAGGTCTTCTCATTATATGAGACTACTACTTTTATTTCTGTTTTCCTCCTTTAAATAATATAATTTATCGTTGTACCACCTTCCCTCCCCTTCCGAGGAGGGGCTCCCTGCCTTACCTTTGCCTTACCTTATAATATCTTACCAGCACAAACACCAATATGAAATAACACAAACCATGCCCACGTCACTCTCCACGTGCTCACACCTCTTACACTTCCTCAAACATCAGCCCCTACTTGTTAACGCTTACAAGAGTCTCCTCGCATGTGCCTGCTCACCTGAACTCCTCAGTCACGGGGTTCCAACACCGGCCTGCACTGTCCTCGGAGCTGCGTCCCGCTTCAAAGAGCAGAGAGGACTTCTCTTAAAATGGCTCCTGCTAAACCACTCGGAACATGTGTTTTTTTCGGACTGGTCGTTGTAGGTGGGCGCGGCTCCTTCTGGAGAAGCAGCCTGGAAGTCTCTACAAATACGGGGACGCTGGCATCACGTCTGGGTCACCAATTCCACTCCTGGTGTGCCTCCAACGATCTCTCCATCAACGTCTGTAAAACTGAGATCCTTCCCATCGGGATCCCTGTTCCTTCCTTCTTCGCCTCACTCCTTGGGCTCTCCCCCTGCGCCTTCAACTGAAGCCTGAAACCTCAGAGTCATCTTAGACTCATCTCTTACCTTCCTCCCTCACACTCAGGGCATTGCCAAGAAGTCCCACTTTCAGCTCTTCCTTCTCAAAGGAATTTTACCTTTTCTCACTTTCCCTCAGAGGCTCAATGTGACCCAAGCCCTGGTTCTCTCTAGGCTTGACTACTGCAATAGCCTCCTCCTGAATATACCATCTTCAACTCTGCAAACCCTCCAGCTAATCCAGAATGGGACAGCAAGATTTACCCTTGGCCTTAAACCCAGGGACTGCATCTCTCCTGCACTAAAAAGTCTTCACCGGCTCCCGGTTGCTGAGCGTATTCAATTCAAATGCATCATCCACACGCCTGACTGGGCCCGGGGCCACCCTATCTTCAACTTTATCTCACTAAATAGTCTCCCTCTAGACCACTATGTTCCTCTGGCACCACCTCCCTGTTTGTAAAGCGTTTTGCTAAACAGAGAGTAGGTGGTCATTCACTTTCCTTAGTGGGCTCCCTCCTATGGGATAGCCTCCCCTCTGCGCCGTAATTGGGATCTTCTCAATTTCCTGGAAGTTCCTTAAGACTTTCCTCTTGGCCTCCTCCTTCCCCTCTACTCTCCTCTGCTAATCCCATGCTAATCCCAGAGTTGCTGCAATCGGTGTCCTGGGCCCTTATGCATTCTCGGGGCCCTGACCTCCCAAATCAATTCTGCCCAGCCCCTGTCTATCCACAGCACTTGCATCTGCACACCCTCCGCCCTGGAGGTTCGCACTTACACCTCCCGCGGCCCTAATAGGTGTAGTACTCAACATTCTTAGCACTTCATCTGTGGCTCATCCATGTGCTCTGACTCCCCAGTACTTACCCCCTCTTCCTTCCTCCTTGCTGCACATGCACGTTCTGAATACTCACAAGACATGGTAGGTTCATCCCACCTACCTTTTTTCCCCTCTGCTCTTAAACTATTGTGTTATTAATGTTTTTCCCACCCGGGCTCCCTCCCTGGCCTGTGGGCGCATTGAAACAGTATTTTCTTATTGTTTAAGCGCCTAACAAGCAAACAATAAATACATTGAAAGCAAGTCCCTGAAAGCTCACACCAGAGAATACAACCCGTGGGAAGAAAAGGCCCAAGTCAATCTTGTAAGGTTAACAAGCTTTAATCTCACACGCAGATGAGAGCAACCGCTAAGAACTCTGCTGCTAAGAACGTTCTGCCAAAAAGTAGTACAAGCAGAATCTTATAAAGGAAAACATTGTCATAGATGACGCAATACATACAGTAAAAACCCACGTGGCTGGTTGGTGTGTGCCTACGCATGATCCGCCTGCTCCATAAGAGATGCCAGGTCATTGGTTCCAGCCCAGTCCATCCGTCTTCCATCACGTGGTTGCTGCAGTGATCACATTCTTCTCACGTCGAAGGTCAAGGAACAGATTAACTACACTCCTAACATAATGCAACTTTATCAGTATACTGTGCACCTGACATGCCTTAAGACGGATACTAAGGAGGTTCTGGGGCACTCTAACCTTCACACACACATTTCACTCGCTCCTTTCCGCACCACCCGGCTCCAAGATCTCCACCCTTGTTTTGAACTATAATTTATCCCTGCAGGCACATCCCAATACAAATCATACGATTGTCGCTCAACGATGTGCCCTGTCCGTCCTCTTTGAATATTTCATGATTTGATACTTTGGGGGCGGGGTGAAAGGGGCACCTGGTGCCGTGGAATTCAGGGATCTTACGGTTTAGTCAGTTATATGGACTTATGGCCACCTGGGGATGTGCCGGGTCATGCTTTGGCCAGTGTGAGATGACATGCACACCAAGCAGCGGTCTGTGATCACAACCTTGTAGGGCACATTCCTCTTGAATAAAAAAACACATATTTGCAACACTGTTAGAACAATGAATAGGCATTGTGGCGGTTGGGGGTGTGGGCTATCCTCATGGGAGCTCGGGCATGGCTGGAGATTTCCCTCGTCTCGCAATTTGGGCCTAGTGCAATCAATGCCGCATTTGCTGCGCAGACTTTACCTTCTACCTATGATTACTAATATCTACGCAAAATAGCAATGTTGCTCGCGCCCTGTGCTACACTACGTGGATTGATTATATTTGATTATATTGAAGTGGCGTCCTTTATATCGGGAGGTGGTCCTTTCACTGCCCCCCATGGCCCATCATAGTGCTTCGAATGCATCTCGCCTCACTCTAAAGCGATTAGGTGGGTGGGATGAGGCTGCCCCCTTCCCAACATCAGTTGAATGTCTCATTTATTGAACTTTCACGTGCTAATTCAAGTAAAACAAGTTTATTCGGATATAAAAAAATCCATCAAACGACAAAAAGACAGTGTTATACACATTCAGAAATTGCAAATTCATAAAAAAAGTATCTATACTTCCATAAAAACAGAATCGATAAGCATCCTCAAAAAAACAACATACATTAGGATTAAGTTGCACATAATTTCATATACAGTGTCCCGATAGAAACTAGTGATAAATCAGACAATAATAGAGAGCGAAAACATTTAAAATCGTAACTTCAGATGTTATGAGTTTCACATTACTAACTTAAAGCACCCTGAAGTTTTAATAGGCTGTTTCTAAAATACATCGCTCTTTTCAAAAACATAAGTAGAGCCCAGGCTGTGTAGACCGTATCAGCACTCAAGAGAAACACAAGTGCTTCTTTATAAGAGCGGATCTCTGTCTTCTTGAGGGTGGGAATCAAGGTTGCTCTACGAATGCCTACATAACCTATACAAAAAAAACAATAGATGGGATAGGTCTTCATGGGTATGGCCACAAACCGGGCAGCCCGCGGAATCAGGAAAGCCTTTCCACTTAGAAGTATTCCCTTGCAACCGAAGGGAATCGAACCGTGCCCTCGTTATCAACCACCTGTGATTTTGGACAGGCTCCATGTTAAATACGGTTGTATTCCAGTGGGCCTACTAATACTAATGTGGAATTGACCAGATTTATGGCCATACTCCATAAGTATTCTTTTCCTCACTGCAATCTCTCCCAAAACTGTTTTGTGGTGTGCCCCCTCCCTCTTGGTTATTAATGGGGCAGGCGGAAAAAGGACACTTAGATTGACCTCCCCAAGAATCTTGGAGATGTAAGCAAGCCACGGTATTTTTTGCCATCCACCTCTGCCCAACACAGTTCGAATAATGAAATAGCAGAGAGAGGCATGTTCATTGGCCCACAGCCGAACCCAAAATAAAAGTGGGGCCAACGGCCACTGGTCCTCCCAGAACTCCACACCCAATTCTCTATGCGTTGCTATTCCAGAAGCACAGGACGGGAGCCCCGACAGTTTTTTAAGAAATGTACTCTTTGCTTTGGATTTCGGCCGTATTCTGGAAGCCCCAAATGGGTGCACCATACATAGTGGTTGTCACAGTTTGTACACCATAAATCTCGGTAATGACATTGTCATGATCTCTGCTTCCAAAAGATCAGGACTTGCCCGACTCCCTTGGAAGCAGACCCATAACCCCGGTTCCGAGTGCCAGCCAGTCCCAATTGGGACCTTTTGGACCCTGTCCTGGCGCCAGTGGCACCAGGCTCATAAAGATGCCCAGTCCCAGCGCTGGAAGCGCCGGGCTCATAATGCTTGGGTGGACTTACCTGCAGCAGACCATGCTGCTTACTTACCTGCCAGTTGAACCCCTGATCCTCTTCTGTTTGGGACTACTTTTCCTGTTGGGTGGGGCAGGAGCCACTCCCTAGGTTCAGAACACTGGAACTCTTCTGGAAAGCAGGAACTCTTTTCTTACCCAGGCGTGGCTGTGGAAGGAGACATCTAAGCACTACAGGAGGCTATTTAAACCACACCCGATGGATGAATCTTGCTTTGCGTTATTCTGCATTCTCTGCTGCAGAGTGCTCATCGTGTCTTCTGATCCTGGGCCTAAGGGAACAAAGGCTTACCATCCTGGAATCCAGTCTTCGGCAGCACCTGTAAAGACAAAGAAAGAACAGGTTAGCACTACGGTCTTCAGTGGCAGCGCATCTCTTACCTGGTCCTTCGGCTGTCACCAACGCCTCGCGCTGCATTCCGGCATCTGAAAGACAAAGGCTTACCTACTCTTCGCATGCTCCGGAGGTCTTCGCACTGCATTCCGGCATCTGAAAGACAAAAGCTTACCAGCTCTTCGCATGCTCCGGAGGTCTTCGGCGCTGCATCCCGCATCTGAAAGACAAAAGAAGGTGCGTTTAAAGACATTGGGCAACTTTATTACTCACGTGCCATTACTCCTTCCCACGCCGAATCCAGTGGGTATTCCAGCACCCTTCAGCTTCTCTAAAGCTCCGAACTTGTACCTGCAAGATAAAAGGGACAGTTAGTGCGCATCGTGAAGCAGGCTACAAGCGCTTACTTACGTGCTTCCAGGCGCTTCTATTCCTCACGCGGGTTCGATCCTCAACTCATCAGCCCGCCATCCGCCATCGCCGGAACCCTGCAAAACAAGAGATATCATTACAAAAGACTTTTAAGACATTTGAAGTGCCCAGAACTTACCGTTCGTGCAGTTAACGACGGACAGCAGTCCTCTGAGGTCAAGAGGCCTGCACCCTTATCCAGTGAAGAAACTGGTTACGGCACCCTGCCCCGAGGCAGATGGAGAGCTTGGCGTTCACTTACCTAAGGTGAGGGCGTTAACCTTTGGGGTTCTACAGGAGAAGAGAAAGGGAAGAGGAGAGAGGCACCCAATAACCCCAGTTCATTAATCCCATATTTTCTATCTGCAGACATCTTACTCTTCGAGTCAGACATACAGTGCACAGAGGTCCAGCCCAAAGAGCCAACCGTGTGTTACACATCACCTTTGAAGATACGGCATTCACCCAGTCAAGACCGGCGCCTCTGCGGGAATCAGGTGAGCGTTACAGACATCCAGTCGCTGGCCCCTACACTTTGACATGAATCTGTATAAACCTCCTAGTTGCTGGCTCATCTTTGCAGGTTGTTTAGCCACATGGGCCCTACCATTTAGTGCTTCTGAGAAACTAATTCCCAAATAGTCGAAAACCTTAACTCTGGGTATGATTTCCCCAGCACATAGCATTGGTTTCATGGGCACTGAACGTTTTCTGCCTACACAGGCCATTACTGCTGATTTTTTAGTATTCATTTTTAGGCCCAGGTTACCCATGAATAATGTGTAGGCATTTATCAGAGCCTGTAATGCCCTTGGTGTTCTTGCTAACAGGACTGTGTCATCAGCATAGGCAATACTGGGAAGCCCCTTCCCCCCAAAACCAAAAAGTCAGCCAAAATATCAATGAGGTCCTGTGAGAGGCCATTAATGTAAAGACAAAAACAGGTGGGGGCCAACACACATCCCTGCCTTACACCGCACCCAACCTGAAAGCAGGCCGTACAATGCCCCCCTGGACCACTATGCACACATGTCTCGTTATCTGTGTGTAGGTCAACCAACACCTGCAGGATGTCCCCGGGGCACCCTAACGACCCGAGCACAGCCCAGAGCTTTGCTCTATCTACCTTATCAAAGGGCGTGCTGAGGTCCATGAAAGCCATGTAAACTGCCTCTCCCCGACAAAAAAACTGAATTGGCCACTAGAATGTATAAGTTTAGGCTCTGTTCCATTGTACCTACTACTGGGCGAAACCCAAATTGGATGTCCGAAAGAATCGACTGTTCGCTGATCCATGTTTCTATGCGGGCCAGCAGGATTCTCCCAAAAATTTTGAAGGACGAGTCCAGCTGAGAAATTGGCCTGTACGCGCTGGGGCTGGACATGATCCCTTTTTTAAAAATTGGGAAAAAGATAGCCTTTTTTCAAGAAGGCGGATACTTCCCTGATTTTAAGCAGGCATTGAACGCCACCGTTAAGAGAGGTGCCCACATGTCTATCGGATCTTGAAAAAGATCTGATGGGATCATGTCCGGTCCCGGGGCTCGATTATGTGTTTGGAGCTTGATGGCCTTTTCGGTCACCACCACCTCAAATTTTAGGCAGGACCTAGCAAGGTCTGCGTGGGCCTGGATGTTCTCTGGCCCAAACAGATTAAAGATATGGGTTAGCCATGCCCCTTCTTCCACATGAGTGCCACTGCCCACATTAGACCAGCACCCGTCCGGCCCACCTTTTACAAATGCCCAAAATGCCTTCTGGTCCCCTCTAATAGTGGCATTCAAGAAGCCTTCCCAGGCCACCCCTTCAATCTCGAATTTCCGTCTCTTTAGCTCCTGTTGGTACGCTTTTCTAACTTGGATAATCGCAGTTCTACTGCTGGAAGGATCCTTGAGTGTTGACAGCAAAGTTTTCTTCGTCCTTTTGCAGGCCTCGTCAAACCACCCCCTCTTCGGTGAGTTCCCCTTTGCCATAATGGCTATAGTAAATTTTGTTGTGAGGGCAGCCAACAATTCTACAAATTTATCGACAACTTCCCTCACAGGCAGGCAATCACCCAAAATGTCCATCGGAAGGGGTTCATTCTCGCTAATTGATTTGTAGTGTAGCTCCTCCACTAAGATCGTCCCGCATTTAATTCTTCTTGAGCCAATAGGAACACCCAACAATGGACTGGGAGCAATATCCTTCGAAACCCCTTCCCCCAGCAGACCCTTAAGTGACAAACATTTAGGATAATGGTCACTATGTATGTCCGCCAACACCTCAAAGCTTACAGTACGTTCTCATAGGTTCACAGAGATGCAGAAATAATCTATTGTTGACGAGCCTTGATGGTTGTTAAAGGTCACCTCGCCTGGAATATCCGGGGCTAGGCGGCCATTGACTATTCGAAAGCCCCATTCCAGCAACCAGGAGCTTAATTGCAAACCCTTAGGGCACACTCTCTTGTCCCGCATGCACCGAGCCGGGATGTTCTCTACCAAATCCTCCAGGGGGTCTAAGGTATCCATAGATACACCCCCTCCCATTCTGATGTTGAAATCCCCCCCCCCCAAATGTAGGATATAGTTTTGTTCCTACCCTTGGACAGTAAGTCCTCTATAAACCCCTTAACCTTAGTTAGTCTGTCTAATTCCGAGATATGAGGGCTGTTATAAAAGTTAAAAATGCAAATTTTATCCCCTTTGCTGTTGATAATGTCACCACCTGTAAAAAAATCCATCCCCATTGTAATCACCTTGATCCTACATTCAAGGGCAGCCTTGATCAGGATGCACAAGCCCCCATAATGTCTAACCCTCAGTTTTTTCTTTGCTGGGATTCCGTATGAGATAAAACCGTCGAGGTGTGGGGGTTCTAAAACCCATGTTTCCTGAAGTAGGACCACTGAGTTAGTTTGAAGAAGCTCAATCATCGGCCCTAGGTTCATCTTCCTGGTTGAACCTGCGATGTTCCATGAGAGCAGGCGAAACTCTGGGCTCTTACTTACTGGGCACCCACGGGGTATAGAAGGGGCTTGCAAAGGTTCACAAGCCTCTGCAACCACCTCTTGTCAATCTACATCCTCACAGGAGGTTAAGATCTCAGAGTGGTTATCCAGGGGTATGGGGGCTAAATCATTCCTTTCCATAGCATTACCCTGCCCCCTCTTAGTGGGGATGGTGCTCCAGCCGCCCAGCGATGTACTAATTGGTACCGACCGGCCTGGGGCGCTGTCTTTCTCTACATATCCCCCGCCTGTCCTTCTACCCATCAACTGGCTCCGCGCCTCCTGCCCCCCGCCTCTGACTTAAAAATAGTCCAAAGGAAGAAGTTTGCTTGACAATTTGTTGCCGTTTGGCTTAAGGCCCCGGGCTAAGTTGATGTTCAAAAGATAGTCTGTTATCTGTGCATCTGAGAAGGTTACCACCACACAGTCCCCAATCATATTCTTGGGCCTATTCCCCACCCATCCCACTTGCCTAGCCATGCAGATGATTTTGGGGTCTATTTTGGGCCCCATCAGATTCGAATTTATCCAGTGGGATGACTTGTTGATTAGGGAGAGTGTTGATTAAAAACTCCCATTGGAGAGCCCAGGCAGACCGGTAATGATCCCCACAAAGGGAACCGCTTCCGGCGGTAGATTCAGGATTGATGCAATCCCTTGTCCATGCACTTGCCCTTGTGCAGATGTGGTTTCCTCCAGATTTCCCTTATCCATGTCCCTTATGGGTCCACTCACCACCTTTTGAGCCACTGGGACGACTTCCTGTTCTACTGTGACAACGAAAGCTGATTGCCTGCCTTGTACATCAGTAGCCTTAACACCACTAGAATGATGACCGCCAGTTGAAGATGCAGATGAGGGGCAATAGCAGAGCCTGTCAACCACCCCCCTTTCCTCCACACTGCTAGCCAGGTCACACAGTTTTAGAGAAACTGCCCTAATTGAGTCGTCCATAATTTCCAGAGTATTAAGAACCCCCTCTTTTAACCCCCTCAAGGAGTTCAACAGCAGCTGGAGTGGTTTTAGCTTTTCATCCAGTAAGGCCTCCAGCCACTCTTTATCCCCTTCACTAGCTGTACAGGAGTCCAACATCATAGGGTCCTGTCCTCCTGAACTTTGCTGTTGCTCCTTGGCACCCCCTCCCTAGGGGGAAGGGGGGGCATCGGCGACGGGACTGTCCCCGCTCCAACATTAGCCCCAATCCCATCGCCCCCTGGCTCCAAAGACCTAGCACCAATGTCTTCTACCCCTACACGCTCTCTGCCCAGTGCCTCGCACTGAGGGGCGGCCTCTCTAGAGGCAGCTTCAGCTGCATTCATGCAGCTTACTATTTTATTGGGCATAACGTCCATGTAGGAATCAAGGGATCTTTGGGAACTTTAGGATGTGTTAGTGACTGTTTTGGGAGTTGGTTTAACATTTTTCGTTGGTTTAGTGGTTTTGATGGTCGTAACATGTTTTTTTTTTTTTGCCCCCTTCCCTGGGGCCCTCCTCCCCCAGATCTCCCCTCATCATATATATGCAGTGGGAGAAATATTTTTTAAATGTTAATGTTGGGGGAGAGCCGAGTGGCATGCAAGATGACTGCCCCTTTCGTTTGTTCCAATGGTGCTACGAACTGCTGAGAACCAACCTGTTTCCACTGGTATGCTGGTATGCTGAGGTACAGGTGCCCTTTCTGGGGCTCTGGGTCTTGGCGAGAGTGTTGAAATGAATGGACTGGCTGTCGTAGCTTGGGCCCCCTGGAACTGTGATAACTGGTGAGAGCACAGGTATCTCCAGCCTCTCGCCTCGCTGATGTCCTCGAGTGTGCAGTGAGAGCACCAGAGAGATTTGACGAGAATTGGCTGCAACTGATTGGGATGGACATTCTCTGGAGCATTATGGTGATCTCAGCATAAGCGGGGCTGCTGAGGGCATTCTTCTCCCGGGATCACTGAAGGTATCCAGCTGTGTGAACAGCAAAATGGACCATTTGTAACGCTTTGTAATATCAGCAGAACATAATTTGGAGGCCATTCAAGACTCGGAAGACAAGGCTGCCATGGAAAACCCAGAGCCACAGATCAGCATAATGTAACGGTGACGAGATGTGGGGTGGAGGGAGAAGAGAGAGTATGTCGTGGTAGCCTGGTCCAGCGCAGAAGTAGCACGAACTCCTACCTCCCCTTAGCAGTTTTGGCACCTGGGACTTAAAGCACACAGGGCACTGCAACCACCACGGGGAAAGAGGCTTAGGGTCCACGGATTGAATGGGTACGTGGTAGTAGGATCACCGGATTGAGGGTTAGGGAGAGATTATGGATAGGTAGGGGTCCGTGGGATAAACATGCTTCTGGCCTCTTGCTGACTGCTGATCAGCTGCACCAAAAAATTCTCTCATGCATTCACTCACACAGACATTCACTGCTGGGAACTCTCCTCTCAGTTATGCTCCACTGAGATCAACTCGTATGCTGGACTTCTTGACGCAGATTCAGAAGCCTGCACCCCCCGTGACACTTAACACGTCAGTGCCTTGCACCTTAACACATTATTGCTCACGGACACTTACTGCAGTGCCCTCTGTCCCAACTCTAAAAGTGGTATAGACTCTTGGTGCAGAGCCCTCTACACCGTTCAACACTTGCACATGAGTCTGGCGTTGTGCTGGCCCAGTGCCAGTTACAGTGGCACAGTTAAACAATCAACATAAGATAAAAGCACTTAGCTTCAGTAGTTTGCCTGAAGTCCGGTTTTGTCTCCGGGTCCTGCGGTGCCTTGGAAGACCGTAAGCTGCGTCTGCCAAATGAGAACGTATTAGTTTGCGTATTGTATATAGAACACAATCTCAACCATGCTTAACTCGTATGCATTTTCTCATGCAGTTAGTGACATGCGGTTTTAGGTTCCGTAAGTATCCCCCGCGCCCGAAGCCCAGCTGTGCTTCGGGATCTGTTCAATGAGCTGCTGCCTCCCAGGGCTGAACCCCCCTCGCTGCCATGCAGTTAGTAAGTCTGAGTCGGGAGTTCGGATTCCCTCTAGGAAGGCATTTGGGTTCCCAAACAAGGAATTAGTACTTAACTTTCATGTTGTGGGGCCGTGGTATTTAGGTCTCGGCGAGGGCAGGCCCCGCGTAAGGTTTTGCCTTCTCGGAGCTCTCCAGATTCGTCCGCCCGTGAGGATGTGGAGCGCGTACAGGGTTTCGCTGACCGCGCATGCGCAATCCCGGTTTGCGCATGCGTGCTGCTTTGGGCGTTGTCCTGGGCGTTTCCCCACGTTGATTTCAGGCCCGTGTGCCTGTTTCTTGGTGTGCTGCTCCCGGGGAGGCTGGGTATTGTAGTTTTAAGCCTGCAACCCCCTTCTGCTGCCTCATCAGTCCAGCAGATGCCATTCTTCCCCACCTAGCTTGTCTGCAAAAGGGACAGAGATGGCATCTGCTGAGTAAAGAGGTCCCTGTCCAAGTGGCAGCCACGCTCAGTCCCTGATGTGCTCTGACAGAGTATTGGTGGTAAAAGCATGCTTATGTAAAGAGTCTAATCCACTCTCAGGCTAAAGGGGTCTGTTTCCAAAGACCCAGAAGGCATGGACCTGGGCCTGGTGTCAACTGATGTAGTCGCTGAGTGAGATGACAAAATGGCCACCGCCACAGCCTGAGGAGCTGCCATTTTGAGGCCCTCTGTGGTGGAGTGCATCACAGGCTTTTTTGAGGCCATCAACTGTTTGGCCAATGTCTTTCGAGCTTTCAGTAGTACCTTAGGCCTTTTTAAGAGATCCTCTGTAAAGCCGGTATTTATGGTTTTTGGGATGACCTCTGACCGTTTAGCTCCCTTAGCATGGCCAATGCTTTGATTAGCCCTTTTTTGGGGAGCCCCAGATTTTACTTTAAAGGGGATCCTCAGCTCAGCTGCTTGGCTTCTTTTCGTGGAACCTCTGGGTTGTCCCTGGTACTTTTAATCCCAAGGGGGGATCTCAGATGAGCCTCCACTATACAGTTTAATCCCTGAATGGGGTACTTCAGATGGAACTCCTGTGGCATAAGAGTCAATACGATTCCTCACTACACCAGATAAGCCTGGGAAGGCGTCATCTGGGCGGGGTGCTTTGAAAAGCAAAGTACTCGCCGCACAAAATCTCTTTTCCATGATGAATTCTATCAGGTGGACCGGAGGAGCGGGTTGAAAAACTTCTTCCCACCCGATGAATCTTTTCTCAAGTGCTTGAAACGAGAGGGAATCACAGTAGAAGCAGGAATCCCAGTGATGTTCGGAACCTAGCAATCCAGGGAAAGGTTATGAGGGTCTGCTGCCGCGTACTAATGGCCACTGTTCACACACAATGAGAAACCCTTTCGCTTCCACAAAGGTGGAGGGAAAGGAAACAAATGCATGAGCCAGGCAGAAAGATTAACGAAGGACAAAACGATGCAGGGATAAAAAATGCAGGTGCAGCTTTTGTTTGATCCTGACCGCATGGAAAAAAAGACTGAAGGGCGATGTGCGTGGTGGGGCTCAGGAAGGCAGAGCTGAAACCGCACGCCCTTGCGTACAAATTAAAAAAGGATGATGCTTTTGGTGCTACACAATGCTTCTGTCTCGTCCCTATGGATGGAATATCCCATAGGTATGGAGGAAAGGGGACTCTGGACTAGGTGTGCGTTAGTCTCTATGGTGAGTGACTTTTTATGATTTATTCATTATTTTTCTTTGTTAAAATGTGAATCTAATGGGTTTGGCTGTTCGGATTTAGAAACATTATTCAGCATGCACAACTTCATAAGAGCAATGTGCATGCCAAAAATCTCCAAAATTGAAGCAGACATTTTCGAGGTATGGGAGTCAAAAGTGGGAGTGTGGCTGCGAGTGTGCAGTCTTTGGCAGTCTGTGCATGGCTGAAATGGCGAAATCGCCGGATATTGGGTTCCCACAGGATTTCAATCAGGACCCCAGGGAAGCAGACGAGGGTCGCTTGCTCAGAAGTGCCTTCGCTCGAAACACCTTAATAATTCAAAACCGCGGTGTGAAAAGCCAGCTCCCACACGGTTTGACCCTGTCGTACAAAGCAAACAAAGCGGTGGCTTTACAAACAACTCACGCCTGCCCAAGGCGTACAGACATACTCCAACACTCTACGGAGGAAAACGCTGCCATGCAAATCAGCCCAAAGCGAATAAGTACGGCTGAAGTGGAGGGAGCTCACCAGGTCATACCTGATTCCACGCAGTGGATACAAACGCAGGCCCTTTCAGCGCACCCGCCTGTGTGCCCGCCCGTGCCCTCGCAACTGCAGGCTCCCCCCCAACAGCTCCAAGCCCCGGTGGCCTCTGGAGCGAGGACCGAGTCCTGTGAGCGGGGGGGGGGTGCTTGCCAACCAGTGGCCGGAGATCCTGTAACGACGGCCCATTCCAGACGGAGACAGCTGGCCAAACGGCGTCGCTCGAGCCGAAACAGCCGCGACACATTCAGGGGGCGGAGCCAGGACCCGCCCATCGGCTCTCGGCAGAGGAGGTCATGAGGGAGGAAATCCCAGAAAAAAGGGTGCTCACGCCCCCCAATGAGGAGGCAGGGGGGTCATCAAACCCTCAGGGGTGTCGGGTCCAAGAGATCTCGAGGCAGGGATCAGAGGCTTGCCCGATGCAACTCAGAAATGAACATACACTGCAAATCAAGGCACAAGTGCACTTTAACTTACTTACATCAGCCCCTCCCAGCCAAGACTGTTCCCCCTCTCGGCTCCGGGCAGACAGTGGGGGCCCAGAGAACGACGTTATTGTCCTCCCCACGAACAGCTCAGAAATTACCAACTCTTCACCAGCATACGATGGTGGTGCACCGAATGCAAAAAAACGAGGCAGAACCGACGGGGGGTCTCCGGACACGAGAAAATTGAGTTCACGCTTTAGAAAAGAGCCTCCAAAAAGGAAAAACAAAAAAAAAATTGACCCTGAATCCTCAGGCCGCGAAATTCAAGACAGGCTGCCAAGCAGCAAAAAAAACATGGAACCCTGAATCAATAAAACCTTCAATGGCAAGCCTTTTAACAGACTTCTTTCAGGCCTTTGCTCCAGATTCTAAATCCAGGCAAGAGGACCTCAGAGATGAAGAAATCTTGGAAGCGATAAAATCTTGCCAACCCCCGGATAAACAAAGGAAAACTGGACGGGGCCAAGATGTGCGCCCTCCCGCATCAAGTCTGGAAACGGGCGCCCTAGTTCCGAGCCTACCTCCACGGGCCCATCTCCAGCACCCAAAGAGACGGCTCTCCAATCTCGTCTGGTCCCAGCGCCCGCAACTGAACAGGGTCCAGTGCTCTCCAGACCAGCGATTGAGCACTGTGTCCCGGACAAGGCGGCTTCCTTAGGAACTCCGACAGCAGAATTTCCACCAAGCCCGCGGAGCAGCGAGAAAGGAACACTGAAGCCAAATTCACCAGAAATTATAGTCGTCCCGACACTGCCAGCTACGGGGGGACCACAGCTTACCCAGGAAACGGCGATCCGAGCCCAAGGGTCGGCTGGTGGCCTCATGGGTCAGTCGCCCGACATTCCACTCCAAGAACAACGCCACCAAGTGAAATCAAACCAGCTGGCCTGTCCAAGGCCAGTAGGGGCGCCATCGGTGCTTCTCCCAAAACCCCGACCCCTGAACCGGTCCAGCGGTGGTCCTGCAGAGCCACCACCTACGCTGGTAGTGAGACGCCTCTTAAACGAAAGTTCCGCCTCAACACCAATTCCCAAACAGCGACCCCTGTCAGTGGGCTCTCCAATCGACTCATCAGGCCAAAATAAAAAGGGACCTTCTGTCCATAATGTCAGCAGTCACAATCGCCCTAAACCCCTTCACTAAACTGTATGAAGGCATCAATGAAAATTTAAAGGATCACACCTCGATCCAGGCCTCCATGCTTGCAATAAAGCCTTGAAGCTAAACGCGGACCATGGTACCACAACAGTTGCGCCCTGTCTGACATTAGCCCCAACGGTGAACGTAGTTGAGTCATCAAATCTGTCTCCACAGCAAAGTTTACCATCCTCTAGCTTTGCTCATTGTCAGCCGGAGGGACCAGCTCCTCCAAACTTGCTCAACCACGAGGTCATCGTTATAACAGACGAGACTCAACAAACGGCCCAGCCCCGAATCCCATCGGCGAGGCTAGTGGATGGCTCCTATCCCATCTTCTCAACAACAAGAGCAGAAAAACAGAATCAAGAAGGGAAACCTGCAACCCAAAAAATTCCACCAGCAAAACAATCAGCTATATGTGTTGACAAAAGCTCTACGAATCCCGGAAATCAAATTCAAATGGTGGCTGTGCCAGCAGGAAAGCAAAAAGGAACCGTCTCTTCTCCACGCTCCACAGAAGACTCCTTAGCAGAGAATGATTTAATGGATCTCTCTCAATATATGGACGACCCCCAACCCGCTCGGCTGATCAAGGGGGGGGGTTAGCGACTCTGGAGCCACCCCACCCGATAATCCTGGGCGATCTGGGAAACTTACAGGAGATTCCAACAACCAAAGACGCAGGCAAAGATGACAAAGGGCACACATCATTGACACTGGAGGACCGCAGGAACAATCGCCCTAGACGGCGAGTACGCCCCTCCAACAGCCTGCCAGGTCGTAGAGCAGTGTCATTCGCCTCTCCCCGAGTGAGAGATGCGTCGGGCAGAAACAAAGCGGCCGCCAGTGTATCATCGGTCCAGCACGCGCCAGGGGGGCGCCAGTCAGAACGCCCCGCAAAGAAAGGGGAACACCATGCCTCACCATCTACCTTAAAAGAGCAAAGGGGGGCGCGACAGTCGATCCACTACTTTTCAAGAACAGAGACTTACCGCAAGGAAACCAAAACTTCAATTGTGTCTCCAATAGAGTTGAAACAGCACAGAGACAATAAGGACGACATAATTCTTAACCGAAGAGGGCTACTTGCACTATTCAGTCTGATCCTAAAACTTCGTGACATAAAATCGTCCGATCTAAAGATAGTGGATCCCTACCACACACATGATAGAGCTAAAGTGTATATCTACATCGTTTCCGAGAGAGTGAAAAGGGAAATAGTGCGAGCAAAAGAGGACTTGGACGCTCTAGGATACATCATCAATCCCTAAAGTTCAAATTCAAACCAAAGGGTTTCGGAACATCTTGAGAGAAACTCTGTCAGACAGGAAAAAACCAACGGAAAGGAGAAGGGACGAGAACGTAAAAGAAGCGTGGGACAAGTTCAAACTGGGGACACTCCCAACGCAAAGCCTCAAGACACCTCCGCGCAACACCGGCGGGACAAACCAAGTTTGCTCAAACTGATCAAAACCGTTGAGCGCCAGACAGCTAGGTCCCCCAGGACAATTTGTAAATCACCTGAAGGGGTCTTGACACAGTATTCAGTGCAGAGAACCGGGTCAAGCACGAGAACAACAACACAAGCGGGACCCTCCAAGGCAAAGCAAAGCGACAAACGACAGGGGTTGTGGGCCTGGCTTCCCAAGGTGCTGTCCCAAAAGAACAAATAGCAACCCGCAGGTCGGCTGGAAGGGCCTCCAGATCGTCCGACGGTCGACCACCACGTAACACCCCTCCACTTTTGTTCCTGGAACACCCGCGGCCACTTACATCTCACTTCGACGGGAGATGCAAATCTAGCATCCTTCGATATCATCTGCTTACAAGAGACTTGGTTGGTCCAAACACCTGCGCTGGACGGATATGACATAATTTTGGCCCCAGCCAGCAAAGGGCTTTTGGGTCGCCCGACGTCAGGCCTTTTAACGGCCTACCGGCAGGGAATTGGCCTAAAACACAAGGCTACACTTCTAGCAAACCTTTCGATCTTGGCAGTTCTACTTGAGTGGATTGAAAACTCCCATTCCAGACCTTCGCAAATTGCGATTGTTAACACGTACTGGAATCCGGCTGCTATAAACCCACAATCCTACCTAACGATGATGGAGAACCTGGTGGACGATATTCAAGCAACGCACCAGGTCCTAGCCATCATAATCTGTGGGGATCTAAACATCAAATGTAGTGAGGAAATCATAAAACCGGGCATAGTCTCAAATCGGACGCCAGCAGCAAAAAGAGGGCACCTTTGGGCGTCCCTAATGTCCTCAAGAAACCTGGTAAACCTGAACTCGGTCTTCCCAACTGTACATCGTCTGCCAACTTGGGAACAGGGTCTCCTTAACGCTACTATCGACTACATTTATACATCAAGACAACTTTTGGGAAAGGTCAAAGCATACGAAGTACGCAAAACAACAGCCAGCGACCACAATCAGTTTACGATGTCACTGGCTTCCCGCTTTTCACAGCCCGAGCCATATGTTCTGGCAGTGGAAACAAACCAGCGCGGAAATCGACTGAACCTGACAGCACGTGCAGTTGCAGCCCTGCAGGCTAAATATGTCCAGAAGGAGAACACCGAGAGCATTGAAAATCTGGATTATGTTCCTCTACTGGTACAATACAGGTCGAAAACTACCCAGCAGTCTTCCTCGAGCATTCAACCTAAATACTCTTACAATGCTGCTCTTGTGGCCAAAAGGCGTGACTTTCGCAGGTTGAAGAGACAGCTGGGAAACCAGCCCCAAAACAAAGACCAACTAAGGGTGGCAACAGTATCCTACAAAAACTGGGTAAAAAATCACCGCCACCGGCTTTATCAGCAGGATGCGGAATGCATGTTAAAAGCCATCTGCGGAAACAAGGCAAAGGGGTTCTGGTCATTGTTAAAATCTCCGGCCCCTTCATTCAACAATTTAACAATCAACGCCATAGCCGAGCAAAAATGGATCTCTCACTTCGCCACAGTTTTCCAAGCACCGGCAACAACTTCCCCAGCAAGAGAGGCCGCAATGGGGGACAATCAGTCGGCCACGGACTGGCTAAAACTGGACGATCAAGCTGAAATCGGAGACCAAATCAAAAAATTAAAGACCTCAAGAGCTGCGGGCCCTGATGGCATCTCTAACATAGACTTGAAAGCAAACCCAGTTGAATGGGCTTCGATGATCGCGTCGATCTTCACAAAATGTGCGGCGCAGAAAGCCCTGCCGCAGTCATGGACCAAATCCATCATCGTCCCGATCTATAAGAAAGGCGACATCACAGATCCGCTAAACTATCGTCCCATCGCATTGCTAGATTGTATTGGCAAAGTCTATGGGAGCCTGCTCCTGAAACGATTTCAAGCTTGGGCAGAGTTGGCACCGTGCAACGACAAGTTCCAAACTGGATTCAAAAAGAAGATGGGTACGGCGGCGAACATTCTAACCATCAGTACCCTAAAAAGTAAGGTCTGGGAAGGGAAACCTCGAATTTTCGTTGTTTTCATCGACCTCTCCCAGGCCTTTGACTTAGTGGACTGGAACCGACTATGGCAAAAACTGGAAGGGTGGAGTTGCCCCCAGGAGCTTTTACAGCCAATTAGAGCCCTACACTCGGACATCACCTTAAGGGTCCGACTGTCACAAAGGGGGAATTTATCAGGAGAAATTTCGACTGAACGGGGGGTAAAACAAGGCTGCCCCATGGCTCCAGCACTGTGTCTGGCCTATATCGGTGACCTTGGGTCATCAGAAGATCTGACACGCACTTTTCCTCCAAGTTGCAGAGGTGAAAATAAGCCATCTACTGTATGCCGATGATCTCATCTTACTGGACCAGACACAGATCGGCCTCCAGTGACAGCTTTCTAACCTTCTCGTTTACATGCAGGAAAACAACTTAAGAATAAATAAAGAAAAAACAAAAATTCTGATAATGGCAGCTGGGCACAAAAAAAACATCGACAAATTCACATGGCGCTTGGAGGAGCACGAGATCGAAAGGGTTACCGAATATAAATACTTGGGTGTACCAATTGACAGCTCGAGACTCGAGACCTCTATGCAGGCATCTCTCCTCAACAAAACCAAGAAGCTGGCTTCTCAAGGAAAGGCAATCGACATCAAATTTGGAAAATTCTCCTGTATCCCAGTACTAGAATTTTACAGAAAAAAAGTCGTGCCGTCTATCACCTATGGGGCTGAAGCCATGCCATTGATTCCAGCAAAAACTTGGCAATATCTTGAAGGCCTGTTTTGGAAGTCGGTGTTGGGCCTGCCAAAATCTACATCCACCGCCGCAATTCGCCGCGAGTTGAGCCTCCTGTCTCTAAAGACAACGGTAAATATCAACACACTCAGGCTATACAGGAAATGTATAACGGACGACAGTGATCACATCTATGGTCTCCTCAACAAAGAAATCCACTCTGGTAAGGTGAAGATGCTGACAGACTGGAAAGATTTCAACAAGGCCCAACTGGAGTCGGTGGAGTGTTCGGACTTAGATCTCAGCACCAATCCCACGAGAGTCTACCAGAAACTAAAAGACCTAGACTGGATCCAAACTCAAGATACAGCATTTAAGAACAAACTTCTTCTTCACCTTCCCCCATGTGTCAACAAACTCAACGAGCCGATGAAATACCTGCAAAAATTCCCCAGCAGGGGGGCTCGAAACGCGCTATTGAGAATAAGACTGAATCTGCTAGAGACCAACGAAATCAGGCACATCAGAGGACTAGTGGACTCAAGCAAATGCCGCCTGTGCGGAGCGGAGACTGAATCAATCAGACACCTGCTGCTGGTCTGTCCAAAGACTGTAACTCTGAGAGCATCCTACTTCAAACACCTAACCGGGGACGACAGAGGGTGGGACGAAGACACCTGGTGGCCAAGACCCGATGGGAGGAGACCGCACATCGTGGCTCCTAGCAACCACAAAAATCTTGGAACACACCATGAAATTGCTAACAGCCGGAGGGGCCCACCCTGAGTAGTAGCAGTGACCCTGATTCTCTCTTTTTCTTTTTCGCAGCAACTTGTCTTTGTAAAGTTCGCTTATGGAACATATACAAATAAAAGAGAAAAAAAAAAAAGTGGTATTTTTTTTTTCTCCAGCATTTATGGAAATCGCAGCGAAAATAAAACTGTTTTTTGCAGAAACCATTTTGGGCATGAAAACGTTGATGAAACTGAGCCAAATTTGGCATACGTGTTCAATTTTGCCAGCTCTGTTGCATCCCAAATACGGTGTACTTTCATGGACAGGATCAAAGGGTTATAGAGGGAAACGTGTTTTAATTTAAAGTGGCATGTTATCGTAACTACTTGCCTATGGATGATTGTTGTTGGGTGCGCTGTCTGCAAGCAAATTGCACACAGGCATCCTGTATATATCGGGTAGAATACGGGCTAATTTAAAGGTTGCTACCTTTGGGTTGCCATTTTGGATGCATGAAAAGTCATTGTTAATGAGGCATTTGCCATAGCTAAAATGGTTGTCAACTATCAGAGTCCTGTTGTGTTGGAGGACGATATTGGACTACTTTTACCCAGCATTTCTAGAGAACATATAAGGGTGATAAGTGATAATGTTGCTAGGTTGTCCACGTTTATTGAGGCAATGAGATATGGCGAGTGCTTCAAGTGAAACCCGTTAGCTTTGAGATTGTTGAAATTGCCTCATTTTAAAATGCCCTTATATTTAGCTGGGCTATTAGCTGTCACTTGCGACACCTAAAAGCCAAAACTATTGCATAGAGTACAGATAGGGAGGAATGACATATGAAGAGGGACACACAGCCTGTAGGTTTTGTTTGGTTATTTGCCCACCCATGGCCACTCCGTTGTTGCCCCTTCTCGCCCAAAACACCTACTCATAGGAACTCTTTCAGCTTGCTTTAATGAATCCTTACCATCAAACTTTGCACTCAAAGTGCCTGCCAGTGTTTTTTCAAAGCAGTCTGCTGAGAGTTAATGACTTGATTGGAGTTGCAAACCCTCTACTGGTGTGATAAAAATGTCAACTTGGTGTCAAATTGGCCTGCCTTCAGCCACTCGGTTTATAAGTACTATGTGTGTCCTTCATTGAAGTCCTGTTGAAAACAAGCATTGTGAAAGCTCACCATTTTAGCCTGTGTATAAGTACTAGGTATTTGCCAGACTCTGCTAGTAGATGCCTAGATACTCGTACTATTTTGCAACTGCTAGCATCAATGGCCAGTAAATACGACAATGGCAGTGCCCGGCAAGTGCCTTTGCCATGCCTACACAAAAGCCCAAACTGTTGGTTTTGCCAATGCTTGTTGGTGTTGTATTGTAGTTTATTGTACTTGTTTGTTACATTTACATCATTAAGACTGCCTCTTGCTAATCATGCTTGATTTCAGTATGGCGGCACATTGGGAGAAGAGAATGTTTGTGTCTGCGGAGCCATCTAGTTCACACAGTTGCAACATCTGATGCTTGCAAAACAGTCCTGCATCAATCAAACAATTGGAATCTGTAAGAGTGGGCCGTACACCTCTCCACTTGCTAAAATCCCTGCATAATTGCCATCAACACTGTTTTGCCATCTACCATAGGTTTGCACCATCTGCAGTCCTAGTATATTCGCCCTTTATTGCTTATTTGCACTTCCTACTTAGCACCTAAATGCATAGTTTTGTCCCAGTTATCAGTTAACTTTTCTCAAATGCTACTGATCTTCTCCTTTTTATGTGGACACCCCTACTCCTATACGTTAGCTGGTCCCATCTCTTTGTGGCAACCCATCCCCCTCTGCCAGTCTGCTATAGTCGGGATTCTGGTTTCATCCATCTTTCTGCTATGGCTCTTTGAGCTATTATGCATGCTATGTTGAAGAATATCTTTGGTGTCTATTTTTAGGTTACAGCTGCGCTGGTCTCTCCAGTACCCCTTCCACACCTCCCTTGGCACTTTCTCCCAGTACCTTCTTATCCCTGGGCAGTTCCATGCCATATGAAGAATGTACCTTTGTGTATACTACACTTGGGGCACTCATTGTCATCACCTCTGCCCATCGTTTCCAGCCTGTCCTCGGAGTAGTAGACCCTATGTAGGTATTTAAATTATATCAGTGTCAACCTAGCCACTATAGCTACCTCCCTGGGGCATTGGAGTGCATCCCTCCATTCCTGGACGTCAATGTCCCACGCATTCCTTTCCCATCCACATTTCAATTCCTCTAGCTATCGCGTGATGTGAAGTGACAGCGCCCTGTAGGGGTCGATACCTGCTTAGTTTCAATTTCAGCATCTAGTGCATTTCTTTCTATGGGCGAGTCCGACAGAATTCCATCTCCTTTCCTGCTGTATAGTGCAAATGGGTGTCTAAGTTGTAGATATCTGTAATGGTCCTGTCTGCTAAACCCCCATTGCGCTTACATTTCTTGAAAGCTTGTATGTTCGGTGTCCTCATTACTTCCCTCACCATTTTAATTCCTTTGCTCTTCCACTTGTAAAGAGAACAGTAAGCCAAAACCATAACAACTGACATGGAGCTCTCTGCGCCCCAAGAAGGTACAGGTTATATAGCGGAAAACCTCAAATCTGCATACATAGGTTTCAATGTCATCCCACCACCCTCATTGGCTACCACCTATAGAACATGCTAATACCCCGGTCCTTGGTCACACCTTATCTAAACCCATTCCCAAAGACATGTGACCCACTAAATCATCACTATTAAATCCAGGTTCAGGATTGGCTAGTGAGGCTATTGACACACTTATAAATCGTGACCGTCACGTGATGTGCACTCCTCCAGTCCAGACACAATCAAAGTAAACGGGCGAGTCCAACTCTGCCTCAGTAAGACAACAGGCCTTCTCATTGTACCAGACACTGCAGCACACACAAGTTGCACCCCTGACCTTGTACTAAATTGATTGGCAACACCTCTGCTCCTCCTATCCCAAATCACAAAAAGTTCAAGACATGGTTACTCTCTTATCTCCTTCAAACCACAAGTGCCCATTAATGACGTGACCAGGGCACTGCTCTTGAGTATGAATTTCAGGGATTTATTTATTTTGGTTGTGCGTCTACATGTAATTCAAATAGGATTGACCGCTCATTGGGGAGGGCAGTAGTGCTCTAAATCTTTGCCTGGGCTGTTGGCATCCCAAAACCTTGTGCCCTGCTCTCATGAATTGGTCCTTCAAAGGGCGCATCCCTATCTGCCCTTCCTTCAGCTAACATTCGGTTCTCATCACGTTCAGACCTTGCTGGTGGATATAATTCACGTTTATCGGTGTGTCACGGGTGTCTCTGACCTCGGCTTCTCTGCTGGGGGGACGGAAAAGGGATTTGTCTAGGGACTAAGCTAAACAGAGCTGCAGCTCAACAACAAGGCCTGCGTTCTATTCTGTTCATTGTGTACTGGGCCTTAAAATCCAATATGGCAACACTCCTGCCATTTTAACATACCGCCCTCGCTCCTAACACAGTATCTTTCTGACTCGATCTTCCACCTGCTTCAGCTCTTTGCTGGCATCTCACTAAAGAACATAACTTTGTATACAACTACTAAACACTGCTTATACACTGCCCTATCTATAAGCCCTGCAACATAACATATTTGTTGCTCCTTCTGTGTTGATATGTGTGGGTATCTAATATGTGTCAAAACTAACCACAAGTGTGAACGTGCGCCTTCTGCCACGCACACCTTACCCAGCTCACACTGCGGTACGTGCTAATAGGTTTTTCTCAGCCTAAACCTTTTTTCTTTGCTGCAACGTGGTAAGTGTATCCCAACACACTCAGGTACGGTATTCCTTTAATTCTTCTGTTTTCCCACAGCCTGACCGCCATTGTGAGTCATTTGTCCCATCCCAAGTGCCTTCAGGGCTTGATTGCATGTGATCCCCACTTCCTATGTAGTTGAAGGAACTTGTTCTTGTGGCTTTCCATGTAAGAGTTTCTCCCTTTCACTTCTTCCGAGAAGCACCGACTCTGTCTCAGGGAGTCCTTGCCCACCAGATATACCCATCGATTCACTATAGCTATATGTGAGGCCCAGTAATACACTTTGAGGTTTGGAAGGCCCAGTCCCCCCTCGCACTGCGAGATGTAAAACGTCTACAGTTTGACTCTTTGCGTCTTTTGTTCCCATAGGAACCCCTGCAGTGTTTTATTGAGTCTATCAAAGTCGGCAAGCTTTATTGCTCTTGGGGTGTGTTGGATCATATGCAGTAATCTGGGATGGGTCACTATTTTGTGCAGAGCTACCCTCCCCATTAGTTACATGCTTGAGGGTCGTCTACTGCCTGGTATCCTTTTCGATTTGTTTGATTGCCGGGTTGAGGTTGTGTTCGCTAAACAGGTTTTCATCCATTTGCACAAACATCCCTAAGTACCTGAATCCCTCGTAACTCGTTTTTAGCGGTGGGTCTCCTTTTTGGTCTCCCTCACCCACTCCATGGGGAAATGGATAGATTTTTCCAAATGTATTCTAAGGCCCGAATATAGTCCAAATGCTTTTGGAATGGCCATAGCCCCTGGTGTAGAGCGTACAGGGTTTGGCTGATAAAATAGGATACCATCTATGTATAGTGATATTTGATCCTACTTACCATCAGGCCAGCGGTAGCCCGTCAGTTCTGAGTCTCGCCTGAACCATTCCAGCAGTGGCTCTAAAGCTATTGCAAAGAGCATGGGTGATAGTGGACATCCTTGCCTGGTACCTCGCTCCAAGGTGAATTTTTCGGACAACATGCTGTTTAATTTGACTCAAGCTGTTAGGCTGTTATAAAAAATTGCAACCCAGCCAATAAAGCCTTCCCCACCTTCCATTTTCCTAAGTACTGCGAATATATTCTCCCATTCAGTTGAATATTTCTCTAGCACGGATGGCATCTGAAATGTGCGACTTCACCATCGATTCTAGCGCTCTGTGTTGGAGCCACTCATTAGGTGTAAAGCTCAGTCTGCCCCTCGCTTCATGGAATGATAGGCATGCAGTCTTGTTATATATGTCCATGATCCGACTTTTTGCCAGTCAGATTCTTTTTTTTTTTTAAACAACTTTATTTAAAATCGGTTTCAGGATCGAAGACATACAGTGTTAGGACATGATATTAGCAATGCATCTTGGTAAGTAGGTATTGAACCCCACCGCCACCCCTTGTTGTACTGCATTGCCTTGGAGTCCCTTGAAATGATGTGCTGCTTGGAGCCATTACTGGGGGCGCAGGAAGAGCTTCGCCAGGCACAGTTGGAAAGTCAGCATTGGGAAGGCATGATCATACTCCAAGTCTGAGACCAAAGTATCAGTGAACCGGTGAAATGCTCCCTCTTTGGCCACTGTGACTTTCTCCTCAATGAGGATATCCCATACCTTGACCCACCACATTATTTACTTATTTATTTAGTCACATTTATAGAGCGTGCAGCAGCCCTGAGGCGGCATGGCGCTGTTACAGACACCGTTGCTGCTGACAGAAGAAAAAAATACTTAGTTAAATGACAAATAATGGCAAAAGGACAGAGACATAGGCAGAATGGGGAAGGCAGGGTAGAGGGGGAAGCAGGGGGGCAGTTAGTTGAACAATGTAGTTTTGAGTGTTTTGCAGAAGGCTGTGAGGGAGGTTTCTCCTCTGTCTGCATTGGGTAGGGAATTCCAAGGTTTGGGAGCCAAGGGTGGAAAACCGATACCACCTGCATTTGCTCTTTTGATTGGCGATATGTGCAGTTGGTTGGCATATTGACTTCTTCTGGGACGATAGGAGGTGTCCCTGGTGATAGTTTCATATAGGTAGGGTGGGGCTGTGAGGCCGAGGCATTTGTGGCTTAAGGTGAGGGTTTTAAAATTGCTCCTCCTTCAATTGGAGCCATTGGGCGGCTTGTCTAGCCTGTATGGCGTGGTCTCTTTTGGGAATGCCGAGGGCTGCTCTAAGCTCGTTGTTTTGGACTATTTGGAGCCTGTTTAGATTTTTGGCCGAGGTGCCTGCAAGGAGAGCATTGCAATAATCCAATTTAGCTCCAATAGTGGCTCGGGCGATGGATACACAGTTTTGGCTGGTTAGGAAAGGTTTTATGGCATTTATTAGTTTGGTGTTATGGGCGAAGGCAGAGGCAATGGCACCAACCTAACGAGTCATTGTGAGGGTGGAGTCTAAGTAGACCCCACGGGTCTTTACAGAGGAGGAGACAGGGATGATGGTGTTGTCGACGGTAAAGTTGCTGTATGTACGTGTTTAGGCAGTAATTCTTTAGGGCCTAGGAGGATGATCTGTTTTATCGCCATTTAGGCACAGTCCATTGGCTGCCATCTAGGCTTGGATGGTTGCATAGATTTGCAGGAGGGCTGCTGTGTCTTGGTCGTAGAATCCAGTGAGAGGGAGGAGTACTTGCGTATCGTCGGCATAGTTCGTATAGGCTATGCTGACGTAGTCAAGTTTGTCGAAGAGTGGCTTTGTAAACAGGTTGTAAAGGGTAGGCACAGTGCAGGATCCCTGGGGGACTCCGCAGTGGATGGTGGTGGGAGCCGCTTTACCCTTGTCAGAGTAGACCTTCATGGCTCGGCCTTCTAGGAAGGATGTTATTCAAGAAGAGGCCCGTTTGGAAAAATGAGCCGCGTTGGAGAGGTGTGAGGTAAGGATGTTATGATCAACAAGATCAAACGCAGCCGAGAGATCCAAGAGTAACAGGAGGGCTGGTTTGCCATTGTCCATTATATCCGTGATTTGGTTTTTAAGGTCCAGGAGGGCGGTTTCTGTGCCATGGCCTTTGCGGAAACCTGATTGCCTTTTACCTAGGATGGCATTGGATTCCAGGTAGTGTTGGATCTGGCAGTGGGCTGCTTTATCTAAGATCTTAAGGAGGAAAGGGACAATGGCGTTGGGCCGGTAATTAATGGGACACGAGGGATCAAGGTTCGGTTTTTTTTATGAGGGGGCGGACCCCCGCCTCTTTTAGGCTGTGTGATACAGTTCCTGTGGCGGAAGAGGTATTGATGAAAGCTGTGATGATCGGGTTCAGTGCGTCAGCGCAGTCTTTAATGATGGATGGAGGGCAAATGTCTCCTTTACAGGTGGAGGCTTTGAAGTGCTGGAGGAGATCTGAGACTTTTGATTCTGTGACGTCTCTAAAGGAGAAGAGAGAGGTGGAAGGATTATGAGGGGGGTGATATGCACAGGCTGCTAGTCTTGCTTGGGTAGAGCTTTACGTTGTGATTGAATTTTATCTTAGAGGGGTTTGATTTTGTTTAGGAAGGCTGCCTGTATGCTGGAGCACCAAGCTTCGTCTTTAATGATGTCATCAGGAGTGGTGGAAGGGGTGATGAGATCTTTGAAAATTGAGAACATTTCCTTGGATTTGGAGTTGGCCGTGGTGATCCGTAGGTTGAAGGATTCAGATTTAGCTTTGAATATAGCTTTTTTGTATAGCTATGTGTTACGCTCACCTGATTCCCACGGCGGCGTCGATCTGGACTGGCCCGCTGTTGCTTCCACCAGAGTAACACGTAGAGCCGAGATGACAGACTGGACAGACCCACTTAGCTTTGTTTGTTGGACTTGTACGAATATCTTTCTGCAGTGGAGAAGGGGAATTAACCTCCCGTAATCTGAGCGTTAACCCGCCTTCCCACTCCCCTTGTCAGCCCACAGAACACTCCTGAAGTTCCCTCTTAATCTCACCTGATGATTTGGAAAGATGAGCTCTCTATCCTGCGTCGAGTGCAGGGGCGCGTAGACGACCAGTTACTTCACTGGCGTGGAGGAATTGGCGAGTTCCAGTATTGACTCTAAGTCCAATCGTTTGTAAGAGTTCAAAAGTCTGATCTTCACTCTGCCAGATTCCTTGCAGGTTGCAGATTTAAACCACTACAAGAGTTCCAAGTGGCAATTGGTAAGATCCTGGTAAGTCTATTGTAGTTCTCCCCTTTGGGGCCGGGGTACAGCGATGATGCAGAATTAACTGCGCCGACCCGAAATGAGGTGAGTACCCCCCTGTGGTAAATCAGGTAAGTCTTTGGGGTTAGGTTGTATTGTCCTTGTTTTCCCCTTAGGGGTCGGGGTGCGGCGGTGATGCAGGATTGACTGCGCCGACCCGAGATTAGGTGAGTACCCCCTGTGGTAATCAGGTAAGTCTTTGGGGGTGGTTTGTATTGCCCTTGCTCACCTATTTGTTCTTGTCTCCCCAGGTGTTGAAGTATGGCCTGGAGATGCTGGGTTTGCGATGGAGTAAAGGAATGCAGCCCCGGATGGTGAGTTCAGCGCGGCGCTGCGAGGCACTGTGAAGGCTTCTCTCTTCCAGATCGACGATGTGCTGGATCAAGGATACAGGTAAGGGTTTTGTTCTGATCTCTTCTCCTTCTCCTTTTCTTGTTCCAGGTGTTCCAGGGCTGAAGCGGGCGTGGCTGAAGACTGGAGCTGCTGAAGACACGGTGAGCGTTACGCTGCAGCACGCAGAATAACGCGAAGCATGTGTGGCTCTCCGGGTGTGGCCTAAATAGCCTTGGAAGAAGTTCCAGGTAAGTATTCTTCCACAGCCCCACCCGAGAGGAAAGGAGTCCCTGAGGCAAAATAGTCCCTCTAAGCCTCATTTGGCTTGTGGCTTCGTGCAGCATGGTCTGCATCAGGTAGGTATGCAGCATGGTCTGCATCAGGTAAGTTTTCTGTAATGAGCCTGGCGCCCATGGCGCCAGGACTGACTTTATTCTTATGAGCCTGGCGCTATAGGCGCCAGGACTGTAGCCAAATAGCCCCTAACTGGGGTTTTTGGGCATGCTTCAAGTGGCATGATGCCTGCTTCCGGGGTTGCTGGGCCTGGTCTGGCTTTCCGGGGGCAGGCATCGTGACACTATGAGAGTCTTTTAAATTCTTCTAGAGTTGATTCATTGGACATGGACTGCCACTTGGCTAGTGGAAGGCGTTTGCTTAAGCGGAGGGCTAATAGCTCTTCCGTGAACCAAGAGCTGGTATGCATGGATTTTTTTTTCCTTTCTTTTTGTCTTCTAGCGGGGCTACAGCATCAATGGCTTTGGCTTTGGATTAGATGTCGGCGTGGGAGGTGGGGTTGATTACAAAAGGCGGTTTGAGTTCCGGGATGTCCAGGAACGGGAGGAGATTGTGTTTAGTTATTTTTTTGGAACTTCTGACCTTGGCTGGAGGAGCATAAGAGAGTACTTTCGGTGTGGGTTTAGTGGGAACAGTGAATTGAATGCAATTATGATCCGTCCACGGGTAGGCTGAGATGGTGGTGATGATAGATGAACAGTTGTGGTCTGAATCCAGTCAATGGTGCAGCCTTTACAATGAGTTGGGTCTCTGACTCTTTGGGAGAACCCTAGGTCAGTGAGTTCCTTAGCTAGGGCTGAGGCTGCTTTGTACTTGGGGTCATGGAGACCCAAGTTGGAATCTCTGAGTAGGATGGTTTTAGTGGTGTTTTTTTAGATTGTTGCCTAAGACGTGGAGGAGGTGTCCTTGGAAGTCAGGGGCTGTACCAGGCGGTCTGTAAGTGACAAGTATGTTAATGGTGCATTTGGGGGATAGGGACAGTTTGGATGGGAGGAGGTTGGCGTTACTTTCCCATGGTTGGTTGCATAGTCTAATGGGGAGAGCCTTATTGGAAATGAGAGCAACACCTCTGCCTTTGTATAGCTTGCGTTCCTGTCGCAGGATGGAGTATCCCTGGGGGAGGGCGAGAGAGATGGTTGGGCCTGATGCTTCGTGGAGCCAGGTTTCCGTGATGGCGAGAAGGTCGAGATCTAGGGTGGTGATGAGGTCGTTGATCTCGAGGGCGGCGAGAGAGAGAGCGCGAGCGTTGATGAGGGCGCATTTCAGGGCCGGGTAGGGGCTGATCTTTTTGTGGTAGGAAGTGGGGAAGGGGGAGCTCGTCGGGCGGCGACAGGGGGTGGCTGCAGAGGATCTGGGGAGTGTAAATTTGGTGCTGGGTGGAGTGCGGTGGGTCAGGGGAACCTGGGGGAGTGGTTGAAGAGCTGGCACATGCTGGACATGCAGGTACTTGAGGATGCGAGATGTGGAAGGAGTCCGGGACAGTGTCATAGATTTCTTCTGTCTATGGGCTTGGTGCGTGCCGCAAGCCTGGAAAGCCTGGCGAGTAGGAGGGTTTGAGCACCTGGATGGGCAGTGTGGAAACTAGAGAGGGCATCCTTGGCTGGACTCATCGGGTAATGGAGAGATAGGGGAGAGGTGTGTGTTGGTGGGCAGCATTATGTCAGAGTACCAGTGTTAGTGAGAGGAGGAGGTGCCGTAGGAAAGTGGTGCAAGGTGTATGCTGCTGTGAGTGCAAATAGGCTGGTCTGTATGTCATGAGAGGATACATTGGTAGGTGACGGTGGGGCACAGTGCGAATAGAACAGTTTTTTGCACAGAGAGAAAAGCAGTTCAACACAGTGGATATCGCTATTGATATTGGGTGGTTGGGCGCAACACAGTGCGAATAAAAACAATTTTTAGCACAGCGTGAGAAAAGCAGTTCAATACAGTGGATGACGCTATTGATATTAGGAAGGTTGGGCACAACACAGTGGGGCACAGTGCGAATAAAAACAATTTTTAGCACAGCGTGAGAAAAGCAGTTCAATACAGTGGATGATGCTATTGATATTAGGAAGGTTGAGCGCAACACGGTGGGGCACATAATGTCAGGAAGAGCCTGAGGGTAGAGGCATGCCCACTAAGCCAAAGGGGGAAAGGCACACAAGAAGCTGGATTACAAAGAGTCCTGCAGACCAGAAAGGACAGGCAACAGAGGCTGTGAACAATAAGGGGCAGGAAATACAAAGATAACAAACACGTTGGGTTCCCTCTTGGGGTGTATGCAGAATGGGGAAAGAGTGTTCCAGGGAACTTGGGAAACTCCAGCCTTCTGAACAGATTGCTATTACAGGGGCCCTCTCTGAATGCTCATGGCTAGGAGCAACAGCAGTGGGTGTCTGTATCTGAACCCTAAGGCCCGAACAAGGTAACAGTTCTCACAAGACTGAAGTCTGTACAGGTCCACCAGGAACCAAACAATGACTGCTTCCTGAAACAGGAACCAGTACACTGTAAACAATGACACGAAGTACAACACTGAAACGCGACAAGGGAAGGGGCAGAGATTGCCTGCTGGAAATCCAGCAGTCAAACTCTGTACATAGGAATTACATAAAACACAAGTGGAGACAAGAACAGAAATATCCACGGAAAAGGAAGTTAAAGAGAACAAGGTTCAGGACAGAGAACCTGAAGAAGGGAAGGGCAGAAACTAGTATCTAAATGCAGGGAACGGCGACCGGAAAACATTACACAGGAATCAAAAACGGTAACTCAGGTCTGGAAAGACAAGAGAAAGCTAGCAGAGGGAAATTAAGGAAACGGTACAACTGAAGTGGATAACCAAAGGGGAGGACTGAAGACTCAAGGAAGTCAAGGACAGGAATCATGAACAGAGGGCTGCAGGCAAGGAAGAGAGCAAGGGAGCAGAAGTCAGGGAACAGAGGGCTTCAAACAAGAAAGAGAGCAAGGGGGTTGTAGCCAGGGAACAGAGGGCTGCTAACAAGGAAACAGGGCTGCAGAATGGGAAGCACAGAGGTGCAGACAAAAGCCAGTGGAGAGAAGGCTGAGAAACCAGGCTGAAAGGCAGGAAGCACAGGGCTCAGGAACAAGAGCAGGAACTGGAAACCACAGAAAACAGCAAATTTCCAAGGAATAAGGCAACAGGGCTGGTAGAAAGCTCAATGCAAGAGACCTGTGCTCCTGCAGGCAGCTTCTTAAATACTGAGCTGCCCTGTGCTTAAGTAGGCTAATTGGCAGCACCTGTCGCAGCACACCTGAATGTAATTGGCCTCCGCCCTCTGGGAAAGCAAAAGCTGCACTGTTCTCTAAGGCTTCTGGGGATTCTAGTGCTAGAACTGCTGCATAGGAATAGCCAGGAAATGAGAACTGCCACAAGGTGCATTATGGGACATGTAGTTTGTAAAAGTAAATAAGAAAGTTCCAAAGCCTTGCAAACGGAAAGTAAAGACAATAATATGAATAGGCGTTGTCCAGGGAGTATTACGGAAACAAATGAGTCCCAAATAGTCCACGATGGGTGGATCGGGTATTCTACTTTAGCCGTCATATGAGGTCTGCTAAGTATGAGAGGAATAATTAGAGGCAGAGTGACACAGTGCTCCCAAATGGGGAGATTGAACAGAATACACAGAACAATCAGGTACTCATTAGAAAGAATATACAGTTATATAGACAATTAGAGTACATAAGCAGGCGCGTAAGATGACTGCAGCAGTTGCGGTGCATAATAAAAAACAATTGTACCATGCGAGATAGACCAGGTCGAGAGGATCAGTAGGTGTTACACTAGTAGTTAGACAACAACATTGGCAGTGTGAACATATCAGATCGTTGCGGCATAAAGTTAGCAGAGGTGTAGTGTCGTGCTTGGTGGGAAAAGCATTATTTGCGTGAGGTGCAGAGAGATAAGAGCGCGTGGTATTAGCTGGACGAGGTGCTTATGGTAAGCGCGGGGGGCTGGGCAGTCACTGATATTGTTGTTTGAAAATCTGGCACAGCAGTTCCACAGGTGAATAGGTGATGTCTTACCGCAAGTTCTGAGCGATGCAGACATGCATGATGGGACACGGGATTGCAGATTAACACAATGCAAAATGCGAGTAGATCGGGTGATAGTGTGTAGGCTTGGGGTGGCTCTCCCTAGCTCTCCCGGCTCCGACAGGGGTGTAGCCTTAGTTGCAGGCCTTTGTTGCCAAGGCCAGCTTTGCCTACCAGAGAATGCGGATTGGATCTTATGCTTTAGATCAACCAATCAGCAGCAAACAAATCAGGAAATGAAGAGAGGATGGCTCCGGGTGAGGCGGCGGCCATCTTTAGATGTAGTAACCCTCGTGGTTATTAATGGTGGCGATTTTAAATAAGTTAGGGGCCCTCCTGAGCTTTCCAGGTGCGAGCTAGAGTAAATCTGCGGCCAGGAGGAGCTGGGTAAGTATCTTAGCTGTGGGACCAGTTTTAGGGTAGACCTCCAGGTATGGGATCCATATTAGGATTACCTCTGTGTCCATTGGCAGCTTAACGTTCATTATAGCCTCAATCGCATTGAGAGATTCCTCACAGAAGTCTCTTGCACATGGGCATTCACATCACATGTGGAGATAGGTTTCAAGGACCCTGCATTGTCTCCAACACTTGGGATCCACTGAGTTCTTGAAATGATGTAAGCGTATGGGGGATAATACCAGAGCTTTAGTAGCTTCAAAGCACATTCTTTGTTAGTGACACATCTTGTGGCTTTATTGTTCGTTCACCAAATGTCCACCCACCGTTGGTCATCTATAGAATGCCCCAGGTCCGCCTCCCATTGAGTCATGTATGTACGTCATAGGGTTAGCATATCCTCTTGGAGTAATTTGTAGAGTCTTGTGATGAGTCTTCGCCGGGGGGCCTCTTGGTGCGTGAGTTCTAAGGAATTGAGCTGTCTTGTGGCCTCCTGAATGATGGATGGCTGGGAGGTCAATGTCCGATCTGTGTGTAAGAGAATCTGTCAGTTTCTGAGAGGGTGAACCTACCGTTGCATTTCTCAAGGGGGAGTGCAGTGCCCTCCTCAAAAAGTTGTGAGATCGTCTGCAGCCCACGGCCCCCGAGTCCAGTTCTTGAAATTAGCTGGTTCTAGTCCTGGGGTGAAGTTAGGGTTTGGAAGGACTGGCGAGCATGGGCTTGTGCTCTTGGCAGACACTTTTTTTTGCAAGGCCCAGTCCCATATTCGCAGGACCGACCTGGTAGAGCAGAGAATCAACGTCCAGTGTTTGGGTGCACGCACTGATGTGTGAATTAGGGAACAGAGCGGGAGGGAGCATCCGGCTTGTTCAATCAGTACCCATTTCGGGGATGTTCTGTTTCTGACCATGCCGGGATGTTCGCCAGCTGTGCCGCCATGTAATAGCAGAGATTAGGGGCACCCATTCCGGCCCACTTGGCAGCACCTGTCATTACTTTTTGTGCGATCCGTGCTCTTCCTTCTTTCCAAATGAACCGGGAAATCTCTCTGGAGCTGTAGAAGGGGTTTTAGAGGGATTTGTACTGGGAGGGCCAAATACGGATATAGGAATCTGGGTAGGAGGTTCATCTTGCATGCTGTGGTTCTTCTCATAGGTGAGATTTCCTGAGCTGTCCATCTTTTAAGGTCTGCCTCCAGGTTGCTGAAAAGGGTGGGGGGCCCAGTTGGCTGCGTTTAGATATTTAGGGGTTGCCGCTATGATACCCCCAGGTATTTTATCGTGTTGCTGCTTCATTCTAATGGACAGGATGGTCGGAGGAGGTTAATTGTGCTGCTAGACATTCCTATCGCGTAGGGCCTCTGATTTAGCATAGTTAATGCCCAAAACCTGCAGCTTTTTCTAAAGAGTTTAGTTCTATCAAGGCAATCAGCAATGGTAGTTGCCTATTGGTAAGGGAGAGCATTACGTCACCTGCATACAGAGATACTTTATAATGTCTGTCTTTCGTTTGCACCCCGTCAATGGCTATGTTTTTCTGGCTTCGTTGGGTGAACAGCTCCATAATTAGAGCAAAGATTACCGGGAAGAGCGGACAACCCTGTCTCGTCCTGCATGAGAGTGGGATGGGGGCTGATAATTTCTGGTTCATCTTCAGGATTGTTTTCAGGGACCTGTGGTTAGCCAGAAGCTTTGTGCGGAAAAGGAGGCCAAAGCGAAATGCCTCAAGAGCCAAGCGCATAAAGGGCCAATTCACCCTATTGAATTCTTTAGTTGCATCTAAGGTCAATAAGGCCAGTTCCTGGTGTTCCATTGTTGCCACCTCTACTAAATTGATGGCCCGTCTAACATTATCCCCAGTGTTTCTTCCCATAATAAAGCCAGCTTGATCAGTGTTAATGATTTTGGTACGGACCCTTGATAGTCTATTAGCCAGCACCTTTGAGTTTATGTTTGCGTCTATATTAAAAAGCGAGATCGGCCTGTGTGAGGAGCAGTCTCTTGGGTCTTTTCCAGGTTTCAACAGCAGGATCGTGGTGGATTCTTGCTTGGAGGGGGTTATGGTGCCCGACTCCCGAAAATAGTTCAGAAACTCCCTCACGGGGCCCATAAGGGAGGCCCTGAAAAGTTTGTAGAATTTGGGGGAGAAACCATCAGGGCCAGGGGCCCTGGCTTTTAAAGATTTTATGACTGTCACCACTTCCTCCGTAGTGATAGCTAGTTCTAGGGAGTCCCTGGCTATTTCTGAGAGGCCAGAGAGAGTGACTTCCTCAATATATTGCTTCTGTTGAGGCAAGGATCTGGGGGTAGCTGACATAGTGTCTATTAAGTGTGATGTTGCTAGGTGTAGCTTGGTTTCCTTAGAATATTGGGTGGCTCCATGGGAATCGTTTAGGTCTATAATTTGGTTTCTTGTTCGGGTTTTCGCTAGCTTCTTCACCAGGAACTTATTGGCTTCATTGCCATGGGCATAATAACTTTGCTTAGTTCTTATAAGAGATTGGGTTGTTTCTTCTGCATAATGGACTTCCAGTTTGTTGCTCACTATTCTCAGGGAATGTGCTGCCTTGGGAGATCACCCCTTTTTATGCTTCATTTCCATTGCCTTTACTTCATTTTCCATTGATTCTTTATTTTGGGCTCTGTGTTTTCTGTAGGCTACCGCTATGTTAATTAATTCCCCTCTGATAACTGCTTTCATTGCCTCCCATCTGGTGGTAGCTGAGGTGGGTTCCACTAGATTCTCTTTAAAGTAGTTATGAATGGCTTTAGTTAAGGCGTCTCTGGTTGTCATATTGTTTAGAATCGGGTCATATAGGGAGCACCGGGGTTTATGCAGGGGATTAGGGTTGTGAAATCGGGCTGTGAGGATGATGGGAGCATGATCCGAAATTATCTTGGTTCCATTCGTTACTTCGTCTGTATATTGCAGGAGCTGGGGGCTGGTCAGCAGGAGGTCAATGCGGGAAGAAGTGCACTTTACGTGTGAAAAGAATGAGTAGTCCCTTGCTTCCGGATGTAAAACCCTCCATGTGTCCACCACTTAAAGAAACTTAAAAAAGTGAAGCAGACTCCGGGCAATTGTGAAGTCTCTCGGTACTGGTTGCTGGGATTTATCGATCTGGGGGTTTGGGACCCCATTAAAGTCTCCACCCATCACCACCTGGCCTTCCAGGAAAGGGAGTAAATTGGTTTCCAAGTCTAGTAGTAAGGCTTCTTCTCTTTCATTGGGAGCATAGATAGAGGCCAGGATATATAATTGGTCGAACAGCTTACCTTTGATGCCCATGTATCTCCCTTCGGTGTCATTGATTACCTCCAGCTCTGTAAATGGGATGCCTCTCACCAGTAGAATTGCTGTGGCCCCCTTTTTGGAGCCACTGGATGCTAGGTATTGTTTCAGGAAGTCTCTGCTCCGCAGACAGGGGAAATCTGCTGCGATCAGATGGGTTTCTTGGAGAAAGGTTATTGAGCTGTCCAAATCCGCCCATGCGTCGGAGTGCTGATTTGCTCTCGTTGGGAGAGTTCAGGGCTTGTATATGAAGAGTTACAAAGCAAAGTTTTTGGTGAGGCGGGGAGGTCTCAAGGTTCTGTCCCTTCCAGAGGCGGTGAAGGAATCTGGGTCCGGTGAGTTTCAGCCACCATCAAATGTTCTGATTTTCATCTAATTTTGTCGCAAACGGGATGTTAACTGTTTTGAACGAAACGAAAACTTAAATAGTAAAACAACAACTGAACTGGCCCTATAGGCTGTTTTGCCAGCGAGGAAGAGCATACTCTAGGCTGGCGTATGCCGTGTAGATTCCGAGGGCCATCAATCTCATCTCATGGGGAGCCTGAGGAGAGCTTGCTGAGGAATGCAGGGAAAGGTTATATTGGGGGACCCCATTGGAAGTGGTCATGTCTGCTGCAGGGGGTGCCCTGGTTTCCATCCCTTTGCCACTTTCTCCCAGGTGTTTCATCAGGGTTTTGGCGCTGCTCCCGTCCCTCCTATGGGCGAGGCAGTTGTGAGGTCCTCCTCTGGTGTTGAGGGTCCTCCTATCAGGATGCCCTCAGCATCTTCCAAGGAGTGAATGTTCCGGATCTGGCCCTCGAATGAGAATTGGAGCGTGGCCAGGAGCAGCCAGCGATATTTTATATACCGGGCCTGGAGCAGCGAAGTTAAAGGCTTGAGGGCTCTTTGCCTTTGCACTGTTGCCAAGTCTTGGTAGATTTGTATCGGTGTCCCTTGGTAGGTTAAGTCGCCCTGTATCCGGCTCGCCGTCATGATTTCCTGCTTTGTGGGGAAGAAGTGGATTCGGGTGATTACATCTGGTGGGTCTTTCGAGGGGGCACCCCTATGGATACGTAGCCTGTGAGTGCCATCCAGTAGCAGCAGTGCTTTGTCGCAATCAGGGAGTAGGGTCTGGAAGAGGTCTCCCACGTAATTATGTAGGGTCTGGTCCGAGATTGTGGCAGGTATTCCTCTGATCCTCACGTTGTTTCTCCGGGCCCCGTTTTCGATGCCCTCTTGCTTGAGGATTATGCTTTCATTTTTCCAGGTTCTGCACTTTCCTACCCAGGTCCGTCAGCTGTGCTGCATGCTCTAGTGCCTGGTCCTCCGATTCACCAACCCTGTGTTCCAGCTCTTCCACCGACTGTCCTGGTGCTCACACAATTCCTGGATTCCACCACTTTTTTTCCCCTTGTCTTGTGGCTGTCACATTGTGGCTATGTCTGCCGACTTGTGGGGTTTTGAGTGCTTGGACATGATGGGAGAGTGGAAAGAAGGAGCTCCCCCATAAGAATGGTCCGCCTGGGCCAGATGGTCCAGTGGGCTCTGGATCTTTAAGTACCGGCTGGTACCTTTTTTGTACAGCATTCAATCTTCCTTCACTGGTATAGCGACCTCTTGTGTCCTGCTGCAGGGAAGAGGATTCCTCTGGTGTGTGGGCAATCGGCTGCGGGGGTGGGGAGCAAGGTTTTTTTTTGTCCCGATTTGCTGGTTCAGCCCCCATTCTATTTGTGTTCTATCCTGGGCTGGCAGCTGCTCACACACACCTCCCTGGCTCCTTCCCAGTGATTGTTGGCTTCTTGGAAGGAGGGGGTAGCAGGGCAGCCTCTGACTTCGGATTTGTGGCAGCAGTGGAGTTGACTTTCTTCTGCGACTTGGGCGGGGGAGTTGCCACGTCTATGTCGGCACTGAGATCCTCTTGGATCAGGCTCCCCGGCTCAGGGGGATTCTCAGTATGGAGCACCACAGGCTTGCCTCCAATTCCGCTCCGCACCTGCTTACCATGCAGTTCCGTCCCCGGGGGGGGGTTGCGTCCTCCACCCGGACGTGATCGCGCCTCTGGCTTCAAAGCTGTGGCACTCTGCCGATCCGAGCGTGCGGGATCTCAGTCCCCACTTTGTGCAGCACTCGCCATCTTGGGGGTTGTTGGTGCAGGTTGGCTCCAGCTCTCGTACACTGTCCCGGGGTCTGCTGGCCTCGTTTTTCCATGCAACTTTCCCCACCTCTTACTTGGGCATTCTGCTGCTAGTTTTCTTCATTAGGATCGGCCACTCGACTCCATGACGCCTAAGCTTTGCTGGGTTCTCGGACCCTACACGGAGGCTCTCAGTGAAGCGACCACATTGCTGACGCTTCAAGCCACGCCCTTGCCAGTCAGATTGTTATCTAAATTTCTGTCTGTTGGTAGTGCTCGAATGCTGAGCCACGATGGTATACAAGTCATGTCCGTTCCCATCACCCTAAGCATGTAAGGCCATTGTCTTAGCATAGGGCCTAATACGGGATGTATTATAATGTGTTTTAGTAATTTCATCAGAGTCAGCTTGGTTGAGAACCATCTAGTATCATCATCTTCGTTAAGCCACCATTTGACCCATATTATTTGTGCCGTAGTATAATAAGCTCTTCGGGACAGAAGCGCAAGCCCCCCCATCATTCTTTGTTGGCTACAAAATGATAATATTGAGCCTCGCTTTTTTTATGGCACCATATACATTTCCCAATGTGTTTTTTTAGCTCTCTAAACATGGTTACTGTGGGTGGTATCGGGATTATCAGTGCTAAATACACTAAGGTATACATCTTCACCGCATTCATTCAATCTGTGAGTGATAATGGTAGGACTTCCATTTAGTTAGATCGCCCTTAATCTTAAGTAATATAGGTGAATAGTTAAGTTGGTGCAACTCGCTATATAATTTGTGCTGATCCTTATCCCCAAATATTTAATCAAGTGTGTCTGTAGTTTGAACAGGGCGTCTCCCCTTGGGTCCCATGGTATATCCATTAGGAGTGGGATTGTCTCGTATTTTTCGAAATTGATTTTATATCCGGCTACTCACCCATACTCCCGCAAGATTGTGCATAAACGTGGCAGACCCAGAGAGCATTTACTTATGTACAACAGCACATCAATCACAAATAGGGATACCGAATGCTCTGTATCTCTAATGATGCCCCTTATTCCAGCCTCTATTCGAACTTTGGCTGCTAACATTTCTATTTCCAGTGCATATAGTTTTGAGAAAGTGGACAACCTTGGCGTGTGCCCGTATATAGTGGGAACGTGGGTGACGCGTGTCCGTTCGTGATCACCGCAGCTGTGGGGGTTTGGTATGATAACTTGACCATATTGATAAAGTATCCACAGACACTGTCTGTATCCAGAACAGTAAACATGTAGTCCCATCTCACTCTATCGAAAGCATTTTCGGCCTCAAGGGCGAGCACTATATTCTCCTCATCCAACTGGCCCAAGATGACATGCAATGGGCGTCTGACATTGTCCGAGGAGTGTCTGTTGATTATAAAACCTGTTTGATCTTGATGCACTAACTGGGGCAGTAGCTGTTCTAAACGACGTGCCATACATTTGGCCAATATTTTTGCATCAGCACTTATTAGTAATATTGTTATGTATGAGCTGCATCCAACCGGGTCCCTCCTTAGTTTATGAAAGACCACTATGTTTGCTCCCAGGAGTCCAGCTTCACATACTGTAGTGTATACCGCTGGCAATGTCTGGTCCAATGTTTCAAACATCTCTTTGTATAGATCAGTCGGTGTACCATATGGCCCGGCTGCCTTTCCAGGGGCCAAGCTCATAACAGCTTTAGTCATTTCAGTTTCTGCAATCAGGGCATATAGGGAACCCAGCCACTCAGCCCGAATCGTGGGAAGGGCAATGTGATCCAAAAAGGCTCAGATTTGGTCTGTGTCTTGGTGCAGTGGTGCTTCATATAGTTCTCTATAGTATTCCGTGAATTGCATGTTAATATCAATGCCCCCATCAGTTTCTCCCCCATTCTCTTTGAACCCATTCGAAAATGTGGGCACGTTGTTGACACTTTAATGTTAGAGCCATCAACTTAAGCAGTCTATCTCCTCCGTCAAAAAAGGTTTGAGACCATTTCAAGAAAAACTTGTGTGCGCGTATCGTGGTAATGTTTTTAATCTGTAGTCTAAGTGTGCTCACTCGAGCCAATTCAGCGGGGCCTTTGGTTTCTTTATGTGTGAGTTTGGCTGTATGCAACTCGTATGTGAGGTTTGTGTTCCGAGTTTTCCATCCCCTATGTTTATGGGCCCAACGTGATATACAGCACCCCCTGAGAAAAGCCTTATATGCATCCCAGCACCGTAAGGAGTCATACTCGTCCTCTAGGTTGTCCACCCATATTTGGTCAGTATCCTCAATCTGAAGTGTCACGAAGTCTGGGTATTGTAGGGTCGTTGGGTTGAGTCTCCAAGAGGGGGCTCGTGCAGGCTTTGTTTGAAAGGTGATTTTCAGTATGACTGGGGCGTGGTCAGATAGGGTACTGGGGAGTATGTCACACTGAATTATCACAGGTATAACAGTAGTATGGAGTAACCAGTAATCAAGTCTAGCATAACTGCGATGGTGATGTGAATAATAGGTAAAATGTTTCTGTGTTTGGTGTAACATCCTCCATGCATCTGCTATATGAAGCTCTTCCATTAACATGAGAAGAGTTCTGTTTTTATGTGTGACATAGCAGGGCATTTCTGCCATACTCTGTCGGTCCATTGTTTGTGTTAATGCAATATTAATATTCCCTTCTGTGAATGCGAATTGGCCTATGAACGACGCACATGTGAGGAAAGCCTGCGTAAAGAATCAAGGAGTGTCTTTCGTCGGCCTGAAACATTGAGAAGGTTAACACGGTGGTGAAAGCGCGACCTTTGAACTAGGCCATATCTAGAACCAAGTGTTCAACACTATGCACACCTCAATTCGAAATAGTTGTTATATCAAGATTTAAGGTAATCTAGGTGTCTTTGGTCATTAGATTGAGGAGATTTGAGGTGCAGGGAGATAATCTCAACCTTGGCATCTGGGTTGGTACTAGAACAAAAAAGAGAGTGGATGTTCCCAAAATGGGGAACTCCCATCCTCTGCACACGATCTATAATCTGTATATACAGAAAAATAATTTGGCAGTGTGATGTACTCTTATAAGGCAATGTGTTGTAACACTGTCCTATAGAGTCACCCAATGAGCTTCATATATTTTAGGTACATTTATATAGTCTTAATCTATTGTGAGTCAAATTGACTAACAAATTTCAGTCAAAGTAAGATAAAGATATAAATGAAAAACAGTAACAAGTTTTTTAACACAAGAACTTGACTTTAATCCATAATGTGATCACCCAACGCGTTTTGAGATTTCTCTCTTCATCAGGGGTACATAAATCAAGAATTTTCATAGTTTATATTAAAAGAAAGAAATAATATCAATTTTAACAGAATTATATAAGTGCAAATTAGTTCGCAACGAACAATCAGTTCAAATTTCAGAGCGTTTACTTTTGATGACTGCTGTGGCAAATATCCTTATTTTTGTGAAGAGTATTGATATGGCATAATAGTTATGGTTTGCAGTTTTATAAATGCCATTGCCTGCATTTTTAAAAAAAATCCAGCATTCTAAGAATCGCAAATGAACAAAATTAGGCTTGCTAACCTTGTGTGTAGTATAAAAAGGGGTCCTCTGGAGGTCTTGTCTCAAGAAGGACGTTAACATCCAGGGAGTCTGGTTAAGGAATACGGGTTCAGCAATTACACGTGGTTGTCTATAACAAGGATCATAGATTAAAAGATAGCATATGGTGGTTTATGAGTAGTATAAATATATATACAATAATTAGGAGCTAACAAGGTTTTCGTACTTTTCTGAGGAAAATACAAGAATGCATAAAAATGCTTAACACGTGGTTGTCTATTACAAGGATAGTGAATTCAAAGGAAGCTTATGGTTGTTCTAAATAAGCATATATATATATATCAAATGAATTGGATATATATTCTTTTCTAAAGAAAATATAAGCGTGCATAAGAAAAGCTAACCTTGTAAGAATACGTAGAGGCGCCAATCGGGAAGTAGGAGTAGATTGGTTGCAGACAGACCAACGTTAGTTGTAATATCTCGGGGAGAACACCTCGTAACTGTGAAAAAATCGAGCAGACTATTGTTGTAATAAAGTGCTCTAAGTTAGATACGTGGCTAAATGAGCGGGTGCCCATAGAAACTTACTTGAAAAGCGTTTTCAAACGATGTTTGAAACAAGACGCGGTAGCAGACGCCGTTACGCTGGAACTTGATTGTCTACAGCGTTTGTTTACTATTTATAACGTCATAAGAGTGACGTAGGCATATCTCCCTTCCCCATCCACTATGCCTGTATTGAGGACCTTAAGTGGGACACGTTTATGTATCAAAATGAAAACCCCTCTTTACTTATGATATGGTTTGTGGAATGTTTGAAAACCCAGTTCCTACACAGCTTCGCCGATTCCACAGCATCTAGATGTGATTTTTGTATAAAAATATCTCCCTGTGTGTTTCTCATATTATTTATCAGTATGCGTCTCTTTGTGATTACTGGCCGTCTTCCTTCGAAGTGTCCTGTATGTCTGATTCCAGTATGTAGTCTGCAGTTATTATTTTATGCAGGTGTAGAAATTGCCATACGTCCATCGGAGTAGCAATGGCGTGCCATTGCTGCATATGTTGAAAACGCCACACTGCAGGAAATTTCAGATAGTAATGGCAGCCCAACCCTTTTAGAACTTCAAACAGTGGATTGAATTTCTTGCAACGTCAGGCGACTTCTTCAGAGAAGTCATGAAGCATACTTATCGTTATACCCTCCAGTTGTATTGCTCCTTTCGTTCGATACACCTTCATCACAGTCATCTTGTGCTGGAAAATAAAAGAAATCTCAATGTTATTATTCTAGGGCATTCCCTTTTGTTGGGTTTGGTAATTGGTGCTCTGCGCGCTCTTTCTATGATGCACTCATGTGGGTTTGGAAGTTGAAGGTTGTCTTGAAAGAATGCATACAGGAGTGCCTCCCTAGCCTCTCCTTCTAAGTTCTCCAGAACCCCCACCAGGTGTACATTATTCCATCTTCAGTGATTTTCCTAATCTTCCATTTTAATGCTGATTCTTTGTACTTCTTTAATAGCGGCATCCAATTTGTTGGCTACAGTTTCAGCATTATCCTTTACAGCGCTAATCCTCCTTTCATTTTCAGTAGTGCGTTCGGCTTGGATATTCATGCAACCATTGATGCCTTTCATCTCTTTCATGATGTCTTGTACAGCGTCATTAGTCTCCTGTGTTCGTTTATTGATGGATATCATTTCAGCCAGGATTGTCTGTAGTTGGGCTGGTATATCCATTTTGTTCGGGTGTCTGGACGATCTATCCGGTTTGGGAGTTTTAGCGATACTTCTACTTGTCTGGATTGTGTCTGACTTGGAAGACAGTGCAGACATGACCACTGTGCCTACACATGACTATTATTGGGTGTGTAAGGAACTAACGGTGGCAACAGTAAAGACAGATTCAAGTGATCACAGTTCAACAGTTTTTATTAAACTGTATAGGTAGGCTGGAGAAATGCCTAATCTAAACCTAAATCTAGGATGGGAGCAAGTTACGACCATTAAATAATAATAAGGCAGTCTTAGTGGCGTCTTGTCAAGTAAAAGGGCCTATACTAAAAATAAAATTGCCAATCCTTACACTAAATAGAAAAAGAGTGTGGGATAGGGTTCACAGTGTTCACAAATGATAAGTCAGGATGTCATAGCCGGGGGTCTCCCTTCCCCATGCTTTGAGCATGGGACAAGGTGGGACTCCGGAGCACAGTACACGCTCAAGATTTCCCAGCACCAGACTACAGTTCAGTTCTCAGGTCTCAGGTACAGGGACCTCCGGTGGTTGTCTCTTTTCTACAAAGAGTTTCTTGCCTCAGAGGACCTGATGTGTTCAAAATAAAAAACAAAAAATCCTTTCCATATGTATGTTAGGTCATGACTTTTCACCCATGGATCACCCTCTTCTGGGCTCAGATCCACAAAATGTTCCTGGCAATATCAGGACCTTTGTTGGTTAAATATCTTGCTTCCGAGGGCCTGTTATGTTCAAAATAATAAACAAAAGTTCCTTTCTGATTGCACTTGGGGTGGTGATTATTCACCCCCGGGTCCCCCTCTTCCGTGCTCAGACCCCTCTCGTATATCAGCCTTCCTCTGTGGGGTTCACTGTGGCTTGTATTTAAATGTATTGGTGTGTACTACATTCCCGTGTCGTTGGGTGATAGCTTTTCATCCCTGGATCCCCTCTTCCAGGCTCAGACTCTTCCCAAATGTTTACCTCCCTCTGTCAGGTTCACTACAGCTTTTTCCAAATAATTTCACCTGTGGCATTCACAAGTCTTAATGTCTTTTTAAACAGTTCACTGTGGGCGTCCCTCTGTCGGGTTCACTTTAGTCAACACAATGTTAATTAGGGCATCAGGCTTCACCCCGTTCTGTCTGCATCCCTCCTTCGTGTTCACTTTTGCTAACCACACAGTTCTTTCTCTTTTTTCACTGCAGGATTCATCTCCTTAGCTTTCCAGTTACGTGCAGGTCAAAGACTTTTGACTGTACAGGGTATTTTGTTAGACCCCTGTATGACCATTTTGATGTTTTCCTTGTGGCTCTCCTAAGGCCTTCTTGTGAGTTTCATCAAGCAGGGGGATCAACCAGAGTCTCTCGAATGAGCGCCCATGTGCTGTTGGACCCCTCTGCAGCTGGTTTTCCCTTATGAGTTAACCTTCTTTGAACTTTTCTTGATTTGCCCTTTGCAATATTCGTTCAACACAGTTCGGTTTCTTATTGGTTCTCCCCTCGACTCACTGGCTGTGATGAACCGCTTGGCTTTTCTTGTGTCTCGAGTCAAGAACAGTACCACAGTAGCAAGCGTCTCTCCCTGTCCTGGTTATCAATGTAGGCGCACTCCGCGTACTGTTGACATCTGCTGCAACACACGCTGGCTATTGTTCGCGGTCTTATGATTTCTTCCACAGAGGCTTTGCAGGTCTTGGTCAGAAAGGGCAAGGTCGCGTCTCTCCTCGTCACCCATTCGGTTCTCGCAGCTTATCTCCTCCCCTTGAATTGCTGCCCTGGGATAGTTGTCTCGTCGTGCGGTCTGCCTTGCTCGTAGTGTGCTCTCATACTCTACCTTTTATCCCTATGAGGAAGGGAAAGGGCCATTAGATGTGTGTGATTCTGGTCAATTGCCTGACCCTTGTGTTGGTACATGTCGGATAAATGGCTCTGTTGTTAGTCTGTTGTTTTTCACGGTATGGGAAAGAGTTTGTGTTGGAAAAGGGGAAGGGGGTAAAGTTTCTAAATATCCTGCTGGGAAGGATGGGGAAAAAGTGTCATAAGAAATGATATCCCTCGTCATAGAGTTTGTGGCGAGCTCGGAAGGGTGGGTTTTGTGAAATGAGTCAGAGGGATGGCGGAAACTATAGTTTTTTGTCACAGTCGACTGGGAGTTTGGAAAATGAAATCAGAGGGATGGGGAGGAGAATGACTTGGAGGACTCAGGTAGGTAGCTGGAAAATAGGGACTCTGGGAGATGTAGTTACCAATGGTAACGTTGTTCAGATTCGTAATTGGTTTCACAGACAAGGAGGGGTTGTTGAATTATGATAAGGGCAAATGACTGTGTGGAAAAGGGAATAATTTGGAATAGCCTATAAATGCCTCAAGGACTTCGACCTCTTCCCTGGTGTAATATTGCATCTCACCTGGGGTATTTCCCGGAGTTTGACCCTGGGTTCCTCTACCCAGGTGATCCTCCCTCGCTCGTCCACCCACAGGGTTGGGCTCTGAGAGCGCTAGTCCTTTCCTGGCCACCTAAATAAGGGATTCTCAAAGTCTGCATGGGAGAATACCCTCCGGTTTCTCACATTTGCGTGGTCGTGAATAGATGTCAGCGGTTAGAAATGTTTAATCCCCCCACCGCCGAAGGGTCTGGAAGACTGCATAATAATTGTAAATATCAGTATTTTGGCACCTACATGCTCTGTTGTCATGGGTAGTTACCCCATCATTCCTCACGACCGTGACAGCTGCTCTAGTTGTCGTGCTTAACCATAGAGAGCGTCCAGACTCTCTCTATTAGCCTATGCGAGAAAGGTTTTGTATCAGTCCTTGCTTGAAATAGTATGCAAACTTTAGAGAGCAATTGCTTTTTGAAGCTCAACCTGCATGTTGGTTTAGTCATCGGTAGTTGGTATGCACTGCTACTTTACTCAGTGGTCTGATTGTTCACTGCGATATTCGCCATCTAGGCAGTGTGTAGGTCTCGAGCCGGGATGTTGCATGGAATGTCTCGTCCCTCTCTTCATCTGACGTACATGCAGCCGTTCACTCCTCACACAATTTGCCTCCCCGGTCGTCCTTTAGCATCCGTTGGAAGGCGGGCCCTGTGCTTGTGTCCCTGTGTCCGTCGATGCCTCTGTCATCACTGTTGGGATGGCAGGGATCTTGCTTCATGGAGCAGGAACAGCGAGCATCCGTCCTCTTGGCCTCAGCATCCCCGTCCTTGGCACGTAACAGGCACTAAGATCACGACGCCCACCCTGTGGGCCTTGACATCTGTTTTGTGAACATTCAACTCCAGCTCTTCTCCGCAGTGTCAGATGTTCTGTGCTTTTTCGATGTCCTGCATGTTAGGCACCCACTGAGATTAGGCAATAACGGTCCAAAATAGTCTTGACCACACATCCAGACAGGGTGCTCTGCTAGCAGGCGGCCATCTTACTCGGGCTCTCAAGCAACCCCCTTCCCAGCTGTGTCTTGTACGATTTCTGGTAGTACGAGGCAAAGACCGACTCAATTTCCCATGGCTCCCGCATTATGTCCCCGTCCTCCCCCTTTCTAATTTGATGCATCAGTCGGCTCCTTTCCTCTCTCTGTGCAAGCCAAGCAAGTAGCTTTCCAGTTTTATCCCCAAATTTGTAAATACATGGCCCTTTGTGCCACCACCCCACCTTGGTCCTTTCCAGGGCCCCGATTCTAACCTCTTCCTTTGCCTTTTTAAGCTCCCATAATACGTTATGTATAGGCGCATTATTAATACCCAATAAATAAAAAATCTAAAAAATCCTCCATCTGGGCTTCTTTCCACTTTCCCTCTAGTTCTATCACTTTGGCCTCCTTATCCTTATACTGTCTCTCTCTAGCTTTCACGTTGGCCGAGGTCACTGCCATGGCCTTTCCTCTCATATCATTTGCTTCAATTTCACAGTATTCTTGTTAAGGCAAACCTGTTGCACTGTTTCAGCCTTTAATTTGGCTATTATCTCCTCGTCCAGTAAATTGGAGGGGTCCCAGTTTCCATGTCCCCCTCCGAGAAACAAGCGTGCGTCCGGATTCACCATATCAGTGGCACGTGGTCTGAGATTCCTCTAGGCAATCCACCCCCTCCAGTCTGTACCTATCCGAGTATTGAGTATTCTCGAGAAGGATTTATCTGCCACCAAGAAGAACGAGAACACCAAAACTGTTGAATGGGCCTTCCTCCAAGGATCTACTAGCACCATTGCCTCTACGAAGTCTCTCAGTTTAGTTTCCGTGCTATCCATCCACGTATTCCCTTACTACCTATCCAGTGTGGGCTGAACCACAACATTAAAATCCCCTGCCACCACTGTCATTCCAGGTAGCCCCTCCGGGAAAATCCTTTTGACTTCCTCTAATGTGTCAACCAGTAGCATGGGAGGGGCGTACACATTAAGGAAGGAAATATTCTCCTTCCCCATTTCCCCGGAAGCACCGACCAACCTTCCCCTCCTGCCCTAGAATATTTTTTTTGTGATCTGAAACGCTGTTGACTTCTTGATGAGTATTTCTACTCCCCTAGATCCCCTTGTGAACCCTCAGTGCGCTACACATTTATCTGGGCCCCTTCGCAATATACCAAAAGAGTGTCCCAACAGGTGTATTTCCTGGAGTAATAGCACATCTGGTTTGTACCTTTTCAAGTACTGGAACACCGTACTTCCCTTATTTATTGTTCAATCCGTTAACATTTCAGGAGATGCATTTTAATGTACCTGTACTACCCATACCGATAGAGCTGCAATCTGTCTTGAATCCTTGTTCTCTATTTGCCTCCCTTGTCCCCTCTGCCTATAATGTTTGTGGTTTGACTCTGTCTACTGAAGCTAACCCAACTTTCTTTCCCCTGAATGCCCTCCCCATCCTCCCTCCCTCCCTTCTAAAACCACCAGCCTCCCCATATTTGCTCCCCAACTATGAGGAATCTGTCACCTCTGAAAACCCCAAAACTAACCTGCCTGCTTCACAACCTTAACTACCCCTTCTCCTACCCACCTTTCTTCCCGTTACTCCTTCCCTGACCCCCTTTGTGTCCCTCTTCATGCCCCAACAGTGCTCCCCTCCACCTTTGCACCACCCTCCTGCCCAGCATCACTTGGTTTTGTTTTCAGTTTGTGCCCCCCCTCCACTGGTGCTGCCGCCTGACTATGTGACGATTTCAGGTCAGGCGCACATCTGTTCAGTCTCTCACTTCCAACTTTTCTTCCCCCTCGGCCGAGCCCAATTTGACTCTAAGTTTGCCAACTGAGCCTACCTTGAATCTATATTGCTGGGGAATCCTGTTCTCTCTTTCTGTATGTCTTCTGCCCACACCTCCGATTGGTGTGTCCCCCTTTCATCTGACTTCCTTGACTGATGGCCACCTCACTGTTGCTGTTGACCCTGGGATTTGTATTCCTCTGCTCTCCATCCTGACCAAGACTTCTCCCGGTTTCTGGAAGATCCAGAATCTCTCTCCCACTATCACCTTCAACTTCACCTGGAATATTAGCATGTATTTGAAGTGTTTGTTGTGCAGTTGTCTTTTGACTTCCTCAAAGGATCTCCTTGCCCATTGCACACCTGCAGGGTATAATCTGGGAAAATCATGATGTTGTCGTTGCCCACCTTGATCGAGCCCCTGGCTGTTGCCGCCTGCAATATGGTCTCTCTGTCCTTGAAGTTAAACAGTTTTGCCACTGCTACCGCTGGTCTTGGCGGAGCTCGTGGCAGATTTGGCCTAACTGGGACCCTGTACGCCCTTTCTAATGAGAAAAAGTTAAATGAGCCTTTCAGGCATAGCTCCTCTATAATCCATTGCTCCAGGAATAAGTCCATTGCCGGCCCCTCCACCCTCTAGGGAAGGCCCACAATTCTGATATGTGCTCTTCGGGATCTGCCCTCTGCGTCTTTTGTTCTCTCCTCTAGGAGCCGGGATTTGCTCTGTAGTACTTGCACTTGCAAATGCAAGGCTCTTGCAGTGTCCTTTAGCTAGCTAATCCTCCCCTCAGCCTCCCTGACTCTCTCTGACACCGCTCTTAAGTCTTTTTGGAGCACGGATACGTCCACCCCTACTTGGCCTATCTTTTCCTTCAGACTAGTCCTCGAGTATTTCACCACCCTCAAAACCTGTGCCATTGTAGGATCTGTCCCCTCAGTATCTGCGAGTTGATCAGGTATGAGGCGCTGTCTACTGGGCTGGCCTTGTGTTTGTGTCTTGTCCATCAGACCCGTTGTGCAGCTCTCCATTCTACTCTGTTTTCCCATAGTTGGTTTTTCTTCCCCCATGGCTTTAGTCAGTGTCCTTGATCTCCACTCGTGCTCCATTTGGCCACTCCCCTTCACTTCTTTGAGGTCAGGTACAGCCTCCACCTCTCACATTGTATCAATCCTTGATATGTGGAGCACCCCTAATGTGTCCCAGTCTTCCACACTTTACTTGTGCACAGCCTAAGTTGGGAAGGTGTTGCATCAAAGACCTCCCCCACCCCCCGGCTCTGTTGTCTATGCCAAAGGGCCCGGTTCACTCCCTAGGACCCCTGCCTTAACATCTGCCTCTTTGGAGAGGGAGAGGGGGACTCCCCTTCGCAGTCCCCCATGGGTTTCGGACCACCTTCCTGTTCTGGTTCAACAAAGCCTCGGGACCCCGGCCTGCACTAGCGCCTCCTGGTTGGGAAGATGTTCTGTGCCGCTCCCCCACTCACCGGCTCCCCTCATGGCCTCTTCTGATCCGTCCGGGATTCCTGCCTGCTCCAGGAGCTGAGGAGGTGCTGCACCCGTGGGATCACCACATCCCCCTCCTCCTCCTCACCTCACCAGGCGGACCAGGCCTCACTCACACGATGCTCATCGCTGGAGGCTGAGCCTGCAGGGGTGGGAAGGGTGGAGAGGGATGCTGCCAAGAGTGTGCAGGTCACCGCAGGTCACCACCGATCTCCGCTGTTTCGCCCCCTGTTGTTATGCAGCGGTTGCGTTGTTGACGGCACATCTTCGGAGGGAGTGGCCCTCTGTTCCTACTCCACAGCCACCAGCCGAGAGTTCAGCTGGAACAGACCCTCCGATTGCACCACAGCCATGCTTCAATGGTTCCCTGTCCACTCCAGTTACGGTTTCTCGGATTTGTTCCCTGCCTCGTTGCTGAGGGGCAGATAATGTAACGGATATGTGTGTGGAGCGGATATGTGTATGAATCGGTCAGGAGCAGTCGGTTTAGGCAGCCATTTTCTTCAGAGCGCCCTAGTGGTCTTCTCAACTCTGCGCATTTTGATGTTAAAACTCAGTTGACCACTTTTTCTTCAGCTTCTCAGACACTATGCAACACTTTCTGCCCGCCTCTTCTATCCCTCATCTTATCTGATCCCAACTTCAAGCTCTAACTTTCCACATGAGTTGCAGGTTCACCTGGCACCTTTCCTCTAATCTGCCACTCCTCTTGTGTTTCTACTGACCACTTTGCACCGCAAACCGTCAAGGGGCTGGGACCCATGACCTGCTCCTTCCTCTCGTTAAACTCTCACTTTCCTTTGAGATCTTCCTACACCATTTCTTATATGGCCAGTGCCACCTGTGTTGAAAATAAACTTTGCTGACCTCAGCATCCCAGCTGCTAATGCGTCATCTCCATCTTTCCTCTGTTTCCACCTTTCGTCTGATTAAAATGTTCTGGAATAAGTATTCCTTATTTATTTATTTTGTTAATTAACATTCACAATTTGTAATTCTGGAAACGTGTTACAAAAAGTGCAAATTGTGAACATATTGGAGCTATTAACACAGCCTACCTCACTGCCTACATGAAGGCTAAGAGACTGTGTGAGACCCTCCTTTCTATGTTCCGCACCAGCCACTCCATGGAGACACCTCTCACCTACATAGCTAAATCCTTATGTATGTATTGTTTTAGGGTTTTCTACAGGGTCAGCATGTGAAGACATCCTCTTTAAAGCTCAGAGGAAGAGAATTGAGGATGAGGGCGGGACGGTGTCGGTATGGAGTACCCATTTTAATTGTAAGCCTAGGGGAAAAGTCCTGTGGGTCCAGGTATCGAAGGCCGAAGTGTGTGGGAGTCAAGGGGGAGCAGATAGGGTAGGGAATACCATTAAGTTTCACTCCTGCTATCTCTCATCTATGCTAACTCATTTTGTTCTCTCTGATGCCTATTTGTGGAAAGATATTTTAAAAGATTGTCTGTAAACGTTTGTCCCTAAGTGCCATGGACGAGTATGCTCGTCCTTTTTGCATAGATAGGCAAACTAGCTTGGCAGTTAAGGGGCTAATACCTACCACCCTATGGTTGTGTGACACTCCTCTAACATAACCTAACTTTTATGCTTTTACTCTGGTATCCTTACTGTTCTCAACGAACAGAAGCACACTTCAGGTGCTACTTGGATAACCTAGAATATCTGTAATCAAGCATTGAAGACTTGGCAGGTTGTTGGTTAACACCCAACCTTTGACTTCGTGAGGGCCTGTGGTTGTTCGATGCAGAAAGTGTACACATTACAGAAAATGCATTCTATTGAAGTTAAACTACACTGTCCATAGGTTTGTGTAAGACGTTTATTTCCAAGTTCTGAACTAGGACTGGGAAGTGTCGTAGCCTTGAGGCGGACTATACATGCTTGCATTGTCTTTTACCAGCCGCATTCCGCTCGCAATTTCTAGCAGTTACATAAACTTCACAAACCTCTTTATTTGTGATCTTGTGAAACAGCTTCCCACCCCTTCAGTTATTGCTCTAAAAGATTCTGCTTGTGCCGTGCATTTTTGAGGAATTGCACGCGCGACGAAAAGGGAATCCCAGAGCAGATAGTTGCTGTCCACTTAACCTTTCTTCCCTCAACATCGTTTTTTCTGCCTAATAGCTTTCCATTTAGGACGGCAATTATGACCTAATGGCTTTTGCATTTTTTTTGTAATTTGAAGAGGATGATGGTTCGATCGTCCTCGGTGCAGAATTAAGTGAAAAAGTCAGCCCATCAGGGGTCAAGAGATCATCCCGTGTCCAACGCGTGAACATCGAGGTGCCCTTCGTCCATAATAGCGCCCCGATGTTCGCGCTTCACTTGCAGGGCATGTCCAAAGCTTAAGTATTGCATTATTACCCCCCTCCCCCCCACCTGCAAGGCGCATCAACATTGAAGTTGTGTGCGAAACACTTTAGTCGAACGGCATAAGTCACTCAATTGCGAAATGTCAGAAATCCTTAACTACCAAACTATTACGAACGAGATGGCGTGTAGATAAAATGGAGGAAACTGCCACTGAAAAATATGCAGTGTACAAAACGCATCTATAGACACAGTTAAGTTAGGACTGTGAAAATAGTCATAGAAAATAACGTTGACAAAAGTGGCATGATTACCAGTAATCTTCATTACTCCTACTGTTACTCTTCAGAGTACTCACATTAGCGGTGCCTACCTCCTCTGCTAGAAACTTGTAAACTACCATATTGTTTTCCATATCACCACGCCACCTTTCTAGTAAAGTATAACACTCCCTATACCCATCATGTTTCAGTTAATTAGTTAATATTTAACACACACCATTTCACCCTTCTTCCGGAATGTCTCGGGAGGATAGCTCAGGGGCAACGCACTCACCCTGGAAGCAAGACGAGGCGGAGCAACACAGGTTCGATCCCTGTGTCCACGCTTAGAAATCCCTGGATATTAAGCACGTTATAATTGACCAATAACCATTGGTGAGGCGGGTGGTGAGTTCTGTGATGGGGAAGAGTAGGACTAGGAGCCATGAAAAAAGTAAGTAATATGGACATTACCTCCACGCGTTAGAGCATCAGATGAGTGGTCTAAGAAAACGTACATCACGATAAAAGCCTTCAGCATCTACCTACACCAATTCTATTATGCCAGAATCAGTGCAACCTCAATCACGGATATCAACATTCAAAACCCCTGTAACAAACACAGTTGCCCCTGGTTGTGCAGGTTTAAGCAACCGTGCCCAAGTATTTGTATATTTGTATTTTGTTTATTTGTAAAGCGCAGCCAGGCCCAGGGGCATCCGGCGCATTTTCTATAGGTTACAGGAGGTTAGCAGTTGCATACAGTAAGTAAGATACATAGAGGTTACAGCATGTTACAGTTGCATACAGTGAGAAAGGCAGACAACGAAAAATAGTACAATACAATATTTACAACACTCTAGTGGGGCAATCGACAGGTCAAAATCAGGGATGTTAAGCTGTCGTGTCCAGGTTCTGAAGCCAACTCTTAGTGTTACGCTTGAATACGTGGAAGGATGGTTCAGATCTGAGGGAGGCAGGTAGTGTATTCCATAGCTTGGATGCCAATACAGGGAAGCTAATACCTCCTGAGTTATGAAGTTTGAATCTAGGAATGGTGATAGTATGTGCTTGGGCCGCTCTAAGTGGTCTTGACAACGTATGTGCGGTGAGTTGGTTGGTAAGGTAAGCTGGTGCGAGGTTAGCCCTAGCATTGTGTGTAAGGGCGAGGGTTTTGAGTGATATTCTGTGCTTCACCGAGAACCTGTCCAGGTTGCGTCTAGTGTCCGAGATATGTGACTTCTTAGGGATGTTGAGGGCTGCCCCGATAGCCTTATTCTGAATTACTTGTAACTTGTTGATATTTTTGTGGCTAGTACCAAGATAAAGGGCGTTACAATAGTCAATTTTTGACAGAACTAAAGTTCTGGCAAGTGTGATGCAATTCGGGGTGGAGATGAACGGCCTGCAGGCGGTGATTAGTTTGCAGGTATAAGCAGCTGAAGATGCTACTGCGTTGGTTTGTTTGGACAGTGATAAAGTGGCATCGAGGTAAATGCTGAGCGTTTTAGTTTTAGTGTTGTTTGAGACGGTAATGGGGTTGCCATCTATCGTAAATGATTTGAAGGCAGAGTTTAGTTTTTTCAATTTCATGTGCATACTAAGGATAAGCAGCTCAGTTCTTTCATCGTTTAAGCAAAGACCATGTTGCGCCATCCATGCTTGTATCACTGAGTACATTTCGTTAAGGGTATTGCTGTCAGTTCCATAGTCTCCAGAGATAGGGATGAGTATCTGGGTGTCGTCCGCGTAGTTAGTATACGTGACACCCAAATAGTGAAGAATATCGAATAGAGGCTTTGTGAAGACGTTGTAGAGTGTGGGGGACACGCAAGAACCTTGCGGGACCCCGCAGAGTACTGGAGAAGGATCGGCAGAGTCAGTAGGAGAGAAAACCGAAGTAACTGAAGTAGCTGCCCATGCAAATATCCAGGATGGGCAACCCTGGAAACTGAGTATGTTGCTGCCATACTGCAGGTAAACCTCCCCTGGATATGGTATGGCACCTCAATCCCTGGCAGTGAATATGCCGTAGCAATGGCCTGTCTGATGGAAGTCACAGAAGCCTTTCTCCCTGGACCTGACCTGTTGATGGTTATGAACAAATTCTCTGGCTGTCTAAAGTCTGCCATTCTGTCTAACTAAATCAGAGCACCCTTCTAAACATCCAAGGAATCCCAGCTTTGTTCTTCTGTGGAGGAGGGATTCGAAAAAAATGCTGAACAGACCACATCCTGGGATTGATGAAACTTTGGGCAAAAAGGAAGCGTTACATCGAAGAATCAAAGTTTCAGATTGAATCTGAAAAAAACCTCAGCACATCAGTACTCCAATCTACCACATCCCTGAAGCCGCAATGCGTGGTACCAAAAAAGGTCTTCAGGGTAAGCATCTTAATGCAGCAGAGGCAATGGGCTCAAAAGGAGGTGCCAGTAAAGATGTAAGCACCAATAGAATGTCCCATGTAGAAACTGCCATGTGTGTCACCGGCTTGTAAATAAAATAAAAAGGTCTTAAGGAGCTTTGCCACTAGAATTCCTCCCTCTTCTCCAAGAGATGGAGGGTCCCTAAAGCCTTAATCACGTGGAAGCCTGAGAGAGGAAGCATCCAACTCTTGTTCCAAATCATCCTGGAGAAACAGTACTGGGCAAGAAGAAGGTTGTTGTAATTTCGTAACACACCATAGAGCAAACCTCCTAACTGCCTTTTTAAAAACCTTATGGGTGGCAGACCTTTTAGAATTCTGGACCTCCAAAGCCAGTATTGGCATCAAATCTTTCCCCTACCAACTGCCCCTCACAATTTCAAAAACCTCGATCTAAGAAAATGGCACCACATTAATCTCTGAGGATTTCATGTGGATACTGTAATGTAAGGAATTGGAGCAACGGCTATCTTCAGCACCAGAGGAAACCAAGACCTTCTCGGCCACACTGAATCCAACAGCCTGATCTCTTATTGGGATACTTTATGCGCCCAGATGCCTTTGGGCCAAGCGCGCTATACAAATAAACTAAATACTTTATTTTGATGATTATCCGGGGGAGGAAAGGTAGAGGTAGAAATGCATAGAGCAGAACCGGAGGCTACCTGATCATCATGGCATGCATTGTAACCCCTCCCCCAAACTCTAACTGTCAGAAGCCTATAATATAACCAGGGGAGGAGGGTTTTCTGGGTGGAAGCAAGGAGCTCTATTGATGGAAAGCACAGTTTGGAGCAGAGCAGATTGAAAATCTCTGGGTCGCAGTTCCCATTAGGCAGAAGGAGAAACCCCTGCTTAAGGTTTCGTGCCTCACATTGGCCATACTCCTGATGTGGACAGCTTTCAGGGATAATTGCTCTCTTCCCAAGGCCCTAGGCCCAGGGCCAATTGCCCCAACTGCCACGAGCGAGACCTCCCCAATCTGTTGACATAGGGCATTGCTGAGGTGTTGTATTTCCTGACTGCCACAGCTTTGTTTGGGATGTTAGGAAATAACACCTGAAGATTGCAGCCAAATCCCTTCAATTGTTGGATCCGGCTGCTTCCAGTGAATCCCATTTTACCTAAGACCCCTAAGTCACTCCTCATCCCTCATCCCACATCCCTTGTGTCTGTGGTAATTGTCATCAGCGAGGGTTCCTGTGAGGGGCCCCCTCTTTGTCTTGGCTAGCCTCCTTTGCAACTGAACTGATAAAGCTTAAAGGAATAGTGCCCTCAAAAATGTCATTGTCCCGAGCATTCGGGCATGTGGTTTTAAGCAAACTGTGATCGATCGTAAAAACATTTCCTATGCACCTTACCTTAGTTTTCCTCACTTTTACACATGCGAAATTAACGAGTCGGGCACGGCCATCTTGTACTAATCTTATCCGTGGATCGATCGCCCTAAGTTCAAGTGCTCCTGCGGCACTAAATCATATCACCCGCCCCTGAATCAGACATCACTATTCCTAGTAATATTTTCCACCTATTTTCATGATGTCAGCAGCCAAATGTGCCCAGTCATCACCTACGTCTTAACGTCAGTTGACGCACAACCCGGAATATCAACACACACATCCTCTCACAGCACAGCACGTCCCAAATCGGAATAGAAAACACTATTTTTAAAGGAAACATCAATACTCTGCAATTTATAATGTGCTTTTATTTCACAAAAAACGCCCCAAGAACATCCACTGATTTTGATTAACCACCAATCTTTGAATGTCCTTGGGTTAGAGCATCAAAACTTATCATGAGGCACACAGTGTTCCTTTCAGGAGAAGATGCGCTTTCGATGCACCTTAAATCGCAAGGCTCCATAAACGATGATGGGTCGCTGGTACCGCCAAAGGGCATATCGTTCCCGGGCGATCGTCCCACATCAGCGTAATGTAAATCCATCCATTTAGGCGTGTCTGCTACTGCTAGCTGAAGAAACATATGTCGGTATCTGGAAACTATGGCATTCGCAGAACGGCACAATGTAGCTGTGTAGAAAACATAATAAAAATATATTTTAGTAACTGTTCTTTATTCAAATTTATCCATTTACCCTGTAATTCTGCACCGTGTGAAACCTAATAACGAAAATAAACCACAAACAATGGAAACACACAGAAAACATTGAGGAAAGTTTGAGTCTACAATGTGCTTGAGAGGTTAGCACTGTGGAGTATGTATTCCCAATGGGATGCCGAAGCTGACAGAAAAATTGTACAACACATAGACAGCAATGTAACAGAATATTTGCAAGGAACCTGAGGTTGGTGACCCTAAGTTCCCTGGGGGTACCCAGACGTGGACTCCATGCTCACTGTGCTCAGAGAGGCACAGCTCCACCTCACCGATGAGGCCCAACAAGGCTGAAACACGTGTATGGGGTTGCTATAGGTACTCTTGTTCAGAAGGGAATTGCCATAGCATTTCGGTGCTGGACTACCCATGTGGACGGTACAAATACTGATATGCAAATGGATATTTCCCATCTGTAAAAGGTACATTGAGCAAAAAGCAATGACTGCGGAAACTCAAACTGTGAAAAAAACACATAACAGGTTATCATACCATGTTCTTTCTAGAGAGGTGGCGCCTGCTACTTTGTTTAAAAATGTAACGGAACTGGCAACATTAAATTTGGCCAAGAGAACCAAGTCCCCTTGGAAAATGTTCCGCACATGGCACATCCAATAATTCAACGTTCATATCACACCCTGATATGCCATGGGACGAAGTGGTTTAGATATCACTAGCCTGCATACCGGTTGTGTTAGCGGGTCGTCGATGAATAATCATCACATTATGCTCCAACTAACAACCCATAACAATGTAAGCAAGCAATACTGGTCAGAAAATGAAACCGTTATTCATTCGTCTTGAAACTGTACACCCATATAAATTATTAGTAGATTTATAAACAGCCCGAGAGTTACGCGATTTAATCTACAGAATAAATTGTTGTGTATATTTGTTTTGTCAAATGGCATATTCGCACGTCGTTGAATTGTTCCATATGCATACAGCCTAAATGCTGTTTTGAATCGCTAAAAAATGATGATTAGTTCCATTCTCTTGGCGTAACGCAGTGTGTCCCCTCTGAACAACGGTTTGCATAGATTGAAAGTAAATGTTAGAATATCCAGTTTCAAAATAGTAAATGTTATCATTTCTGCCGATATTCGACACTTTCTGTCCTTCAAGCAACGTCACATGAAGTGACCTTCACTCCATGGGAACGATGAGCCCGGCCGACCAACGTTGCATTTGAAAAATGCACGAAAAATAAATAAATTGATTGCTGGAATCAACCAATGCTGCGCGATCAAGAATACTTTTTTAACCATCAATAGTGCTTGTGATTTAGTTATTTTTGGACAACAGTTACACTGAAGGTAATGATAACATATGATATGATATTTCATTTATAACGCGCCTATGCACAAGTGCTTCAAGGCGCGACGAGGCAATGCAGAGTGAACAGAGGGAAGACAGAGACAGCGATCTTACTAGTGTTGGGAAGTAGATGATCCTTGCCCCCCCCCCTGCCCTCTTGCATCACTCTCGAAACATAACTTATGTAATAACCAAGTGGGGAGGCGTAGCCAACCCCCACAACATTCCGTTACACCACACCCCATCGCAAATAACACATACACTATAGTTTCTAGCCCAGCATTAGGAAACCATTTTGAAACAACCCGAATGACATCTTTCTACTAGGCCCGAAAATCCATCTCTCTGTACAAATGCAGCTCTCACATCCCCAGCGCCTCGCTCAGCCCACACCATCGCCTCCCCATTGCCACCTCTGCGTGAGTCCTGTTCTCAGGGAGGAATGTGCTCTGCGGAGAACATGAGACACTGACCAGTGATAAGCCCGAGCGCCCATTCATCTATAACTAAACTTCCTGTGCACGCACAGCCTCCCCCGCCATAGGCCACCAGCTCAGTCCCCACAGTTCCTTTCATGCTGATGTCCATCTGACCCTGCCGTGCCCCAATCAGTCAAGGACCCACATTACAGCCCTAATCCTATGTAGTAATATATTCTCCCAAAAAGCAACACTCGTCTAACTATATTCTGAGGACCCACGCAGGGTTGATGGCAGATCAAACCTTTAGGGTGTGCACCTGGGTAGAGAGTTTGTGGTATCAAATATATTCCAAAGGGTAGAGCTTAGAATGCCAATATATTAGCTCATGTCACCAAAGTACCCCTATTCATGCAAGATTGTATGTCTGTCATTATTTATGAATTATCAGTTTCTGTTGAACAGACCCATCACACATTTTTGAGCTCCACCAAAGATGGTTGCTGAAAGACTGAGGCCACTGTAAAATATTTTCAGAACCCTTTTTTTTATCAGCAGCTGTAATTTATGTATTGACTGATTTGGCAACGTGCCATATATCAAATTGATGACAAATGTTTGGAAACTGCTCTCACATTGGCCTTGGCTGTTGAAACATGTCTGTCAGTGGCTATGAGGTCTATTTGCATTCCCCTCGATTGAAGATGTTCAAGGGATTTGATGAAACCTTGTTTCTCCATGGCCACAAAAGATGTACATTCGGACACCTGCATGATCTCCAAATTCACAATTATTTTTACTTTCCATGTCTTGAAAGTGGTATGTACAGTACTTTGCTGAAAATCCAGGGCTGTCACACTGTCTGTCACCAGCTAGCCAGAAACGTTTGCCAGAGAATGTGCTTTCAATTGACATCTGTTCAATTTTCCAGGCTTGACTAATAGCAGGGAATACAAATTCCCTTTGATATTTGTAGTACTGGGTTTTAGCAAGGAACTGAACTCTGACAAATTGACAGAAACTGGACATCTTACTAAAAGTCAAGCCACTGAAAAGTAAAGCTGCTGAATATAGTAGATTTTCAGCTGGCACTTTGCCCAGCATCGGTTGAGCTGACCATGAAAATGTATCATGGAGGTGGATACAGCCGGCTTGGATTTTCAGGTTAGTGTCTTGTTATACACGAGACACATTCACCAATGACTCCCAGCATATTTTCCCCTTAAATGTATGGACACATTTCAGCATCAGTATAATCTCTACCAGGCAGCTGTCAAATACAATGTATTTTGGCTCCTTTATTAGTCAATAATCCTGCATGAATGTGGTTTGTGACTCAACTGTGGTGGACAAATCGCCCAAACTAGGCAAACTGTAGTCAAGATCTTTGGCAAGTTCTTCGGTCAATTGCGTTGAAGCTTCAGTCTCTGTTAGTTCAGCTTGTATTATTTGCACACGAATTGGAGAAACCGTCAACATTGAATGTTTATTGGGTGGACCTTTTTTTCCGGGTGTAGATTGTGTCAAGTGGTCTGCGAGGAATTCAAATGCATCTTCATTATATTTAGTTTCATGTTGTTGAGTTCTCACATTCTAGCAATGGCCCAAAAGCACTTTGCTGGCTTCGCCAGTCACATTCCATTCAGTTTCAGGCCATTGGGCATAAGCATCGTGAGTCTGCTTATTGACAGGACCACGCTGCGCCTCAAATAGTAGTTGCTCCATGGTGAAATCGGTTTGGCAAGCAACATCTTTGGTTTCATTTGTTGTCTGTGTCTTTATACTTCTTTTCCTTTTGGGCATCTTGGAGATGTGTTGTAAAAACATGTTCAATGTACAGCACACATACAGCAGATAGAACTTTAAATACGGAAACATGTTATGAAGAAAACACCAGCCCAAAACACTTCTAGAAAACGAAATTGTTTGTTAGTTACCCTTGTTTTCTTGATTTTCTGTGAAACCGTGGTCTTCTCTTTCACAACCACACCAGAAAGCTGAAAAAAAAAGTTTTTATATGGTTTAAATCAACCACATTTCATTTACACACAAACAGACATATTTAAATATCTACAAGCAGAACCAACTCGATTGAATTAAAAAAATACTACATAAAAATGTATTACAAATGCGATTTGAGGTACATTTGTATCAAATAGTAGTTTATGTACACCTCTGAGCCTTGTGCCTCCACTTCTAATTCCATACCTTGTGTAGATTCCTTGAATAGAATATTATTTACAAAAAAAGTTAATCATATTGGAAATTAAAATATTTCCTCACACACAATGCTTACACACATACCCTCGCAAACAGTGTACGTCATTTAGTCAAAATATACATTTCAAATTTCACTGATAGCCATCCAAGATGGTAAGTATACTTGATCAGAGATCACCGTGCAAAACATACTGATTGTAATGTTGCCCTCAAACATTTTGCAATCTATTCTGCATTATGGAGGAAGTGTAACATTAGAACTGAAATCATAAAACTTTGAAACACTGCATATTTATATGCATGTCACTGTCTAATAGTATCTTATGTAGGATTTACTTTCTTTCATTCAAGGGAACTGTAAATACCCATACCTCATACTCTGGACCAGCTGCAAACGACGACATAATTGTAGTCGAAGTACCAGCATCCCAGTGTAACACAGTACTAGTTTTAATACGGATGAAAAAAAGCTAAATGGAACTGAGACCATGGGATTCAGACAATGATACGTATAAAGATAAACCCATAAATGCCAACTAGTGTAAACAACCAACAGGATACATAAACGTTTTCCTATTATTTGAAATTTCAAGCATAATACATTCTCATAAATGAAAAGTGAAATAAAATTACCTGATAGGCGCTTGAAGTTGCTTTTGACTCCGGAACAGAAATGGATACAGAATCTTGCTCCTTCATTTTCAGTGCATTGTCATAAAGTGGTCCAAGGGAAAATTAGATTTGCATTAGATATGTGGGAAGATTCAACTGTAGAGAATATAAACTTCTGCATGTCTGTAGGGCTGGACGTGTCATTGGTTTCGTCACTTGCGAGGGTCTGTGCTTCCGTCAGTATGTTCTCCTCAAGAAATGGACATGTCAAGCAACCGATTACGAAAAAATTATGCTTCTTTTGAAGGGCACTCTGGCATTGTTTTCTATGGTCATAATTACTTCATTTGAGGCTCCATAAACCAGGGACAGATGTATAGTAAAATGTGGTATAGTAAAAATGTAATACAATCTGGTAAATATGCAAACTTTAGTAAGACACATTTACACCGAAAGCACCAATCCGTTCATGAAGTTACCTTTTCAGTACCCCATCGCCTACAGCTAATTCATCATCCGGGATTGAGGCCGCGTGTGCATCAATAGAGTTGGAATTGCATTTGCAAGTAATTTACGAGAAATTCTGGGTGGACACTTTTTTGTGTACTTCGATTGGTCGTACATATCGTCTGTAAAGTGCAGGCTTCAGATGCAGAATCGATTGGACCTCACATCATCCAAGACATTGTGTGCTCTACTTTCAATCTCATCCACTGCAAAACCACAATATCAAACCCATCTTCCTATTAAATCAATATTCCTCGGGAATGTATGCAGGACTGTGCCCTGACTTTTGACATGGCTCCTAGAAGGGCAGCCGAAAACCATACAAGCAGGCATTCTTGAAAAACATATGAGATCTATATAAGAAAAATAGAAATAATTACAAAAGAATTGTACTGTATGCATGAGATTGATGCAAGAAAGATGCCATTCTATCACAATTGACATTGATTAAATGTGCTATAAATATCGAGATCAAAACACTTGAAACCATTAGACAATGGTAAAGTCATTGAGATGAATGAACATTACACTACTGGGTACATTCGGTCGAAACAGATAGAAAATTTGAGATCAGAAATAGATGAATATAGAGAAGTTAATAGTTGACCTGCCCTTACCTTGACTAACAATTAGATTCAGCAAGCGCGGAGCGAGTAGCAGGAGAACAGGTAGCACGATAAAGAGTTGCCTTCTAGTGCTCTGAGATGTTCTGGGGCAAAATATCAAGGGGTTTATAAAGGATTAGAAAAGTGGGTGTGTATATGAATGTGTGACATGTTTCAGGCGTGGTCTGCGAGAGAGGAGATCCTGGAGACACTGAGTCCTGGGAGGGCATGTGAACAGTGGCCCCTGTGCTGAAGATACCATTGAAGTGTGCATGGTGTTTGGCACTTTGGCCGTTCCCGCCCCTGCCAGCACCCTTGGGAGCGCAGGCCACAGGTGCGAACTGCCATTGATACTGGAGGGGGATGGATGCGCATGAGGTTTGCAGAAAAGGCCTGGGACACTGTGTGGGAGCGAGGGACCATCAGGCCCCTCTCGTCCTCTACTTCTCAGTACAAAACTCGGACCCAGTGCCTCCAGTAGTGGGTTTGCCCCTTGCCCTTATGTGATGTTAACCTTGGTTGACTTTCGCGTAGATGGGACCACTGAGCAGGACACGGGGCAATCATTTTTGTACCCCCTTTCGACTCCATCTTGGTGACTAGGCCTCACTGCGATAGTACAAAAACGCTTCTCTTCCCTTTTCTCGCAGCAGCAGGCCAGGCAAGCAGAGCACAGGGCCCCCACCCTCGTTCTCACTCTGGTTGGAAAACTTCACAGGTCCATTCTCACGCTGAAGCCGGAGATGTTTGCAACACAATTGTAAATGTAACACATCGCTCTTCCTCTGAGATTACTGTCCCGCATGTGAACCAGCATGAGCTAAGCACATAGCTCGTCCATCTCCACAAACGTGCCGTACCCCTCCCGCATCCTCGCCCGTGGAAATTCACTGCCATTGTGACCCTGTGTCCCTGCAAGATATTCCTTTCATGTGCCAGGCCGCTGACCATGCCATGATGCCCACCCAGCAGATCCCCAACTAACATTAGACCCCTGCTGCAATATATTGTTGCGTACAACTAACAAATGCCACATACCAGAGATTCTTATGTGCACGGACCTTAACTTCAACCAGTGTATTATAGCGGTCAAGACCCTTAACCTACGACTTGTATAATCCTATGTTATTGATAGTTTAGATATGTGTGTGACTTTTATAGAGACATTATAAACTACTGAAGGTCTTTGAACAACTTTTATTTAGTGCATGCCTTTTTTGAGAATATATTATGTTAGTTTAGATAGTGACCACCCTGCCTCCCAGCGACCTGACCTTCACCCATGCAGAGCACAGATGACTGACGTCAATCCTCCTCCCAACCAAGCGACCAACCCGGATGAAGAGATGCCACCCCACCTGAGACATCGAATGAACTGACCAATCCGGGATCAACATAGTATCCTATGTTAGTTGCGTCACGCACCCTATAAAACGTAATGTAATGATAATTTGTGCAGAGCGCTCTCATATCTCTTGAATAATATTCAATCAGATAAAACCTCTCCTTGAACTATGGCAGCCTGCTCTCTTTTCCTTATTCCCCGTCAGGGGTGTGTTTGTTTTATTCTTTTGCACGTCAAAGACGGGGAGGGCACAAACAACACTGCTGAAGGGAGACATACTTATGTGGATTGCAGGGGTGTGGTCTGCTAGAGGGGAGCCTGGAGACACTGGGTCTGGGGAAGCCATGTGAACAGTGGCCCCTGTGTGGACGATACCCTTGTACATGGTGTTTGGCACCTTGGCCGTTCCCACCCTGCCAGTACTGTAATGGGTTATAATTGAGGGGGGATGGATTGTTGTGGAGTAGGTGAGCGTAAAAGGGCACCAACCATTCTTTCATGTCCCTCATAGACTTGCCACCAGCTGGCTGCACTTTTATTGTCTCTTATTTATTTATTGTTTACTTTATTTATTGTCTTATTTATTTTGTTATCCTAGGTACTGCACTGCCCCTCCCCCTTTCCCTCGCACTTTGCCCTCCCACCCTCCACTTGCACGATCTCAATATCACCTGGCGTAGTAAAATCATTGTCTCTGTCTTCCCTCTGTTCCCCCTCCCTTGCCTCGTCACGCCTTGAAACTCTTGTGTATAGGTGCATTATAAATGCCATATCATAGACAAGTGAGCGTGTCCTTGATTCACTGAAAAATTGAAACAACTATTCATAAATGCTCATTTGTATTTTTTTTTGTTGCTGATGTTGATGGCACAAATATACTACACATTGTATACTTCGGGTTGCAGCACAGTGTGTGAAAATCCCCTGTACTGTCCGCTGTCACTGGGGAATTTGGCGCAAATGGCTCCAGCGACACAGGCGGGTATTACTCGTCGAATGTGGAATCCAAGCCTCCCATAAAGCCACCATGTAAATGAACGGTAGACCACCAGCCTGTACCCCCTGTGGAAGAGAAACTTGCATACTGTATTTAAATGAACCTGATAAGTGTACAAACGTTACTTGAAAATGCACCCTGTATACTATGGCATAGTTGCTGGTACAAAAGTTACTTCATGGATCAATGAAATTGGGCTTCGAAGTGTACACACATTACAAAAGTGAACACACATGCAATCCATAACGTTTGGGGCACAGAGAAATATTGTTTCTTAGTTGAACGTTAAAGACACATAAGATTAACACTCTGATTTCCCAAAAGCAAGAGAAATGTATTCAATTGGCAGACTACATTCATTAGGCAGTGATAAATCAAAGTTATGACAATATAGGAGACAGACATGAAATGTTAGTGGCATCAGTGGTCAAAATGACATCACATCCAGAGTACATTTACTTGTTACTTGGATTGCGAGAGCGAACGGTTGCGCGAATTTCGTGCATAAGCACCATCATCATCCTCAACACGGACTTTGTGAGGAAAGCTGCCTTGAAGTCCTGCAGCTCAGTAACGCAAAGCGGTGGTGTGTCTTCTTCTGATATGTAGGCCAAGCATCCGAGTTTTCTTTGCAGCAGCAGTTCTCCTCCTCAGTTGGCATGGCCTTGAACTGATTGCAGGTACACCAGGTGGAAACGTCTTCAATGTGACTAGGTTCATGCTCAGGATCCAGTGATTCGTCTTCTTCCCAACTGTCGTTCGATGCCCCATCGTTTCTGCATCTTTCTTTATCAGCTAATTCCACGTCGGAATACTCTTGCTCGTACTGGTAGGGCTGTATTGTTGCCATTATATGACAAAATGTTTAAATCAAACGCAAGTAACAATTGAAATCAATAGTAATGCTAGTACACGTATCTGTTCGCAGGGGCTCCATGCAACAAAGATAGCTGAACAGAACAGAAACGAGTCACAGGCTATGTAAAAAAAAAGACAGAGAGACGATTGAAAAAGCAACTCTGATGTTGTCTGATGAGAAGCTGTCTGTTTATACTTATTGAGGAAAGAGGCGTTGCGCCTTTTCCATTGAGACACGTCATTAGCTGGCGCACAGAGAACGTTGACACGAAACGTGCATTCGCGTTGTGAAATGGCCCGTATGGGTCTAGTGATGTCAGCTTCAGGGGCGGGTGATATGATTTAGTGCCGCACGGGCACTTGAATTTAGGGCGATCGATCCACGGATAAGATTAGCACAAGATGGCAGCGCCCGATTCGTTGATTTTGCATGTTTAAAAGTGAGGAAAACTAAGCTATGGTGCATAGGAAATGTTTTTATGATCGATCACAGATCACAGAAGCCGCATCGAGGCGAAGGCCAGAGGACAAGGCCAACGCCGCTCTCTGCAGCTCCGCTGCGAGAGCCAACTCCAGGATCCCTCATGCCCCACTTGCCCACCATGGAGCTCGCCCCCCCTGCCGCCGCCATTGAGGCACACGCGGCCTCGAAGCCCGCAGTCAGCTGCAACACGAAGGAGCAGTGCCCCGCCCACACACAGCGCCGCCGTATCGCAGCTGATACAGGATCAGCTGTTCAGCCTACCAGCCCCTCCTCTCCCGCTTTAAAGGGAGAGGAGGCAGACCGGCAGGCGAAGCCGCATCGAGGCGAAGGCCAGAGGACAAGGCCAACGCCGCTCTCTGCAGCTCCGCTGCGAGAGCCAGCTCCAGGATCCCTCATGCCCCACTTGCCCACCATGGAGCTCGCCCCCCCTGCCGCCGCCATTGAGGCACACGCGGCCTCGAAGCCCGCAGTCAGCTGCAACACGAAGGAGCAGCACCCCGCCCACACACAGCGCCGCCGTATCGCAGCTGATACAGGATCAGCTGTTCAGCCTACCAGCCCCTCCTCTCCCGCTTTAAAGGGAGAGGAGGAAGACCGGCAGGCGAAGCCGCATCGAGGCGAAGGCCAGAGGACAAGGCCAACGCCGCTCTCTGCAGCTCTCCGCTGCTCGAGGCCGCAGATGGCGCGCAAAAACTCTGCCAGTCAAGGTAAGGCCAACATCCCCTATGCCCCCTTGTTTCACGCTTTATCTGCATGCCCTCCGCTGCACAACAGTAGGAATGCGCGCCTACGGTCCCGCACCCTGCTTACCAACCCCAACAGCTATACTCCTACCATCGGTTACCGCAACGCCAGGTTGGCCACAAGAAGCCAGCTGCCAGCACTTTTGTGCGCAGCCACCAAATGCACCCTGGGCCCCAGGGTCACCTCGCAGTCCCCTGCCACGACGCAACAAGTCTTCAAGTGTTGTACTTACAATCACTACCACTCCATTAACACTGACTCTCTATCTCTACTTCCGCCCCTTGGCCCCAATGTAACTACCGCTATCGCCCACTCTGCCACTCTGGAGTGTGTGCGGCCCAATGATGTTCATATGTTTTCTGGTCCCACTGCTGGTGCCTCCATTGACTGTGTGCTGCCCAATGATGGTCATATGTTTGCTGGTCCCACTGCTGGTGCCTCCATTGACTGTGTGCTGCCCAATGATGTTCATATGTTTGCTGGTCCCACTGCTGGTGCCTCCATTGACTGTGTGCTGCCCAATGATGTTCATATGTCTGCTGGTCCTACTGCTGGCGCCCCCCTTGATTGTTTGCGGCCCAATGGCACCTTTGTGCCCCCTAATCTTACCGCTGACACCCCCTTGACCACCCCACCTAGTTCCTCTGATCTTCCTTCAGCTACCAGCCTCCCACTCCCCCTGCCTCCCCCCAGCCGCACGCTCATGTGCGCCCTGCTCAATGCCCGTTCTGTACCAGCCCACGCCCTCGACATCAATGACCTGCTCATAAAAGACGAACTAGACCTCCTCATCCTCACTGAAACCTGGCTCAATGAAAGTTCGGGCCCAGCCTTATCATTGGCCATCCCACCTGGTTACTCCATCTACAGGAAAGACCGCACCTCTCAGAGAGGTGGAGGCGTTGCCCTCATCGCCAAAGACACCCTCTCCATCAGAGAAGTAGAAGGCATCCTTGACAGCAATAGCAACTACCTCCCTCTAAAAATCAACGTATCAGCTAACTGCACCATATCCATGCACATTGTCTACAGACCCCCAGGACCGTGCACCGACTTCCACGACACACTCATCTCTGCACTCTCTCATAACATCAAAAAGACCTCACAAGTCCTACTCCTCGGTGACCTTAACCTAGGGTTGAACGACCCCAAGGATTCCCCTGCAAAACTCCTCAAGAAGGCACTCTCCAACCTAGGCTTCACGCACTCCATCTCCCAGCCCACACACATCAAAGGACGCACCCTTGACTGGGTCAGCCATCACAACTGCACCCTTCTCATCAAGGACAACAACCCTATTCCTTGGTCCGACCACCACTACATCCAATTCAACCTCGGAACTAACAAAGCTGCTTTCTCCCCGCCACCACCCTGCCCCGACACGTACTCCAGAAGTTCACGCCTTCTCACAGCTGAAAACCTTGCACCCTACCTCCTTAACCCAGCCCTTCAAACCCCCTCTTCGAACAACCCCGATACCTTAGCTAACACCTTTAAGGATATCATCACATCAGCTGTGGATGCCATTGCCCCCCTAACTCTCAAAAAAGCCAAAAAAGCCAAACATGCCAACTCCTGGTTCTCCAAAGAACTCCTTGATCAACGTGCGCAGAAGAGGGTTGCTCTTTCCACATGGAAAGCAAACCCATCTGAAGCCACTAAACAGAAATTCAAAGCCATCTCCAAATTATATAAGACCAACATCACTCGAACAAAGGCTGCCTCCTTTAACACCAGGATCGCTGACGCTAAATCAGGCTCCAAGGAACTATTCACCATCTTCAGGGAACTCGAAAAACCATCTGCCCCCCCCTCCTCTATCATCAAAGATGACAAATGGTGTAACAGCATTCAATCTGCCATGCTTGAGAAGCTTAACACTCTCCAAAGTAAAATTCGTGGCCACCAAAAAGCCCTCTCCGACATTATAGCGAACATGCATGCTAAGCCACCCACCAAGACCACGTCCTCCCCGTTGTTCGAATTTAAAGATATCACAGAGCAAGAGGTCATTACCCTGCTCAACTCCATTAAACCTTCCAATTGCAAAGGGGGTGCATGCCCCGCCAGCCTCATCAAGGATTCCGCACCTAGCCTAGCCCCCTTCCTCACGGCCTTTATCAACTCATCCTTCCAATCAGGCCATGTCCCATCAGGACTCAAGGAAGCTTGGGTTCGCCCACTTCTCAAGAAACCCTCTCTCGACCCAACCGTCCCGGGGAACTACAGGCCCATTACGACTGTACCGTTCCTGCTCAAAATCTTGGACAAAGCAGCTTACCTGCAAGTCCAGAAGTTCCTAGAGGACAACCGCCTCCTCGGTCTACGGCAATCTGGGTTCCGCCCTCGCCATGGCACTGAAACGGCCCTCCTAGACCTGAAAAACCAAATGGACGATCTCAGAGACGCAGGCAAACCTGCCCTTCTACTGCTCCTTGACCTCTCTGCAGCGTTCGATCTTGTCGACCACAATACCCTGTGTCACCACCTAGCCACACAAGCCAACTTCTCCCCTAAAGCCTGCCAATGGATCACCTCCTTTCTCAAAGATAGGGCCATGAAAGTCTTTTCTGAAGTTGCTGCTGCCACCCCCAGCCTCCTCACCTGCGGTGTCCCCCAGGGTTCTTGTATCGCACCTACTCTCTACAACCTCTTCACGAGGCCACTGTTTAGCATCTTGGACTCCCTGGGTATCTCATATACCAACTATGCGGACGATACGCAGGTACTCATCCCACTCACGGGCGACTACCTAGCGGACTCCAACACCCTCTCCTCTATCTACTCTACCATCCAATCCTGGATGGCGGAGAATTGGCTTTGCCTCAATGGTGAAAAAACCGAACTCCTCCTTATTGGCTCACCTTTCACCCTCGGCAATCTTGGAGAACAGTACGCCTCCTTCACCATTGATAATATTCCAATTAAAGTCTCTAACCATGTTAAGACACTCGGAGTCTACCTTGACTCCGACCTGCCGATGGACAGACAGGTCAATGCCATCGCCGCCTCCTCAGCCTACTACACCAAAGTCATCAACGCAACAAGGCCCTTCCTGGCCCGTCAAAGCAGCCTCACGATTGCCAGGGCCATCATCGGGTCAAGACTTGACTACTGTAATGCCCTTCTCGTCGGGACCTCCAACAAAAACATCGCCAAACTTCAGCTAGCCCAGAACAATGCTCTAAGGGCAGCCACCGGCACCGCAAGGAGAGACCACATCTCCGAAATCAGAAGGCAAGTGCATTGGCTCCCTGTTAAAGAAAGAATTGTCTTTAAAACTCTTGCCATCACCCACAAATGCATTCACGAGCTTGCCCCCCCCTACCTGACGAACAGAATCACCAGGCACTCCGCCACAAGACCGCTTAGATCTTTCTACGCCAACACCATTGTCAGGCCTACCTCTCGGAAAGTGCGTGCTGGTGGCTCCAGTTTCCCCACCCTTGCAGCCACGCACTGGAACGCCCTGCCACCTCACCTCAGACTCATCGAGTCCCACCTTGCCTTTCGTAAGGCTATCAAAACTAGACTCTTTGTGTGACTTTAACCTGTTTCTGCCTTTATGCCTGCTAACTTGTAACTAAGAGCCTCCTGCACCCGAATGTAATCTTAAATCTGTGTTTCCTCTGTAACAGCGCCTCGATGCCTCATGGGCTGCAAGTGCGCTTAACAAATGCAAATAAATAAATAAATAAAATACAGTTTGCTTAAAACCACACACCCGAATGCTCGGCACAATGATATTTTTGAGCGCACTATTCCTTTTAACTAATGGGAATCAGATCCTTGTATTTCTTCTAGATGGCATTCTCTTAGACGCAAATGCTGACACCCCGAAATTGCTGTTCCCATCGTCAATGCTAACTCTTGCACCGCATCATAGGCCACATCTGCCAGAAATACCATTAGGGTCTTTAAAGCCCTCAAATTAAGGGGCTAATCAGCCCTCTCCTCAGTGACCTTATTCAGAGTCTCAAAATCCCCCACGGCGGGTTCTACCATGTAAGAGGTGTAAACACTGGAACAAAGTTAGAGCTGAGCCCTACTATAGTCGTTGAAAAACCAATTGGGACCAGGGTAAAGAAAAAAAAAAGAGTATCATAGTTAGACATTTAAAAAAGCTCTGCCCAGAAATGTTAGTCCCTTGGTTATGGCCTATGGTGCAGGAGATTCCTAAATTAGAAACGGCAGAAGATATGGCTAACACTTATGTGCAATGCATAAAGGAAGCTACAAATACTCTTGCACCTTTTAAAACCAAATTGGTCACTGAAAAAAAGGTCAACAACTGGTTTACCCCTGAATTAAATGATTTGAAAAAGATCAAATCTAAATACTTCTATGCATGGAGATCATCTCAAGATATCCCTAGCAGTGAAGCATACAAGATGGCTGTTAAAGATTTTAAGACAGCAGTCATAGCAGCCCAAAAGAAGTATGTCTAATGTAAGGATAGCCAATTTGAAATTGGAGCCTTAAGAACTTTTAAAAATATTAAGTGAATTAGAAACTCTGTATAAAGTAAACTGATACACAGGTAAAAAAAATTCTGCATGGTGTACTATGATTCAAGACACTAGGTGTGGGAAGCTGAATCGGATAAAAAAGTATATTGAGGCTAAGAGGACCAATATTTGTCCAACCGTTAATAACCATGAAGTAGTGTTATCTGTACAAACACCATTGGATATTCTATTCAATTTCAAGGATGTTTCTGAAGCCGAACTGGCGAACATTGTGGATCATCTCAAACCCACTAACTGCAAAGAGGATCCTTGCCCGGCAATGATCATAAAGGCCTGCTCCCCCATTTTGATTAGTGCCTTGTGTAAATTTGTGAATGCATCCTTTGTGGAAAATCACATCCCCGTTGGGCTCAAAAGTGCATGGATTACTCTGTTACTAAAAAAGTCTGGCCTTTGTCCGAATACTGCAGCTAACTTCCGTCCAATCACTAACATTCCCTTTCTTTTAAAATGTTTAGATCGCATGGCATACATGCAAATTTCAGCACATATGAATGAACACATGATGTTAAATAAGTGACAGTCTGGTTTCAGGCAGGGGCAGGGGACTGAAACTGTGCTGCTCGATTTGAAATCAAGACTGTTACATTTCATAGACAATAGTCAAGCGCCTATGCTTATATCGTTAGATCTTTTCTTCGGCTTTTGATCTCGTTGATCACACACTGTTGATAACTAGGCTGATAGAGGTGGCCTATTTCTCTGATAATGCTGCTCTCTGGATCACTTAGTTTCTGAGGAATAGATGGTGCAGAGTTTGCAGCAAGGATACAGAGGCCGCACCTGTGCTCCTTGCGCATGGAGTCCCGCAAGGGGCTTGTCTCTATACAATGTGTTCTGTCCTCTTTTCTAACCTAGTGGAAAATAATTACGTTGCCTTTACCAATTATGCAGATGACACGCAGTGTGTCATCCCGCTATCCAAAATACACAGGGATGATGAAAGATTCCTCAATAAAATATATAATATGATACAAGCCTGGATGATATGTAATGGTTTGGCTCTCAACAAAGATAAAACAGTGCTAATGGTGATGGGGACTAATAATAAAATAAGAAAACTTGGTCTAGATTATAACTGTTTTTCAGTAGCAGGGTGTGATATTGCGACAAAGAAAAAATGATTAGGGGTCGTTTTAGATCGGAATCTGAATATGCAAGCTCAAGTAAGCAACTTGGCTTCATCCTCGGCCTATTACATACAACTGTAAGCCCAATTTAGGCAGTATGTCTCTCAAGCTAACACTGAGATGATAGCGAGGGACATATTCTGATCAAAAAATGACTATTGTAGCAGTCTTTTAATGGGTGTCTCTAAATGGGAATGTTATCTTCAAGTTATTCAAAACCGTGCCGCAAGAGTTTTCACAGGAATCAAGCATAGGGAACATGTCTCAGATGTCAGGCATAACTTGCACTGGCTTCCAGTTGAGGAAAGGATTCATTATCGCCTCCTACTGATTACCCATAAATGTATCCTAGGATCAATGCCAGTTTATTTGAGTGAGGTGTTGATGGAGAAATTCAGTGTAAGGACTCTTAGGTTTAATAACACTAACCAGCTTAAAATACTGGCTTGTAAATCTAGCAAGGCCATGAATTGTGCATTTGCTTTAGCTGCACCAAGGGCATGCAATGCCTTACCACCAGACCTAAGAGAATTGAGATCCACACCATTGTTTAGAAAAAGGTTGGAAACTCTTTTATTTAGATAATGTGCTCCTCTTGTCTATCACTCTGATCTGAGTTCTAAGACTCACTCGTATTTGTGCAAGTTTGTCCTAGTGCTGAGATGTTCCTTTGTTTTCTTGTACGCCCTTAGGCCTCCGGGTCCATGGTGAGTGTACTGAAGGATGTTTTAAATGGCAAATCAACCTCTCTGTCTACCTGGTTCCTAACAGCCTGCTCAGGAGACATGGACCAAACTGGGAAGAATAATGTCTATGTACAGTCTGTGGGAGGGACTGATCTTCCCCTTTCAAGGCATTCACCTTTGTTGTGAATTTGGTAATGTTGATTCTGTCTGGATCATTCTTTTCCATCAATACCTCCTTCTTAATTTCATTCAGGAGAGGAATGTCCACTTTCATCGAATGTTTGAAATGCAGTGGAGGTAGTCTTTTAATAGTTCTGCCAGTCCCTGTGGGGGTCCCTTGTAAAAAATGTTTTTTAAAAATATGAAATCCATCACCTGACACGAAACCACACTTAAGGTATATTTATCCAGATATTTTACCTTATGATCCTCTAATGGGGTTTCTGATTCAGTATCCCATGAAGGTGATGATCTTGAAGTGGAAGAAGAAAAAGAGGAAGTTGAACACCTCTTCTTGTTGTTGTTACTTTTCCTGGTCTTTTCTCCCATCAAGGCTTTGTTGAAAATCCTCATAAACTCCTTTTCAGACATGCTCTGAGAAGAGGTTATCCCCTCCATTATTTTCTTCCTATTTTCTGAGATTGACAGAAGGAAGAGGAACTGAAGGAATTTGTATCCTCAAGGACATGTTTGTGCTTGCCGGCACACTAACTGGAGCTCATGTCGTGAGTGACTTGCTGGGATGCCTGTTAATAAACTATTCTCAACATGGTTTAAATACCATGGGATCTGTGTTATGTTAAGGTAACTACATTTATTAAGCGCTACCTACACCAGCTGGGGCATTATGGCGCTGGAGGTAAAGAGAGCAGAGGTCAAAGAAGAATAACATGAACAAGGCTCAAACTGAGAACAAAAAAGTTTTCAAAGCATGACGGAACGAAAAGTGGTCAACAATAACCGGTAAAGACAAAGGGGATGAAATCCATAAAAGAGCTGCTGTCACTGAAAAAGAGAGACCTTCCACTCGAATTGGGGAACAAGAATCCATAAGGCTTACGAGGAACATAAAGAGCTGGAAGGAACATAATGTATACATTTAGCCTGCAGATATATCGCCTGGTTTTATAGAAGGCCCTTTGAACCAAGCTTTAAACTTCACCCGTTTGGCCATGGGTAGCCAGTGCAAGGCATGAAGAATGGGGGACATAGAGGCATAATAGGTAGCACCCGTGGCCAACCTGGCTGCCGAGTTTTGGAGGCCTTGTAACCGCAGCAGCATAAAACCGGGCTGCCCCAGATAAAGCTAGTTATAGTAGTCCAAAGAGCCAGCCGTGAGTGAGGAAACGTCCAAAGTCCGGAGAGTACCAGGAAGATAAGGCAGGACCTTGCGCAAAATGTGCAATTTAAAATGGACAGACTGGCAGATAGCGCTGACCTGAGCCTGCATGGAGAGTGACGGAGAAAGCTTCATGCCCTAGTTTTTAACAACAATGGACAGGTTAGGCAGGGGCCAAGTTCAACAAGCCAAAAAACAGAGGACCTACCTGAGGATTCGGGAGTAGACCATACAATGAGGACCTCCGTTTTATCACCGTTAAGCCAAAGCCAGTTTTTGCCCATCCACACAGACACTTACGACACCGCTCAGCCGTGGCAAGAAGGGGAGTGGTCAAGCTGCATCAAGATTTCAGTGTCATCAGCATAAGAAAAACACTGAAACCCAAAAGAGTGAATCAGCTGACAAGAGGCCGGATATAAAGATTAAAAAGAAGAGGAGAGGCAGCTGAAAGCTGTGAGGGGAGTTGAAGGTGAAAGAAAAGGTGAAAGTGAGGAGACTGCGAACGATCAAGAAGGAAAGACCCAAACCAGTCAATGACCGCACCAGAAATCCCAGCTAATGACGACATCTTCAGGAGGGTCCCATGATCCACATTGTCAAAAGCCGCAGAGAGGCCAAGCGGGATCAGGGAACCAATACACCCCTGATCCACCATCTGAGCCAAGTCATCCACTGCCGACACCAGGACAGATTCTGTGCCCCGGCCAGGACAAAAACATGACAGGTATAGGTCAAGAAAACCCGAATCCTCCAAAAATTAACGAAGAAGGTGATTGACCAAAGCTTACAAAATCTTCATAGGATAGGAAAGGAGAGAAATTGACCGAAGGTTAGAAAGAACCGATGGGGTCCAGAGTGTGCTTTTTCAAAAGAGGTTTGCATACCAAGGGATCTGTTCATGCTCATAGCAATACCTTGCCCCAACTAAGATTCCTGTCGGCCTTTACTTACCATGCAATCCACCTATGGGAACATGCCTACCCCTGACCAGAGTCCCTTTCCTCTGACTTTGGAAACAAAACTGTCCACTTCTGCTGGAGGTCCAAGGGTTTCCTTCACTATGGCGTTTTGGGACTGTGCAGCACCCTCCTGATTTTCATGGCCACTGTCTGACTCTATAGCTAAGCCCCAAATATTTAGCTTTTAAGTGGAGTGATGAATCCCTCTACTTGTGCCCAGACATGAAGTCCGCCCTCCGTCTTGGACTTGCTGTCTACCACGTTGTTGTGCCATGTTAGCAGTTCTGGAGCCCTTGTTCTGCAGGATTTCATAGTGCCTTGTCCCTTCCCCTCTTCTCAAAAGAGAAGTGGAACGAGTGGTGGTGGAGCATCATGCTCCCCTCTCAGCTTGGCTCCAAGGGGGGAGAAAGTAGCAAGGTATATTGCCACAGAGTCCAGGTGTCGGAAATTTAAAACTGAGTCATTATGGAAAGGGAAAGCGTTATACTCTACTGTAAAGTGCTGTTGGTATATGAAAACAATTGGTTGTTAAGAGTTTCTGGCATAGGAGATAGGTACCTCTAATGTGAGTACTGGGACGAGGAAGAGGGACGTGGAGGTATTGGAGTATTACGTTTAGTAAAAAAGGGGACTTGGGGGTTTTAAATTTAAATTCAGTGTACACTATTTTGGTGTTGTATGTCGATGTAGGAATTGTTTTTGAAAATATAATGACCTGTTTTTCATACACCACTCCATCAAGGGCCATCCTAAACACTTTTGGGGCCCCGGGCATGGACATCTTTGGCATTAAGTGATCAAGAATATCTGGTCACCAACCTTTTCGCGATAACAACCCATAGGTTGATATGCTGCCTCGCAGAATTCAAAGCATGTTTACTCCCTTTAAGTCCCCGTACCCTCTTCATTCTTGCTCTAATCAGAATGATAAACAAGTAGCATTTGAAGGCCAACATTATGTCATGATCTCTAATTCCAAAAGGTCAGGGTTTTCCCAACTCCCTTGGAAGCAGATCCATAACCCAGGTTCCGAGTGCCAACCAGTCCCAATTGGGACCTTTTGGACCCAGTCCTGGCGCCAGTGGCACCAGGCTCATAAATATGCCCAGTCCCAGCGCTGGAAGCGCCGGGCTCATAATGCTTGGGTGGACTTACTTGCAGCAGACCATGCTGCTTACTTGCCTGCCAGTTGAGCCTCTGATCCTCTTCTGTTTGGAACTACTTTTCCTGTTGGGTGGGGCAGGAGCCACTCCCTAGATTCAGAACACTGGAACTCTTCTGGAAAGCAGGAACTCTTTTCTTACCTAGGCGTGGCTGTGGAAGGAGACACCTAAGCACTACAGGAGGCTATTTAAACCACACCCGATGGATGAATCTTGCTTTGCGTTATTCTGCATCCTCTGCAGCAGAACGCTCATCGTGTCTTCTGCATCTGATCCTGGGCCTAAGGAAAAAGGCTTACCATCCTGAATCCAGTCTTCAGCAACACCTATAAAGACAAGAAAGAACAGGTTAGCATTACGGTCTTCAGTGACAGCTCTTCACTTACCTGGTCCATCGGCTGTCACCAACGCCTCGCGCTGCATTCCGGCATCTGAAAGACAAAGGCTTACCTACTCTTCGTGCGCTCCGGAGGTCTTCACACTGCATTCCGGCATCTGAAAGACAAAAGCTTACCAACTCTTCGCACGCTCCGGAGGCCTTCGGCGCTGCATCCCGCATCTGAAAGACAAAACAAGGTGCGTTTAAAGACATTGGGGAACTTTAATACTCACGTGCCATTACTCCTTTCCACATCTAACCCAGTGGGTATTTCCGGCACCCTGCAGCCACTCCGAACTTGTACCTGCAAAATAAAAAGACAGTTAGAGCGCATCGTGAAGCAGGCAACAAGCGCTTACTTACGTGCTTCCAGGCGCTTCTATTCATCACACGGGCTCCATCTTCAACTCACTTCAGCCCGTCATCCGCCATCGCCGGAACCCTGCAAAACAAGAAACATCATTACTAAAGACTTTAAAGACATTAGAATTACTCGAAACTTACCGTTCGTGCAGTAAACGACGGACAGCAGTCCTCTGAAGTCAAGAGGCCTGCTCCCCTTATCCAGTGAAGAAACTGGTTACAGCACCCTGCCCCGAGGCAGATGGAGAGCACGGCGTTCACTTACCTAAGGTGAGAGCGTTAACCTTTGGGGTTCTACAGGAGAAGAGAAAGGGAAGAAGAGAGAGACATTCAATAGCCCAGTTCCTCAATCCCATATTTTCTATCTGCAGACATCTTACCCTTCGAGTCAGACATACAGTGCACAGAGGTCCAGCCCAAAGAGCCAGCCGTGTGTTACACATCACCTTTGAAGATACGGTATACGCCCAGTCAAGACCGGCGCCTCTACGGGAATCAGGTGAGCGTTACACATTAGCAGTCTATGAAGAGGTTATTTCTGCTCTAGTGTATACACGGGAGACTTTATCAATAGCATCCAGCAGCCTGTATATTAATACATGAGCATATGCAAAAGGTACATGTAAGCCAGAATAGTCAGAACTCACATTACCTGCCTCACTGAATGCAAAAGTGCTCAAGCGTAGAGGAGTCCAATTGGAAGGGGGGAAAAAGCTTTACATATCATAGCATGAATAGTGGATGCAGATTAGAAGCTATCAGGAATGGTGTCTATATCCTTACAAACTGAGATTAGAAGTGGGACATGGTTTTCAAATAGTGTTGCCATTAGAAATCAAAGGAACAAGTGCCTGTGGTCTGTAATAAATCAATGCTCACTATTATAGTGGAAGCAACACTATAGCCAGTGAAACCATGAGTCCGTTTTTTTTGAAGATCATAAACTGAGAAGGAAATCACTCTGAAGGGCTGACAATTTTGAAAGGTTTAGGAATTGCCAATTTTGAGAGGTTAGGCAATACAAGATTACATGAGATGCCCACGATCACACCGTGGTCAAGGGGTGAAGCTGGGATTTGTGACAACTGCAATTTCTTCATTTGAACACTTTCTTTTCCAGTTTTCACCATGATCTAAAATAATCTCATTTTATAAAACTGACTTAGAAAGTACACAAATCACGTTACGAAACATGCCAATTTTTAAAAGCAAAATATTATACAAGGCTGTTAAGCAAAATGGGAATCATTCTAGCTTAATTCTCTCCATCATTAAGGGAAATATATAAAAGTTCCAGCATACCAATCGATGTGATTAGACAGATTTAATCTGGGTTTTCTTTTGTAATTTAAAGCTTTAAATACTTCCAAAGCACTGGCTTGTGAAATTGTCATTTATAAACCTTTTGACTTTTACAAACTTTTTTGTGTCAAACGAGCATACCTTAAGTGTGCTTGCCTGAGGCCTGCAACATCTGGCCTGCCCTCTTCAGTCTACCACCCCTTCCACTCAAATGGCCTACATAAGAAGAAAGATCAAGTAATGGACTGAACGATGCCACCAGCATGTGAGAAGGCAAACCTCACAGAAGACAGTCCAGGAATGTCAGAGATATTAGATGATTTGACAAGTATCACTGTATCGTCTGCTGGCAAAGCCAGGATACAAGCATGAATGCTTTTGTTCCACATGCTTGAATTCGGATACTTATTCATCTCTTGGACTAACAGTTTATGCTCATCGTTGGAGCTGAATGCCTAGGTTTTCCAACACCCCATCTATACAAACCAATTTCTAGACCATCCCCGTGCAGATGACATGTCTGTTTTTATAGCAACCCCTATCTGGTGAAGGTACATTGCTGATAATGGCACCTGTTTTGCTGCAAAACCAAGTACATGTGCAGGCAGGTTTATAAACTTCAGACATTGAAACGGCTCAGTCAGCCTTGCTGGAATTTGCTATTCTAATCTTGCATATGAACACATATCTCAGCAAGGAATGCTTAACACACTGAGCTAACTTCTGAACCATTGCGGCACTCAATTTATCAAAATGCATTTCAACTTTGGCTATTGCACATGATCAACATAATTCCCACAGGAAAGAAGGAATGCTACAGGAGTTATGCCATAAGGAACACACAAACTATGTATACTAGAGTGAACACAGAAAGCATTGCATGATGAATTGATCATGGCAGCATGTACTTGTCAAAACAGAGAGACAGCAGTTCAGACCCTCAGCAGCAAGCCGTCAAATATCCTGACGTGTGCTGTGTGCTATTTAAGTCTGATGAACAATGGAATCTTACTTCTTTAGATCAGGAAGCCTTGTGGGGGCCCCCTTCCAAGGTGGGGGCCCGGGGAAAGTGCCCCTTTTCCCCTCCCAAGAAAACATCTGACTCCATCCATCTACAGCTTTTGGCATTTTGCAGCACCATAGCCAGTGTTACTATTAATCAGTGTAATTGCACGTAAAATATCAAACTCAGAAAGAAGCAAGGCCGTTATTCAAACATGTGAACTGCTAGTTGAATGCAGATTTCAGAAATGTATTTATTTATTTATTACCTTTGTATTGCGCACCTAACCTGCAGGCAACTGGGCGCATAGGCTTACGAATATGGTTACAAGTAGGACATGCTTGAACAGAATGGTTATATGGTGCATGGCATATTATGATGGTTTCATGCTAATAAACGTAAGAATTTGGTTGGCAGATCATTAATAGTGCATGCTTAAGAGCGTGGTTACAGGAATTGCAGGCTTAAGAAGGTGGTTGCATGTTTAGCAGTCTTACGATCTTAGTTACATATTCAGCAGGCTTAAGAATTTGGTTACAGGTTATGCGGATCACATATAATTCATACTTAAGATTTTAGTTACAGTAGCTGTGGGGTCTGGGTGATAACCGCGGCTGGCTTTTGTTGCATATAAGGACGACTTAAGAGTGTGGTTGCTTGGCTAGTGGTGATTAACATGGACTGCTGTAGGTCCTACTAGGTAACTTGCAGGTGGGGTGAGTGTCGCTGGATGACATGTGTGAAAAGCCAAGTTTTTCTTTTTTTGCGGAAGCAGAGTAAGGCAGGATACAGCCTTATATATAGTGGCAGGGTGTTCCAGTAGTTAGTTACCATGACGGGGAAGCTTGCACCCCCTGATTTTTGTCTTTTGAATCTAGGCTTAGTTAGTTGGCCGAGATAGGAAGCGTGTGTGGGTTTGGCAGTTTGTTTTTTGTTATTAGATAAGAGAGATAATGTGGGGCAGAGTTAGAAAGACATTTATGAGCTAGTGTTAGTACTTTGAATGTAATCCTGTCCTTCACTGGTAGCCAGTGGATGTTTCTTCTGACGGTGGGGATATGGTCTGATCTAGGAATATTTAGAGCTGCTCTTATGGCCTTGTTCTGCACGATTTGGAGTTTTGTGATATTTTTAGTTGAAGAGTCGGCAAAGATGGCATTGCAGTCATCGATCCTGGAGAGAATTAGAGCTCTGGCCAGGGTGATGCGGTTGTCTTTTGTAAGATATGGTCTACAGGCTGTGATGAGTTTAGCTGTGTAAGAGGATGCCGATGTGATAGCGTTAACTTGCCGTGATAGGGTAAGTGAGGAGTCGAGATAGACACCTAGGGTCTTTACCTCTTTAGCGGTTATGATGTTTCCATCAATATTGAAGGATTGGTATAGTGGAGACAGATTATTGAGTTTGACTCGGCTACCCATGATAAGGATATCAGTCTTATTGTCATTGAGACACAGCTCATTCTGGGCCATCCAAGCGTGGATCGTGAGATATATGGCATTTAAGGCATTTGTGTCGGTGGTGTAGTCCCTAGTTATAGGGATTAGTATTTGGGTGTCATCAGCATAGTTTGTGTATGTGACACCAAAATTGTCCAGTTTGTGGAAGAGAGGTTTAGTAAAAGCATTGTACATAGGTGACACGCATGATCCCTGAGGCACTCCGCAGGTTACTGCGGTGGGTTTAGCTGCTGCGGCCGCAGAGAAGACTCATTGTGCGGTTTGACAAGAATGATTTGATCCAAGCTATGGCGTTGTTAGAGAAATGGGCATCACTGGCTAGGTGACAGCATAGGATGTTGTGATTTACAAGGTCAAATGCCGCTGAGAGGTCCAGGAGGAGGATGGCTATGTCACCTATATCTCTGATCTGGTCCATTTGTGCTTTAAGGTCTGCTAGAGACGTTTCCGTGCCATGGCCCAGGCGGAAACCAGATTGCCAAAGGCCCAACAGATGATGTGATTCCAAGTATTTTTGAATCCGTACATAAGCTACCCTGTCCAGAATTTTTAGCAAAAACAGTACCATCGTAGTTTGTGGGTACATTTGGGTCTAGTGTAGGTTTTTTTTAATAAAGGCATCACCCAAGTGTCCTTAAAGTTATCCGGCACTTTGTTAGTAGTAAATTAATTATTTATAAGTGAGGTGGTGAAAGGTGCCAAGTTATGCGCACCATCTTTAATTAATGTCGCAGGACATTTGTCGCCTTGGCAGCGTGAGGATTTGAGGCCTTTTATGATTTTGATAGTCTCCTCTGTCGTGATAGTGGAGAACTCAAACTTGGGGAATAGTTTAGGCAGAGTAGGTGTGGTGGTGGGCTGTTGATGAGTTGAGTTTTAGCTTTTTGTGATTAATTTAGAGCTGGAGTGTCGTGATTTTATCCAAGAGAGCCTTTTGAATATTTTCACACCAGGCTTGGTCTTTGATGCACAGGTCAGGGGTCTGAGAATGAGCTTCCAGTTCTCTTAGGACTGAGAAGAGCTCTTTAGAGCTAGTTAGCATTTTCTATGCACAGATTATATGCATTGCTTTTGGCCTGATGAGTGGCCTTTTTGTAGTCGGATGCTATAGAGGTGAATTGTTGTTTGTTGGTGATTGATGGGTTTTTCCACCAGTTATTTTCTGCATATCTTTTTTTACTACGAAGGTCTTTAAGTTCAGGAGTGAACCACTGGTTTAGTGGGCTTTAGGTTTAGCTTTGTAATTACCCAATGGGGCCACTGCATCTAAGGCTGTTTCCAATGCTTGATTATACATAGAGACCAAGGAGGCAGGGTCTGAAGGCTCTAACGCATGTGTAGTGAGCTGTGAGATGTGTGGGAGAATGTTTTCTGGTGTAATGTAGCGCAAGTTTCGAGCTTGGTTGGCAGGTGCAATCGGTTTAGACGGATTGGTGGATGTGTTGGTGTTGATTTTGAATAGAATAGTATTATGGTCTGACCAAGGGCAAGGATCATTGTTGGAGATATGCGTAGTGCAGTTATGGTCAGCAAGCCAGTCAAGTGTTAGACCTTTGGCATGGGTTGGGTCAGAGGATCGTAGGGTGAAACCATGTATTTCAATGGTATTGGCTGGTGTGGATGCTTGAGAATCAGAGCTTTCGTGAAGACCTAGATTAAAGGCTCCAACGACAATCACTTTAGAGGTGGGTTTAGTATCTGTGTTTAACAAGGTGGCGATGTCTCCATCGAATGAGGAGATGGGACCTGTTGACCTATAGATGAGGTGTAAATTTAGTGAGGAAGTGGCCGAGATAGTGATTTTGGTGGACAAGAGTTCTCCCGATGAGAAAGGGCTGTTGGGAATTTCTCTAATGTTTTGGATTTGGAGATGAAGGCGATGCCTCCTCCTTTTGTATCGGTCCTGATTTCTAATGATAGCATAGCCGTCTGGTAAGGCCAGGGCTAATGCTGGGCCTGTTGCGGGATGCAACCAGGTTTCTGTAATAGCAATAAAGTCCAGGCCATTTGTTGTGATAAGATCGGATATGTCTAGGGCATGTGCCGGAATAGACCTGGCATTAATCAGGGCACCTTTAATTTGTGGGGCGAGGGTGCTAGCTTTGTCATTAGCTGGTCAAATTGGCCCTTGACTCGAACCTTTCCAGCCATGAAAGGGATTTGGCTAAGGTATCCCTCATGTAGCAGACGTTTTTCCTGTGTTGGAGATAACTTAACTAAAGATTCGAATTAGAACAGTAATTTATTACAGTAAGCTAACGTTTGATGATAACATGCTATGCACCAAGGTCAAGCAGGTGTGGTGTCCTCCTGGTTTGTGGTCTGAGAGAGGGCACATAGTGGTTTCCAGATTTGTCTTGTGTCAATCATTGGTCTCTTTTTTTGGGGGGTGATCTGAGCACTTAAGCTCCATCTCCTACTAGGTGAGTTCTAGCACTTTGTGATCTACATAGAGTCTCATTTTCTTCCTCTTGAGCAGGGTTTTCTAGTGAATTCTAATAAAGATTCCTGTCTCGTATGGGGAAGGAGATAAAGCACATGTGAGATTGCCCAATCTATTCCTGTGTCAGGCATTCTTGCCGCCTTTTCCCCAACCCTTGCTCTCATAGTCAATCAGACAGGACGTTTCTTTGAACCTTTAGTCACTGGAGTCTGTGTTAGACATTCTTGGCTATTGGTATGAGCTGTACAGCTTTCTTTGTCTGTCCGTCTGCTCCTATCTCGCAGAAACTGAAGTTATGTAGCTGACTCAACAGCACACCAAGTGATTGAGGGTACCTTTGAAATGGGGAGCGTCTGTTGTTATGCCTGTTGGAAACACTGGGGCAGATTCATGGGTCGAATAGGGAATCTGGTCCCAAACCCAATTAAATGATTGACAAACGTCATTCTCTGGCCAACAGAGATGCAACAGTGCCAAAATGTGCCACAGGACACAGACCCAAGGACAAATCAGAGTTAGGTTCTGCGTCCACTCTTACCCTTCAAACCAACGTAATTAGAAAGGTAAAATGAACACCTGGGCAGCACCTTCCCTGAAAACAAAAAGTGAATTCCTCCCATAACCCCGTGATCTTCACCTTGGACTAGGTTAATGAGTGGAGTCTGATTCAGCCCTCTCCCCCAATCTCCAATTTTTCGATCCTTATTGCACAGTGTACATACAATGTATGTATGAAACAGAGGGAACACATTGTGATTGACTTTTTGACATTACAGATGAGAGCTGTATGCCGTGGCCATTGTTGGGTGTGTGTGGCGAAATTCATTTTGTGCCTTTTTAGTTTGGGTTTATACGTGGCAGAGCCACCCAGAAACCGAAACTATTGCATTACAGTACAGCTAGGGAGAAATGGCATATGAGGAGGGACACAAAGCTTGAAGGTGGTGTTTGGTTATTTACCCACCCATTGACTTCCCATGGCCATGCTAATCCCTGTGGCCATTCCCACCGCTCCCTGCCTAAAACATCTCCTCGGTGGAATCCTTTCAACTCGCTTTATTCAAGCCTTACCATCAAACTTGTGACTCAGTGTCTGTCAATGTTTTCTCAAAACAGTCTTCTGAATGTTAGTGAATACATTGGAGCTGTAACCATGCTACTGCTGTAATATAAATGTCTTAAACAGGTCTCACAGAGTGTGGCTGCAGAGTGAACGCAGCGCTCCGGTATACCTCTGTGATCGGCAGGGTAATGATGTGTGAACTGATGGACTTCTATATTAAAATGTGAATGCCATACTCTACAACCTTGGGGAATTGTGCATCCTTGTTTCGAAGGTCGTTTTTGTTAATAATAATATGATTGCACACTAGGACGTGTCCTTTATGTGGACAGTTTGATCTTGATCACCTCCCTACCTGAAGCTGGTTTCTTTGGCCCTGATGAAGGCAGAGGTTATGTGAAACTAGAGCTATCTCAAGCCAAAACTCGAGTTGGCCTGAACTGATTGATCTATTCATTTAAATACATTTTTATCACCAAGGAACTGACGTGCACGATGGGTGGATTCCTTCACCACAGGCTTGGACGTTTTTGGTCTTCCCCATTTGTCCCTGAGCCGAGTCCAGACAGGAGCAGTCACTAGTGCCTTTTTGTTTCTCCTGTGTTTTTCAATCGTTTTGTTTGTTTATTTTATTTCTAATGCGCTCCAGACCCGTGGGTAGAAGGGTGCAACAGGTAGGATAATGCAAAGCTTACAAAGTTACAAATTATACAGGATATAATAAAATTATACAAATTATACAAGATATAGTAATAATATACAAATTATACAAGATACAGTAATAGTATACAAATTATGCAAGACCAGAGTCGTAAAAGTCAGTGAATTGCATAAAAAGATGGTGCGGGTAACATATCATAATTCAGCAGGAGAAAAGGGACCAGTTTCGTGCCTGGGAATAGCGTAGACCGGTGACTAGTGGTCGTTGGAGATAAAATGTTGGATGGCGTTCCTTCTAAATAGTGGGTAAGGTTGAACTGCTCTTAAGTTGTTAGGTAGTAGATTCCAGGTTTTAGCAGCCTTGACAGGGAAGCTATTGCCACAAATCGTGGTTAGTTTAAATGTAGGTACTACTAGACAGTTAGTGTTGATAGCTCTGGTTGGTCTGATAGAAGTTTTTTTCTGTATTTTGTTCATGAGGTAGCTTGGGGCAGCATTGTTGAGAGCTTTGTGTGTCAAGGAGATAATTTTTAATTGTATTTTGTGGCTTGTCGATAGCCATTTGTACTGACGTCTGGTGGCAGAAATGTGTGCTCTTTTATTTATGCCAAGCGCTGCTCGCAAGGCGTTGTTTTGGAGCGTTTGTAATTTCTGGATGGTTGATTTATTAGCACCACTATGAAGGGCATTGCAATAGTCAATCCTAGAGAGAATAAGTGCTCTGGCCAGCTTCATGCAGCTATTCGTTAGAGAGGAAAGGCTTACCTGCTCTTATCAGTTTGCAAGTGTAGGCGGTGGTGGAAGCCAAGGATTTAAGCTGTTTATCGAATGAAAGTGTGGAATCCAAGTAGAAACCAAGGGTTTTTACTTCCTTGGAGACCCTAATAGGATTTCCATCAATATTAAAGGAGGAGAATTCCTGGCCTAGTTTTTTGGTATTTTTGTGTGTTCCCAAGATTATCAACTCCGTCTTGTCGTCGTTGAAGCACAAGCCATGTTTGGCCATCCATGCTTGAACAACGAGATATACCCTGTTCACCTACTCCGAGTCCTTCCTATGATCCCCAGAAAGTGGGAGGAGAATCTGTGCATCATCTGCATAGTTGTTGTAGGTGATACCCAGAAGGTCCAAATTGTCGAACAAGGGTTTGGTGGAGATATTATATAGGGTTGGCGAGACGCAGGAACCCTGGGGAACGCCACATAAAATGGGGGTAGGGTCAGCTGCAGCCGTTGGGGAAAATACTCTTTGTTCTTTCGCTAAGGAAAGATTCTAACCACTTGATGGCCTCAGGAGAGAAGTGGGCAGCAGAGTCCAGGTGCCTGCAAAGGACCTTATGATCGACCAAGTCGAATGCGGCTGAGAGATCGAGTAAGAGCAGGAGTGCTGTTCCCCCTCCATCTCTCAGCTCATCGATTTGCGTCTTTAAATCGATTAGGGCAGTTTCCGTTCCATGTAATGGGCGGAAGCCAGATTGTCTAGCTCCTAGTAGCTTGTGCAGGTCAAGGTGTATTTGTATATGGATATAGGCAGCTTTATCCAATATTTTAAGGAGGAATGGCACAGTGGTAATGGGGCGATAGTTGGTCGGGATGAGTGGATCTGAGGTCTGTTTTTTGAGAAGTGGGAGCACCCAGGAGTGTTTTAAATTAGCTGGGATGGTACCTGATGTGAAGGAGGCATTGATTAATTTTGAAATGAATGGTGAGAGGTCTCTGGCAGCATCTTTTATTAACTGTGCTTGGCAGATGTCGCCCTTACAGTTGGACGGTTTGAGTGAGAGAATGATTTTTTCTACTTCTAGTGGGGAAGTTTTGTAGAAGTGAAATTTGTTGTTTGCCTCAGGTGAGTCACTATGTGTTGAAGTATTAGGGGAATACTGTAGATTGAGCATGTCTTTTTTTTTGTTGTATTTTGGTTTGGAGTGTATTAATTTTGTTTGCTAGCGCATTTTGGATGTCTGTGCACCAAGTCTTATCCTTGGTAACTAAATCTGGTGTGGCTATTGGTGACTCTAATTCTTTCAGTATGGAGAAGAGTTCTCTCATGCTAGAGTTTGAGTTAGTGATCCGTTCATCACAGGAATTCTTTTTGGCAAGGCGCACTTCTTTTTTGAAGTATGAGGAGATGGAGGTTAGTTTTGCTTTATTTTTGATTGAAGGGCATAGTCTCCAGGAGTTTTCACTTTTTCTTTTTAGAAGTCGTAAGTCTCTTAATTGGGGCGTGAACCATTTGTTAAGGTGCGCTTTAGGTTTACTTTTTCTAAGTTTGAGCGTGGCAATTTTGTCCAGTGTGCCGAGCATAATCTTGTTATATTCTTGGACTAGAGTACTAGGGTCTAGGTTGTCAGGTAGCACGTTTAGCGTAGGTAGGATAGCAGGGATGAATTTTTCCACTGTAATACTTTTTTTATTTCTAGTTAGACATGGTGGTGCTAGCAATGAGACCGTCGGAGAGGGTCTAGCTGTGGATAGGTTAAAGGCCACGAGTGAGTGATCTGTCCATGATTGAGGAGAGATGGAGGTGATGGAGACTGTGCAGTTGTAGTCCGCTATCCGGTCCAGTGTTCTCCCTTTAGAATGAGTAGGTTTGTTAACTTTCTGAGACAGGCCTGAGGCGTTGATGATATTGGCTATATCTGAGGCTTGTTTGTCCATAGGGTTGTTAAAGCCAAGGTTAAAATCTCCTAGTGGTAGAAGCTGGGAGGTAGGTTTAAGGTTGTTGGTGATTAGACTATACAAGTCCTCCTCAAAGGTGCCGAGAGGACCTGGGGGTCTGTATATTAGGTGGATTGTGAGAGTTTGTACATTGTTTATCTGGAATTTAACCGAGATATTTTCACAGGATTTTAGGATTTGAGGGGGGGATGTTCTGAGAGAGAGGCTCAGTTTAAAGATAATGGCGATTCCACCACCTTGTGAGCCGTCCCTATCTTGTCTTGTTATGGTATAACCTTCTGGAATGGCTAACATTAGCGATGGACCAGCTGCATTGTGTAGCCAGGTCTCGGTTACTGCCAAGAAATCCAGATTATTTTCTGTAATAAGGTCGGCTATGTCGAGGGCATGTGCGACAAGGGATCTCACATTGAGGAGTGCTCCTCTGAGTACTAATGTCTCTTTAGACATGTTGGCTTGGCTGGGGGTAGTTAAGTTGGTGTCTATGAGCTTGTACTTTTGTCTTTTAATTTTAGTGGCATTTGTTATTACAGTCTGGTGAGGTTTTTGTAGGTAGTTTGTTTTTAGGTTGGTTGGTGGTATGGTTCTTCTCAGTGGTTCATATAGTTGTGTGAGTCTTGCGCGAAGTTTAAGATTTCTGTCTAGTAAAGTGCGTGGGAGGGAGGTGATAGTTTCACCTCTGGCGCTAATGTTATTCGGTAGAGAGGTGGTAGGGTTATTAGTCGCTATGTTAGAGAGCCTGTGTGGGATAGGGTCTAACGGCGAGGAGGAAGACGCAGTGTGGTGTTCTTGGGTCATGGTGATAAGGAGTAGAGTAGCAGCTATGATGCTGTAGTACAATAATGGATACAACATGTTCCAACGAGTCAAGATATGTGCACGTGGGTGCCTGAGACTAATGGTGATAGGTTGGGACTAGCTAGTCTTGTGGTATTGGTAGGTACAGTAATAAGTCATAGGAGGCTAGTTTGTTGGCACAGCTAGGTTCAATGGCAAAAGGCAATCAATGGCAAGGCAAGGCAATGGTTGTGAGATAGGCAGTAGTAAATGCCAAGAGCAACACGTGTGTTCTGGGTATAGGCAGATTTGGCTAGGTGCTAAGGCTAAATGCAGTGGCTAGCATCAGGCTAAATGCAGTGGCTAGCATCAGGTGAAAGCAATTGGCTAGAGCACGAGGCGGTAGAAGGCTTCAGTATAACATCAGATAGCATAAATCAAGGCAAATTAGCGAGGCGCAAAGACAATCATTAAATCGGATAAAATGCAATGGGTAGTGGGTAGCAACTGATAGAAGCAGGTGACTAAGAACGCACAAGACAGCACGTATTGTTCAAGTTAAAATGCAGGTTGTCTGCACGTAAGGGTGACACACATCAAGATGAGAGCGTTGGCTGAGGCGGAGGACATCACATAGTGCATTTAGGCACAGTCAGACAAGTGATCTAGGATAGCTGAACCTCGTTAACTTTATAGTTTGTCCTTTTAGAGAACAAGCCAGTTAGTGTGTATAGGGCACAGTACTGGCAAGTAGATGCACAGATCTACTAATGGAGGTAGTCGATGCCTAAGGGCAAGGAATATGAACTCCACATATGTGGGGCAATTAGAGCGCACATGAGATGAAAGGCAATGTCTAGTGGCTGGCACCAGGATTTACAACGTGGGCAACACCTAATTGTAAGATAAAGGCAGTTGGCAAGAGCCACGCGCAGCACATAGGTACTAAGTGAGGCAGATTTGCTAAATGGAATAGTTAAATGCGATAGGTAACAACATATAACAGCAACACAAGGCAGTACATGGGTTCAATTTAGCAGCACATGGGTTTGAGCTGGACAAATTGGCAGAAAGCAATGGCTAACATAAAATTGGTTAAATTCAATGGGCGTCATCAGGTGAGCAATTGTCAAAGAAAGCCCAGGGCAGCATATGGGTGCACGCTAAAGGCAAGTTGGCAAGGGTGTAATGGCTGACACCAGAATGCTAAAGCAGGAGGCAGCACCTAATACATTTAGCCGGGAATTGGACCAGGTGATAAATGATAGCTATATATCGCTAAGGACGGTTGCATTAAAGCGGTTCAGATAGAGTATAAGCAAGTAGCATAAAATCACTGTTCTAGGTCACAATATACAAGCAGGTTAAGGCATGTTATACAAAGAAATGCAGGCAGAAGTAATCAATTGTGGTAAGGCACTGGCCTCATGTTGGGCAGAGTGACGATCTAATAAGCATACTGACAGTACTGCAACGTGCAACGTACAAACTGCCGAAGGACTAGACAATTAGATGATTGCGACGACGAGTTGCGGGCAATGATACATACATGAGAGGGACATGTTTATACGAGGGGGCAAGCGTTGTCACAGTACGTGGCAGGAAGTAACGGCAAGTTTAGGTAAGGGTGTGTAACGGGTGTACAATCGTGTTTCTGTATTTTACTTTGTTTGCGTTTTGTTATTTTTAGGAATTTTGACACCCTTTGCAAGAAATAAATTCTATTTTATACTGCCTCTGGCCAGTTGATATATTGAGTTGTTACACATGGGACCTTCTTTCTGTTGGTTACCATCAAACTTTGCACTCAAATTATCTGTCAGTGTTTTCTAAAAGCAGTCTTCTGAGAGTGAATGACTCAATTGGAGCTGTAAACATGCTACTGGTGTAATAAACATGTCTAAACCAGGTCTGCTTTGAGCCACTCAATTTATAAGCAGTTTGCGTGTCCTTCACTGAAGTCCTGTTAAAAACAAGCATTGGCAAAGCCAACCGTTTTGTCTTGTGAACAAGTGTTAAGCATTTGCCAGGCACTGCTATCAGGTGCCCAGGTGCTCGCACCATTTTGCATCTGCTTCCATCAATGACCAGTTAATACCTCTACGGCCGTGCCTGGCAAGTGCCTTTCCCATGCCTACACATAAGCCCAAACTGTTGCCATTTTTTTAAACATTTTTACCATTTTGGTTAAAGAAATTCACATGGATACCTGCATTTGATGTTGCCTTTTATGTTCTGTTATATGGCACTTGTGTAGCCTAATGCTCAAAGTGAACGCCCTTGGGGGACCGAAGTCCGAGGTATGAGACTTGAGAAGAGGATTTAGAATGCGTGTCTGCATTTTAGGCAGTACGAAGTTAGCGACCCATGGAGGTCTGGCTAGTGGGTGGGTTCTGTGATAGATTGTCAAGTATGCACCTCTGGGTGACTGATTATATGCCCAGTTAGACCTATTGCTTTCATGGGACACAGCTGCATTCTAATGGCAGAGGTGATGTGCATTATGGATTCGAGTGGTGGATTATTGCAGATGTATGCGGGTGGGTGGCCGTGCCCCGGGTATGATACGGCTATCTTCCATTAACACGGAGTGTAATACGTACCAGTGAGTCATGGTTGATATGTAGTTGTGATGAGGGAGTGTAGGTCATAACTGTGGGGCGACTGGAATCCTGTGCGTGCTCGATACTGTCTCAATGTCTCCTCGCGTGACTCCTCGATTCCCCTACCTACATAGTTGATGCTATTATCGAGCAGGTCCCACCTCTTGACTGACCCGCCATCCCCAAAATAAAGCACATGCAAAAGCTGTGGGTAACTACTGCTTGTAGCCACCAACCAAATGCCCAGGATGCCTAAACCTTAAAACTTGTTGGATGGCAAAGTCGCGTTTAAAGTGTTACGGGTTATAAGCTAGTCAAAGTGTTATTTGGAATCCCCATATGAAAAAGTTGGTGCTAACTTGTTAACATTTCTATACACATTTTTTTCTGCTTAAACCTGATTTTCGGGTGCAATTGCTCTAATAGAACTGTTGGGGAAATGTGTCGATTTTCCACAGAGAATCTTCCTCTGCTAGCAGCTACATGTCACCTCTATATGTCTTCTTTGCAGCGGGATTGCTGCGCCCACTGTTTATTCTTCGTACATAATTACAGTGTAAGATGGAAATATTCTTGTCAAACAAATACAACATTTTTTTTTTCAAAAGCTCTGATTGAATGCATTCAGTTCTTTGCACGGACTACTAACTGCTTTAGATATCTAAACTTAATACAACAACCGCAATACTGACCAGGCGCAACAGGTGTAGCGTATGATATTTTCAGACCAACATGCCACGTTAAGTTCATTACCTTGATGTAACTTAACTCCTGTTCAGGTAATGAGGGTCTGATAAGAAGCCCTTACCAACTTTACTTATTCACCTTTTTAATTATTTATACCAGGTCTGGAGCAATATATGAAGAACCGGTACACACAAGTGCTGATGTTTGCAAGTATCTGGCACCTTTTCATTCCCAACTAGTTGAACATCACTTCAGTGGCTATTGGTCATTGGGTGGCATGAGCTTTCCTCCAGTGCCGTATTTTTCTGTGATTCTGAGGAAATAAGTGTATCTATTGCCTCACAGGCAATGAAGGTCCCCTCAGAGGGGGTCAATTTTGCGTAGTGTGAGAGGAATAGATTTTCTGTATGTAGGCGAACGATAATATTTGGTCATGCTCAGATAATGCTGCTAAGAGTTTTTCGTTCTTCAGTCTTTCGTCGGTTTGCTTGCAAAGAAGTTTAAAGAAGTGCCACTTATTTAAAATCAATATGAGATTAAAGCAATGTTAGGAAGTGTGGGAAATAACCTTCAGGAGACAGGCAGGTGCTGAAAATTATATTTATTCCAACTGGATAAAGGGTCCTTAATAAAACAAAATATAATGTCCTCTGGTTCACTTCACCAGTGCCTGATCCCTTCAGAATACGGTGAGGCAGTCCTCAAGCTTATTCTATAGCGTGGTTTCTGGATAGGCCCACCACTCTGGTCTTCGTTCCTCCTCTTCTTCTCTTCCCTGCAAAATGAGAGAACCTCGTCAGTTTCTTCTGGCGGGCTTTTATGGACTACCTTAGAATCAAGCCCCCACCAATCGCCATCAGCCCTGACCAGCCGACATCCTATTGGCTGCTGCCGTGTTGACCCGCTTCCCATAAAGGCTGCCGTGCCTGCATGATCCCATCCAATCCGTGGGGAACTGCTGAGGCGATCACGTGACCAAAAACGTGGCCGAGTTGGGTATGGGTGGGCCCTGGCTCCGGGCGTCTTCCAGCCGCGATCCGCGGCACGCTGAAGGGCTGGTGGCCCCCCCCTCCTTGTCATGGAGGGTCTTCACTCCCCTCCCATCCCTGGGTCTGGGACCTCCAACAGGCGAGTGCGGCAGCGACGCGCCGCGTCCCCGAGCAACGGCCCGCCCTCCGGCAGGTAAGTGCAGCGGTGACAAGCCACGTCTCTGAGCATCTTCTCGGGCTTCCCCGCTGCCGGCGCAGGCGACTGCCGCGAGAGGAGCGGCCGGTCCGCTGCCTCGGCTCTTGGTGCCCCCAATCCCAGGTGCGCCCATCACCCCCTGCGGGTGCCGATGCGCATCCCCACAGGAAGCTAAAATATTTGTTAGGCTAAGCTATGTTTTTCTTTACAAACCTTTGTGGGAAAATTAGTCCTTCCAAGTATCTATTTGGGTTTTGAAAACTATCTTTTGAATCGCATCCAGAATTTTTGAGGAAATGGTAAGAAATAATAACAATGAAGGTGGAGTAATTGGGGAAATTGTGAATGGTAAGAAATAACAACATTGAAGGCGGAGCAATTGGGGAAATGGTGAATGGTAAGAAATAACAACACTGAAGGTGGTACAATTAGCACAACAAGGTGGCCATTTTTGAATGCTATTGTTGACCAGATACCAAATGTTCATAACTTCCAGCATAATTGTTAAATACAGTAAATGTTTAGGTTGTGACACGTTCCATTTTTCATGCTTCAGCTGAATGTTATTGATTATCAGCTTTATTCGGTATGCATACCATCAAAGCACATACCATAAGTTAAAAGATACACAATTTCAAAAACACAATACAATAAAAAACCATATTGATGCCCATTAATTACACATTTTAAATGCAGAACAAGACACGCAATTCATATTAATTTGATTTAAGGTGCCAGCAACACTTGCAACGGTCCAGGTAATAAATACATCATTAAAATGTATCAAAAGCGAGGATGTTTTAGAAACTTAAGTGTTTGTATTACTGGTCGCTCTGAGCCTCCGTAGCCAATCCCTTTGCAAGTACTTGACCACAAAATATACTGCGTCAAGGTCACCTGTGTTTTTACAGTAGTCCAGGGCATACGTGGTCCATCAGATGCCCATTCATCTAAAAATTCGGCGACCATATCTGGCTCAAAAATGTCTACAACCAGAGCACAACAACAAGAAATGAGGAGTTTGAGGTGAGCTCCACAGGACGGCCACTCTGCACTATACTGTTTCTCGTGAAAGCAGCAACACGCAATGTGTTCGCTCTTAAATCAAGGAAGAGCGTCCATGCAAAACCCAGAGTAATTATGTCCAGGTTCTGTTCAAAACTAAAATCCTGCTTTATTCTCAGGTTGATCGCCCAGATGAAAGTTTAAGACATGTAGTTTCCATGGATCGTCTACATACCTAGGTACCTGCCTTCTTAACCATATCCATAGACTCTTTCTATATGGCTAGTGGTTGGTTCCAGAAAGCAGCAAGGTTCAGTTTAGCAAACCAAAACGTAACATGTTTGAACCATGTAAGAGAATGGCTACCTTCTAACGTCAAGAAGTGGGACAATATGTCCATGTGTCTGGATAAGCTCGGAGCAGTTCACAGACTTATCCTAAATTGGAGTGGTCTGAGAGGTGTAAAATGTTCGATAGGCCAAAGGTCACATTCTAGATGTAAAATTATATTCGGAGCAACTGCGGTTTGCATTAGCAGGGATTTGGGGTATTTATTTTCCCCTATTCCCATAGCAAATGCCCTAATATTCCCTCAGATCACTCCACCATAAAGGGCTGCTGGTACAGCTTGCAGCTTATAAAGTTGTAGGGCTGGGGTCAATGCACCCTTGCCATGGGACATCAAAGACTTCCTGATCCCACCACTGTACTTTTCAAAAGAAAGAGTGGCTTTTGTCACTTGTTCTGTCCAGAGACCGTTTTGGGAATACTGAAGACCCAAATAGTCATATGCTGTGACCTGTTCAAGCTTATCACCATCCACTTCAATAGTCATTTTGGTATGGTTCACTCACTGTCTTGTGCCTAAAGTCCAAAGTTTTAGTTTTGTCCTTATTTATTTCCAGATGAAGTTCCTCACTCTTAATAACGAAGGAGGCCAATGTATGTTTAATGCCCATTGGGCTGGTAGACAGCAACACAGTCATCTGCAAATAATAATGCTAGGCAACTCATGATGCCCATTTTAGATGGATCCAAGCCATTGGTCACCAACTCCTCTATAAGCCTATTAATATAAATGCAAAAGAGGAGTGGGGCCAACGCACATCCTCGCCTCACACCTCGCTGGACTTCAATGAGTTCACCACTCAAACCCCAGCCCACTGACGTCTTATTGTTAAAATATAGCACCTTGATGATACTTAGCAAAGACATGGCAATTTTGTAGCCAACTAGAACCTGCCACAATTGATTTCTTGGGACAAAGTCAAAAGCTGTACGCAGATCGACAAAAATCGCGTACAGTTTTGTTTTATTTAAGACTGTGGGCCTCATTACAACTCAGTCGGAATGGGTTAATGGGGTCCGCTAATGGGTGCGGACCCGCTATTCCCATTCTGCCTGATTACGAGTTCCCTCGCGGGACCGGTAAGGACGCCTGGTAAAACCAGGCGTCGTTACCGGGACCCGCGAGGGGAAGAGGGAGCTAACAACGGGCCGGTCGTAATCGGCCCGTTGTTAGCTCCCTTTCCCATTCCCATTGATCCCTATGGTGGTCAAATGGGAATGGGAAAGGTTCGGGCCCGGGTTCCCTGAGGGAGGAATTACTGGGCCCTCTGAACTCGGAATGGCCCGGTAATTCCCCATTCAGGGAACCCGGTAAAGGAGCCCAAACTCGTAATGAGGCCCTGTGTATTTCTTCGCAAATTAAATCATGTCTGAAGCACTGCTCAAGGGTTCCCATTCACTGTTGGAATCCTGCCTGAAGATGGTTGATTATCCCCATAGTACTAGCCCATTCCTGTAAACGGCCAAGAATGACTTTTGTATACATTTTACCCACCCCATCTACCAGAGATACAGGGCAATAGTTTCCTGGAGACTGTTTTCCACCCTTTTTATAAATGGGGATGATCGCTGCATCTCGCCATGTATCAGGGTCCGTGCCCAGCTGGATAGCAGCATTAAAAACTCATGTCAGGACCGGCCTCCCACACTATAAGCCAGAGAGATAGCACAGCAAGTAGAGCGATCGCTTTGACATTCATGCAAAGCCTGCGGATGCAGGTTCGAATCCTGGCAGGGCCAAACTCAGCCTTTCATCCTTCCGAGGTCGATAAATGAGCACCACACACCGTGGATAAGCAGCGCTCTGTTGCCTGAGGGTTTGTAGCGCTACATGAATGCAAAAGAAAAGGGTTCTTCTTTGTGAAGGTCAAGGGGTTTAGTATATGGGCTTGGGGTTTCCCGCCTTCCAGGGCACTAATTACCTTTCTACTTCCGAATGCTCATGAATCCTCATACAGTTGAAAAAAATGGCTACGCCAGATGTCAGGCGCTATACTGCACTGCAACTTGCTGGGTGCATTAGATGCTTTACCTGCCACAAGATTCCAGAAGGTGCTAGAATCGTTTCTTCAGGCATCCAGCAAGGTGTCCCATTTAGCCATTTAAAAAGAGATTTAAATGTTGCTCTGAGATTTCGTAAATTATTTGTATCTATTAGAGGGTCTGCTTTCAGGCAAGATATTATTCCTTCCTTAGCTAACCTGCATTCGTCATCGAACCATCCTTGTTTGTTCTTCAACATTTTATGTTTAACCATCTTGTTCCGTTTGGTGAACAAGTTGTAGGCTGTAGGACATACCTTGGTATTGAATGGGGATTCAACGGTGAATCACAACTGGCTGCAATATTCTCACCAGCAACCTTGTAGACTTTTGGTATCTGATTGCTTTCTTTAACGTGTGACTATTTCACTGCCCACCTTGAGTGTCAAACTTAAAAAGGAATAGGGGACTTGAACCCCTCTCCCGAACCACAGAAGCCGAATATATCGACCCTCCCACCGTAGTTGGCACGGGCGCCTGAAAATAATATCACAGGAAACCACGTGGCAGCCAATGGGGGGAAGACGGAGTTAGGGAAAGGGAATGGAGTGACAAAGGAAAGGAAGGGGAAACATAAACAAGCAAGTACATAACAATATACTCAATACTCCTATACCTGTACTTGTAAATCCTGAACAGCTAGCCTAACCTCCTAGACATGCAATGAACCTGCTACATACCCACAGTAGTGTACCTTATTAGTGGCCATGTAAGACACCACTCTGCACACCACTAAACATAAGGTTAGCACTTTGAACATAACATAAGACTGAAACAGCCCGGCACACGTAACTTTTGAAACACAGAAGTTTGCATACAAGCAAAATGGCATAAACAAAGGGATGTCCCTTTCATGAAGATACAAAGACTCATGGCCCAGTGGGCACAATGAAGCAACAAACAAGGGTTCACAACAATTACACAAAACACATGCCCTCTTGCTGTGTGGACCCTAAAGAATGAGGATATCCTCCTATAATCCCAGCGCACTTTTTGTCAGTTCTGAGACTCAAAGCGTAGCGCACTGTTTGTCAGTTCTGAGACTCATGGCGTGTTTCCTCACACATCGGTCTCCTTATACATCGCGGATTTCCTTACACATAGCGTGTTTCATCACACACTCTCAGCATGGTTCGTATCATAAATAAACAAGCAGAATAAATCATGCTGTAACACCAAAACATGAGCAATGCAGTGGTAAACCTAACTGATGATCCGGATGCCTCACGAGGACATCCGGACCCTGAAGTTCGATAGCCAACACTCTGAAGGAGGCCGTTTTCACTGTCGCGGCCCCGCAACTGTTTCTTCTCCTGCTTAGAAAGGCTGCAAATCACCGCCGTGGCCCGGTGTGAAGCTCCAAAAGTCCTTCGGCGTCCAAACACTCCTGCATGCCCTCGCGTCCTCAGCTGCCACCGCCCGTGCTGATAACCTGTAATTACCTACACCGAGGCACAGGCGGCGGCGAGTTTTAAACAGTATTACTAATGACCAGCTGGCGTGCCGCGCGAACTGGAAACTACACTCATCCAAAAGCCTGCTGGAAAATGTAGTTTATCGCCTCTTGGGACATAAGAAGCGCCGTCCTCTACCCCAAACCAGATTTCCTGATATGGAGGCCATGATAATTGCTATTTGGGAGGTAGATGGAACACTCAACAGGTCTATGGTCGCTCTTGCACGGGTCTAGAACCTCGAAGTAATCTACCAGGTCCCAATCTTTGGCGCTTAACATAATGTAGTTTGTTCTATTGGAGCTGTTGTGCCCTTAAAAGGTATTTGTATGTTTCTCTATGTCAGCTATGTTCCATAATACGATTTTGATGTTGCGCTTGGCTGGGGTGGCACTGAAATTTGATGACACCATTAGTCAGTCCACACCCTCCATTCAAGGGCCGGAAGAGGTCTGTTGGGTAGTTGGGTTCCCCGACCCATATCCTCTTCCTATAATACCCCTACTGTGGTGGGTGGAGTGATCTAATGGATATCTTGGATCCCCTAGATGGAAAAGTGCGTAACTCTACGGAGAGGAGACCATCAGCCAGAAATGTATTCCTCAAGGATAACTGGATATATTTCCCAATGGCATTTGGCCCCTTTTACAGTGAGTGATGTCTTCTCTGACTAGCGAGGTACACCCCCTTGTGTGTCTTATCCAATGAATGGCTTTGTTGAGCAGTGATTTCTTATTTTCATATTGGTCTGGTTGCAATCTCAGATCGTCATACATACATATTCTCTGTTCTCCTTCTAAACTCAAGTTCCTTCTCCTAGGGATCGAGGGCCAAGGGGGTCATCCCTCATGTTGAGTGCCCATCCAATTAATAGTTTGGCTACCAACCTCGAGGGACCTCCTTGGGGGATATGCTTGGGCAAAATGGTCGATGACTGCTGTGATCGCTGCATCTGGTCTTTCACGGGCTGCCACTGTAGTTACTGGAATGCCAGTCTGATCCACTTGATAATTCAATGGCATTATTTGTAGTTGTTCCCTGAGCCAATGCTTTTGTCTGGTTGGCATTAGTTACCGAAATGGAGCTTGTGCTATAAGTTAATTGCCCTCTGGGAACAAATATCAGTTATTACAATTATTACCAGCGTTAGAGCCATTGAAGAAGTAGAATTCGGTGGTGGGAGAGCAGCTGCAATTGAATCAATTTTGGCAACCAGGATATTTAATACAGTCCTCAGCTTCTGTAGTTCGTCCATTATCTTTAACTGGTCCAACCCTTTTGTGCAAATGTTATTGAATTCTTACCTGTTTAATATAATTGATTGCAATACATGAGTATAATAACATTGTGCAGGTTACTTTTACTGGTTGATGCTGAATTTATTTTAGAGAACCCCTTTGTGTTGTATTTGATACTCGTTTATATTGCGGTAGCCTCTTTTTCATGTCTTTTGTGTAGCTATTCCTCGGTAAAACATTCCAATGTCATTTGGGGCCAAAACTACATTTTCTTCTATGCTACACACATAGGTGCCACAAAGCTAAAAGTTATATTTGCAAAGGGATGTTTATATTGCTAAGAATTAAAAACAACCTTCAAGTAGTGCTACAGAAACATTACTTTTATATTTAGGACTTAAATGTTTCCTGGGATGTTTTTTGCCGCACTTATGAAGTCGTGTGCTATCATTGGCATAGGACCAAATAGCCTACCACATTTACAAATAGGTGTGTTCAATGACAAATGTCTAATCCAGAGATCAATTTCTACACTAGTGCTTCTACTAGTCAAGTCATAGCTTGACGGAGAGCCCGGGGTCCCAAAATGCAATATGTTCTAGAAGAGGAGGGAACTCTCAATTAGTTATGAAGCATTTACATAGTGGGCTCTCTGTCTGGTTTGCCTCTGGAAGCATTGTCCCAACTACCCATCTCTAACTACAAGGCTGCAACAGCCCATGGGACCATTTCATTTTATTGAATATTTCGGGGTCAGTCCTCCATCTAGTTCTACTGGCTGTATTTGAGGCAATGCAAGGGGATAATGTTTATGCTTTGTACATGCTTTGCATGCAACATATGTTGCCTGTGGTTGCGTGAGCTTCGTTTAGCCTCTAACACATTTAACTGGTATCAGTTCTGCAACTGAAATCTAATTAAATTAGTGAACACAGTTGTAATCATTCTCTCCTCAGGTACTTGTGAGTGAAGACTCAAGTGGTGAAGGCATTGTAGCACATTTCCCTGCACACGAAAAACCAATTTGCTGCATGGCTTTTAACCCAAGCGGTAAGTTATTATGTCAGTTTGCTTAGTGTTCAAATGCAGGATTTTTAATTTGTGATTGCACAATCTCTTTTGTTTATCATTGTATGCTAATGCATTCATTTCTATATGTTAATATGCTTAGAATATTGAACAGAAATGCTATACAGAGGAACTTCCATTTTTGTATATCAATATAAATTTGTTAAGTACAAAACGTTAACCTTGCGGCACCTTGGCCCCAGAGAGAAGAGCTAGAAAAAATACTGTCCACTGTGATATGTAGGATTGGTGAGCCTTTCCAGCATCAGTTTATCTTGAAAACAGCCAGATCTTAACTAGCTTACTAAATTTGAAAAGCTTGTCAGTTGACAGTACGGCCAGTGGAGCGAGCTCCACGATTAGGCTCCCCAGTAGGAACATTCTTTCACCTATCCTGGCTTGCTTATATATCAGAATTAAAAGTAGATTACAAAATGATGCTCTTAAATCACAAGAGAGTTTCAATCATGCTGGCTTAAAAGCTAGAAACAGGAGACAGTTTCCATGAAGAGGCTTGAGAATAACTTGATCAGCTCTTTTACTGGCAACCAGTGTCATTTACGCAAAGCAGTAGGGAAGATGTTCAGTTTTCTCTAGCGGCCAGATTACAAAAGAATTGGGCTGCAAAGAATTGAGCTTCTTGTTATTTATGTATTTCAGAGTCTGGAAGAACGAGCATTACAGTGATCTACTCTAGATAAAACAAGTCTGTTTACCAAAAGTACTGGAGCATTTCTGGAAAACATTTAAACGTGTTGCTACGGGAATTCAGTTTAAAGTATCCTGCTTTTGCCACAGCAAAGGCTGTTAAGCATGCAAAGATAGAATGCCATCCCGCATCACACCTAACTGCCTAACTGTCGGGGTGGGCTTAGGGAAAAGATCTATGCAGGAAGGTCAATGCATCAGCATCCAAATGTGGCATTTATCAGGAGCCAAGAGCACTTTGACTTTTCTCTGCATAATTTCAGGTAATTAGTGATTAGTGACTAATGATTGATGGCAGTTTGATGGCAGTTAGACACAATCATCAAGAGTGTGAGCGTGGGCACTAACAAATGCAGTTGTAATGAATATGAAAATTAGTAAGGAGATACTTGGAGAGAGGTGTGGAGCACTTCAGAGAAAAACCCCCTGGTCCGAGGGCACCAATGACCTACACAGAAAAATAACTGCACCCAACACATGTGGATCTGATGTACTGAATTGGGTGTTAGTTATGTAAATTAGGCTATTCAATTGAAGCTGTTAGTTCTTTGGAGTCTAGTGTGAATATTTTAGAGGTAGTCTATGTAGAGATATTCTTCTGGATGTTTTAAGTGTGAAGGTATCATGAAGCAAGACACAGACAACAGATTCAAAGTTCAAAAACAAAACACTTTATTAACTTAAATGTCAGGATGTAAAAATATCTAACTTGACCTATGCTAAGGTGGGATTTCCCTATCTAAATGAAACCAAGGAAAGTCTGAGTCAAAGAGTTCAACTTAAAAATCTGTCTGTGTCCAACACCTATACTTGCCCTCACAACTTATCTTTACAATGTGTAGGGATGTCGGCAACCAAAAGAAACGGTGTTCAACATAACATTCTGAGCTGCTTCCAGCTTCCAGCTTCCTTTGAACTCCCTTGCCCAAGTGTATAACAGTTCCAACAAAAGTCTGAAAGTTAACATTCTTAGGTTCAAGGTGATACAGTGTAACCAATACTCTGGCTTCCCTTCCCCGAGTTCCAAGTAATACAGTTCCAACACAAAAGAACCTTGAGACTTCGTCCTCAAGTCAATAAATGTCTCGAGTCTCAGGGTTCCCTTTCCCAAGACTTAGTTTCATCGTCACAAAAGTATCATTGTCTTTTTAGGATTCTTTGCCACACTTGCATATCTTGCCTGTATTTGATTTCACGTCAGGATTTCAGTAAAGTCTGCTTTCAATGTATATTTCTGCTATTTATAGCTTTCACACAATTTGGTATTCAATACTCTTCTCTTTGGTTCAGTTTTAAAGTTCCATTTAAATTAAGCTTCAATATACCTCTGTTTTGGCTTATTCTTTAAAGTTCCTTTCACTTCAGAATTCAGCATACATTGGTTTTTACTAGAATTTAAAGTTCTGTTTACGTCTGAATTCTTTACTTAGACAAAGAAGGGGGGACACCAGGGTGTAGCGCTAGGAGGTCATCCCTGGTCCTATGCAAATCCAATCAACACAACTAGACCTCGAGCTCATGTGTGTGATCTAATACTCGTGATGCAAGACAGGAAGGACACAACAGTTCCTTAATTATGAAAAATATATATAAATCTTTATTAACCACATACATGTGAAACGTATAAAATCTTATTAATACAATACATTTACAAAATATCTCTTGTTGGCACGTCAAAAAAAATCTAACCTTTACATAAATAAAGTGACTAGTGCTTATCAATGCTGTGTTTGTTTATATATGAACAAGATCTAAAGTTAATGTACTCGACAACCCAAGAAACAATTCCAAACGCACATACAAAAATGCAAACATATTCAACATACAAATAGTGTTAAACACTCATAAAGTGCCATGGACGAGTATGCTCGTCCTTTTTGCATAGACTTCAATAATAGCCTGGCACTTAAGGGGTTTAATACTTTTGTGCATTCGCTAATTTACACAAAAATGCAGTTATTAATTTAGGGACAACCCAACATGTTTGTTGATGGTATAGAAAGTTTTCTGGAAATTCTTCAGGGGATAAGAAATTCTTTTGTTGTCTGTAACAAGACCTTCCCATTAGTCACAGGTTTACAATTCAGAATTATCTGGGGTCACCAGTCCTGCATCACGAAAACACACAGTACAAAAGCCATTAATCACACAGTTATTTTGAATAATTTAAATGATTGTCAATAGGGAGCTGAGAATACCATGTCTTTTCTGGTTGTACCCAGCTCCCAAACCCCAAGGACTCTCCACCCAGGTGATCCTCCCTCGCTTCTCCACCCCCAAGGTCGGGATCCAAAAGTGATGGCCTTTCCCCTGACCACCTGAGAAGAGAATCCAAGGTGTTTAGGAGTGAGGATACCCTGAGGTTTCTCATATAAATCACCCCAAATTCGATGACATTTGTTGGCTTTTATATATTTGGCACAACCTAACAGTTTTTGGTTTGAAAAAATTGTGCACCTCTACTGATTTCATTCTTAAGGGGCTAACATTCTTGAAGAAATCAATGAACAGCATGGATAGCTACCTATACATTGAAACAAACAAATTCCGTGACCAGGAAATTGTTGTTCAGTTGCCTTTTTTAAGTCCTACCACTTCAAGATGGTCATGTGCAGAATATAGGTTATCTTTTTGTATGTGATGTCTCCGAACAAGAAATAACATGCGTTTATTACTTTTTTTGCCCACCTCATTACCACCTAAGACAAATATACATCTTGCCTCTGTTCTGCATTCTGGGAATGCGAGGTTCCCAGTGTTGTTTGATTGCTAGCTACCTCAAAGATATTTGAGCTCTTGAAAAAAATATAGTCTTAGCCGTGTAGATTCAGAGATCTGAGTTACTACAGAATTAGAAAAGCATTGCTATTGTGTCATTATTTGCTTTTTATAGTGTATTTAAATGTCTCAAGTGTCAGGGTTCCCTTCCACAAGACTTAGTTTTATCATCACAAAAGTATTCTTGTCTTCTTAGGATTCTTTGCCACACCTGTGCCCTCTCTTTATAATTTGTTTTCATGTGAATATCGTGCCTGCATTGGATTTAACTTCAAGATTTAAGTAAAGTCTGCTTTCAATGTATATTTCTGCTGTTTGTAGCTTTCGCACAATTTGGTATTCTTTTTTTCTTTCTTTCTTCCTTTCTTTCTTTCTTTCTTTCTTTTTCTTGCTTGATTTCGAAAACGTGTCATAAAAGCGCATGTATCTTCACACATCATAAAAAACATAAAACACACAAAACACATGTACCATCATAATAGGAATAAAATACAGACTCAATTTCAAAATGAGTTGTTAATGCAATCAATGCTATTTTCTCATATGTATTCGCCAGACCCACTTCAGATATTGACTAATTGCAAACACTGCCAGAGTGTCTGCTCAATTTAGGCATATTGCCATTGCTCCTTCCACAGATCTGCACAACGCCCCTGAAAAATAGGTTTTAAAAAAGGGCCTCCTCAGGGGCAATGTCACTGGGCAGAACATTATCAGATGCTTCAGGTCCTCTATTCCATTCCTGCATGACATACAAGTAGGCAAAACATCGTTATCCCAGCTATGCATCGGCTCTGCTGTGGGTAAAATCGCAATTTGGAATTTCACGTACAGAGACCTTTCAAGTTTAGGGCTAATATAATCCAGGTATGGCTCATAACCCATCTCGGTCTTAATAGCTAGGTAGCACGCTAAAGACTCAGATGATGAGGCTTTCACCATTAAATCCTCTTAGGCGGCAGTTTTAACCTTGGTTTTACAGACAATAGTAATAGCACATGGATCACTCCAGTAGCCACCAAGACCCAGATCCCTTAAACTCTTCCTTACATGGGATGCCCGCTTCAAGTGCATGCCCCCTTGCTGAGGTAACACGTCCTGCAATGCTTCTCTGTATTTAAAAAGGTTTGTATTGGTCTACAACCGGACCCAGTAGAGGACTGGGCAGAGTAGGCAAATGGATTCTAGTCCCTGCATACCAGTCTCTAAACATACTGGTATGCTCAGGTAGCAGGTTGGCAATCCCAGTAACTTTTCATGTACTTATTTTCAACAACTGCCAGAGTGAGTGTATTCGTCTGCCCCCACAACTCTGCTCCATACATTGCAGCTTGCCGTGCCTGGGCTTTGTATGCTTCAGTTAAACATGCACTGCCCCATTTCCATGTTCTGCAGTATACCTTGCACGTGCTCCACTAGACCTCGCCAGGGTCAACCTGGCCTTCTCTAGCTGCATTGACCAACCGCATATTTTCCAACGAAAGGAAGTCTGTCGGAAGCGGCTGTCCGTTTCCTACGGCAGTGCAGCTTGACGGCATCAGTGTGTTCCTCTAGGTCCTTTCCTCTAATTGTGTTCCGCTGGCTTGCCGGCATACGCCGCCTCGGGCTCTCTTCTCTTGCAAGGGGGCCGTTACTGCGCTCCGCTCGCTGTGTTTTGCCGCATCCTGCTGCACACACGGAAAGTCTGGTTTGGTGCCCTGAGCCAGCTGCCTTGCTCCACAGGTTTGCTTTCTCACTGTTCTTTACTGTTTTTTAGACCGTGACTGCACTCGCTCTCAAAACCAGTGTTTTTATGCTAAAGTACCCTGCCTCTCAGTCAGTCTGCCCTCTATGATTCCTCATTCTATGCTGGCCGCTTCTGCGGTTTCTATGCCGGCTTTAAAAAGGGACCACCTTACTGAGGTGTTAGCCTATAGCTCTCGTAGAAGAGAGCACATTTGCACCAGGCACTGTGAGCCAGTGCCAGACTCATTAGGCTCTCCAGAGGAGTCTCGTAGGATCTCTGATGCCGGTCTGGCCTCTCCCACCGGGATGCCAGTAACTACGGGCATAACTAACAAACGTCATGCAGCTTATGGGGTAGTCAACGCTGACAGTTCCAATCTGCAGGCTGACAATTCTGCTTCGTTTTTTCCTATTATACCAGTAATGTTTAGCTGTGAAGATAACATTAATAAAATCCTTCAAGTGCCTCCCTCAACTTCTGAAACTAATGGGGACTGGCTATTCCCCACCATATCGACACCTTCTTTCTCAGGGGAGAATGTGAACATTCTTTCCCCCATCTCGCCTCTGCCATCGCTTTCTGCTTCAATGAAGAATATCGACACGTCTTGTATGCCTGATCACTGGAGCCTTTTGAAACAGACTTTTGAAACAAAAATGAATAACTGTAATGCTCTTGAGGACTTTAACGCATGGTGTGCGTCAGTTGTTACTTCTACAGAAAAACTTCACGCGCTCCCTTTTTCTAGAAATGCACACACAGACAATATTCCAGCTATGATGGGGTCGCCTAGTACTAAAGTATCTTGCTCTTTCCAAACCGATTGGTTTGAAGCAGATAATATTCCACTCAAAAGCATACGACCTGCGGTTAAAGTCACCTGTTCTACTCCGACAGACTTTTTCTATAAAGAAACTGAAAATTCTATCCACCCAATAAGGGTTCCATGTACTGATGTCAGGTCTAACCTATGCCCCCCTCGAAAAAATGTATTGTCTTCTTCCTCTCCTTTAGCAAATGAGTCTCCACAGAAACACAGTTTGGGTCTGTCGGAACTCCCTCCTATGCCTGTGTCAGCAGATTCAGCTGGATATCAGGAGTCTCAATAACCTAGAACGACAGACCTAAAGATTGCACGTCGTAGGAAATTCAATATGCTACCTCTGGAGAATGAACACTTCAAGGTCCTGGTGTTGGACAATCGTAACTTTGTCATTTCTAATGTCCCTAAATTAACTAAGACCGAACCCAGAGACGCACTCTGCAATAAAGTCCTTGCCTTTTTACGGGCAAGAACAGGGCCAGGTGTTGTGCTTTCTTCTGATTTGAAACTCTTGCGCAGAATTGACTTGGCCAAATTGTGTTCTCAAGTGAATAGTGACTATTTTGGTGGGATCTGGAACTGGTACTTTGCCCATGTATCTGAAACGTGTTAGATATCTACCTATGGGATTCCACGAATCTTGAGCTTATTTTTTTATGCTGCTGTTCATTTATAGTAGTAACTTGCTGTATTTTGTTTTAATGGTTCCCTCTTATTTTTCCCTTCTTCAAGACTGACGTTGGGTTATTTAATGTCTCCATAATGCCTATCTACTTATGTATCTCTTTGAATTTCTCACTTTTGGGTTGTTACTATGTATTTATTTTGTATGTTTGTTATTCATGCTGTCTTGTAAGTTTTTGTTTTATGCAGCACTCTGAGGCCTATGGGCTAGTAGCGCTTTATAAGAATATAATCAAATCAAATCATATTGCCATTACCCTCACCCAAAGGTAATCGTATGATGTCACTTCTTCAATCACCCCTTTGTCCATGCCCAGTCTAAATCTCTTCGGAAAGGGAGGGAGTTAGAGAATTAGAGTATCCTACGACATATAGAGAAGAAGAGGTGTTGTATGAGATTATAGTTCCCTTGCTAGGGATTTGGGCAAGTTCTGAAAGGTGAGATTTGTAGGGGGTGTGGAACAAACTGGAATGACCATGATTATTGTCGGAAGACAAACGGGGGGTTTGTGGGAACGGCAGTGTTTTGTATGAGCAAGTTGGGTTTGCAGGAAATGATAATCAGAGGGACGGGATTGGTATTGTTTTGTCAAGGTAGATTTGGTATTCAGAAAAGAATAATCTGAAGGACGAGGAGAAGCATTTGGATAGAAACCAGGGAAAGTGGGATTCTGGAAGTTTACCAGATGCAAATGGGTTATTGGCTTTACCTTTGGGTAAGGGAGATTGAATGGCTGGAAGAGATGATGAGCGGGAATAGCTTATAAAATCTTCAGGGATTTCGTTCCCCTCACCATCCTCCCTGTGATGGTACAGCGTCTCAACTGAGGTATTCCCCAAAGCATAACCTCAGGTTCCCCGATCCAGGTGATCCTCCCCCACTGGTCCACCCCCTGGAACTGGATCCAACAGCGATTGCTATGTCCTGGCCACCTGAATAAGGGATTCTCGAGGTCTTACTGGGAGAATACCCTCAGGTTTCTCACATAGAACATCAACCCCAAACCACCATGCCATTTCTGACTTGGGTACCAGTCTAAAATATGTATGAGGGGTTGGAATCAGTATTAGATCAGTGGGTATTAATCTTCTCTCATCTGGAGGAATGTTCTCATCCCTACTACCACAGATATCAAACCCAATACAGTCTTTAGTTGCTACTGAGGGATCTGATGCTCTGGTGCTTAGCTTTTCAAATCTTAACTTCCCCCAACTTGATTTGGTTGAGCCGCATCACACTACTGCCATTTGTGTAGGCATCATGAAGCAAGACAGAGACAACCGATTCAAAATTAAAAAATAAAACACTTCATCTTAAATTTCAGAATGGAAAAAGGGCTAGCTTGCCCTATGCTAAGGTGGGATTTACCTCCCTAAATGAAACTAAGGAAAGTCTGTATTTGGATTTTGTATTTATTGGTTATTTGTAAGGCGCCTATACAACAAATGGTGTTTCAAGGCGCTAGCAGACAAAAAGGGAGGGGAACAAGGGAGAAATAACAATAACAGTCCTACTAGGGAACGTGCAAGTGCCGAAAAATGAAGCGCTAGGGAAAAGGAGGGGGGAGGGGGAGAAATGCCTGTCTGCAAAGAAGTGCTTCGGTGGGTGGGAAAGTGTGAGGAGAAGGGGGATGTGCAACAGGAGAGGACAGAGGGCAAGTGGGGTGGGGGGCTGGAGCCCTGTAACACTCAGAGGGAGCCAGGCAGCCAGTCGCAAGTGCAGAATGAGGAGTTAGCAGGGAAGGGGGAGAGAAAAAGAAAGTTCTTGAGGAGCTTCTGGAACTTAAGGTGATCCGGCTCAAGCCTGAGAGGGGCAGGCAGACTATTTCAGAGAAAGGCACCTATTGAGGAGAGAGATCTACCTCCCCCTCTTTGCTTCGAGAAGCGTCTGGCATGCAGAGATTTGGAGGTCGCAGAGCGACAAGCTCCAGAAGGGAGATATTTAGCGAGATAGAGTTCGATGTAGTGAGGTCCCAGACCCCAGAAAGCCTTGTGGATGATGCAGAGTGTCTTGAATTTGATCCTAGCAGGGACATGGAGCCAGTGAGAGATTCGGGCTGGAGAGATGTGGTCCCTGGGCTCGAGGCCAAAGATTGATTGATTGATATTTTATTTCTATCGCGCTCGTACACAAGTGTTTCAGAGCACGACAAGGCAAGGGAGGGGAACAGGGGAGAACAAAACAGCGATCGTACTAGGCCCAGTGACATTGAGAACCCACAAGTGCATGGGAGAGGGGGGAGGGGAAAAGTGCATGGAAGGGGGGGAGAGGTGGAAAGTGCGAAGCACAGGAGAAACAGATAAATAACAATAAATAAATAATAAAGGCAACAAACTGTGGTAATGCAGCCAGCAATTTGCAAGTGCTAGGTATAAGGCAGCAGACAGGGTAGGTCCGATAAGTGCAGGAAGAAAAAGGGGGGGCTGTATGGATACAGATACAGACCCCAGTGCAAGGGGTGGCCCGGAGGCAGTGCGGGAGGGTGACAGGATGAGCAGGTACCTGGGCCCAAAAGACAGAGGGTGGCCAGTTACACAGTGCCAAGAGAGAACAGATCAGCAGGGGAGAGGGGGAGCGAAGGCAGAAGAAAATAGGAAGGTCTTGAGGTGCTTCCGGAACCGGAGATGGTTAAGGCTTGCAGTCATATTCTGGATTAGTTGAAAGGTGCAAAGGGAAGATGCAGGAAGATTAAGCAAGAGGCTGTTGCAGTAGTCAAGCCTAGAGAGGACTAGAGCTCTAGAGACATTGAGTTTCTGGGGGAAGTTGAGGAAAGAAGAATGCCTCTGAGGAGGTGCACTTGATAGTGAGCCTTCCTGGCAAGGTCCGTGGTTTGAGGAGAGAAGGATCGAGAGGAGTCAAAGATCACAATGAGGTTTTTAGCCTCATGAGAGAGTGAGGGGGGCCCATAGAAGGTGGCTAGAGTGAAGGGGAGAAGGTGGGAGCAGGGGTCTCAATGAGAAGGATCTCGGTCTTATTGGCATTAAGGCAGATTGGCAGCACATCATGACTGAATAGCGGACAGACAGTCAGGGATGAGAGAGGAGGAAGAGGAGGGAAGCTTGAAGGAGAGTTGAGTATCGTCTGCATAGCATTGGAAGTGAGGAGAGAAAGAGAAGATCAAATGGGCAACGGGGCAAGGTAAATGTTAAAAATCCACAGCGAGAGGATCGAGCCCTGAGGGACGCTGCAGGCAGAGAGTGAAATAGTGGAGAGAAAAGGGCCAAGTTGAACCTGGGATGGTCGTTTGGAGAGGAAAGAGGTCAGCCAATCCAGTGCCAGGCCAGTGATAGCAGCAGTGTCACAGAGCCTATTTATCAGGATGTCATGATTTGACTGTGTCAAAGGGAGACTTAGAGTCTAGACTGGAAAGTAAGTCATCACAGGTGTTCATGAGAGCAGTTTCTGTGCCTCTAGCTGCCCTGAAGCCAGACTGGTGATCATGGAGAAAGCCAACTGATTCAGTGTGTTGGGTCAGTTGGGAGCTGGCCAGCTTCTCCAAGAGTTTGACAGGAAGGGGGTAATAGGGATAGGATGATAGTTAGCAGGGCAGGAGGGGGGGCACAAGGGAATGCTTGAGGGTTGAAGGGAAGGAGCCAGTGGCAAGAGTGGTTTCAGAAGTTAGCCAGGGCAGGCACAAGTGAAGATAAATTGTCCTTAATAGTTCTGGAGGAGCAAGGGAGCACCTTTCTGGAGGAGAGGTGACTGTCATAGAGAGAACTATATGCGAGAGGGGAGAAGTAGGGAAGGGGGAGAGCCAAGGGAGGGATGAGAGTCAGGGAGGGAGAGGGTGGGGGGGAGAGGAGTGAACACAGAATGTCCTGGGTTTTGGAAAGCAAATGGGAGGCCAGAGAGGTACAGATGGTAAAGGATGGTAAGGGAGATGAGAAAATGGCAGAAGGATTGGCGAGTTCCTTGCAGATTTTAAATCGTTTGCCAGAGTTATTAGTGGCCGCAGAAATACAGGCTTTGGTGTGGGCCGCCTTCTTGGAGCGAATAGAGAGCCTGTATTGCCTTTGGAGCCTGCAACAGGCCAGTTTGTCAGAGGATGAGTCATAAGGCTGGCATTTCCACTCAGCCACACTACACTTGCATTTCAGAGAGGTTAAGTCAGAGTCGTACCAGGTGTTAGGCTTGGAGGCAAGCTTCATTTGGATCCTCCTGACAGGGGCAAGGATATCAATGGTGTTTGTGATAGAAAGGTGAGGATTAGCAAGAGCAGAGTCAGCGTGGAAGTCAGTAGAAAGAGTGGGAGGGGAAATGTAAGTGGAAGAAAAGGCATCAACTGTCACTTGCTTCATCTGTCGAATGACGGAGAAGGAGACAGGCAGTGAAGGCAGAGGCTTAGTAGGAGGACCAGATGGCAAGACAGAAGGGAATGATAAGACCAGGAAAGGGGAGTAGTGAGGAAGGTTGGAGATAGTAATGTCCAAGGAGATGAGTGCATCCAGGGTATGTCCGGCAGAGTGTGTCGGGCCCGAGGGATCAATGGTGAAGGAGAGCATGCAGTAAAGGTTGCGAAAGAGTCCAGAGGCCACCCCGGGAGCATCAAGGTGGATATTGAAATCACCAAGGAGAAGTTTAGAGGTAGTGGCAAGAAGGGCAGAAGAGAGATCGGACCACTCGGAATGGAAGAGGGCGACTGGACCAGGGGGTCTGTAGATGGTGGCGATAGTCAAAGAGAGGGTAGGGGAGATGCCAAGCCTGCAGACGAGGCATTCAAAGGAGGAATAAGTAAGAGTGGCAATGATGGTGGCAGGGATCCACTCAGGAACGATCAAGGCCACTCCGCCTTCAGGCCGGTTAGGCCTGGGATTGGAGAGAATCGTGTAACCCTCAGGGAGGAGAGTGTCAAAAACAGTGACAGAGCTGGCAGTGACCCACATCTCAGTGTGGACGAGAACGTCGAGGTCAAAATCTTCGAGGAGGAGACAGAGATCAGAAGCATGTTTGACAGCAGCGCAAGAGTGGCTGGGTGGAGCAGGTTACCACCTTTTGAAGGTCTTCTGAGGTGGGGTGCAGGGACGTGGTATGCCAGTCGGAGATGGAGACAGGGTGTGGGGGGGCCACATGAGTAGTGGCAGGAGAAGAAAAGAGGTTAATGAGAGACGGAAGACGTCTGTCAAGAAGGAGACGGGTGGGCTGAGAGCCCTGGGCCATGACAGTGCCATTGTGATAAACATTAATGATGCACCTGGAAGAAGAAAATCCAGCCATGAGTACTTACCATCAGGTGCCACCATTGATCAGGGACGAGGAGAAAGGAGAGAGGACAGAGACCAAATGTGAAGTCCATCAGTCCGGAGAGGTATCAAACCACCAAAAATAGAGCAGAGGTATAAGGATTTAGTGAAGAGGAGGCCCAGAGGATTCTGGGGCTTATAAAGACCACAGGTGATGAATAAACCACATTGGAAAAACTAGAGGCTTTGGTAAAACAGCTTGAATAGACAATTTGTTGAGATAAAATTGAAATTGCATGCTTAAGATTGTGAGTGGGTTGTATACACTAACCGGCAAGATTTAGCGAAAAGATTAATTAACAGTCGTCTGTATTTGACTCTATATCTATTGGGAGAGAATGAAGGTTCAGCGACCCGGGCCATCAAGCCAGAGAATAGACTTTAAAATACTGGTGCCAAATCTGCTGCATATGAGTGATGTCTTTTGGTTACATCTAAAGCGGCAGGCATGTTTTCACTGAAGCAGTGGGAGGAGCTTGGGGTTCATCCCACAGATACAGTTCTACGACACAATAAAAATTGGCATACATGGTCTACACGCTCCGATCTAGTAACATCATATGTTATTCCATGCACGGTCTAGGGGAGGGCTCAGCGTGTTATGACCTTATGGTCAGTTGCCACTACTCCGCCAGCCCAGTCTTGCTTAAACATCCATCCGTCCTCTCTCTTAGTGTCCACCATTACTCTGAGCTGGATAATGGTGGCGACAGTTACAGAAGGGACGGTGTGTATTGTTCTTCAATACTTTACATGCACTCGTGACATTAAAAGATTCTTTTGAACAGGAGAACACTACCCACGGAAATATTCTTTATTTAAGTTTGTACATTGAATTTGGGGCTGTTAAGGGTAACCATGACAGCCCGACAAGGCCACACAGCACCATTCCCACACCAAGATGGTGGGCTGATGGTCCACCATGACAACACGCATGTGCCAGATTGCCATGCCGACCAATAAACAGACTATCTTCGAGTAGCGCTGCATTAGGGTGAGAGTCTTCAAGGACAGACGCCTACCATTCGGGTAAGAGATCTTTCCCTGTGTAACCATTACTAATATACATGCGTGCACAAGAATATGCCGGTAGACTTTTTAAATGCCTGGCCACAGATAATGGCGGCACCTGGTAACTAACAAAGTAAGACACATGCCGCACAGATATGCTGACCGCACATGGCTAATTCAGCAATTGTTATATTGCTCTTTGATGTGCTAGACTTTAGTAAACGCGGATGAATTATATTGTTTAGAAAATTAGATTGTCTCTTGGAAGCTAAGGTCGCTCAGCAAATGTAATTACTGATTCAGTGTAGTCTAGTCTAATGACTCAATAGTTTGTGAATCCAACTTTGGGTGAATACGTTATGAATGAACAACCATTATACTTTCATCCCTTATTACAGTGACATGCGAGTCTACGAAGGCTTGACATCTTATTATATACCCCTGCATAGCTGGTTCTGTCCATGAGGCGTGTGAGTGAACGCCGATAATCGGTATGACTTTCTAACAGTTATATAGAATTTGGGTTATATGGCCTTATGCATATGTGCGTTTGTCCACTGTTGTACATCTATGGAATTAACAACGGGACCCTATTATTTTTTCAATAGGTTCCGTGCAGGATAGCACTATACACTGACATACACCCATACAGGTTAGTACCTGGTGATTTTTCAAATTAAGTTATTTTAAGGACGTAGGACTTTGAAATTAAATATATCACCAAACATATAAACCTTTTGTATTTACAGGACGCAACATACTTTGAACACATTGGGAACATTTATTCTCAAATGCCCTGAAGATGGACATATAATTTGAAACGCGTTGGCCATAGTTGTTTTTCTTGAACAACAATTTGAGACTATTTGGACGTTGGGCTTTTTGCTTATACTTATGATTCTAACGGGTACTCTCATTTGTGTTAAAAGTTGACACATCACCGTTGGGAGTGCAAGAAGGGTCTCCTGTTGGCAACAACGAGCCTTGGTATTTGGATGTTTTCGTTGCTGGTCTCTGGTGGCCTAAAGACCTTCTCCCGCCTTGCACCTGAAATATTATTTACACATCTTAATAATAAGGACTATTACTGTATAAGGGTTCGCATCAGAAGCCTGTTCGTACTTTATTTTTGGCTAGGTAGTGCCCCTCTTCCCTCTCTTTTTCAGTACTTCCCATCAGGTGCCACCATTGATCAGGGACGAAGAGAAACGAGAGTGGACCGAGACCAAATGTGGAGTTCTTCGGTCCGAAGAGGGCATGTTAGGGAGATTTCTCACACAAGTGCTAAATTCCCTCTACCTTAGAGCCCTCCAGCTCTTTTGCTATATTTTGGGGCTTCAAACTTTTCATTTTCAATGTGTTTTACTTTTGTGTTCTTTGATTATGGAGTTTTAAAACAACTCCATAGACATCATCTTTTTCTTTGTGTCACACTGCACCCTCAGTGCAGTGGAACAGGGATGTCTTTCAGACTTCCCAAGGTTTAAAGAACTTCTCTGGGACTGATTTCTGTCTCCCAGAGCATGTAAAGTTAAATTGACTTTACTAGTCTCTTTAAATGTACAGACCCAGCACACACTATCTTCATATAGCGTTCTGGAAGGGTTGCCTAGCTTCCCCCGAGTCAAAACACTCATGTAACAGTCAACTGTTCCCCTTTCCTACTTTAAATGGCTGGTGGCAGTGGTTTAGATCAAACTACCATGATTTTTCCTGACCGCAAACAACGGTAGCTAAAAATCGGGTCAGCCATGTTTTTCAATATGGCGCCCAAGAACTATCTGTAAAAACAGACTCCGGTCAACGTTTTTTGCCATTTCTTTTAGGAAAGGTCCTTCTTGTGTTTGTCTCTGCGTGCCAAACCAGGTTTGGTCCCTTTGTTTGTTGGCCTTTGGCGGGTTTCAGTGCTGAAGCCCTCCTCTGGCGCCTGAGTGTCTCTGATGGACAGGATGTGAGGGAGGTGCCCGAAACTCCCTGTGCCTAGTCTCCTAAGAGACCTGAATGCACTCTGGCATGATTGGCCGGCTGGCTGTCCAGCAAGGACAGCCATCCTGCTGTGTGAGTGACAGCAAGGCTGGAATGAATGGGGGAAAACTGTTTAAAAGCAGGTCTCTGGGACTTGGAAAGCAGAGGCGACCACTGGAACGAAAGAACCGAAGAAGAGCTGAAGGAAGAGGACTGCTGCAACTCTTGGACGACCGGTGAAGCACTGCTGCAGGTCCGAATTGCCTGAAACTCCATCGACAGAGATGCCCTTCAAGGTTAACCTCTTCCCTTGAGTTTGGTGGGAACAACCAACTCGTAAGCCGCCTGGACACTGTCCCCTCCTGGTCGAATTTTCTGCAGACTGCTGTGGAAAACCGGATAGCCAGTGGAAAGGATACCAGCTCGTGGTCTTTGAGGCACTCAACCCTTAAACCAATGGTTTGCCAAGCTTGTGGACTCATCCCTGGGTAGTGCAGGCATCCTCCTTCTTGTCCCCACGACTGAAGCTCAGGAATAGCGAGATCTGCTCGAACTGCCAGGAACAACTGCCTCAGCTACAGCTCTTCTTCACTTTAAAGGTACTGTGCAAACGCGGTCCAGAAATCTTTTCGGTCACAGAGAAAGTTTGTGAAACTTTCCTGATGTTGAAGGCTTGTCCTTCCCTAAACATTCGTCAAACTTTTCGCCTAGCCAAATTCACCTAAGATGCGTGGCAAAGACTTAACCGTTTACTACCAGAACTGTGCTATCCTATACAAAGACTCTGAACCATTGACTTTGGCCCAGGGCTATGAACTGAATTGCTGGTTGTAGTTAACTGAAATCCTTTGCCCTGCCTATGAAAGTATTTATGCTGTTGATTCTTTTAACCTTGTCTTTTTGCCCCTTTTTAAAGTAACTGAAGTACCTTTTTGCTCCCACTTCAGGGGAGCTGAACTTGCTCAGTAACTTATTGGTTGTGTATTTGTAGTACATTAGCATAAGATAGTGAGCTGCTTCTGCTAGTGTAATGTTTTCAAACTGACTGTGTAAATAAATGTATATTCTTTTACCAAGAAACCTTGAGTAAGTGGTTGTTTGAACCACTGTATTTGTTGGTCCTTTGTGTAAGTTGTTTTACTGCTCACTCAACTCTTGAGATACGTCTGGCTGCTCAGCCACTGCTACCACATAACTGTGTAGTACAGGCTTGTACCAAAGGTTAAATTGTACTGACGTTTGTAGTCTTAATTGCATGTAGTGTTCCCATAGGTTACTGCATGTGATTCTGCCTAACACTGGTGTACAGCGGTCAGATGAAGTATACTTGTTACATTTAGAGTACCGCTCTTACCTTTGTTCAAATAACCCTCACAAGGCTAAGCAACACTAGAGAAGCAATTGTTTTATCATGACTGATATGGAAAGCTACAGACAGGAGACCCTAGTCACTTTAACGGTTGATCAATTGAGAGATGTGTAAAGCTAGGAATATCACTGTAAAAGGCAAAAAGATTGAATTGATAGTAAAGTTGTTGGAATACCAAAGTCTGAGGAGTGGGTCTGAAACACCTACCCCTGCAGCAAATGTGGAAAATGTTGATGAGGATGATAATATGTCAGAGCCCAGCTCTAATGTTATGGATGAGTTAAATGAGGCAGAAGAGTCTCACATTGTAGGCCCTGTTTTACCTCTACCTGCTCATAGGCCTCAACCTTTGACCACAGGGACCCCATCAGGTCCAGCACTAAGTCCTGAATGTGTCTCTTTGGAAAGAATGAGACTTGAGTTAGAATTTAAAAGAATCCAAGCTCAAACTGAAAGCAAACATCAAGAACTTAAACTCAGAGAAATGGATTTGAATCATGCACTTGAAATGAAAAAGTTGTCTCTTGAAACTGGTTCTCTCCCAGAGTCCTCTAGGTCTTCCAGTCCTAAGAGGCCTCGCATGCCCAAATATGCAGTAAGTATGTATGAGGTTGAAGCTTGATATTTTGAATTGGTTGGCTGCTTTTGAATATAACCATGGGATTCAAGACATTACAGGGAATCAGCTGTTTCCTTGGCTTTTTTTCTAGGCTACCCCCTGTTGCAACTGATGTGGGAATGGAGCTGGGGGATATAGACAGAAAGGAGTATGAAACTGTGAAGATAGCTTTGATAGCTAGGTTTGGAAAGACCCATTCTCAGTATCTTAAGAGGTTTAGAACCCTCAAAAAGCATGATGGTACCCCTTGGGCTACCGGATGACTGAATGTTTGAAAAACGTAGATGGATGGGTTAAGGGTTACAGATTTAACACTTATGAAGGTATATGAAATCTGTTTATGTTGGAAACCATTTCTGATGCCTGCTCTCCTGTGCTGAGACAGCACTTGGCTGACTCTAAGGAATTAGATCCAAAAAAGTTAGCTAGAGCAGCTGACTAATGGGTAGCCAATCTAGGAGGACCAGCTAGGCCACAGACTACTTGTGTCATCATCAAAAGGCAAGTTGCCAGAAGTAGAATCAGGAGCAAGGATGGCAGAGCTCTCTGCGATGTTAACACAAATAATCACAATCTTTTTTTTAATAAAAAACTGGGCTAAGGAGTCGCAAAGCTCCTGAGTAGGCCTAATGCTAGGGACACATTTGGTAGAGGAGGGATAGATATTTTACAGGCTGATTCAAGGAAATTTCAATTTTACAGGCAAAATAGTTTTTTTGCAACTAAGATAGCAGCTGAGTAGGCTGAAAGACCAGTCTTATACTGAAGCCTATCAGCAGGATCATGTTCAGGATCATGTTTACTACACCATTTCCATTCCAACTGCCTAAGTCTCAGTCGGGTGGATTTCAACTGTTCCGAGAACCAAGGCTCGGAGGGAAGTCTACGAGGTTGAAAGCACCGTAGTGGGGCAACTACATCAGTGGCTACCAAAAAAGAGGCAGCCAAAGATGAAAGTGAAGGCGAGGTGGCCCCTACACATTTATCTCTTACCGAGGAGGCAAAGCCCTGTAAATTTGCTAAAAGCCAGAAACGCCGCCAGATTGGGCCAGGCAGAATCTTAGGCAATCCACAAGTTACCAATAGTGAACAAGTCACCAGGTAATGGTCAGACCATACCATGGGCTCAGCTGACTGGAAAATAATGGAGGTTTTATTAGCCAATACAACATCTAATGTGTTACCCATCTTGTTGGTAGGCCAGACAACATGCTGTGGGAGATTTAGATCCAGCAGGCTGTCGACAAAAACATCCAGGGCAGAAACCCTTGGAGAGTTGAATTTTAAAATTCAATTCGCCCAACACAATCACGTTGGAATATTTGATTTGAAAATCCGCTATACGATCTACCAGCGGTTCCAGTTGACCAGCATCAGAGGCAGCGGGACGATAGATAGCCAGGATAAAACAGGTATAGACCGAGGAGATAACACGCCTCAGCAAAATGGCCTCCATACTTATGAGGACAGCACAACTGGGTAAGCACAAATTCAGCTTTAGAAATAAACGCAACCGCCCACCTTGCTGAGGTGTCGGCCTGTCCACATGGATAATCTTCTATCCATCTGGGATGGCCTGGGTCAGGACTGGGGCCGAACAATCTTGGAGTCATGTCTCAGTGAGGACCAAAATAGCAGGACGACGGTCAGTTAATAAAGAAAAAACCTCAGATGCATGGCCCGTTAAACGTTGAGTGTTAAGCAACAGTAGAGGCAAGGCCAGTATGTTAATATCTTGCTTAAACAACTGCTGCTTGATGTGACCAGCACACATGTTCAGAAGATCGGAGGCGGAGGGGCAGTCTGTCCATGTTGCTGATGATGATTCAGACTAGTGTAAAGCTATACTCTCCTACCCCCTCTGTGTACTACTTTGAGATTTCTCAGCATGCATTTCTTTATTCACTAATAGACATGCGACACAGGGCTCTCACACGCTTGCGGACAAAATGATATCCTTGAAAATACATAATTCGCAATTTACACAAACTACATATCAGTTGCACAAAGGGTGCTGAAACTCTACATCTGCTACTGTTTTTTAATTTTAATTCTAACAAACCAAGTGGCAAACACCTTCGTTGAGCTTAAAATAATTCTTAACTCATATTGAACTCCAATCTTCTCTTGGTCACAAGACCAGTGCAACTGTAGTTACATACATTTAGTTCTGCAGGTAAACCGATTCTCTGTTGCCAAGTAGAGTAGCTTTCCTTGGTTACAGTTAATTTAAATCTTCATTTATGTTGTAATATAACTCTGGCTACACATGTTTTACATATTGGGTTTGGACTTAATGTGTCTCACTGTGAGTTTCTTGATGGTTTAGAAAGTGAATGTATCGCAACATATTAAATTACCAAATGTGACCATAAAACAATTCAAATAATGCAGAAGATGAAAGAAAAAAAGATTTTGGGGGAGAGGAAGGAGAAATAAAATACAAATTATATATCAGAAGAGTTGCTGTAAGTCAGAAACACCAAATCATTAACATTGTTTATCCGCATCAATTACTATTTGTATTATGTAACATGTATCTAAACTATGAGCTGAATATAATTTCCTATTTGTCCATCAATCAGCATTGGCAATTTCTACAATTACAAAATTCTAATGAACTAATGTATAGATATCCAGAATGAATTTGTAAACATACCTTTTGGCAAATATTTCGAATGCGCACTTACGTAAACCGTTCGACGGTTATCTAATCAAGGTACATAGGTAGATTTGTTTGAGTAAATTGAATTTTATTACATTTTTAAATAGTCAACCATATATTATTATGAAACAACTTGGGGAGTGAACCCACATCCACAGTTCAGACTTTGTGAGTCATCCCAATGTCCCCCGTCCCTCCCCCCCTGCACCCATGAAGAAAAGAGAAAGGAGAGTTCTGCGCCCAACGTGTCCAAGTTTCCAACGTCCAAACAAAGTAACATAAAGGCTGAGTGTTTGCAAGTGTGCTAATCTCAACATATTTTTCACATAAGCATGAGTTTCACATTTAATGTTTTTACCCAGTCATACCATTAATTCCCCCTATCTCCTAACTCTTCACCCAAAAGTATCACGGGACTGCTGTCATTCCAGCTCTATGGTGACACACCCACCATGGAGTGCCGCCGTGATCTTTTCCATCAGATACAAATTTCTTGCAGTCCCAGCCCGTTCTTTCATCGTAGGGAGTGTCAACCTCTTCCAATGCCTTGCCCTGACTGCCCTGAAGGAGAAAAGGTTCCAGCTGGTGGCAAGCGTGCCATCTGTCCCTGGCCCTCATTACAACCTAGGCGGTAAGTATCCAACATTACCGGCATGGCGTAATTAGCGTTTATGCCTTGGTCCGATGCCGTAAAGTGCGGCACATTACGACCCATCGTGCACGAGCATTACGCCATGCCGGTAATGTAAACTACGCCATGGCGTAAATGACCCCAAAACGGCCCTTACCGGCATCGTACGCCGCGCAAGGTGCACTACCGCCACCCATCATTGCGGTGACCGTAATTAGCGGTCACCGTAATTAGCGGTCACCGTAAATAAGCGGTCACCGTAAATAAGCGGAACCGGAAGTAGCGTCATCGCGGCGGAACGGGAAAGAGCACGGTGGCCATCTTTGAAAACACAATCCATTGCCATCCTACCCAACCACACCACATCTGACCCTCAGACCTTGTAAAACCCATTACCCACCCATTTCCCCACCTAAACATGCCCAAAGTTCTGAAGAAAGCCTGCGATCGGCAGCGGCAGGACCGCTTCAGTCAGGAAGAACTAACGATGTTGGCAGAAACGCTGCAGGAAAAGGCGGACATCGTCTTCTCGCCAGAAATGACAAGAGCAGCCATAGCCCGCAAAAAGGAAATATGGGAACTTGTGGCACAACGGGTCAGTGCCGTAGGTACCACCCCACGCACCTCCAAACAGTGCCGCAAAAGGTGGGATGACCTCCGGCTCTGAGTAAGGAGCATACTGTCAGCCAATCGAAACATGGGCCTGGCAACTGGCGGGGGAGCAGACTCCCTAATCAAGATGCAGCCATGGGAGGAGATTTGTGCCTCGACGATCGGCATAGAGTGCATTGAGGGCGTTGGTGGAATGGAGAGAGGAGCCCCGACATCAGGAGACACAGGTAGGTGCCTCCAATTCAGCCAAGCAAAACACCCTGAATTACACTTACATGGGAATCACAATGTCGCCCCATACGGGAAACACAACACATCAGCAGGAGACCCACACCCTGCATACATGCAGCATGCACACTCCACAGCAGACACACACATTTCTGCATGCTCAACCCACCCCAAAAGGGAGACAACCTGTATGTCACAGCCTACAAAGTCCACCATCTATCCTTCAAAACCATGGCAATCTTCATGCCTGCTCAATGTTCGCTTTCCCATCAATAACACATTCCCTCCTCTGCTCCACCACAGGCTCACAATCGGACACCGGCAGGGACGAGAGTGGCACCACCCCAGCCAAGAAGCCCAGGACAGAGGGAAGAGCACAACAACCCTCCACCTCTTCTGGACCCATGCCCAAACCACACCAGGTCAAAATCCCTGTTGAAAGACAGCCCAGGGCAGCAATGACCCCCGACGAAAGTGCCATGATAGCACCCACGGAAGACACACAACAACTGCTGCCCACTGAGGGGAATGTGTCTGCGGGGAGCAGTACCATTGGGGAGACTGCTGCCGTCGCAGCATGCTCCGACAGCGACGTGGGGAATATGGAGGATGAGACTGAAGGTTCTCCCAACGCCCACCTTCACTCCCCACACCTGTCCCCATGTAGCCTGCAGGGAGACGACACACAGGGGCTATCCCTTGGAGATGCATGGCCAGCCACTCCCAGCACAGTGGGAGTAGGGGAGGAGGGGAGTAGTCCAATTGGGCCGGCAATTGCAACCTCCATTGCCCCTGATTTCCAGCAATCGCTGGACGAAATATCAACGAGGCAACAACAATTGTCCTCACTACTGACGCAGCATGTTGCTGATTGTGGAGGCGCCAGTGCAGGCATGGAGAGATGTGCTGAAAACATCAAGGCAGCCATCCAATCAGCAAGCAAGGACATTTGTGCAGAACTAGCCGCGGTGCGGAATATGATAAGTGAACTAATACAGACAATCATGGACACACGGCGTAGCGAGCAGGCCAGTACCTCCTCCGCAGCAAGTTCTGCCCCAGCCAGCCCAATCCGCAGGTCATCCAGGAACCTGAGGAGCACAGGCAGGGGGGCCCCAGGTGCCGGGAGAGGGGGCTGCCAATAGTGGCCGTCCAGTGCACCAATGGAACATTACCCAGCCCTTCACCATGGGCACCGTCACACCTTTGCAGGGAGTTCGAGGGGGAGGGGGGGATTGGGTGTGTTGGGGAGTTCAGGGGGGAGGGGGCGGGGTGATTGGGTGTGTTGGGTAGTTCAGGGGGGAGGGGGAGGGGGATTGTGTGTTTCACACCTATGCACATTGATCATACACTTTTTTGATTTGCACAAATCAAATGTGTGGACATTGTTCATTGCGTATGTGTGCTTTATTGGTGTACAGTCCACAGTGTGCATGTCCCAGACACACACAGTGCCCCAAGTGCCATCTCCATGTTACACACACCAGCCGTGTGTGCTAGAAGCATTGGTCAATGATATTCTGACGCATTTCACGGCCCTCCTGTGCATCGCTGCCTCCTTGTGGTGCTGCCCCATCCCCACCCTCATCATCCTCATCGTCAGGTGGTTGCAGTTCTGCGTCAGGGGGCAGTGGAACATTCCGTCTGACACACATATTGTGTAGCATTACACATGACAATCTTTGCAACCTTCTCATGGCAGTACAGGAGTGCCCCGCTAGACCTGCTGAGGCAGTGAAACCGTGCCTTCTGTAGGCCAAATGCCTGCTCAATCACCACACGGGTACGTGCATGGGCACGGTTGAAGTCCGCCTCATGCTGGTTCTGTGGGTTCCGGACTGGTGTAAGGAGCCACCTCTTCAGGGGATAGCCAGCATCACCTGTATGTAGGAAACAATGTATGTGTCAGTCATTACATCTAATTCTGAACATGACGTGCCAACATGCACATTGAACTGTTACTTTGGACCAGTTTCAGTTGCGCTGATGGATTCACGCTATGCAAAAGGTATATGTCCATGGCTCTCATGGACAGTTTTGCATGCCAACAAACCATGTATGCAGGGTGGTCGAGTGCCTTGTGAGTGCCCATCCACTGTGTCTGTCCATGCCGTATGTTTAGGTGACCTGGCACGTGTCCTGTGATGTCAATGCTCACATGATTGCTACATTGCTGTCTGCATCATTATGACCCCAGTGAACTATCCGGATGTTGATAGGGACATTTAGTGGGCCTTGCTGTCTGTGCTGTGGTGTTTCTGTCCGTCATGTGCCTCCTTTGTGCGCTGTTATGTGGGACAGGCCTTTTAGTAGATGGTGTATAGTGACGTGCATGTAGGTGCATTTAGTTGGAGTCAATGGTCCAAATTGGTACAATGCACTTGCAGATGGTTGTGTCATGGTTGGAACACACCTTCTTTGACATGGTGGGGCTGCTTCGGTCAGGCATCATTTCTACTGGTGTGAGATTACGTTAGTGCTGCTTTAGGGTATGATTGTCACTGCTAGTCGCAGCCAGGTGGAGTATGCATCATCCCCCCCCTTTCTGCCAGGTGGAGTATGCATCATTCCCCCCCCCCCTTTCTGCCAGGTGGAGTATGCATCATTCCCCCCCCTTTCTGCCAGGTGGAGTATGCATCATTCCCCCCCCTTTCTGCCAGGTGGAGTATGCATCATTCCCCCCCTCTTTCTGCCAGGTGGAGTATGCATTATTTCCCCCCCCCTTTCTGCCAGGTGGAGTATGCATCATTCCCCCCCCCCCTTTCTGCCATACCAACGTCATGACGCGAGACTCACCGAGTAGCCAGGATCTTGGGCCTGCATGTCGCTCCATGTAGCGTGGTATTGTGGAGTTCCTCGGGACCATTGAATCATGGGTTGATCCGAGGAATCGGGCACAACAATGTGCGAGGATCCTGTTGGAGTCACAGAACATCTGCACGTTGATTGAGTGAAATTGTTTACGGTTGAGGTACGGTACCTCCATGGCATGTGGGACCACCAATTCCACATGGGTTCAGTCGATGGCACCAATGCAACCAGGTATGCCGGCTAGTGCATGGAAACCCACTTTGGTGTTTGCAATCTCCTGGGCAGAGCGTGGTAATGAGATGTGGTCGTCTGTGTGCTTGAGGAGGGCATCGAGCACTTGGATCAGTGTACGTGAGAATAATGGTTGTGAAATACCATGCAAGTGCCCCACTGTGTGCTGGTAGGTGCCTGTGGCCAGGAAGTGGAGTACAGACACTACCTTCAGTAGGGGTGGGATGGCAGTTGGTGTTTCTATCTTGCTGACAATGTCGTTGTGCGTCATGTCCACGATGGCGGTGATGGTGTCCCGGTCCAAACGGTACAGGGTGTGGATCTGCTCAGCAGTGAGGTTGAATGGACTGGCTCTGATGCATGGTATTGTGAGCTGCCTGCGTGGTGGTACTGGCTGTGCTGGTTGGCCTTGCTGGGCCAGCCTTGCCCTCCTTCTCCTCCTGCGTCTTCTCTGTGCAGCCTGTTGTTGTTGTTGTTGTTGTAGTTGTAGTTGTAGCACTTGCATTGCTATCAGGTCCTCCAGCCCCAACATTGCTAGTCCTATTGGTATCATTGTGGAGTGTGACTGGGTCTGGGATGGGGTTGGGTGTGCTCTTTTTGTACTTCCTGAGTCTGTATTGCCTCCACCTGTGCTGATTCTGTGCACCTGTGGCAGCTGGATTCACTGCACAAGGCCCTTTACGGTTGGTTCGCAATGGCGTAATGGCATGGCATGGCGGTAAGGTACTTAACGGGCTGGGTGATGGCGTTAGGTGCATGTCCGCTTGGGTCGGCATTTGCGTACCTTTCCGCCATGCCGGTAATTATGGTGTGGGGGGTCGCGTGCGCGCGTCCTTGGTGCAGTTAGCGGCAGCGTTAACTACGATGCCGCTAATGGCATCGTAGTTAATGGTCACGGGTCTTAATCGGACCTAGCGGAAAACGATGGCGGTAATCCTTTACCGCCATTGTTTTTCGCTTTGCGCCAGGGTTGTAATGAGGGCCCCTGTGTCTCTCGAGACCGAAAAATACCAACATAGGGTCTGATCTGCACCCCCCCCACGCTGCATCCCTGATCCAGCCTAGGAAGTCGGTCCAGTACATTCGCACTCTGGGGCAGCCCCATCACATGTGCCAGTAGTCTGCCACTTCACCACAACCATGCCATCATTGAGGATTAACCATGGGGAACAACTTGGAAAGGCGTGCTGGGTTGGATTGCCAACGGTGTAGCAGTTTAACCCTATGAAGCTTATATTGCCAAGATATCAACGTCTTGAACGCCCTGCGACACATCTGCTGCCAGAGGTTGTCATCCAACTCCCTTCCCAGGTCTCTCTCCAACATCCAGCGGAGTCCCTGAACTGCACCCCCTTTTGATTCCCGTAAGGCCCCATAAAGTCGTGAGATGAGTCCTTTCATGTCTGTATGCCCTTCGAGGACTCTTTCTACTGGTGTGAGGTCCCTCTGGACCGCCTCCCTCCATTTCTCAGCTGTAAAGATGCCCTTCAATCTAAGATAGAGTAGTCGTGACAGTGTGCCAATGCTAAGGTCCTCTTCCAGTTTCTGAATGCTAATACATTTCTCTCCCCTCTAGAGTTGGCCCACTTGCACGAGCCCCCCCCCCCCCCCGAACCATGCCTGGTACCTTTCAACCTCTGGTATCTCATCTCATACTGGGGGGCCCAAATGTGACTCATCAGTGCTGGCCATGTGGTGATCCCACCCGCCCTTCCCCCCCATGCTTAGCATCTCCCATTAAACCCCCAGGAATGGATGTTCTCGAATTCTCCTTGGAAGCCTCACCTTAGGTGCCCAAAGCCATTCTCCCACCGTAGCTGTGAGTAAGTGTTGGCTTTCAAGGTAGACCCATTGGTTCCCTTGGTCCTCTCTCAGATGCGGGACCATTGCCCAAATTGTGCAGCTCTATAGTATAGCATCAGATCCGGGAGGCCCATACCTCCACGATCCTTTGGTAGGATTAACGTATCGTAGCCCAACCTTGGTTTCTGATTTTGCCGAAGGAACCTCAAGATCTATGATTTAGTATTTCTTAGGTAGGCCTCATTGGCTCAGATTGGCAACATCTGAAACACACATAACACCCGTGGGAGGAGATTAATTTTTACGGCATTGAACCTTCCCATCCATAACAATTGACCCTTGCTCCACATTTCCAAGTCAGATAATAGTGTGTCAAAGGGGGGGGGGGGTAGTTGGCATCACCCAAATCTTCTCCTGGCCCAACGATTGTGATACCCAGGTATTTAATATTGTGGGGCTGCACCTGCAATCCCAGAGGCCTGAGAGCCTCCACATCTCTAAGGTTTTCGGCTGCGAAGGGGAAGACTACTGACTTTTCTTTGTTCACTTTGAATCCCGAGAATCTCCAGTATTCTCTTATAATCGTCAGGGCTGCCTGGACGGAATCAACAGGGTTCATCAGGTGCAACAGTATGTCATCTGCATAAAGTCCTACCTGAAACTCCCTGTCACCCACCTTAATTCCCTGAACCTGTGGAGCCTTCCTTAGGCGCTCGGCCAACACCTCCACCGAACCATGCCTGGTACCTTTCAACCTCTGGTATCTCATCTCATACTGGGGGGCCCAAATGTGACTCATCAGTGCTGGCCATGTGGTGATCCCACCCGCCCTTCCCCCCCATGCTTAGCATCTCCCATTAAACCCCCAGGAATGGATGTTCTCGAATTCTCCTTGGAAGCCTCACCTTAGGTGCCCAAAGCCATTCTCCCACCGTAGCTGTGAGTAAGTGTTGGCTTTCCAGGTAGACCCATTGGTTCCCTTGGTCCTCTCTCAGATGCGGGACCATTGCCCAAATTGTGCAGCTCTATAGTATAGCATCAGATCCGGGAGGCCCATACCTCCACGATCCTTTGGTAGGATTAACGTATCGTAGCCCAACCTTGGTTTCTGATTTTGCCGAAGGAACCTCAAGATCTATGATTTAGTATTTCTTAGGTAGGCCTCATTGGCTCAGATTGGCAACATCTGAAACACATATAACACCCGTGGGAGGAGATTAATTTTTACGGCATTGAACCTTCCCATCCATAACAATTGACCCTTGCTCCACATTTCCAAGTCAGATAATAGTGTGTCAAAGGGGGGGGGGGGGTAGTTGGCATCACCCAAATCTTCTCCTGGCCCAACGATTGTGATACCCAGGTATTTAATATTGTGGGGCTGCACCTGCAATCCCAGAGGCCTGAGAGCCTCCACATCTCTAAGGTTTTCGGCTGCGAAGGGGAAGACTACTGACTTTTCTTTGTTCACTTTGAATCCCGAGAATCTCCAGTATTCTCTTATAATCGTCAGGGCTGCCTGGACGGAATCAACAGGGTTCATCAGGTGCAACAGTATGTCATCTGCATAAAGTCCTACCTGAAACTCCCTGTCACCCACCTTAATTCCCTGAACCTGTGGAGCCTTCCTTAGGCGCTCGGCCAACACCTCCATCGTTGGCATGAATAGGAGGGCGAGAGCAGGCAACCCTGTCTCGTCCTCCTCTGTAGTTCAAAAGTCCTTGAAAGTCATCTGTTCACTGTCACCCGTGCCATCGGGCCTGCATGTAGTGCCTTATCTCCCTTAAGATCTGTTCCCCAAACCCGAATTTCTGTAGGACCCCATCCAAAAAGCCCCAGTGTACCCGGTCAAATGCCTTCTCGGCATCGAGGGCTACCAGCACAGGGTTCCCTATCTTCCCCGCTGAAGCCTCCATCAAGTGCAATGTCTTGCACACTGTGTCGGCCCCTTGTCTTCGTTGAATAAACCCCACCTGATCTGAGCTCACTAACTTCGGCATTATACCCTCCATCTGCATGGCCAGGATTCTAGTGTAGATTTTCGCGTCCACATTGAGTAAGGAAATGGGGCGATAGGACTTAGAGCTTCTGGGGCCCTGCCTGCTTTCGGTATTAGTTTTATCAGTGCCTTGCCAAAGGACGGGGGGCCTGCCCCATGGTCAGGATATGATTAAATAATTTTGCAAGGTGTTGAGCGAGGGATCCTGTGAAAGCCTTATAAAAATCTGTCTTCCCCGGGGCCTTCCCCAGTTTAAGTCCTGCAATCGCCCTTAAGACTTCCTCTTGGGTAATGAACCTTTCCATCTCCGCTTTTTTGTTGTGCTGAAGACATGGCAGGATCACCTCTCCCAGGTATCTATTCAATTCAGCCTCAGTAAACTCACTTTCCCTTCCACAAAGTCATTCGCAAAACCCAGCAAATTCCTGAGCCACTTCTTCTGCAAGGGAGTGTAGCTGCCCCTCCGAATCCTGAATTCCCTCAAGCCACCTCTCCGATTGTTGACCCCGGAGCCTAGCAGCAAGTAGGGCATCCTCTTAAACCCCCTTTTCCCTTGTCAATCCCAGGTCCTCCTCCCACTCCCTTTCCCCTTTCCCCTCCGCCAACTGGAGCCTACGAACTCCCCCCTTGCCTTCACAGCCTGAAGGGTCTGGATTCTCCTCTTAGCGGCCCTCTTTCGGATGATAAGGCCCCGCTATGTGGCTTTAGCTGCATCCCACGTCAGACCCAACTCCACCTCACCCGTGTCGTTCAACTGGAAAATCTCCCTAATCACCTCCTGCATTTCCTTCGCAAAGGCGATATCTTTCAGTAGGCCGTCATTACACCACCATAGTGATTCCCAGGCCCGCAGCCCCGCCAGTGCTATATCGAGGACCACCATGTCATGGTCTGACCAGTTAATCGGTGAGTGTTCACTATCAATAACCCTGTCAAAATAGCGCTGGTACATGAATCAATAATCAATCCTAGTTTGGGATCCGTGAGCTGGGTAAAAAAAGGTGCAACTCCTTTTCATGGGGTGTTATTCCCTCCATATGTCCACAAACCCTTGATCAAACATGTAACCCATAAGACCCCCCTCATGTGGCCCCTGACCCCCGCTCCCGTGGTCCTGCCTGTCACTTTGGTCCATGGTGCGGTCAGACCAACAATGCTCTTTCATCTGCTCTTCGCCAAACCAATGGATTAGTTATCTGAATTATTTTATTGAAAATTATGCCCACACCGCTTTCTTGGATGGCCGGATGCCCAAAAAACCTGTCCCACGTGTGCCCCTGGGATGCGCCTCTCTTCCCCCCAGAGCAACCTTGTCTCCTGCACCAGCAGCACGTCCAAGTCCCTGTTTCGGATTTCCCTTCCGAGCAAGGAGCGTTTAGTGGGTGAATTCAAACCCTTCACATTGAGGGTTCCCAGCTTCAGGGCCTCAGCCCGGCCGCCTTGCTCAACTCGCGCCATGCAGGTGCATGCGCTCACTTCCCCACTTTGCCACTTGTCTTATTATGGAAAGCATCAGCGTTACCTTCAATTTAACCGTTTCTCCAACCCTACCCTGTCTCCCTCCCCCCTAATCCACAGAATAACTTACAAACCTAACGCCCACCTTGTGACGGGCCACCAGAGGTAATTGCTGCTGCATCAGTCATTCACGATACTCTCACAACCCCCCCATTCACATGTCACCCCTACAGATTTTAGCCATCGAGTTTACCATGTGCATACTGAAGCCCCCCTCTCCTTCAGCTGGAGCCATTCATATTTCTCTGCTGGGGTGGGTTTAGCTTTTTAAATGTTCTGCCGCCTGGCATCTTCTTCCTAGTACTCTGAGGACCCCTCAATCCACGCTCTCCCGACAAAGTTCTGAGGGTCCCTCCAGGCTTTCAGTTGATTTGTCTCCTTTGAGGACCTGGTGAACCTGCTGCGCCTCCTAACCACTGGTCACACAATAGTCCGCCTCCCCTTTTTCGAATGACAATGCAAATGGGAAGGACCAGCGGTATCTGATGCATTTCTTGGTTAACCACTGAGTGAGCGGGCAGCAGTCTCTTCGGCGGGCCAGGGTGAGTCCCAACAAATCTTGGAACACCCTGATGGTGTCCCCCTCGTATTGGAAGCTCACCAAGCATTTAGCCTTTTCCAGGACCTCTGTCTTTTATCTATACCTCAGAAAGCGGACCACTATCGATCTCGGGTCCTTGCCCCCTCCGCCTCTGTGATATGATTAGGCATTTGTAACGCGCCTATACACAAGTGTTTCAAGGCGCGACGAGGCAGGGGGGGAACAAGGGGAGACAGACAACGATCTTACTAGGCCAGGTGTCATTCAGATCGCGCAAGTGCAAGGGTAGAGGGGAAGGGAAAAGTGCATGGGGGAAAGGGAGAGGGGAAAGTGCAGTACAGGGTTATTAGCATACAGCACACAGGATAAATAACAAGGGCCAGCTGGTGGCAAGTGCGAGGTAAGTGCAGACAAGTGCTGGGAAGGGGGGCTGTATGGATACAGACACAGTCCCGTAGTGCAGGGGTTGCCGTGGAGGCAGTGCAGGAGAGAGTGGTTGGGCCGAGAACAGTGAATGGCCCATTTGCAGATTCAGTGCAGTTTCAGTAATATTAGCAGGGGAGAGGGGGAGAGAAAGCGGAGGCAAAGAGGAAGGTTTTGAGGTGCTTCCGGAACCGGAGGTGGTTCTCCTCAAGTTTCAGGGAGGTAGGAAGGCTGCTCCAGAGGGAGGCCCCTGCAGTGGAAAGAGATCTGCCCCCAACTCGTTGTTTGGAGAAGCGGCTGACCCTGAGGGAGTTGGAGGCGGATGAGCGAAGAGCTCGAGAAGGAAGATATTTAGGAAGAGAGAGTTGAAGGTATTTTGGCCCAAGGCCCCAGACGCCCTTGTGGACAATGCAGAGGGTTTTGAACTTGATCCTCGCAGTCACTGGGCCCTTTCCAGCTGTACCTACTTACCCGCTTCGAGGGCGAAGAGCTGATTAATTAGCCCCTGTACCTTCCTTCCCACCTCCGCCGCCGTCTCCCTCTTCTGCTCTCCAATTACAAGAATGCGTAGATTATTCCTATGTTCTCTATTTTCCAGATCACCCAGCTTCTGCATAGTTTCTTCCTCTCTCATTTCCAGGTCTGCTAGCCGTGCTTCACTCTTCATGTCTAGGAGGTCTACTTGCAAGTGTTATATTCCACACCTTCCATCTTATCTTCCAGCTTGCCTACTCTGCCCTCTAGGTCGCAAATGGATGCCTGATGTCCATCCGGATTGCCTTTATCTCCTGGAAAATGCCTTTCAGGTCTTCTCTGGTCAGAGCCCGTGCGGGTCTCCCTCCTCCAGCGGCCATCTTGGTATGCGTTGGGCGGTTCTCCCCTTGATCGTTCACCTGACTCCTACGAAACCATTGTAGTGTCTGGATCCCGGCCCACGCTGCTCCCCCGCACACTGGCGGTCCCTGATCTTCCTCCAGTGTATCAACTGATACAGTCAACTGGACAGTCTCCTGGCCATGGGCACCCACAAACCATGGTTGGACTCTCCCTGGCTGCACCTTCAGTACCGCCCTGATTCGTAGTCTGCCTGGGTTCCCCGTCACCTCTGGGCCCAGGTGGCTTTATCCGTTCATCGCCCCATTTTCCCCAGAGTCGCTCTCCCTCCAGCCCAGTGTTATGTCCTAGATCGCCAAACTGTGGCCAATGAGACACCACTGCTGGGTCTCCCCTGGCGTCTCCGATGCTTGTGGGGGTGCACTTCTCTATAGGGTTCCTCTGTCTCTTCAGGCATCTGCTGAGTCACTGCTGGGACCCAGCAGGGATAGCTCCTCGGTTATTCGGCTGTCTGCCGGTACTCTGGCTGTGCCTGGACCCTGTGTACCCTCGCTCCACTGTCCGGTTGGGCCCAAGTGTGCCTGGATTTAATTTTTTCATATCTAAAGGGGGTGACTACCTGCTCCTGGACATAAATTGCAAATGCCTCCAGCTGGGGCACAGTGCCGAAACCCCCGTGTTAGCTCTGGTTCCCTTCAGAGGCCTTCCCACTTTGGACCTTTGTCGGGGGCTCCTTAAATGCTTCCCGGGCTCATGTGTTTTTGTCCCACTCTGCCTGTTTCCCCCGCACTGGTTGTTTTATGTTTCACGCTGTATTTGAGGGGGCGTTTTCAGAGCCTTGGGCCTGGGTCCTCTCCGTTAATGGCCCTTCCTTCCTTGATTAATATTTGGGCCTCATCTTGAGCAGTCTGTAAGTCCCCTGTGGCTCCTCTAGACCACATTGGGAAGGGGGGGGCACCCCCCGGTTCCCCTCTGAGGCTGTTGCCCTTTGGGCCTGTATCTGAGGTTCCTTTGTCGCTTCTCGCAGTAATTGCCTGTGACCTGTGTGCACATTGTATTCTCCTTTTCTTTAGTGCATGAGACCCCTTCCTAAACTTAGGGGAAGGTGTATTCACTGTCTCGCGCCCGGGTCCTTCTTAACAACAGCCGTTCCGTTCTTCGTTGCTGGTCGGGCTGTTTTACCAGCGTTCCGTAAGCCCCACGGGCCCCGCTACTGTGCACTGGGCAAGGGAGGAGGGCGGGCTGCCGTATTGCAATACGCTCGTCACCATGCGTGGTACTGTGGATATTTAACACATCTGCCTGTGGGTGAGAGCTCTCCCAATGCCTCCTGCACCCTCCCTCTCACCTGGGTTTCGCTGGATACCAGTCTGGCAGTCTCTGCTGTCGTACTCCGCATCAGGTGGCGCCGCGTCATCCCGGCTCCGGATCCAGGGACTCGCACTGCAGTCGACCCCAGGACGTCAGTTGGCTTGGATGGGCCGCTCGTGAGGGGCCCTGCACCTCACCGATGCAGGGCTCTCGGCTTGTCTGGGCTCACCTCGTTCTCCTCCCAGTTAGGTGGCGGCGGATGTCCTCGTGGCGGTCTGGTTTTGCGCGGCGCGGGCCGTGCCTCCGACCACGTCAGCCTCGGTATCTATCCATTACTTCAGACTTCAGCCCAAGTCCGGGGGTGGGGTTTAACTCCTTACTCCCTTTCTGTAATGCTGGGGGGGGGGTTATCCGGCATCCCCTCAGGGCTAACTCTGCTCCGGGGGGAGAGCAGAACACCTCCCAGAACACCTCCAACCGACGGAGCCTTGCAGGAGCAGCAGCTTCTTGCAGCCATTACGGTCTGTGCGCCTAGCGGTATCCCATAGGTACATTTTGTGACTTCGATTTTGTGCAGGTTCTTGTCTATGTACTGTTGAGTAAACGTAGTACAGTGTGTTTAGAGTCCTTGTCGGGTAGAGAAAAAGATAGAAAACATTTAACTCATAGGGCTGTGGCTATAGCTCAGGGCAACGTGTTTGTATTGGTAGCAATACAACGCAGAGCAACACAAGTTTGAATACCAGTCTTAGAGACTGGTCTCCGGAATTAAGCGCGTAATATGGTAGTGATTTTACTGGTGTGGTGCCGCCGGCAGGCGGTGCCCCCATGAAGCACTTTGCCCTCCCTGGCATCAACACCTGGCTCCCTCACTGTCCCCAGTGCTTCATGAAGGACATAAACCAGATTGATTATGCCCAAGAAGATTACTGCCACTTTTCCCGAAATATTCGTAGAAAATGCACAGATATATTTGGATAAAAATTGAAAAAGTAAGAGGTATCGACAGAATGTTTTCAAGAGGAGGAAAGAAACCTGGAGCAAAGGATGCATTAACTAAGGCTAGTTGGAACAAAGAAATAATTGATGATATTAGTTTAATTATACTGGACAGAAGAGTGTCATCCTGTGGGATGTATCAACCCACTCATCCAAGCCCTGCAACATCACTGTGCATTGCTGCCAGCAGAAACATCATAATGGCCGCCGGAAAGCATGCTGCTTGCTAGAAATCACCAGAAATTGCGCAGTGAAAACCTGAAAAATAGGCCACCATCTACTTTGTGCCTATGTCAGTGGTAACACAGGAGACCACTGCCAAAAACCACCATTGGGCTAACCACAAAGTAGCCTGAAAACCACTTGGAAATAGCAATGCTGAGTGCAAAAAGAAACACAGAGCTGTTTGAAAATCAGTTTTCTTGATTGTCAAAAATTGCTAAAATCATGGCTCACAAATCACCTAAAAGATCCAACCTATTTGTTGGGTGTTCCACATCATTTACTGCAAGAATCCACATCAATACAATGTCAGCAAGAATAATATGCTCTCAGAGCAAAATCCTATTTTAAAGATACTTGATGGAAAGACAGCTGTCAAAATGGGTGTAGTACTGTTACTCGCCTCTGTCAGGTGTTGGCGATTTATAATTCTGACAGGAGAACTGGTGTTTCAGAAGTTAAATATGCCAAAGAAGAGAATTCCATCAAAATGCCATATAGAGTGCCACACAGTGATTTCATGTTGAAAAAGGCTTGATTTAAAGACATGTTGCTTATTTTAAGTTTATAAATGTATTTTTTTCACAAGGAACTATGTTGCAATTGATCAGAAAGTAACCTGATGCAGTTAAAACTCCAAAAGGCTTGCTTCCCCTGAGAACCCTTCACACCTCGTCATTCCCACCAGAAGGAGGATGTCGCATTGGCATGCTAATGAAAAAGGGAGGAGATTTTCTCTGCAGCCCGGAGAAAGAAACAATGGGGGCCTTGGACTGAATGGGAATGCTAATTTGGGTGTAACTGGCCACAAAGTGTTGGCAGGAAACAAGACATGTGACCCTCTGAGTCAGCCCAGCTCTAGGAGGCGGACCAGACTGAGATGTGAATTGAATTGAAAGCAAATCTATGTTTTATAAAAATGCTTATAACAAATTGTACCAAGGTGACAAAAATGGGAAACTTTGAGGTTCTTAAAATGAAAAATTCCCTCACGATTTAAGACTAACCTGGATGCCGTGTGATGTTCTGAGACCAAACCCCGGAATGTATTCATGTTGCAGCTGCTGTGGTGTTGCTATGAACATATGAAATTACAGTAATATGCCCATAGAGGATATGAATGCATGTCTAAAAATGGGTGCAGAAATAATATTGGGAAACCCACCAAAAGCGCAAGAAAAAGTCATTTCTGAACCAAAGCTCCTAGGAAGATAAGAGTTGAACAGAAATGTACCTTAGGCAATCTGTCATGCCATTTAGGTTACATTAACAAGTTGTGTAGATTGTAAATATGTGTTTTATGAAAAATCAGATATGCTGTACAGACACAAAGGGGAGTGTTTTCACCTAAACCATAAACATGACACCGGGTGACACACTGATCCTTTCTCCAGTCAGGGGACAGGAAATCCTTTGACCCATCCAATTCTTAGAGGGTTGGGCATAGAGAATCAGCCTCCCCACCCACTTTGAAAGCACATAAATAGAGACTGCTTAGGACAGATAGAACACACGCTCTTTTCCACTACTCAACTATTCTTGGCGAAGCACCCTGCAGGAAGACTCCAGACTCCAGATAGATCCAAAGAGAGGGGCGTTATATAAGGGTTCATCATCCAGATTTAAAGAATTTTGGCATAAAAATATATAAATAAGGGCTTCCATTTTGCATCCCATAATAAGCATTGACTTAGGTGGAGTGCTGGATTGAAGTCACTTACAATCCTTATGTAAAATCGATTTAATAGAAACGAGAAGAGAGTGAAGTTGTCTTCTCTGAATGGATTGACTGACAAACCGTTCCCTTTCCAGGTTAAATAGGAGTTAAGGCAACTGATATATTTGGAAATATAGTAGAGATAGGCTGTTTATCCATTTTCATTTTCTTGTTAAAAAGAATCATTAAAAATGCCAGCATGGCCAGTTGAAAACGTGGCCTGCTTTTCATGTAATGGGTTTGTAAAGACTGGAGGGGGTGTCTGTACTCCTGCTCTCTATATGGCAGAGTAGAGGCACAGAGCACCCCAGCCAAGATTCTCTATTTGGTAACGTTGGACGAGCAGTCAAGGCTTAAGCTCTCGGGAGGTAATGTCGGCTGCTTCTTAAGTACAGTGTAGTCCCCGAGCACCCACAAATGAATGTCCACACACTAAGTAGGTGAAAACACAGTTCTTTATATAAATAGGCTCAAGTTATGTACACAATCACCATAACACACTTTGTGCTCAAGTTAATCTAAAATGGTAAATATATACAGTGTCTATGTGGTACCACAATTACTCTTTGATTCCATTAAAATGCATTAACTGTACTCAGTTCAAATGTCATACAAATCAGTTAATAAAGTGAACCACCAATAGACATAGGAGGAAAGCAGATTGGTTAAAACAATAGGCAGAATACTGTGCCCCTACCACTAGGCACAGTTCTGTATGAGGATCCCACCACCTGGGCAACCTGTAAATAAAGATATAAAACAAGCTCAGTCCATATATTGTCTATATGAGTCTTCTTTCCTTCTATAAAGGTTCTACCACCCCAAAGTACCTGGATTAGCAGATTTCTTCGATGGGTCATCGATAGATCCTTCTTGAGTGACCCCCTTTAAGGCAAGAGTCCCAGATCGTCGATAGTCCTCGAAGAAGGTGAACCTTGGTGTTGAGAGTCGTCAATGAAAAGTTTCGATGGTGGTGCTTGTCGACGATAAGTCGTGGATGTCCTGCAAGGACGAGGTGTGCGGTGCACTGCGGCGTCGATAGTTCCCGCGAATAGTCACTGAAGAACTTTGGCTCAGCAAGGGTATCGGGTCGTCAGCGTCTTTGTGATCTTCGGGTGACGGGACACCCACTGGCGGATTCTCGTCGGCGGCCCCAACTTTCTCCGGTGGGACAAAGCGGTCGGCGGTGCTGGCGAGTCCTTGGATTGAAATGTCCTAATCACCGGAGCGTTGCGGCTCCGGTCATCGGCGGCTCGGCGTCAAGCTGTCCCCGTTTCTGGGCAATAAGGCTTTGATGGCCTCCAGCGGTTACGACGGTCCTCCAAACCCTGGTTGATGACAGTGGACGGAATGTCCGGGTGCTTTACTTCAGATTCCTTGGCAGTCCCCGTCTCTGGTCGACAGTCTTTCGAAGGCTGGCTTCCAGGGAGCTTTGGTGAAGGTTTAGTGGTGCACAATGGTCCCTCGTAGCTTGGGGAAGAGGTCTCCTAGCCAGGTCCTGTCTCAGATTAGTCCTTGACAAACTCAACAGCTTTTGGATCGGGTCGAAGCAAATGCAGCAGCAAGTCTTCTTCCAGCAGGACTTCAAGGATAAGCATCAAGTATCAACTTCAGCTTCTGAACGATTTCTAGCAGTGAGGGACCCCGAGATGCACATCTTTCGAGCTGTATCTCTCCTTATTACATACCCTCCCTTCGCCCAAACCTGTGGGAGAGTAATTTCTCAATAGGCTCTAATTCCGTTATGGACATAAGGACGTGGTTCAGTATTTCATTTATCTCACTTTTATTTCTCTGAAGAAGCCAGGTGATCCGGATGGGTCTACCCTTCATGACACCAGCACAATCGAGACATACTTCCCGATGCCCGCCACTGAGAACACATTTCTGATGATGCATCACAGGAATGGGAGTCTTATTTTTGACTTGCCTATGAGCATGCACCGATGATCTAGTTTTGAACCAGGGGCTCTGCCAAAATTCAGGGCTGGCCCCACTGCCGCTACACATCCCTTTTTTACTTTTTTTGCTTCAACAACAATTACCGCCCGCGCTCTCTCTTTCCCGTTTGAGACTGGAGAAGCATGCCCCGCCTACATCACTGCCCATCACAGACTTGAACCAATCAGTGCACACAAAGTCAGTCCCACGTGACCTTGCTACCACGGCAACCTTTTATTTACTTCTGCATTTCGAGTGGTGCCGACCTTTTGCAACTTTACAGCTCCTGGACTTGTATGTCAGAGACTCTTCGTATTTCGAGGTATGTGTACCTTCGGTGGCCTGTGCGAGTACATGCTCCCAGGCCCCGTTGCTGCCCTCGTATTGCAGCTTTGCTGCATGAAGGGCCATGTTTTTGGAATATGATTCCTTTCCCGGGCGCCTGTGCATAGATGCGCCCACGACCGAGTACTATATGTACAAGCATGTTTGCTTTCCTTCGTTTTGGTCTTCTTCTTGTTTGGAGTGTTTCTGCTCTCCAAAATGAGTGTCCTGTGTTTGTTTTTTGTTTTAGATTCATCGCGCCCAGAGTAATATGGGCTTTTCAGCTTTGGGGTGGATTTCGATTTAGGAGTGTGGAGCAGCCTCCATCCCTCCTGAACCGCATCCATCATGAAACGTGTCTACCCTTGAGGCATTAAAGTCACGAACCGTTTGCATCGGGAGACTGCTACAAGCGTGCACTTCGTTCAAATGCAGGTACTTAGCAATTTTATATTCATAGTGTACGGGACCTGACTAGAAGAGCACTGCGCAGGTCATTTGTTCCTCTACTTTCATTTTCAGGCGTTCCAGTTTGACCATGGATGCCATCCACAAATCGCTTTTTGACACCGACTGCTACATGAGTGATCGGTTTTATATCTCGTGTTGAGACTTGGGCACTTCTGAGGTGAGACTCTACTCGCCCCCCTGTTGCTTCCTGCAGGTCCCCCCACCCGTTTTTGGGAATTAATAATATGAAGACTACGAATATGGGGTTTCTTGGCAGGGCATGTAACTTGGAATCCGCGTGGGTTTGACAGAAAGAGGATGATATAAGTTAGGATTTCTTTTCTCCTGTGGTGATATTCTTTTCCCTGCAGATAGAAGGTCACTTACAAGGGGAATTTACATATAGCTTCAAGTTGTCTAAAATATAAAGATGCAAATAGACATATACCTTTTAACTTTAACACTTCTACATTCCTTCAACATGCTAGATCTCTTCTTATGTTATTGGTCACCGATACCCACTTTCTATATCTTTTCACAACAACTTCTTCCTTCTCTCTGTTTTCCTTCGCAATCACAGGGTCCTGTTACCTACTGCCCTGATGAAGGCGGATTTTCCGATTTGAACACACATGTTCACACCGCCAAACCCATTATCATGAGAGGGGACTGAAGGTCGTTTATAGACCGAACTGCAAGCTTGGATCACAAGCTTTAATAGGTCCAACAACCGAAAGAACTTTCTTTTGTGGTTTTCCCTTTTTCTTTTCCTCCCTCTGCGTTGGCAGACCCGATCCCAGTTTAAGAATTATCTTAACTCTGGAATACTAAGGAGAAATGACAAAACTTCTTCACACATAGATTACAGGCCAAATACTGTGTATGATTATGTTCTTTTTTTGATCAATAGCCTTATAATTTGTTTTTTTCAAATTGTTTTTTTCAAATTATTGTTTGATTCAATGTATGGATTTTCACATATGTTTTCTTTGAGCGACACATATGTTGAGCTGCCCTTATGAGTTGGGCCCACCTGTTGTATATATTTGTTTTTTTACTGTTATATTGAATGGTTTTATTTTATATGTTGTTGAAAATAAGATGCTATATATTCTTTCACATTTATGGTTGATATGGTGTTGTTCTTTCTGTGAGGGAATATAAACTGGATTTCTTTGAAAATAGGTTGGACTAGGAAACTTGGTTTAAATGATTTAACCTAGTAACCAACCATCCACGTAACAGTCCCCCTTTTCTTTGGCTATAGGGACCCCCAGATATACTGTTCTGTCTCTCGTTCACTCAACTGGGTCACACTGAGGCAACCAATCACTCAGACAGGCATTCAGGCAGTCAATCAGGCTCACAGTGCATTCAGGCCATTCATACCAGTTTTGGGCAGGGCTGTCTCAGTCTTTGTGTCACATACCAGAAACCAGACACCCATAACAAGCATATTCGTCACACACTCCATTCAGCCAGGTCCCACCCCAAGGGTCTACCCACAACATAGTCACTGGGAAGGCTACAGCCAGTCTGGCCTGGACTTCCCACAATACCATATATGGACCCAACAGCCGGTCAGGGGGAAGGGACAGAGTCGGAGCTTCCCAGGACCTTGGGAAAACAAAGTAACAGGCAATAGAATGCAAGAGGCCACAGGGGCCATCTTGTCTCCTATCAGGAATCAACTGATTCCAATGGCAGGGCCTGGGTACCCCAAAATGGAGGATAGTCAGATCACCTGTAAAATTCAGCATGCAGCATACCCTGCTCTGTGGGCCACACACAGTTGCCCCAAAAACATACACTAGGGGTACACGGTTGTACCCCCATCCATGGGTGCCATAAGGGTATCCCCAGGGTTTGTACACCAAACCAAAAAGAGGAAGAGTTGCACTGCCAGGAGTCCCACATGGACTGCTGGGCAGAAAGCAATACAGAACACACATGGAAAAGGACTACATAACAAGGACAGGGAGGCCCTGTCACTCCAACGCATTTCCATCATCACAGGGTTTACAGAGTGATGTATAATCCTGAAGAGTTTTTTGGATGGTTTGTGACATTTGAGATTTAATTTTGCATAAAGGAACACTGCTGCTTAGAGATACACTTTGTCCCAATCCTAACTTGGTATAGTTCTTCACAAAGACTATTTGTGTGAAGGGTTCTTTTTTCACCCTACTACATCATTCTTCAGTAGAGTTTTTAATTTCTGTGTAACATTTTCTAATTAATTAACAATGACTTCAGTGGTTTTCAAATGAAAGTCAGTGTTGGTTCAATATTTTAAAGTTGGGCAGAATCACTGAATGTATCCCTACGGATCCTAATGAGGAGAGCGGTCTGTCTCACTTCTATCGGGCATCTTTGGTGGAACATCATCTGCCATGTTAATATTTTTTTGCCATTTTTTGGGGCTACATTTCTTGTAAAGAGCTTTGTGCGCAGCTAACCCCTCTACCTGTTCCCCGCCTGCCTGTTTCCCTCCTCCCTCCCCTGATCGGCTCATGTACGAGACTTTGTCGTGCCAGGCCTTTGGCCTGCACTACGAGAGAATCCAGCACTTTTGCCGGTAAAGGTAAGGTGAGTGTGAGCTTACTAGGGCTCTTTAATATTTTTTAGCCATTTCTTGGGGCTAAATTACTTGTAAAGCGCTTTGTGCGCAGCTAATCCCTCTCCCTGTTCCCTTCCTACCTGTTTCCCTCTTCCCTCCCGCCCCCCCTCCTCTGATTGGCTACATCGCTGCTCTTAACTCTCCCTCCCAGGGCAGCCCGGCAGCTCCAGCGGCTAAGGGCCGCAAGGCAAAGGGCAGCTCCGACAGAGGGGGCTCCAGGTTGTGTCTGCAGGTGTCAGCAGGGGAAGCCAGTGGACAGCCGTCAACCAGCAGCTGCTACCAAGGTAGGTGTGGCCTGGGTGGGGAGTGGAGCAATTACTCTACTTCTAAGTCTGTCCACTCTACCTACCCTCTGAACCTGTCTGCGCCACAACATATTAGTAATGATAGTACTCCCTTGATTCACATCTAGTAGTAGCTACTGAGATATCACTGTAATTTACTTGCCTGTGTCGCACACTTAAAATAGCTCGTTAGTCTGACTCGCATCTAGAAAGTGCCCCCTAAGATGTTACTGACTTTTACTTGCCTGTGCTACTCACTTAGAGTTTCTTGTTACATAGATTCACATCTAGAAAGTGCACACTGAGATAGTACTGTGATTTACTTGACTGTGCCCACTAAGATAGTACTGTTATTTACTTGCCTGCACCGCACACCTGGAATTGCTCTTGCTGGTCTGATTCACTTCTGGAAGGTGCACAGAAAGATAGTACTGTGATTTGTTTACCTGTGCCGCACACCTAGAAATTGTTCTTGTTAGCTTGATTTACATCTAGAAAGCGCCCACTGAGACAATACTGTGATTTATTTGTACCGCTCACTTAGAAAATTGTTCTTGTTGCATTGATAAACATCTAGAAAGTGCCCACTGAGTACTGTACAGTACACATACTGTAATTTATTTTGCCTGTCCTGCACACTTAGAAATTTTTCCGGTTTGCTTGATTCACATCTAGAAAGTGCCCACTGAGTAATGTACAGTACACATACTGTAATTTATTTCACCTGTCCTGCACACTTAGAAATGTTTCCGGTTTGCTTGATTCACATCTAGAAAGTGCCCTCTGAGATAGTTCTGAAATGTATTTGCCTGTCCGCTCACTTAGAACCTGTTCTTGTTAGCCTGATTCACATCTAGAAAGTGCCCACTTAAATAATACTGTGATTTATTTGAGCCACACACTTGTAAAATTGTTCTTGTTGCATTGATTCAGAACTAGAAGTCACACAATGTGGTAATACTGCAAATTTATTTGCCTGTGCCTCACACGTAGAAACTATTCTTGCTGCATTGATGCACATCTAGAATGTGCACACTGTAATATTTCTGTGTTTTATTTGCTCTCCCGCTCATTTAGAATTGGTTTCTGTTACATCTAGAAAGTGCCCACTGTGACTTAGAAATAGTTCTCGTTAGACTGACTCACACTTAGAAAATTACAATGGTTCTCACCTAGAAAGTGCCCACTGAGATGGTACTGTGATTTACTTGGGTGTGCCCACTGAGATGGTACTGTGATTTACTTGGGTGTTCCCACTGAGATAGTACTGTGATTTACTTGCCTCCACTGCACACCTGGAATTGCTCTTGCTGGTCTGATTCACTTCTGGAAGGTGCCCACTGAGATAGTGCTGTGATTTATTTACCTGTTCCGTACACCTAGAAATTGTTCTTGTTAGACTGATTGACATCTAGAGGATGCCCACTGTGATAGTACTGTGATTTACCTGCCTATGCCGCTCACGTAGAATTTGTCTTGTTACATTGATTCAAATCTAGAAGATGCCCGCTGTGATGGTACTGTGACTTATTTGCCTGTCCCACACTCTTAGGAATTGTTCTTGTTAGATCGATTCAAATCTAGAAAGCTACACTGATTCACATCTTGAAAGTACCCCCTGAAATGGCACTGTGATTTACTTGCCTACGCTACACAATTAGAATTGCTCTTGCTGGTTTGATTCACAACTAGAAAGTGCTGTCTGAGATGGACCCTCCTGGTCCCCCCTCGACCCCTGCTCCGCCTCTGTCCGGAAGTAAATATTCTCATCTACCTGCGCAGGTGAACATGCAAGAACCATACTAAATGACTCCCTCACCTCTGTTATCTTCCCTGATGCCTTCAAAATAGCACATGTCAAACATCCCTTGACCCCAAGAATTACAGACCGATCTCCAACACCAAATTTCTTGCGAAACTCGTTGACCGGACAGCATATTCCCAGCTCAACTCCTTTGTTGAATCCAACTGTCTCCTCGACCCCGCACAATTAGTCTTCAGACCGCGACATGGAACAGAAACCACTCTGATCTCGATCTGGGATGATCTCAAGGTCACTGCAGACTCTGAAGGCTGCGCAGCACTGATTCTCCTTGAACTCTCTGCTGCCTTTGACACGGTTAACCACTCAATCCTCCTTGACCACCTTCACTCCCTAGGAATCCATGGCACTGCTCTCAAATGGATTGCCTCCTTCCTCAGCAACATGCAACAAATAACCCTCCTCTCCCCTTTTGTCTCAACTGCTCGCTCTGTGAACCCTGGAGTACCCCAAGGCGCATGCCTATCTGCTCTCATGTTCAACCTCTATATGACCGCTCTACCAAGAATCATCCGCACGCACATCTCCTTTTACAACTACGCTGATGATAACCAAATTATCCTAAGAATTCCTAAGTCGGGCACCAACCCCTATCCCGACCTTGCAACTTGTCTCTGCGATATTGACCGTTGGATGACAATAAACCACCGCCTTTTGAACCCTGATAAAGCTGAATTCATGGTGTACGGCAATACTGCCCTTCTGCCACATCCGCTCCAATGGCCCCCGTCCCTCTGCCCGCCCTCCGATATAGTGAAAAACCTGGGTTGTACTATGGACTCAGGCCTAACCCTCTCCCGTCAGATCAACAACGTGTCCAAATGCTGCCATTACCACCACAAACTTCTCAGACACATTTTCCCTACCTCTCCTACCCAAACAGACTTGCCACAGTTCTGTCTATTGTGATGTCAGGACTGGACTATGCCAACTCCCTATACCTATGAGCTCCTGGATACCAACTCAACAAACTCCAAAGAGCCCAAAACGCTGCTGCAAAACTGTTCCTTGCCCTGGGTCAAAGAGACCACATCTCACCAGGTCTCCAAATCCTCCACTGGCTCTCCGTTGTACAAATGGCCATCTTCAAGACCCTATGCATCACTCACCGAGCAGTGCACAAGACCGGCCCAATGTACCTACAAGAAAAGATAAATCCCTACCTCCCATCTCGTCCCCTAAGATCAAGCACTGCCCTGCTTCTAGTGATATCAACCTCTAACTCTGTCAGGATCGGAGGATCTACCTTTTTAACCTTGGCCCCAACTCTGTGGAACTCACTCCCCCCACATATTCGACACACCCAAGACTATATGACCTTCCGCAAAGCTCTAAAAACGTGGCTCTTTCTGTAATCCCGACCATGACCATCCGAGGCGACTGAGCCCTTGCAACCCGATGACAAATGCACAATGAGATCCTGAGAAATAACGCCACTGAATACGCTTATTAAGTCACTATTAAGCAAACGCACGCCTGAAATCCAGAATAGCGAATGCCTTAGATCATAACTCCACCCAAACACTCACATCCCACGTCACTATGCTTACTCTGTACTCTACACTAACACACAATTATAGTGCAGCTACACCCCTTGAACAATTTTGTCCTAGCTGCTCAGATACGAACATTAACCCATGAACACCTCATCATTCTAATAAAACGCAGCTACATCCCATGACAAACCTTGCTTGCTGCACACATAAGCGTCCTACACAGGCCTAGTGCAGCAGGAACCCAGTCTTGGTGGCCACCCGCCAGACTGCACGCATTCAACTGATAACAATATCACCACACCTAATGCTAGCATGCAGCTACCATCAGGCAATTGTATCAGATGCACACATAACTGGTGCACCCAAGCGCCCTATGACACCCTGACAAGCGCCCTATGACACAATGCTATATAAATGCCAGATAAAATAACATAACGTGTTCTGAAAACTCACACTCTGAGCTGTTCTCTCAGTCTGGGTGTGCAGAACGTTTGCGTTGCTCGGTTTGTTTTGACATGCCCTGATTATCTTCCAGTCTGAGTGGCTTGGAGTCCATGCCACTTGGATGGGACAGAAGGCCGAGAGTTCCTGCCAATTAGCTCCCTTACGTGCCACCAGGCGGTGAAAGCAAATAGATAGCCATACATAGATGTGTTCAGTATAGAAGACAAATCACATAGCATTACAGCGGCCAGAGTGCAATCCAAGTTTCACCTTTGTCCAAAACATTACATTCAGAACTAATAATAAGATTTTTCTAAGACCTGGATGTGAAAGTATTGGGGCTTTTGATAAAATGTTTAGTATGTTGATCTGAAACACGTGTGGCCATTTTATGGAAATTTGCTGTTGTCTAGTGTGGGCAGTTATGTCCAGCGGTAATTGTAAAACCAAACATTCACTGTTTCCATGGCTTATTGGTATTGACTGCTGACAGGAAAGCAAGGGGTGGTTTTCCAAGGGTCGGTTGCACCCAGGGAAGAATGCCCTGCGGGTTTAGCGGGTTTGCTACATGTCTGGCACCTTTTACAATGTGATGCAAGTATGTCTTTGCCTCACGGTTGACCAAGCTTTAAGGCATGCTGCTACATCTAGCTGTAAGTGTTGGTGTATTAAAACAATCTACAGAAGAAAGGAGAGTAAATTGCTATCTTCTCACTCTGTAGCCCCAGAGTGTCCATGAGCCACCAGGTTCTGTGGGTAAGGAAGCTGAGACCTTCTTAAACTAGTGTGTGTGGCCTTTGATCTATGCTCCTGGACCGGGTTACCTGGCACACCTCAAGTCCTGCTAGTGCTATACGGGAATGGTTGTTGGAGTGCTGGACTGCACTAAGTCCTTCAGGGAGCTCATCCTTTTCCCTCTTTCTGACATGACCACAGTGATCGTCCCCTTCAGTAAAAGGGCAGCAGGCTAACCGTGGGCCCCATAGAGTGTAGAGTCAGCTTAATAGAGACACTAGGTGGGATAAGGTGCTAGATTCAGGTGCCCTGCTTAACAAGAAGGGGATGGCAATCTTCAAATGCATATTCACATGTATTTCAGGTTTGTGGGGAGAGCGGGTGGAGAGGCGATCACAACTGTGTGGCGTGAAATGCAACACCCAAGACATTTGATGGGCAAAGGTGTAGTTGAGCTTACAAGACTGCATTGTGGTACTTATGTCAACATAGAGAAAACAACACAAGAGCACCTATAATACTCCCTCTTCCCACACACACACACATACAAATTTCCCTTTTCCCAAAAATGTGACCATTCAAATTGAAGACCGTTGGTCGATCTGTTAGGCTGGTTAAGTGTGCTGGGAAGGGTTGTTGAGCTATTTCGGAAAGGGAACCCAATGGCACCGTTCAATGCTGCTTTGACACTCTACGTTCTTTTCTCTGCAGTTGTGTCTTAACACCCACATGAACCCATTGTATGGGCCTCCTTGTATGGGCCTTCCATCCTAGTGATAATGAGACCTTAGTGTTTACTCCTCTACCGAATTCTAAAGGCCTAAGTAATTTAATTAGGAGCTGGACCCTGGCTCCCATGTCCGGGCACAGTTCTAAAAGTTAGATTCATACCTAAACCATGATTAAACACCTACAACATGGCTTCAAATCTGGGGTAAGTGCAAGAGGACAAGTGTGGCAGGTATGACATGGCAGAACATAGCATAGGAAATCAGTATAACATAGCATTGCAGAACAAAACACATCTATATGATTACTATAAATCGGGTCATTGTGCGTTTGCAATGTTTTCAATTGCATTATTTTGTTTTCCTGCACCTACCCCTTGTTTCATTGCATCTGTTTATTTGGGGCAATTTCAAAATGAATTACAAAATGCAATTGCACGATCACGTTGATTTTTCTCCATTTTGTAATGACTTTTTTCACTAATAACCAAACCCAGCAAAACATTTGCAGAATGTCATTGCATGATGTATGACATAGCGCAGTGTGTGGCTATTGGGTGTGCCATCTGCATGTTACATGACTTTGCTGCCAGTGGGGAGAAACTGTCCCCTCCTCGTAGTAAACGTGGGTGGAGAGGAATCACAAAAAGTAATCAGACTTTTTTTTGTGTTGGAATGAGAAAACGGGCTTCGTGGCTCAGTCCACAGAGTTGCTTTTTTTATCCAGAACTGTGGAAATCGTCTTGCCTGGCAGAAGGGAGTGGCTCCTCTGACCTTAAAGCAGGTCTTAATTCGGGCACTGATTAGCTGCCAACTGCAAAATAATAATCCCAAAGCAATAGGCACTGGTCGTGTGACCAAAAGAAGATTTTATTTGCCTGGGAGCATGGCCCCATTTGTTTTTGTATTTAAAGTATTTATTGAACATAAAACTAGCATTGAGAACCATTAGAGGTAGCATTTGTAGGGTAGGAGGGTAGAGGCATACAGTAGACGGCTACAGCGGATCTCTCATATCAACAAGGCATTTACAAGTGGGATGCCATTTCGGAAATCAGGGAATAGTTAACATGTACTGTCAATCTAGAACATGTACATGTAACATTGCTGAGAAGGGCCAAGTGTACAAACAAGGAAATGCCACCGCTACGCTTGACGTTGGCCTTATCTGGCAGAGTTTTATTATCACTGTGACCTCCAGAAATGTCCCGAATGGGCGGTGTTGTACTTCACGCAGAGACCCCTGGTAATTGCTTGACGCAGGGAAGGAACTAGAGTTCCTGCCATGTAATCAACACTATCCAGATCTCTTATTTGGGCCACAGGGTTTCATGGCAGTATGCAAGGGAAGGATTAATTCATTACACCCAATCCGTATGCCCTGAACGTTTCCTTTCTGTGAAAGTATTGCCTACATGTCCGTAAAACCGCTCTGACGGATACAGCGGTTTTATGTAGGCCCCTGATGGATACAGCGGTTTTATGTATTCTCCTGTGCATTTCCAGAAGATTGTTCATTGATACTTGAATGCAAGGGTGTTAGGCAAGGCAGTGTTCCTGTTTGGGCTTTGCGTATCCTTGGCCACAGCAGGAGTTGAGGGGTCAGAGTTCACTAGGTTAAGTGTATATGACCCTCCTCGGCTGCTTCTGAAAAGGAAACGGGGTCTAAGAGATGTTGACTGGGTTAGGAGTCTCTTAGGGAGTCATTCTTGTTGCCCTTTCAAAGAGCTTGGTTGTGAAGTGTGTCTACAGGGGTCCCTTAATAAATGCACACATTTCCGATTCTTCTGTAATCTGTTTGGACGGCTCAGTCTAACTACAGACATTGATTGTGAAATTCAACAACATGAAAAGTAAATAACACGGTTAACGTGTCATTTTATGGTGAGGCTGCATGTTTGAAGTACATCTGTGCTTCGTGTGACATTCAGAATTAAGATTTAGTGTATGTGCCTTCCAACGTCATTCCTTCACGGCCAGTGATAAGTAGCACTTTTTGGAAATAGTTCTCAGCCTTTAATTGACACTTGTTTGTTATGTTATGCTATTTGGACCTGTACCGTGCACTGCTGCCATTTTCATGGTCTCCAGGTGCTCTCGTTAGGTAGACGTCCCGATTTTGCCTGGAGTGTGCCTTGCGTGGGCCCTTTGTCCACCTGTCCCGAGAGTTCTTTTAATTTTAAAAGCGCTTCTCGGTTTCATTGACAGCCCAGGGTTTCGTGGAAAGGGTGGCTGACAACTAAATCTTAATCAACAATTCTAAAGTAAATGCACATCATAACACAGAATTTTGTTGTGGCATGTTGGGCTCGAGCCCCCAACCTTTCCGGTACCACCTACAAGCATTAGCTTGTTGTGCCACAGGGACCCATTAAGAAACCAGTGAACAGAAAGTCCTGCCATATCAATCAGAGCGATAGCTAATTTTGTATTAACATGCATACATCCTGATTCAAAACCACGCATTTTATAGGCAGGATCAGTGCTGAAAATACTGTTGGATGGGAGGTGTGGCGACAAGGAATGACGAGACTGATCACGTAGTGCCATGATTATTGCTATAGACTTTTATTCAACATAAAAACAACCCTATCTGTCCTTAACTCTAATGTGATTTCCCTACCTAAACTAAAGAAACTTAGGTGCTCATCAAGAAGTCTGTGTAAGTCAATCAAAAGGCACCATCCCAGTCAAAAATAGCTCTTATGCAATCCCTATTGCTACAATCAGTACAATACAGGGATAGCACTACACTACAGAAAAGGGGGCAGTTGGGCTTCAGAGGGAGGAGAGCCCACCCCAGGAACTTAGGGAGGCAAGGGCAGATAGACCCCTCTGTCAACCAAAGAGCAACCCACAACCATAGCCATCTAAAACCCTTGGGAGGGGAGGCCCACACCACCTTCCTGCCCACAGATCACCAGACAATCACAGAGACATGACATCGCCACGGGCAGAACCAGACAAACTAACCTCCAAAGGAACGCTCCAGCAGACAGCAAGGGCAGGGATGCCGAAAACAGATGTCTGAAACAAAGAGGTAACCCCACTGCTAAAAAGGTAAATAAAACTCAACTCTCCGCTTACACCTCACACCCTAAACAAACACAACCACTTTCTCACACTGCAAATCGCACACACTTTACTAGACTGCAACAACAAAACAAATCACACATAGTCTCGCACAATGGTGCATGGGAGTCTAGAGATCCGTAAACCACCCCCATGCTCCACGAACAGTGTTAACCGAACTGAAGCTCAAACAGGACATCACCAATCTCGCTGTACCTTATCTCGCTATACCGTACTAACCTTCCCTACCCTCTTACCTTTCAGATCGGCCAGAGCACCGGGGAACCACTCTGGTGGTGATAGTGAGCGGTAACAATGCCCTTTAACATTAACATTAACAATAAACAATAATAAAGTTCTGCTTGGGACCCAGGAGAATGACTCCCTTCTCCTGGATGTAAAGTGTCCCAAAGATGCCAGGCTTTTCTCAAAGTAAAGGTTCCATAAAGTTCTGGGCTTTTTGTAACCACAAAAACAAACGAAACAGTTCCACAGGATCCTTGTGGGGCTAGGAGAATGACTCCCTTCTCGTAGGTGGTTCCCCAATGTCTATTCTAGTTCTCAGCAAAACTTGCAATTCATTTAGAGAGGTTTTTACAGATTCAGCTTTCTTTATATTCTTTATCCTGCCCTCACTGGGACGACAAAGTTGTTCTCTGAGTCCCTCTCCACTCCCCAGCACCACACTCTGTGGAACTGCCCAGGGAATTGTGGTACAAAGTGATTTACTACTTTTCTTCTTCACAATGTACAGTCTTGAATCTTCCCGGCCCCCTTCTTCACTTGTACCTGTCCCTGTTACCTTCTCCTGACGGGAACTCTTTCCAAGTTTTGCCTGGGGTCACGGGACCACTATCTCTACTTCAACTACTTTTTTTATGCTGCTTCTCTCCACGGCCAGTTACTGCTGGCATTCTTGGTGTAGTTCTGGTATGCAGAGAGCTGGACTCCTCTGTCCACCCGCAGCAGGTCACACCACCACTGCAGTCTCTTGCACTCTCCACAGATTCGCCTATGTGGTTCTGCTGTAGGCTACAGTAGCAGGTCTCGGCTCCGTTTACGAACCCGACGGTCCACCCGCTATAATGGCGGCACCACCTTTCCATCTCTCAAGGTTCACTGCGCCAGTTCCCATCAGACTCGTCAGATGCTTCTCGGGAGTCACATTGCTGCTCTCATCAGCCTTTGGAGGCGTGCTTCCTTGTAGTCTCCCGAAACCCAAGTTCAACCTTGCAGGCTTCGATGCAGCCCTCTCGGTCATCGGGTTCTACTTCTGGACGTACAACAGCTCTCTGCATACCAGAACTGCACGGGCCACTGCTGGATGGGTCAGAGAATGACAATGAACGCAGTCCTTCTTTGCTGTTAAGTTTAAATAGCAAGGACGGCCCCCGCGTAACGTCAGTCCAATTGACAGCCACTGATCGACACTTTGTCCCGCTCAATTGTAGCGTTCCCAAGCTGTTCTTCATCCCTGTGCCTATAACTTCAGGGTGGTTTTCTATTTTACAATAACACATAATTGTGGACTGGAGATTATGTGTCAAAGATTCTAGTACTAACATCGGGCTGTGGGGTTAGGGTTGAAAGGGCCTGTGTCCCCCAATCGTGTCCTTATCCCTAGGAGAGGAGTCCCACTCCTCAAGTTCCTCCCGCATGTTACCACCCCTAGGGCGCTAAGTGAAGGATCATCACATACCTTTCCCCTTAGGCTTCAGGCTTCCCCATCTATCCCCATAGGAAATCAAGAGAAGAACTCAAGACCTGTGTCACGGACACCGGTGCTAGTCTTCGAATATGTAAATAAAACAGACTTGAAGGTAAGAGGTTCATTTCAGTCTTTGTTCTTGCTTTTGCCAGTGTGCTTCTAACGCTCCACTCACTTGACAATAGCCCCTATTTTCATTCAGTACTTGTATTGTATTTGGTTATTTATATAGCGCTCTTTCCTCAATGCACTGAGTGGTTGGAACACCCTCAGTGACCGTAGTCAATGTGTTGGAAGTTCTAAGAGTTTTAGATTAGGAGATGCATGTGTGCATTTTCACCAGACTAGGATTTAGGTGGCGGGCTAGTCTCGACTAAGCAGCCAAAAGAGGTCAGGCACGTGGGTGGGCGCTGTTGGTGGTTTGCGATGAGTGCTATTGTTGAGATAGTTTCTTTTCATTGGTAGTCGCTGTATGCTATTGTCAGAGTTGTTGAGGTACGTCAGGTTTTTCAGTGTGGACTTATATATGCGCTGCTAAACCGGATGTGCATAGCCATAGCTGCTTTCTATGGTGCATGGATGTTTACCTGTGCCTGCGGCCTGTGCCCACAAAGGTGGTGTGAGGTATACATACAAGTGGTTTCGAAGTTATTCGCCTGGAGCGATCTTTCACAATATAATAGGCAGAAAAGGCCTATGTTTCACAATACAGTAGATTTCACAATATAATAGGTAGATATGGGGAATACATCTAAATCTGAGAACCCTGTATAGTGGAAGAGAGTGTCATGATCTCTGCTTCCAAAAGATCAGGACTTGCCCGACTCCCTTGGAAGCAGACCCATAACCCCGGTTCCGAGTGCCAGCCAGTCCCAATTGGGACCTTTTGGACCCTGTCCTGGCGCCAGTGGCACCAGGCTCATAAAGATGCCCAGTCCCAGCGCTGGAAGCGCCGGGCTCATAATGCTTGGGTGGACTTACCTGCAGCAGACCATGCTGCTTACTTACCTGCCAGTTGAACCCCTGATCCTCTTCTGTTTGGGACTACTTTTCCTGTTGGGTGGGGCAGGAGCCACTCCCTAGGTTCAGAACACTGGAACTCTTCTGGAAAGCAGGAACTCTTTTCTTACCTAGGCGTGGCTGTGGAAGGAGACACCTAAGCACTACAGGAGGCTATTTAAACCACACCCGATGGATGAATCTTGCTTTGCGTTATTCTGCATTCTCTGCAGCAGAACGCTCATCGTGTCTTCTGATCCTGGGCCTAAGGGAACAAAGGCTTACCATCCTGGAATCCAGTCTTCGGCAGCACCTGTAAAGACAAAGAAAGAACAGGTTAGCACTACGGTCTTCAGTGGCAGCGCATCTCTTACCTGGTCCTTCGGCTGTCACCAACGCCTCGCGCTGCATTCCGGCATCTGAAAGACAAAGGCTTACCTACTCTTCGCATGCTCCGGAGGTCTTCGCACTGCATTCCGGCATCTGAAAGACAAAAGCTTACCAGCTCTTCGCACGCTCCGGAAGCCTTCGGCGCTGCATCCCGCATCTGAAAGACAAAAGAAGGTGCGTTTAAAGACATTGGGCAACTTTATTACTCACGTGCCATTACTCCTTCCCACGCCGAATCCAGTGGGTATTCCAGCACCCTTCAGCTTCTCTAAAGCTCCGAACTTGCACCTGCAAGATAAAAGGGACAGTTAGTGCGCATCGTGAAGTAGGCCTCAAGCGCTTTCTTACGTGCTTCCAGGCGCTTCTATTCCTCACGCGGGTTCGATCTTCAACTCTCATCAGCCCGCCATCCGCCATCGCCGGAACCCTGCAAAACAAGAGATATCATTACAAAAGACTTTTAAGACATTTGAAGTGCCCAGAACTTACCGTTCGTGCAGTTAACGACGGACAGCAGTCCTCTGAGGTCAAGAGGCCTGCACCCTTATCCAGTGAAGAAACTGGTTACGGCACCCTGCCCCGAGGCAGATGGAGAGCTCGGCGTTCACTTACCTAAGACATCTTACTCTTCGAGTCAGACATACAGTGCACAGAGGTCCAGCCCAAAGAGCCAACCGTGTGTTACACATCACCTTTGAAGATACGGCATTCACCCAGTCAAGACCGGCGCCTCTGCGGGAATCAGGTGAGCGTTACAGAACGCAAAGCCAACCGCAAAACTCCCGCCCAGGCGCTATGGAAACCTCGGATACCGATCAGCTAGCCCAGTTACTTGGGGAACTAAGAGCAGAAGTGCATGCAGCCCGTCAGGAAACGAACGCTCTAAGAAGGGAACTGATCATTTCCAAGGAGCGAACAGACGATCTCGCTAGACAATGGCTACAGTCACAAGCCGGACAGACCCCATTACCCGCATCAGGGGCAAATCTTCCTTCAACATCCTCTATGAATCCAGTGCAAATCAACCTGCCTGGGAATGTACCTCTGGCTCCGCCCGAACGATTTTCTGGTGACCCAAAGAGGTTTGCAGTATTTATTAATCAGTGCCGGTTGCATTTCTTATGCCGGCCAGCAGCCTTTCCAACTGATCAAGCTAAAGTAGCTTTCGTGCTTTCGTACCTTAGTGGCAATGCGGCAGACTGGTCGATCCCTCTAGTTAATCAAGATGATCCGGTTCTCCATGATTTTCAAGCTTTTCAGCTCAGTATGGAAAAACTGTTCGCAAGACATTCACAGAGGCAGGCCTTGGACAATGAGCTTCTTTCGTTGCGACAGGGTAATCAAGACCTTTTGGCTTATATTGCGTCTTTCAACAGACTGATAGTGGAAACTCAATGGCCTGAGGACAAAAGGATTATGCTGTTTTATAGAGGTCTACGTGGAGAGCTCAAAGATGTGTTAGCCCAAGTAGTGAATCCCCCGCAAGACTGTTCGGACTATATAGACTTAGTCGTTCAAATAGATCACAGACTGCAGAACAGGAAGGCCGATCGTTCCAAGTTTGATGCTCGAGTATTTTCCAAACCACCAACTCCTTCCAAAGGAGTAGACTCCGGGGAACCCATGCAAATAGGGGGCCTGAAAGGACCACTCACACAAAAGGAGCGGGAAAGGAGAAAACAGTTGCAATTATGCCTCTATTGCAGAAACTCAGGGCACTTTCTTCGAGACTGTCCGGTGAAACCAGCCAAAAAGGCAGTAGGAGCTGCAGTTACCAAGGTCACAAACTCTGAGCAAGGAAACGACCTCGCTCGACAAGAATAGAGGTCCTCTTGCCGAGCGTTAAAACCAGTTCCGTGACCTCGCATTTCGTGATACCTATGGTCCTCATTAGCCCTGATCATCCGGATCGATTACATGCGATTGAAGCTTACGTCGACAGCGGTGCCATCAGCAATTATGTGGATCATGAAATGGTTTTGAGGATGAATCTAACTCTTTGCCCCAAGGCTGTAAAGGACGTCATTACTACGGTGGATGGTACGGAGATAGCCTCCAGACCAGTAACGCATACCACTCAAGAAGTGACGCTAGTAAGTCAAGATGGACACCATGAGAAGATCGTGTTCGATGTGATCAAGGCCCCTCAGTTCCAGATTATTCTAGGAATACCTTGGTTAGAGAAACACAATCCTCAGATCGATTGGCGAGCAAGAACGATTCAGTTTCCAGAATGTGCCTCTACTTGTCACCCTCCACCTGGTGTTGCACTGGCAGCAATTTCTTCGGAGACTCCCCAGTTACCTCCCGAATACCTAGAATTCCAAGATGTTTTCCGGAAGGATGAGGCTAACTCTCTACCTCCTCATAGGTCTTATGACTGCCAGATAGACCTGATACCTGGATCTACTCCTCCTTGTAGTAGAATTTATGCCCTCACCGAGCCTGAGAACCTTCACCTCCGACAATACCTGGATCAATACCTAGCGAATGGGTTTATTCGTCCTTCCAAGTCCCCTGCTTCTTCAGCTTTGTTCTTCGTGCCAAAAAAAGAAGGGGACCTTAGAACTTGTATAGATTATCGTGCCCTGAACCAGATCACCGTTAAGAATAGATATCCGTTACCTTTGATCCCTGAACTCCTGGACCAAGTCAGAAAAGCATGCATATATACAAAGCTGGATCTTAGAGGAGCCTACCACTTGGTACGAGTAAAAGAGGGCGATGAATGGAAGACGGCCTTCCGCACCAAGTATGGGCTATTTGAATATCAGGTCATGCCCTTCGGACTTTGCAATGCCCCGGCCGCCTTTCAATATTTTATGAACGATGTCCTCAGAGAGCTCATAGATGTGTGTGTTGTTGTTCACATTGACGACATCCTCGTTTATTCTTCATCGGAATCTGAACATCGGAAACATGTGAAAATGGTCCTCGAGAGATTGCGTCAACACAAACTTTTCGCCAAGTTGGAAAAATGTGTTTTCAACGTGACTGAAGTTGAGTTCTTGGGATTCATATTATCACCTAGCGGAGTGCGTATGGATTCAAAGAAGGTCGATGCAATTCTCAAATGGCCATCACCATCCTCCGTGAAAGGTGTTCAAAGCATGTTAGGCTTCGCTAACTTTTACCACAGGTTTATCCCCGAATTCTCTCGAATAGTCCAGCCCATCACCGCCTTGTTAAAGAAAAACAAACGTTTTGAATGGTCTACCGAGGCGAAGCAAGCTTTCCAGAATTTGAAGACTAAATTTATCTCTGCACCAATTTTAAAACATCCTCACCCCGAACTCCCCTACATCGTTGAAACTGATGCTTCGAGCCTTGCCATGGGGGCAGTTCTATCACAAAAGGACCCAGTAACCAATCAGTTGCATCCCGTGGCATTTTGGTCCAGCAAATTCTCGCCTCCTGAAATCAATTACACTATTACTGATAAGGAACTTCTGGCTATCAAGTCTGCCTTTAAGGCTTGGCGGCATTATCTTCTGGGGGCCCGACACACCGTTACTGTGATTACGGATCACCGAAACCTGCAATATTTGAAAACCGCAAAAGCCCAATTCTCTAGACAACTCCGTTGGGCACTATTCTTTGCCGAGTTTGACTTCATAATTACCTATCGACCTAGTACAAAAAACGGTAAAGCTGATGCCCTTTCTCGGATGGGAGTGGAAGAACACTTGATCAACCCTAAACCTGTACCTATCATTCCCGAACAAAGAATTCTGGGTGTAATCGCCACACAATCCATAGAGGAAGTTAAGGATAAAGCCAGGCAACTTGTAACTCCAGCAGACATACAGAATTGGCATCTGCAGGGATAGGACTTTGCAGTGAAGGACAACTTATTGTATTTCCAAGAACGATTATACCTGCCCAGCACAGATTTACAGAAAAAGGTAATCTCTTGTTATCACGATTCCTTAATGGAAGGACATCATGGTATGGCCAAAACCTCAGAAAAGATTGAGCGCTACTTCTGGTGGCCGTCTTGGAAAAAAGATATCAGAGACTTTATAATGTCCTGTGGAGTATGCGCCCAAAACAAGAGTCAAAAGGAAAAACCAGCCGGCCTCTTACGCCCTATTGACATCCCACCTCGCCCTTGGAATACGCTTTCTATGGACTTCATCACCGATCTACCTCCATGCTCCGGATACAATACGATCCTAGTAATCGTGGACCTATTCTCCAATATGGCGCATTTCATTCCACTCAAAGGCTTACCAACAGCAGCAACTCTGACCCGAGAATTTCTCGAAAACATCGTCCGACTGCACGGTTTTCCTTCAGTTCTAATTTCGGATCGAGGTAGTCAATTTATTTCTCATTTTTGGCGAAGTTGCTGTCGGTCGGTATTTGCGCTGCATGCTACAACACACTGAAAAAACTTGGAAAGATATCCTTTGGATAGCCGAATATGCCTACAGTAACTCTGTCCACTCGGGAACTGGGAAGACCCCGTTTTTTCTTTTATACGGTAGTCACCCTCGAACCTCGGAGTTGGATCCACTCCAAGATCTTGGAACACCAGCAGTAGACCAGCTGCATTCTACAATCACCCAAGCCTTTAAGGAAGCCGTTTCTCACCTTCAAAGGGCTAAAGAACAATACAAGAAAGGAGCAGACCAACATCGGAAGGAAGCCCCCCAATATCAAGTCTGGTTATCCACCAAATATCTACCTCTAAAAGGACCACGCACATTCAACCCAAGATACCTTGGTCCCTATTCCATCACTACCATAGTAAATCCAGTAGCGGTCAAGTTGGACTTGCCCCCTCACATGAAGATACATCCGGTCTTCCACGTCTCTCTATTAAAACCCGTGCAACCTCAAACCCGACTAACTACATCTCCAAAACCTATTCTAGTTGACGGAGAACTCGAGTTTGAAGTCAAAAGCATCCTGGATTCCAAGATCTCCAAATCTAAACTATTTTACCTGATTGACTGGAAAGGCTACGGTCCCCAAGAAAGATCCTGGGAACCTGCAGAATATGTCCACGCGCCTCGTCTAATCAAAAGATTTCATCGAACATTTCCTAACAAGCCCAAACCCCCGGAGAAGCCCGGTTTGGGAGGGGCCTTGAGGGGGGGTGCTGTCATGATCTCTGCTTCCAAAAGATCAGGACTTGCCTGACTCCCTTGGAAGCAGACCCATAACCCCGGTTCCGAGTGCCAGCCAGTCCCAATTGGGACCTTTTGGACCCTGTCCTGGCGCCAGTGGCACCAGGCTCATAAAGATGCCCAGTCCCAGCGCTGGAAGCGCCGGGCTCATAATGCTTGGGTGGACTTACCTGCAGCAGACCATGCTGCTTACTTACCTGCCAGTTGAACCCCTGATCCTCTTCTGTTTGGGACTACTTTTCCTGTTGGGTGGGGCAGGAGCCACTCCCTAGGTTCAGAACACTGGAACTCTTCTGGAAAGCAGGAACTCTTTTCTTACCTAGGCGTGGCTGTGGAAGGAGGCACCTAAGCACTACAGGAGGCTATTTAAACCACACCCGATGGATGAATCTTGCTTTGCGTTATTCTGCATTCTCTGCAGCAGAACGCTCATCGTGTCTTCTGCTTCTGATCCTGGGCCTAAGGGAACAAAGGCTTACCATCCTGGAATCCAGTCTTCAGCAGCACCTGTAAAGACAAAGAAAGAACAGGTTAGCACTACGGTCTTCAGTGGCAGCGCATCTCTTACCTGGTCCTTCGGCTGTCACCAACGCCTCGCGCTGCATTCCGGCATCTGAAAGACAAAGGCTTACCTACTCTTCGCATGCTCCGGAGGTCTTCGCACTGCATTCCGGCATCTGAAAGACAAAAGCTTACCAGCTCTTCGCACGCTCCGGAGGCCTTCGGCGCTGCATCCCGCATCTGAAAGACAAAAGAAGGTGCGTTTAAAGACATTGGGCAACTTTATTACTCACGTGCCATTACTCCTTCCCACGCCGAATCCAGTGGGTATTCCAGCACCCTTCAGCTTCTCTAAAGCTCCGAACTTGTACCTGCAAGATAAAAGGGACAGTTAGTGCGCATCGTGAAGCAGGCTACAAGCGCTTTCTTACGTGCTTCCAGGCGCTTCTATTCCTCACGCGGGTTCGATCCTCAACTCTCATCAGCCCACCATCCGCCATCGCCGGAACCCTGCAAAACAAGAGATATCATTACAAAAGACTTTTAAGACATTTGAAGTGCCCAGAACTTACCGTTCGTGCAGTTAACGACGGACAGCAGTCCTCTGAGGTCAAGAGGCCTGCACCCTTATCCAGTGAAGAAACTGGTTACGGCACCCTGCCCCGAGGCAGATGGAGAGCTCGGCGTTCACTTACCTAAGACATCTTACTCTTCGAGTCAGACATACAGTGCACAGAGGTCCAGCCCAAAGAGCCAACCGTGTTACACATCACCTTTGAAGATACGGCATTCACCCAGTCAAGACCGGCGCCTCTGCGGGAATCAGGTGAGCGTTACAGAGAGGCCTAGTTTTCACAATACAGTCTGGCTTGGAAGAAAGTACACCTAGAATTGAGAGTCCTGTATAGTGGGAGAGAGGTTTAGGGTTTCACAATATAATAGGCATATATGGGAGACACATGAAAAAGCACAAGCAAGGGTCACATGGGTAAGTACAAAAACTATTCAAGTACTAATTGATTCGAATAAATGTGGAGAGAGAAGAGGCTCAGTCAGATAACCAATTTTAACTTCATATTTTAATATTAATCAAAAACATCATAATAGCATAAAAATATTATGTACATTCACACAATAACATCCTTAAAATTCATTAAATTTTTTAACAATGCAAGAAATTATCAAAAATATCAAAAAGGAGAATTAAATCTAAAAACAACCTATCCATTGCTACTTAATGTGATGCATATCCATATATATTTGGTAAAGAATATATTTTAATCGTAATAGAGATGCTGTCACAAAAAGTGCCAAGTGCCAAAAGTGCTGTCTGTGTACTGACTTTTCTACATATATGGGAGACACATCTAAATCTGAGAACCCTATATAGCGGGAGAGAGGCCTAGGTTTCACAATACAGTAGGTTTCACAGTATAATAGGTAGATATGGGGGATACATCTAAATCTGCGAACCCTGTATAGTGGGAGAGAGAGGCCTAGGTTTCACAATACAGTTTGGCTTCAGAAGAAAAAAGCACCTAGATTTCTCCTTCCCACGTGCTCCCCCGGCACCCATTTTAAAAACAAAGAAAAAGAAAACAAACGCGCTCTCGAGCGCCGTACCCCCCACCCGACCCTCTTCCTGCTTCCCCACTCCCTCCTCCCCCAGCCCGCCCTTCACCACAGTGATTGGCCGCTAGGACCTCTGCAAAACAACAGTGGGACCTAGTCCCCCACACGCTGGCATCCACTTTCAGAGGCAGATCCACCAGGTAAGAGCCCCCTTCCCACGTGCTCCCCCGGCACCCATTTTAAAAACAAAGAAAAATGAAAAATAACGCTCTCTTGAGCGCCGGACCCCCGCCCGACCCTCTTCCTGGTTCCCTGCTCCCTCCTCCCCCAGCCCAACCTCCACCATGGTTTTTGGCGCTAGGGCATTTTTTCAAAACCCTCCCAGGGCAGCCCCCTGTCTGGCAGCCCCTGCGGGTCAGGTCCCCAAGGCAAAGGGCAGCTCCAACAGAGGCGGCTCCAGAAAGTGTCAGCAGGTGTCCGCAGGGGAAGCCAGTGAAGCCAGCGACCAGCCAGCAATCAAAAAAGTAAGTGTGGCATGGGTAGGGAGTAGAGAAATTACTCTACTCTACTCTGGAAAACCCTGCTACTCAACATTACCTTGCCTCAGAACTATGAATGTATGCAATGCCACACCTATCTAGAACTGTGAACATTAGCCTGCATCACACCTAGATAGAATTGTGAATGTTAGCAATGCCGCACTTCGTTAGAATTGTGAACATTAGCCTGCGCCAGACACAGACTTGATTGTGAATGTTAAATAGTCCATTTAGAGAGAATTGTGAACATTAGCCTGAATGGCAGCATGTGCCACACTTAGAGAGGAAATCATGAATATTCGCCTGAGTCGCATCTAGATAGAAATACAATTGTCAACATGGCCCACACTTAGATGGAATTGTGAATGGTACATCAGAATGGTAGCAGGGTGAATGGTAGCATGTAACACGCTTAGATGGAATTGTAGATGTTAGCATGTGCCACATTTAGATGGAATTGTGAATGGTAGCATGTGCCACACTTAGATGGAACCATGACCATTAGCCTACGTCGCATCTAGATAGAATTGTGCATGTTAGCATGTCCCACACCTAGATGGCATTGTGAATGGTAGCATGTGCCACACTTGAATGAAATCATGAACATTAGCCTGAATCGCATCTAGATAGAAATGCAAATGTAAATGTAAGCATGCCAAACACGTGTGTCACTGTTCCCCATGCTGTTGCTATATATCCGTATGCCCCCTCCTGTCACTGTAAGCTCAGTCCCCTGTCACTGTGTGTCCGTGTGTCGCTGTGTTCCCTGCCATCCTGTTCACATGCCTGGTCTTGGACGCTTTAAAGATAACCACCATATCACATCACTATGCTTACTCTCTACTATACTCCATCACACAACTAGAACACAGCTGTATCGCTGACAAATTCGGCCTAGCTGTTCACATACGAATACTACCCTATGACACCTCATCATCCTAATAACACGCAGCTATCCAATAACATTCCGGCCTAGTTGCTCACATAAGCGTCTTTCAGGCCTAACGCAGCCAGAACTCAGCCTGGGTGTCCACCCACCAGACTGCACACATCCAACTGATATCTTTTTATTTTTTTTTACTTTTATTTATAGGCAGAGGTTAACAACAAGCACGCATTTGGAGCATTCCATTGGTACATAATAGACATGAAATACAGGTAATACTTCAACCGAGGCAAGAAATAAAAACAGTGATCTGTTGGGCACCATGTCATTCAAGAACAGTTTGACGACGCCATGGGCGAGTTACTGCCAAATGCACCCTTGGTCTGATTGATAAGATAACTATTAAATGCAGACCACACATTCTTGGGGGAGATCGCACTGGGAGCATTGTCAGGTATTCCTCCTCACGGGTCCGGGATCAAGTGAGTGCACTGAGCCACCTATGGAAGGTCGGTGGGGAGAGGTTTTTCCAGCATTGAAGCATACATTTCTTGGCTACCATACAGCTTATGTTCAGAAATTTAGACATCTGCTTAGTCTCATCGGATCCCCATACCCCAAACAGGACACCCAACGGGTCAGGGTCCACCACCATACCAGTGATTTCGGTGAGGGCCTTCAGAACACAGCCCCAGAACTCACCCAATCTGCAACATGTCCAAAACATATGAAGATGGTCTGCCCACTCCTCCCCACAGCGGCCACAGACATGAGTATCGGCATGGGCAAACCTTGAAACTCTGCTGGGAGTGTGGGAACGGGAGGTGGCCTGAAGCCTGTAATACTGTAACCTCTCAAGTGCGGATCCAGACTGGCCCTGCCTCCATGTCTGTGATTCAGTGAACTTCCTGTTGGGGAAAAAATCAGTGATTGCCTGGTAGCCTAGGGCTCCCCAGCGGCAGGCTAGAGCCCCAATGCCACAAGAATTGTGCACATGTTTTATGTAGTTTCATGAAATATTGTCTCCCGGGCCAGATTGGTACGTGTCATGATTCCTGACCCACATGTCCCCAGCCCTCCAAGATGTCAGGCTGGAGCCAGGCCACAATCACCTACATGGCCCTCAAGGGCTTCTCCGTTGTCATTCCCATCCCGGCACGCCGCTTCCTAAGGAAAAGGGAAAAGAACAGAAAAAAAGGCATTAGTAAGCATTCAGCAAATCTTTGCTTATTTTTTAAGACTGTACGAGCTTCAAACGCTTACCTGAAACCCAGCCGCTCTGGGGCAAGTCTGTCTCAGGAACTTCTCATCCATCTGCAAGAGGGAAAAGACACTCCAGGTTAGCGTGGAAACATCTAGAGGAGCCGCATACCGTGCTTACTCACTGCATTTCTTCTTCATAACCGGCTTCCACGCTGAAAACGTTGTGGCACCTAAAAGACACATAAAAAGAACTCTGTTCAATACAAATACGACAGGGTCGCATCGCGCATTGCGCTCTCGCTCACCTTCAGCGCTACTCCTCTCAGTAGCACGTCGCCATCCCCGGATGCCGGCCATCATCTAAGGAAGGAAAGGAACGAAGTTAGAGAACTGTTCAAAAGACTCATTATACTTACCTGTCGGACTACCAGTGAAGTAACTATGCTGCAACGAGCCCGCATTAATCAACGCCCCTGCGCTGAAAGCAGGATGGAGCGCACACTTTCCAAGAAAACAAGGTGAGCTGTGGATCAAAGGGAAGGGTTGGACCCCGGGGAAGAAGGGGTTCAAGCACATAGAGACAATAGGGAGTTAAACTCTACCAATCCTGTGTTTCAGGCCCAGTCTCCAGTCGTGTAGACTCCAGGGAAGGGTTCGAGGTTGTAAGAGGTCAGAACAGGCTGAGTGACGTCCCCGTGGATACCAGGTGAGCGTTACAGTACGTTACTGAAAATGTACAGTAGTTTGGGGACCAGAATCATTTTGATAAGGGAGAATTTTCTGGCCAGTGACAACAGAAGGGAGCGCCATCTGGTCATTTTCGATTCAGCGAGCTGCGCAACAGCCACATAGTTATCCACCAATAGGGTGGATTTAGCTAGGGACACCTGTACGCCTAAGTATCTGATACCTTCGGGGGACCAGCGAAGTGGATACTTCGAGCAAGGCTGTTGGGTGTTACTGGTGAGGGGAAGAATTTCTGACTTTGAATAATGAATCGTGAAGCCTGAGCAGGTGCCAATATGGGTAAAGTCCCACAGAATGGGATCGAGGTGGACAGCAGGGTCTCTAATATATAACAACACGTCGTCGGCGTATAGGGGATATTATCTCGGGGGTATCCTTCAGTCGAACCCCTCTGCGGGCGTGTTGTGCTCTGACATGTTGCGCCATTGGTTCTATCACTAACGGAAAGAGAATCGGGGAGAATGCGCAACCTTGACGGGTGCCCATAAAGAGCGTAAATATCGCGGATGTCAGAGAATTGATCCAGACCCTGGCCACCGGGGCTGTATATAGCAATTTGATAAATCCAATCATGTTGGGACCGATGCCCATAGTCTCCAAGACCAGCCACATATATTTCCATGAAACCATATGAAATTCTTTCTTCGCATCCAGTGTAACAGCTGTGGCACTCGAGTCCTGGTCAATTCTGGACATAACATTAAAAAGCCGTCGGATTTTATGGGAGGTATACCTCCCATGCACAAAACCCCCGTGGTCTTCGTGTACTAGGTGTGACATTATCGGGAGAAAGCGGTTGGCTATTACCTTAGTGAAGATCTTAGTATCGATATTCATGAGAAAGAGAGGTCTGTATGAGCCACATTCATCACCTGGTTTGCGGGGCTTAAGCAGCACCGTAATGACAGCCTCCCGCAGAGAGGGAGGGAGGACAGCCAGGCGGAGCGATTCTTCCCAGACTTCTAAGAGTTTGGGAGCTAGAATAGCGACATGTTCCTGATCAAACTCGGGAGTAAGCCCGTCCGGGCAGGTCTGAGATTGCTTCAACTATCTCTTCCAACAGGATCATGGAGTCCAATTGATCCCTGGTTGAGTCGGAGATATACGTCATGGGAATCTGGGCTAGAAGATCTCTCACATGTTGCTCAGTGTGTTCTGGGGGCAGTGCATAGAGGCTAGTATAAAATTCAGTGAAGACCTCTAATATTTGCTGGTCTGACCACTGCGGAACACCCTGCATGTCTTTGACAGATATAATCTTGGCATGTCCCCATTCTCCTCTCGTTACCCTAGCTAGCGTCTTCCCAGGTCTATCGCTCTCCCTGTATTTCGGTGCAGCTTGTGGACGACTGAAGTATCGGACCTCTCTGGTGGCATGTGTATCAAAGACCCCAAGTTCCTCATTAATTCGCGCCAGTTTAGCAGGGTCGGCTGCAGTTGTGCAGTCAAGTTCCAGTTCACGTAACTTCGACTCGGACCGAGCAAAATCATTTCTGATGGTCTTCAATACTCCCGCCACCCTTGAAATGGACATCCCTCTAATGTATAGTGTAAAAGCCTCCCAGCAGACTCCAACTGTAGTAGCGAATAAGGAGTTGCATTCAAAGAAGGTCACAATGTCCGCAAGTATATCGGCTTTGAATACAATATCCAGGAGGGCATCAGACTTGAAGCGCCAGATGCTGCAATTAGGCACAGGTGATCCAAGATCCACCGATAGTGATCGGTGCATGGTCAGAATGCTTGCGAGTTAGTATCAGGGCCTCATCAATCCTTCCAATGAAGTCACTGGACACGAGAAAGAGATAAATTCTAGATAAGCTATCATGCACGGTCGAGTAGTATGTATACCCACGTGTTTGGGGATGGAGAGCCCTGCATACGTCACGGACACCAAGCGTGGCGCTGTGTGTGTGCAGCTTACGTGCCACACGGGGCAGTGTCCTGGGTGCCAGACCCGTTCTATCTAAATCAGTGTCAAATATATGGTTCATGTCACCCCCCAAATGATCTGGACACCCACATAGCCCAGAAGGATTGCAGTCACAGAATCAAAGAAATCAGGTGAGTCTACGTTGGGGCCATAAGTGTTAACCAGCAGGTATTCCCTGTTTATTAGTATGCAATGTAGTATGACATATCTACCCTCGGGCAATACAGCTTTTCAGGAGTGTGATTTTAATAGATTTATGGATCAATGTTAGCGCACCCCTAGCTTGTGTATAATAGGTTGTGTAGAACCTGTTAGGCCCCCAGGACGGCGTGATGGTAGTCGCCAGAGTAGCCCGGGCATGTGTTTCCTGCAGCATGAGTAACTTAACCCCATGTCTTTGGGCATAAGTGACAATCTTGCGAGCTTTGGTGTAATTACCTAGGCCCTGGACACTCCAGCACATTAGCTTGGCGGGCATCTCATTGGTTCAGGGCACATCCCAATTATGTGTATATGTCCAACTAGGATTATTTCCACTATGACGCTCGTCCATGACATGACATGCTGTTTCCCCCCTGCCATTTTTTTATATAATTTCCCCAAACTCCATCACCCCCCTCCCTCACTACCCAACCACAACTGGCAGTGTCATCCCCCACCCTGTCCCCCCAGAAACAACAGTTCACCCCAACCACAGGACAGTGGACCCACCCCAACTTGGTCCAGCCGCTCCATAGGCCCAACAGGGGCCAGCCTCCAAGAAACCCTCCAGAATGACCGTTGCAACTGCAATGGGGTTTGCTGTTGCCTTGCAGTCGACTAAACAGGAGTAGAGAAGTACCAAAAGTGGTACGTGAGTCGGCAGTATACATCCTAATCACACAATTTCAGTTCACCAGAATACGCAGTATAGAAGTACAACATTAAAGCACAAGTAAATGTAGCACATTGATGCTAAATAACACACACATTAAGAGGTTTAGCCCCAGCAAAGAGCATCAATTTGTGTCGCATAACTCTGTATAGGACAATTAACGGGGGATGACAGCATAATTGCAATGGTGGGGTGTATCACACTTCAACAAAGTGAACATATACGCTGTAGAGAGATAGTGTGACTGATACTACCATCAACCCGATGACAAACGGATCTTAGGGATCAAAACGTGGACAATACGAAAATAACCAGGCCATGGCTCAGTCACTGTCCATAAGGTCCTCAGCTGGGTTGTTAAGCAGTATCTGTGCCTCTATGAATTTCACAGCTTCATCTGGGATGGTGAAAAAGTGCAGTTTTTCCCTAAAGGTAAACTTGAGTCGCGCCGGGAACAGCACTGCGTAGGAAATGTTCCGCTACCTAAGTAATTTTTTCACTCCAAGAAATTGACGCCTAACCTGCTGCACACCCACGGAGAAGTCAGGGAAGATCCTGATTATTTGGAAGTCAAGGCGAAGCTCACCTTTTTCACGGGACAGACGAAGGATGAGATCCCTGTCTCTATAGTTGAGGATCCTGGCAATGACAGGTATGGGAAAGTCTCTGGGATTAGGTCGCAGAGTTAGGGTGCGATGGACACATACATCCGTGAAAAAAGGGGACAAATCAGGATTGTAAAGCAAGTCCTTAAGAAGGTTTTCAGCCGCCAGTTCCATGCGAGCATTTTCTGGGACCCCAATTATCCGTATTTTATTCCTACGTGATCTGGATTCCAAATCATCGCACTTGGCTTTTACGGCCTTCATGTCGCGGGTGATGGAGGCAACTGTGTCCTGAAGGGCATGCAGTCCATCCTTGTTAGTTCCAATTCTAGTCTCCGCCTCGGTGATCCTGGTTCCGGCCTGCTCTATTTGGGACTTAAGCAATGTCATTGGCGTTTATGTCGTCTAACTCTTCATGGAAAGAGGCAAAGTTTTTAGCCATGGACTCCATCATTGTGGCGAGGTCAGGAGTTGGCTTGCCTGAGCGTGATTCAGGTTCATCTTGATTGGAGAATGTATGACCCAACTCTGACCTCAGTGTTGCTTTGGTGAATTTGTCCATGGCCATCGTTTTATTGGCGCTGTGGGACTTGTTCGGCATTGCTGTGCAGGTGAGGACGTGGGAATACCCAGATAGGTGGAGATGTAGCCATCCAGGCCGTGCTGTGCGCGGTGATTATCTCAGGGGGTACAAGTAAACCGGAATGGAAATCCAGGGGAGCAGAGCAACACTGCTGCTGAGAAGGGGCAGTCAATGCTCGTGCATGAACTGTGACGTGGTTGAATGGCCAAGACGATTATCGGATGCCCGGCAGGTGATGAAGGAGTTGGGAAGGCTGTGTTGATATAGGTGGAGCAGGTAGCTACGGCAGACTAGTTTATGCTCACATGCAGGGTGCCGCCTCTAGCCAGTGATCAATAGCAATCGTGGAAGATGAACCCCAGGGCAGTGTTACATGGAAGCGCAAGGTGCAGAAAGTGACAAGTACACAGGAGCATGAACCATCCAGTTCCAGTGGTGCATTAATACAATCATATATGCAGGGTTATGGGGCTTCCATGTCGCGGGGAGGCCCTGCATGCAGGTTGAACCAGCACCCAGGTGCAGCAGTGACGTGAGAGGCAAGGTGAATGTCCCAGCAGGCCTCCAGCTTCCCAGCTGCAGCCAATACAACAGCCCAAGTGTAGAGGATGGGCGTAGTACCATGTAATGGCTTGGGAAACAGCTGCAGGGGTCAGCAGGCAACAAGAGAAGCAACAAAGGTCCATGTGGGTCCTGCACCACGAGGCGCCCAGGAATCCAAGGAGCGGCCCCTCCCCAGATCCTCACCTGTACCGGCGGAAGGCTGGCTCACTCCGGGGGCCCAAGGGGTGCACACAGGGATCCAACAGTGTGCCGATGGGAGAAGTTCGGCCACGGCACCAGCCAGCGATTCCGCAGCCCGTCGTACAGCCCCGGGAGCACGAGAGCACAGGAGGAATCCAGCGTAGTTCCAGGGCCGGCAATGCGAAGCGGGCGATCCACCACCCCCACCTCTCCTCCGCTCCAGGTACCCCGAGGCGGCAATGTAGCGGGCGCCGCAAGCAATCGAGCTCGCTGGGCCAGACGGCAAATGTGTGCCATGGAACGGCAGCAACCAGCGGGGTGCACTCTGCCACCCCATGGTAGTCATGGTCCAGGCGGGACCCATGCTCTCCACACTCGGCGCCTGAGATGGGCAGTCGGCACGGACGGCAGCAATGATATGTACGGTGGGATGAGATGGAGCAGCACCCACAGCCCTGTGAGCGCCGGTATGCTGCGGATGATGAGACCGACTCCGTAGAGGCTCCCGGGTTGGCGAGCAGGGGTTCCACACAGCCCAGGGAAAGAGGGCCGCAAACGAGGCCGCCCACACGGTCCAGCTGAAAGTTGCCTTATCAAAGCTCCTGAGCTACGGTTTTATCCAGAACTGGGGGCAGATATACTTTGGGATGTCAGCCAAACACCATGCCAGGTAAATTCAGAAAATAACAGGGTAAACTGCTGATGAATTCGGATATGTGCTGACAATGCACGGAGCTCTAAAGCTAGGCAGCCATTCCTCAGGCTGCTCAACAGCGCCCCCCCATCCAACTGATATCTTCAGCATCACACCTAACGCTAGGATACAGCTACCATCCGGCAATTACATCAGCTGCACACATCTGGTGCACCCACACACCCTACGACTCTATCTCTCTCTACTGACCAGAACTGCGGTTCCCGAGGGCGTTCAACCTACCAGCGCTTTGAGATCATACCAATGATATATAGAGCGCTATATAAATGCCAAGTAACATAACATAACAAGAAATCAACATTTCCCTGTTCCTGTCCCTTTCTGTGCTCGACATGAAAACTGAATGGCTGTAAGTCCAGATATTAGCGCATAATGTAGGGGTTTGTGTCTTTTTACGTAGACTAATCTAGGTCAGATGGGATTCTATCACCAATTTAAACTTGTGACTGGTAAGGTTATATCCCAGATGTCCCACAGCCCACTTAATAGCAACGGCCTCCAATTGTATGGTGGCATAATTTCTTTCACGAGGTAACAGTTTTCGACTCATATAGAGGACTGGATGTTCTAGCCCATCATGGATTTGTGATAGGACTGCAAGCATCTGTCTTCAGAATACACTCTTTATTGATATTGGGTACCTTGCGTACCAGTTCATTGCAGAGGATGTGTTTAAAGGTATTGAAACTAGCCTGGTCTTGTTTGTCCAACTGGATTTTCTGCCATTCAGCATTCTTTAGTTTAGCGGTCAGGCAAGATGTGATGTTCAAATAATTCCGAAAGAAATGCTGATAATAGCCTGTAAGGCCTAAGAATGCTCTTAACTCCCTTTTGTTGAGGAGTTTTGCTAACTGATTTAACTTTTTTGGCTTGAGGTCTTACCAAGCTGTTCCCCACAAAGAAACACAGATATCTTGTGGCCAACTAGGCCAACTGGCATTTCTTTCTTTAGCCATCAAACCTGCCTCTCTCAGGGATCTTACAATTTGGTACAAGTGGCGTAGCTGCTCCTCCCAGGTCTGACTATCGATCACAATATCAATATATGCACCACAAAGGTTGGAACAGGGTTGCAATATCTTATCCATAAGTCATTGGTAATTTGCTGGGGTGCCATGGAGTCCAAAAGCTAGGACTCAGAACTGGAATAATCCCCTAGGAGTGAAGAAGGCAGGTTTTTCTTTGTCGAAAGGGTTCAATGACACCTGCCAATAGCCCTTAATCAGATCAATTGTGGAAATAAAACTGTGGATCCCAGTATGTCAATAAGATCATCGAACCGGAGCATTGGATAATTGTCAAACTAGGATATCGCATTGAGTTTTTGGATATCTATATAAAACCTCCACGATTGATCTGGTTTCGTGACTAGGACTAATGGCAAGGACCATGGACTTTCAGAAGGTTCTGTGATTTCTGCCTCCAACAGCTTTTCAACCTCTTTGAGGATTATTTCCATTCTCGACTCTGAGATTCTATAAGCACGAAGGTTAACTACCTTCCCAGGAGGAGTTCATATATAATGTTTAATGTTTTTAACTCTTACTGGCACTTCACTAAATACATCAGGGAACTGATTAAGCAGTTAATGTATATCCTGTTGTTTTTCGGAAGTTAATTCCGGGGGATTCAACTGTGTTCTTCAGTCCTTTCAGACAAGTTGGCCTGCATAAGCAATTAGGTTTTCTCAACCAGGTCGTCCTTCCATTCTTTTAAAAGATTTATATGATAATCTCAGTTTTCACTTTCCTGTCTGGTTGTGACACAATAGTTAACTGGCCCCGTTTGTTCTAAGATTCCATACAGCCCGTGCTACCTTAAGGTCATTTTGTGCTCAGAGGTTGGTAATAATACCGGGACCTTTTGGCCAATCGAGAACAAACCTTTTTCTGTCTTTTGGTCATAATATGCTTTTTGTGCTTCCTGAAGATGTTTGTATCAGTTTTCGGGCCACAGTCATGTGTTCCTTCAGACGAGATAATACCAGAGGCGAACATCCATCGGCTGGTAGAGCCGGGTCACCTGCAAGGCCCACATTTACGGCCTTTGCCTATATATGCCATTTAACAGAAGACCGCAGCCCCCACGGAAGATGTAATGCTCACCAGAAACGCAACTCATAAGGCGAGTCAATTGGGGCTCCAATTGGGACCACAAGAGCATGTGCTCCCTTTAAAGATGACTGCCACCATCACCAAACTCACTCGTCCGGCTGACCATCCAGCATACCACAGAGCCTCACCCCCCGGGGCTTCCCAATTGGCCTGAAGACCAGGAAATACCAGGTGCTAACATTCGCTGGCTGGTTGAGGCGGCCCACCTGCAATGCCCAAATTTAAGGCCCCTGCTTGTCTGTGCATCTCTGGCAATGAACAGCCACGCCACAATGCCAATAACCACTGACCCACTACTGCGTAGACCAGCTGCAACCCGCATGACTCCCACTCATATCACCACGCATGTTCTGCTGAACGCTAGCCCTCAATGGTCCATGGAGAACCAGAGATCCTGGCATCATCCGCCCCTCAACCAAAGGTAAGCCATCCACTGCTACAGCGATTATAGCAGACGCTTCATCCACCTCAGTAACAAGCCCTGTACCGCAATCCCTCTGCCCACCTACTTCTTGCCACCCTTATATCCCTGCATCCGCCCCATATGCCCCACCTCTTGACCACCCCCCACAGAAGCTTGCCACCTGCACCCACCAACTACACCCTACAAGCTTCGCTTCCCCTTCCCCTCTCCATTCTACTGCCAATCGTTTCCTACCCCCTTCTCACTGTACACCTGACCAAACTCCTCTTTCTTTCCCACTTAAAACCCCAACTCAATACCACCACCAAGCACAATACACACCACATACATCACCTCACCAGACCCAGCTCTATCTTTCCCTGTTTGCAGAACCACGAGACAAAACCAACTTGGAGTTATCCAGTTTAAAGGCAAAGTAATCCCAAACAGGGCTTGTTTTCTCCTTGATACTACTCATGCTGACAATGAAGGGCTCTGCTGCTTTGGGCCAGGCATTGGGTTTCTGCTGGGCACGTCTCCTAGCTGTTTTTTGAGGGACTTTACACAAATCGGAATCTTGTACTGGTGACAGCAAAAGTTACATATAAAGGTATGTTTTTGGGATGTATCAAACATTGACTTTGAAGCAGAATTCGGTTTTACTTCAAAATGTTGTTAAAAAATCCTCTTTAAAAGGGGCATCTTGTGGGATGTTCTGACCCACTAGGCTCTGCCCTGCGACATCACTGTGTGCTGCTTTCATCAGAAACAACAGAATGGCTGCCAAAAAGCTCTATGCGCTAAAAAATCTCGGAGACGTGCGCAGGGAAACCTGAACAATAGGCCGCCATCTATTTTGCCGATGTCCGTGGTAAAACAGGAGACCACACTGCCAAAACCTGTCATTGGGCTGCCCGCAGAGTGAAATGATCTACTTGAAAAGGCAGTGTTGCATTGCCAAGGAAAACCCAGAAGTGCTTTAAAATTTGTTTTTCCTTGGCTATTGAAAGTGAAAAAGCATGGTTCCCAAACAGAAAAAGATCCAACATCCTTGTTGGGTGTTAAACATCACTTTATTTAAAGAATCCACCGAAGCACAATGTCAGGAGAAGCACATTTCATCACAAAAATATCCCCATTCAAAAAGTTGCTTGCCTAGAAAAATAGGTCAGAATATGGGCGCAGTACCGCCGCCTGCCTGTGTCAAAGCTGTCAATTACTTATACTGGCAGTTTAAAACTTGTGTCTTAAAATCAAACTGTGGAAAAGAAGAGACGTGCCATCAAAAGCAATATTGGCTGCTACAATTCAATCTCTATGTTTGAAAAAGACTGGAATTATGAGATATGTGCATATATTTGTTGAAAATGTAAGTTTATTTAGAAAAAGGCAATTTTAAACAAGTGGTTTTAAAAGTGAACCAATGTTAGCCAGACTGGACTTCAAGGGCACATTCCACAGTTTGCTCCAAACAAAGGGCATCTTCCCCCTGTCATTGAGTTGTTAATGGGGGTGGGAGGATTTTTTTGGCCTGTTGCTCTGGGAGAGAAACAAAAGACTTCCTGGACTAAAAGGAAATGCAAATTTGGGTGTCAACAGAAACCAACTGCTAGCAGGAAGAAAGCATGGGCGTGCTCTGGGCCCAGCCAAACCATGGAGGCGGGGCCTTACAGATTTGTGTATCTTAGATTACAAAAAAATACCTTTTTGAAAAAAGACTCATAGTAAACTGTGAACAATTTGTAAAAATCTGTAAATTAGAGGTTGTTAATATGAAAATGCTGCTCACCGTTTGAAACTACTCTGAGCTCTGTGCGATGTTCAGAGACAGCGCTACAGAAATTTGGATGTTGTAGCAATTATGATAATGCTAGGAATATGAAAGGTTACAGGATTATGCCCAGATGTCATGCGCATGTATGGAGAAAAATGTGGACAGATCTGACACTGGGTACCCCACCAAAAGTGCGAAAAATTGTTAATTTTGAACCGAAGCTCGCAGTAAAATGACTTAGACGGATACTTCCTCTACTAAATTTGTGATGTGAATATGTTTCATTAGCAACTTGGTGATGTTGTAAATATGATTTATGTGAAAAATAGATATACTGTACTGAAACAAAGGGGAGGTACTCCTTGGATTGTAAATTGCAGCATCACTATGACACTAGATTTTCTTCTCAAATCAGGAGAGGGGAAATACTCTGACCAATCGGATTCCTAGAGGGTGGGTTTAGTATAATCAGCCTACCCCCACCCCTCTGGGAAATACATAAATAGGGACTGTTTAGGACCTAGAGAGATGCACAGATTCACCCATCAACTGATTTACTGGCGAAGCACTCTGCAGGAGAACCCAGATCCAAGACTCCAGAACTCTGAAAGCAGAAGGCCCAATTCCAAAGCTGAACTTTTCTCAGCTTGGCCTTTAAAAAATCTTGCGACCTGATTTTACCCCCAGACTTCCAAGGGGCACATCAAAAATTGAACAGCCTGGCTGTGCTGTTTCTGCTTCTTGCCAAAAACTCTTGCCAGAACCCAGAGATCCAAACCAGTAAAGCAGAGCTGTAACCAGATAGCTGTAACCCAGAACCAACCCGTCAGATCCAGTTCAGAGGCTGTGCAGAGACCGAGTGCCGTGCTGAGTGCAGAACCAAGCGCCTGATTCCAGTCCAAAACTTTTGACCAGATCTTTGACATGCCTATTCCAAACCATAGTTGTGAGTATCTAGCATAGAATTGTCCATAGCCAATCTCTTAGCTTTAAGTAATCAATCCAAAACCATTCTAGCATATCCATAACTGCATTGTAGAATCTCTTTTGTCTTTTCTGAATCTTTCCCTCATCCAAATAGTCCTTTGTTAATTGTAGTAATAAATTCATCTTTGCGCTAATATGTTTGCTGAAGAAAGACAAGTGTCTTGGCGGGCAAAAGTCAGAGCAGAGGCGCCGCTGTTCTGGTGGCTGTCCCGTTGGGTATCTTGCATCTTCATAGCCTCCTTAAGTGTAAAGTAAATCTGTTTGTAGATTCAAAAGCGCATCTTTCATTTGAAAATCTTGACTCTTTTTGAGAAAAATCGACCTTTACTAAAACCTTCATAACTTCTTAACCGTACATGCTAGAAACTAAATTTAAATGTCAGATTGAAGCTAACATCCTCAGCTTTCAAACAAACCCAAACCTGCATTCTTTATAGTTTTGCCGCGATCGAGTTTCTCGCGTGCTCAAAAGTTTGCAACGGATTTGCATTTGGCTCAATTTCAACACGTGTAAAATAGCTATTCTTTGCATCCGACCTCAGAATTCAGTTTCCAATCTGCTAGTTATTCAATCATCATTGCTAGTGTTTACCTGAAACTATCCAAAGCAGCTCCCACTAGTTTTGAATCCAATTTAGAGAATTAAATTTTCCCATTCATTACAAGGCACATTTAAAAGCATTCGACCTGTTTTGAAATCATTCCTGTTTCTCTCTATGCTTGCTGGGGGGAACTGGGATTGAAACTGTATTGGTTGAGATTGTATATTCCTGAAACCTGTTTTCTCTCCTTCCATCTCTATATTGCATATTAGGGGGTATTGAGTAGTATCAGGGGGAAAGAGTGATTACATTGTATTTGATTGAACACACACCAGTATTATTTCTGTGCTGCATTAATTTCCTATCATTGCATTTGACTGAACCCACACAAAGTTTTATTCTATGCTACATTATTCTTCTCATCCATACTCCTACTGATTAAAGAGATTGTTGATTGTAATATCACCCATTGATCATTGTATAAATATGAATAGTGTGATATTTAGATATTGTTCAAATTCAAAAAAGTGTGATATATAATTAAGGGTTCCAGCTGTGCATCACACGCTAGGCATTGACTTAGGTGGAATGCTGGGTTGAAACCACTTACAATCTAAAATATGTAAAAAAGGAAACTTGAGCATTGAATGAAAAAAAACAGGGTTCAAAAATTGCCAGGAGTGGGCAGCTATTTACATCCACGGGCTGCGGCAAGCATAATATACCCGGCTCTCATTTATCAGGCATACACACCGAGTGGTGAACTGCTACCTCAAGATTTGCCTGAATAGTACATTCTTGCCCCTCTCACCAGCAACCCCCCCATAGTACTCAACCTGATTCGTAGGCAATAGGCAGTGATTTGCATCTAGGTGAAATGGCAAGCCGGTCTCAGTGATGAGCTTTCTTGGTTGGTGCCACGTCTTTTCAGGGCAGTTGCGAAACTAAAAGTAAAAGATCATGTGCGAGAAGGTGAGACCAGGGTACACCAATGATGGACACAAGCAGTCAAACACACATCTACTTTCTGCCCATCGCCCCCAGGGTCACAGCACTCTGCTTCCTGTCCCCTAGCACATCAGGCCAACAAATACTTGACAGCGTTCCACAGCACCCACCCTTATACTCCCAAGCCAGACACCAAGCCCCCAGCACTGACCATAGGCCACCAGGCATTGTGCAATGTGGCCCCAATAGTGTGACCAACATCCTATGGGAGCTTCTGCACCTACTTGCAGTGCCCCCACTCCCCAATTACACCTTGGTCAACTGCACAAGGCTCGCCAATAGGCTCCCCCACACACATGAACAGCATTTGTAAGGCTGCAATATTGGATGACCCCAGGCTTGGGGAATGCTGTGATAATGAGCTGTCTCCGGTCACCCCCTCCACCCCCCCTACACTGCAATTCTATCCCCTCCGGCATTCAAGTCCTAATGTCCCCTGGCGGCTGCAATATTGGGGCAAACTCGGTGGCCCCAGATCCCGGCTCGGAGTGGCCAATAGTGCAATGCCGGAACCAAAAACACAAATGTTAGTGTGTGCCATTTTTTTGGGTCACAGTTGCCCACTTTTGTGGGCCAGGTTGATAATTTGCTTCACTATGCGACTAGTTATTATAAAAATAAATATTACGTTGCACAATTTGCATCACATTTCTACAAAAACCACGCACTTGTGCAGTATTTAAACAGTGTCACGCAACCCATAAGGGACTGTGCTGACAGTTTACATTAAAGGGGACATACAATATGATTTTTAAATTGCTTCTGCGCCTTCAGCCAAGTTTTACAGAATCATTTAAATGTATTGTGTTGTCCTATGTGCAGCCACAGCCTTGTCCATTTGTAAACACCTCAAAAATAGCCGCTCTTCCAGCGGAATTACAGCCCTATATCTGAGCATCACACAGGGCTTGCTGTGTTGATCATACACAGATTAGTTAATAGACTTGGGTGGCCAGGGCAGAGGAGCGACCTCCTTAATCATAAAATACAGGTTAGGATACCCGATTTGCACCAGTGGTCTGACTGAAACTGTAGGAGTGGGTGGGGGTTTATTTATGTATTTATATATTTATATTGATTTATTTATATATTTATAACACGCTGAAAGCCCGCAGGCATCAGGGCGCGACAAAGACACAGGTACGGTGAAGTGACAGAACAGGAAACGGGATAGATCAGGCTTTACATGGCCACAGAATGTGAGTGATGAGGGATTTCTTACTTGAATAGCGTGGTTTTCAACTGTTTCTTAAACGGACGCAAATTGGTTTCGACCCTGAGATTCCAAGGTAGCTCATTCCAGTGGGAGATGGCTTTACTAGGGAATGCTCTGCCTAGACCTGTAGGTTTTGCTCTCGGGTGAGCAATCCTTGTTTAGCGGACCTCAAGCTTCGTCCTGGCTCGTACCAGTTGAACTCTTTCTTCAGGTATACTGGAGTTGTTCCATTAAGGCATCTGTGAACCAATGTCAATGATTTGAAAATGATACGATCGGTGACCGCCAGCCAGCGTAGGTCTTTTCTGTCTGTCTTTTGTAATGTGTTCGCGTTTGGACTTTCCCACAATGGCTCGGACGGCGTTATTCTGGATGATTTGATATTGCTTTAGGCAACTGCTACTAGCACCCAGTAATAAGGCGTTTCCGTAATCCGATCTTGGGTGATCACAATGTATGGTGAGGCCTCAGAGGTGTTGAACACCCAACAGCATCGCTGTGTGTTGGAGGGATGTGGAGGGGAGCACTTTTACACATTACGTGGCTGCCTGGGAACGAAGGCCCCCGCCTCCCCCAGCAGCCTCCTCTGGCTGGGGTCAGCCCCTTAATCATAAAATACATGTTGTGCCACCAGCTTTGCAAAGGTGGCCCAACTGAAACTGTGGGAGCGGGCGCAGGGCAATCTGAAAATATGGTGAGGCCGCAGGGGTGCTGAACACCCCAACGGCCTCAACGTGTGTTGGAGATGTGTGGGGGGCACTTTTGCACATTTCAAGGCTGCCTGGGAACAAAACCCCTGGTGGCCTTGTGCGACTGTGGGCCGCTCCCGGACAGTGGAGTAGCCAATTAATCATAAAATAGATGTCAGGCCACCTTCTTTGCATCGGTGGCCCGACTGAAACTTACCTGGTCAGTTTCTGCTAGTCCTGCGTCTGTTGGATCGACTCCCTTGGCATATGAAGTGAGGGAAGGGAAGAACAATTCCCTTCCCTCACTTCCTATTTCAACGGGCACAGGCTGCTTCCTTTGTGATCAGGCAGCAGTAGCCAATAAGCAAACAGCTTATTTGGCTTCTGCAGCCTACAACCACTGCCACACTTTATATGATTGGCTGTCATCTCCGTGGCGAAGCCGAATACTGACTCGACGCCGAAGTTCGGTACACCCCTAATCCAGGGTAATCAAAAATTACCCTTTAAGTGTTTAGTTAAGGTTATCTCTGGAAGAATTTATTAAGTTCATAGTTTTCTTCAACATTTTTGTATATGCTTTAAAGCAGGGGCCTGCACTCTCTGGATCTCCAGATATCTTGCACTAAAACTTGGATCAGCCCTAGCCAGCATTGTCAATGGTGGGGCATCATGGGAGTTGTCAAGAACATCTGGGTAGCCATAGAATGCCGCCTTCTAAAGAATATCTCATGTGCTACTAATTTGCGATCAAAACCCAAATTGGTCACAGTTATATAGGCTTGCACTCCCTGTTGTAGTGAATACTTTTTACAATGCTGGATCTGTGATGGACTCCCTGTAGAATCCGATAACGGCCTCCTTCCACATATGTTTGACATTTCGTTGGATACGTTCATAGATGCGCACAGCACTAGTTTACACCAACATTTTCCTGCATACTTTGAGGCTTATGTATGCCGTTTGTGAGATCAGAAAGAGTACCTTGCATTCTTTGGAGGCGGGTCCTTTAAAGTGTTCTATGTGGGACTGAGCACTTCCAAGAAATTGCCCACTTTTTATTACATATGACAACTTTGAACTCGAAGGGCGTCCTTCCGTCTGTGAACTACAAAACTGTTGTTTTCTCGTTAAATCCGACATGAAAGCAGTTTAGCTCTTGATTTTGAAATGGGATACATGTCGTTGTTTGTTTTGAGTTTCTTAACATGAGGCGTCGAGAGTCCTTTTTGCCTGTTGCCCGGTGTCCTGTTTCCGGAGTAATTTTAACCACCTGGTGCTAATGGGTGCGATTTCCTCGACATGAAGCGCTAAAATCATCGCCTGGCCGCGCTCTGCCACTGATAGTCAGGGGAGTAATATCTCGGCCTGGTTTCCTCTCTGGAGGAAGCCGCGCCATGCACTCCCGCTTTGTTCTGAACTGTCTCGGTGTCGGCTAAGCATGCAGTCTTTCCCCACCTCTCCGGCTTTTGTTTTGGGGAAATATACGAGCCTGCAGGGGATGTTGAAGAGATGAGGCTGGCATGTTTTCAATTCCAAAATCGTGAGGCCAGTGGGTTTGTTACCATTTTATTCAATTTTCTGTACACCTCAACCTGCTACGTGCGGAACTCCGAGAACATGTGCTGCTATTCTTAAAAAAAAAAAAAAATGTATATCCATATTCGGTTGCGTGAATTCTTTCCAGCCCTAAAACCAAAGTGGGATGTTTTGGTTTTCTCTTATTAAATTACTGGTGTGTAATCTGCCTGCAGTTTTGCTTCTGTATTTGTGTCCTTCTGTAGAGGGTGTTTTGTTTGGGGTGTCCTTTGCAGCCAGTCAGCTGCTTCACGCAGACTGCAGGGAGAAACCTAAACGGAGAATACATTGAAGCACCCGCTGCGTTAAAATCACGAATGTAGGCTCGTTCGAATTCCTCCAGAACATTGCATGGTTTTGAATAAAAACTTTAGGAGAATCAGCGATGGCATTCTGCAATCCCAGTATTGCAGGTCTTCCACCACCCACACATAATTGTTTGTTTGAGGGTCAACTACACGGACGGTGCCAGGCCTCGAGTCTCGGGGGTGGGGGTGTGGTGGGGGATCAAGCAGCTGCCACCATGTTAGCAGTCTCATAAAAAAAAGTACTTTAATTTAGTACATAAATGTGTGCTTTGCAGAGTCCTACTAGAGACTGCTTTGGCTGGCACGCTCAAGCCGTCGCTTCTCTTGAGCATTTTGCAGTATCCAGCAGCATTCTTATCACCTCAGCGACTTTTGACTCTGGTTTCCAGTACGTTTATAATCTTGCTGCTAAAAGGTGTAATAGCGTTTCAATGGACATTTCGGTTTTCAGCTTCCTGCTGGTTGCCTGTCCCATGATAATATGCAGCTGTTAACAACCCTCATTGCATTCCTTTATCTTTCCAGTATAATCTATGCACCCCACAGGTGCTTATGTAAAGGACCAACCAAACCTAATTTTAAAATGGGACTCCACAATCCCTTAGTTATTCTGCCGACCTCTTCAACTAGGACTCTTTGCAACAATTGACTCTTCAGATGCTTTGGACTACAACTCCCATCAGTTCCAGGCACCATAGTCAATTAAGGAGGTATCACGGAAGTCGTAGTCCAAAACATCTACAGAGACACAGGTTGCAGTCACCTGAACTAGAAGCCGTGTAACACACGCTTTCTTTCTGGACAATCCAGTTGTAAGTGGCCTATGACATAGTGGTGGCCTTCATTTTCGATCACATGAGGCAAAGGAGAGCACTATGACTATGAACAGACTTCATACTGAGTGTGATTGCACTTTTTCATATTGAAAATTAACCGGTCTTGTAAAATTGAATTCCAGTTTCTTTCTAGAATAACCTAATTTGTGCGCATTGGAACTTAGCACTGACATATCAGCTGGGAGAACTTGCATTTTTTGCAGCTCTTCTTTGTGTGAAGATCGGTAAATATCACTGCAAAATAGATCCCTGTTCTTTTAAATGCAGGCTCAAATATGGACAGATAATATGAAGAGTCGCAAACACCCCCAGTACCCACAAGGGAGGGTGCTGTGTACCACTTCCTACTTTTTGGCTGTAAAGGTGTGATTGCTGACAATGGGCAGCAGGTTGGCTGCTAAGAAGTAGAACTTCTAACTGGTGGGGCCGAGAGCGTTGTATTGGAGTAGTAAATCTGAAGCTACGTTCATTAAGGGCAAAAGGTTTTTAAAAAATGAGCCCAAGCATCTCTTTGTGTGGTCATGAAGGTGGCATTACTCCTCAGGGTCGAGGCAAACACAGTCCATGAGAGAAAAAGAAAATCCTCATCTAAATTGGACCCTCTAGTTGTGGAGCCAGCGTCCCTAGACTACAGTTGTCTGTGGGCAGGGCTGTATTGCTGTGGATTGTATCAAACGCATGTACAGTTCATGGAAGCTCAAGTTTGTCAACTCATTTATTTGGGTGCATGGTTGGCCCTCCTGGGCTTGATGCACCGTGGCTCTCGACTGCTTTTGATACAGTCGTGCGTGAGGTGCCCCTTTCAATTTTTTCACGCATGAGCATTTGATAATGCCCTGATTTGGTTCTGCTCCTTTGTGTCCGGTAGATTTCAGATTGTCAAGCCATGCCTTTCCAGGTCTCCCATGTTGCCTCTGTTGCGTTGGGTGCCTCAAGGGTCCTTCCACCCTTTTACCCGGGTTATTCAATATCTGTGTGGAGGTACAAGGAGACTTGATTGCCGACTGTGCAGCATTGGTCCATCAATATGAGGCTCGCACCCAATTATACCTTTGCGTGTCTTCATGAGACAGAGTTCTTAGATGCGACTTATGCCTATCCATGCTAATAGAGTTACACAAGGATACAACCATTAGGGTGAGATTAGACAACAAAGGTAATCTCTCTGACTCTATTAAAGTTGAACGCGGAGTGCGGCAGGGTTGTCTAGGAGCACTGCTATTCTTTAATCTCTACTTGGCAGATATGGGAGACTTCCTATCGGAGGCAGCCTTAGCCAGTCCTTCAAATAATGGTAACAAAGTTCTCTGATTGGCATATGCGGACGACGTGGTCCTACTGGATAACACCGCAGTGGGGCTACAACGTCTCTTAGACAAATTGGGAGTATATGCAAAAGTGAATGGACTGACAGTAAATCCCTCGAAATCATCAATTATGATTTTCAAACATGCAAATAAAAGGGCAATATGCTCCAAGTGGGAACTGTTAGGCCGTAGTATCCCAAGGGTGGATGAACTAAAGTACCAAGGTTATATGGTTTTTTCGGCTCCCTGCATTAGAAAAATGGAGGAAGAGCTTAACAGGAAAATAACACAGTTAGTGGCACAAATGAGGAAAGTTTTTATGAAGTTTTGCAGTTTTTCACTTATCCCTCTAATCAAATTCTACCTAGCCAAAGTTGTTCCAATCATTTTATATGGTTTGGAGACAAAACCATCACTTTGGCCGGTGGAATGCGAAAAACTAGAAGGAAAGATCTGGAAGAGTGTACTCAACCTCCCGGTTTGTATTCTAATAGCAGGAGTAAGATTTGAACTAGGCCTAAAGTCTCTAAGAACCCAGGCTGAATGGAAAATTATATCCCTATAAAGGCTCATTATTACAAGCCAGGATCAGTCCTTGTATGGCGACATTAGAAGCCACCTTTCCTCGGAAATCTAAGATGTTGGGAGAGTTGGAAAAAAGATAGAAAAATGCTGTTGCACGTGTGGAAACAACCATCGAGATGTTGGTCCAGAATCCTTTGAAGGTAAAAAGGGATCTGGAGACAAAGGACTGGATCGACACTATTCAGTCGATACGCTCCCGTTCTCTCCATAACTCTTTTATGCAAGTAGACAAGAAGCTAGGGACACTCCCGAGATACTTGGTGAAGTTCTCGAACTGGAAAGTTCGATCTGATTTAATGCGAATAAGACTACATGTAGTCCATAGTGGGGAGATCCTGCGCGGTAGGGGTCAAGGGCATAAGGCACTGAATCTGTGTAGCGTTTGCCCAGATCCGGGAAAACAAACCCTTAAGCACCTCCTGTTAGAATGTGAAGTTACGTGGCCCACAAGATCAATGCTCTTTGCTAAGTTTGGAATGGGGTTGGAGGGTTTTCTGTATGATCATTTTTGGGACAGGCTGATTTCAGGCTATGAAACATCACTTACAATAGCTGTAGTTCAGGTATTGAACAAGTGTGAAATTATGACTGGACGGGATTGATTCATGTATATAGTAACTAGGGGTTATATTGCATTCTCTTGTTAGATTGTGTTTTTATGCTTAATAGGTTTCTTTATATGTGGTTTATTTCTTTTCCTATATATTTTCCTTTTTCTTTTCTTCCTTTTTCTCTTTTTGTTTTTTTTTCTGTTTTCTTTCTCTTAAGGAATAATTTTGACTGTGAAGAGTTTTAATTGAACGTGTTAACTTTTTTAATACTCTGTAAATGAAGTTGAAGATTTTTGTAAAAGGTTCTAGTAATCAAATGCAATAAAAAAATTTAAAAAAAGATGCGATTTATGAATGTGGAGCCCATGGAATCTGAATTAGTGATGCACTTGCACTTTTAGAGAAGCATCTAACTCTATGCAATAGCACTTTATATTAATGAAGTATTAGCACTTTATTGGTATGCATTTGCACTTTAGATGAAGCATTAGCACTTTAAACAAGTAACTGATATACAAGTAACTGATATATTTGAATCAATAATGTTTAGACTTATTATATTGGAGGTTCCACACTCTGCTGTACCAATCCTGGCACATGAGAGATGGACCTGCTCCGTAGCCGCGCATTAAAACTATCGTCCACTTTTGTGTAAGGCTCTGAGAAAATAAATTAAAATGCAGACATTCTCTGACATGACAACAGAATCACTAACATTGCTGCTGCTCTCCTTTTATTCTTCCTCTCTATCACTTTGGATGGTATTTTCATGTTTAAACAATTTTATTTTAAACATCACTGCACTAGCATTTTGTAATTCTAATGTAGACAACAACTACCAGAATTCAACTGGTGCTCCTCATTGCCACGATAGGTAATTTTCTTTCAGTGGAACTCCATCATGTGGTGAAACAGGGATACTACATATATGTGAGTAGCCTCTGCATGACGAGTATTTAAGTGATAACATGAAACTGGAACTGCGTGTGAGGTTTTCTAAAGCGCTCAATTTTTCCTCCTGTGGAAAGCTGCGCTTAATGGTACACAACTATTTGCAGTTCGGTACCGTTGAGCATAATGAATTTGGCGCACTGGCGCATTTAAAAACTCGTTAATGAAATACAACCAGAATGTTATTTGTAAAAAGGTAAACCAATTAGAGTATACTCAACCCACATCATGATTAAACAAATACTTTATGTATGGGGCAATTTGCGTAGGATTAGAAAAGAGGGATTTGCCCTCCTAATCATATGGCAGTATGTCATTCCAATATGGAGGCTCTTTTCCTAGAGCAGGGATTTACTGCATTACCTTATGATCACGTGATCATTGATCATGTGGATGGGAGTCTACCACGTTGGTGTTTCCTTTGGTTTTAAATATGGGTGTTTGGAAGCAAAATGTGAATCATTAAGCCTGACAAAGCTCGAAACCCGAGCGGAACGCGTGGCGAAGTTCACCCTGGAGGATGAGTGACTTTTTTACTTGTCTGTCATGTAGAGAAGAGCAAGATGTTGTACTTTTCCTTAATATGTGTTGCATTAAGATGCGGAAATAAAGACATTTTCGTTTTTAGCAGTAAGATCTTGTGTGCTTGGGTGATTTTCTGCACATATTTCTGGGTTTTTTGTAGTGTTACAACCCGCAAATAGTGCATGTTTTTGTTACTATTTAAGGAAACAAGCCAGTTGCTACGAGTAGGCTGTGCACTTACCGGCTATCCATGTTGTTTTGATATATATATATACACATATATATATATACATATAGGCATATATTTATATTTTAGTAGCTCAGTCCCTCGACCCTGGCAGCACACTTCCCCAAACAAAATCTAGACAGCCTCTCCTCCCTTCCCCCCACACCACAGCACACACCAGCACCTGTGCTTCCCTTGGCCTCCCCTCCACTTCCTCTCTCTCTCTCTCCCGTCACACCTGATGAGGTCGCCAGACAAGTCCGGTCTATAAAGGCCTCATCCAAGCAAGTTGACCCTTGCCCTTCCAAAACACCATCAAGGACAGCATTGACTCCCTCGCACCAGCCTTGGCCGACCTTTGCAACCTTTCCTTTTCCACTGGAGTTTTCCCAACTGCTCTCAAGCACTCCCTTGTGCACTCTCTTGTGATTGGCACTTTCACCTCTAATTTCCAGTGTTATGCCGATGACATGCAACAATCTTTCAGGCTACCCTCAGCTGCTTCCTCCTCCTCACTCATACTTGACTGTCTGTCTGCTATTCAGTCATGTTGTGCTGCAAACGACCTTTGTAAAACTGAGATTGTTTGCATTGGGACCCCTGCTCCCGCTTCCTCCCTCTCATTCTGGCCTTTCTCCCTTGGCCCCGCGCCTACCCCCAGCTGCGAGGCCAAAAACCTTGGGGTCATCTTCGACTCCACTCTCTCCTTCTCCTCTCACATTTCTGATATCTCAAAAAAGTCTACCAACTACACCTTCTCAGTGGTTGCCAGTCATTTGGTCGAAATCAATTGGTCGACTGGACAACTGGTCGAATCAATTTGGTCGAAAACCAAATGGTCGAATTTATTTATTTATTTTTTTTTACCTTTTTTTTTTTTTTTTTTGGGGGGGTCCCCCCCCCAACCCCCATTTTTTTCTTTTTTTTTTTTTTTTTAACACGAAAACCCACAAAACACATATATAAATAAATAAAAAAAAATTCGACCATTTGGTTTTCGACCAAATGACGTCGACCAAATTGCAGTCGACCAGTTTGTAGTCGACCAAATGACTGGACACCCTTCTCAGTCACTCTACCTTTTCTCACTTTCCCCCAGCGGCTCACTCTCTCCAGAGCCCTGGTTCTCTCTAGGCTGGACTACTGCAACAGCCTCTTCCTCAACCTCCCTGCTTCCGCTCTGCACCCTCTGCAACTCATCCAGAACAGAACCGCAAGACTTCTCCTTGGCCTCAAGCCCAGGGACTGCATCTCTCCGGTGCTGAAATCCCTTCACTGGCTCCCTGTGGCTGCAAGGGTCAAATTCAAGACCCTCTGCATTGTCCACAAGGCTTTCAGGAGCCTGGGACCTACTTACCGTCAATGTTGCCTTCCTAAATACTGTCCCTCTCGAGCCCTCCGCTCATCTACCTCCAACCTTTTGCGAGTGAGCCGGTTCTCATGGCAGAGATTTGGAGGGAGATCCCTTTCCTCAGCAGGCGCCTCCCTCTGGAACAGCCTCCCTGCCCCTCTCTGTCTTAAGCCTGATATTCTTAAGTTCCGGAAACTCCTCAAGACCTTCCTCTTCTCCTCTTCCTTCTCTCTCGCCCTACCCTGCTAACCTAGCTCTCTGCTCTTCCGTCTCTCCCTCCTTTCCACACCGCTTACTGATTGGCCGCCTGGCGTACCGCAGAGTCTCACAGGTCCCAGACACCCCTGCCAGTCCTTCTGCACTTGTCTCAGGGCCCTGCACCCCCCCTCACTGCACTTGTATAAAACCTTGAGAGCTCTATCTCCGCACTCCACCAGTCTCCACTGACTGGGTGCACTTGGTACCCTGCCCCTCCCTTGCCCTGCCCGCACGATCTGTTAACAGCCCTGCCTGCAGATTGTTTTGTCTATTCTCCCTTGTCTTCACCCCTTAATGTGCACTTGGAAAAAATGCAGAATCGCCGTCAGGCCTATTTGCTGTATCTAAACTGTTAAATGTACCATATTCACTTAATCTGCCTGTGCAGACCATTATCGTCTCAGAAATTCAAGGGCTCTGAGCGACTCCCCCCCACCCCCCCACCTCCCCGGTCTTCCCATCCTCCTTTAGCACTTTGAAACACTGCCCTGTGTATAGGTGCAATATAAATAACCATTACCATTGTACTGCCCCAGATTCCTGACACAGACCCTGCAAGCACTAGCTGAAAGGATGGGGACATTAGAAAAACAAGTGGCAGAAAATACAGCCAACCTGAAGGACATGATCACAGACACTAAGGTGATGCAGCAACGGATAAAGAACTTGGAGGGGAGAGCGGATGACACAGAAGGGAGATCTCGGAGAAACAACATCAGGATAATCAGGCTTCCAGAGGGTGAAGAAGGTACAGACCCAATAAAACTATATAGAGAACATGCTATTACAAGAAATATGCCCGGGCAACCTCTCACAAAGCTTCACAGTGGAACAAGCGCACAGATCACTTGCAAGAAACCCCCCACCGGGGGCACCCCCGTGGCCCATAATAGCAAAAATATTATACTACAAGGACAGAGAAAAAATACTAGAACACTTCAGGACCGGTGGCACTATAACAAGAGCATCAGCAAAAATGACTGCATATCCAGACTACACCTTGCAGGTGCAAAAAGGCAGATTGCACTTCGGCTCAGAAAAAAAGAGACCCTGAAAACTCACCTCCAATACATGCTGCTATACCCAGTGCAGCTGAAAATCCTATACAGGGGCCACACTCTCTTCTTTGAAACCCCTGAGGACACACACAAATGGATGGACACCGAATGCTTATCACCAATGCCGGAATAGCGACTGGACCACACAGAAGGAACACAACTGCCTTCACCCGGGGGCTCATTAGCGACGAAAAGCAATAACCTAACGGACACCGTGGCAGCAACACTAGACAGGATGGTCAACAATGGCACAACGGACACAGCAACTGATACATTAAATGAACCAAAGATAAACACTTTCACATATGGATGCCACAAGAAGCAGGAACGACATTGAGAAGCGGCAGGCACATAGGTGCGTCTTCCACCCACAGACAATTAAAGTTTGGGATACTAGCTATTATGTATCCACCCGCTGCACGACTGACGTTGGGAATTGGACCAGATGGCGTGAAAGTGACAAGAGGGAATGCCTGAGCAAGCTACAAATAGCTGGGCAACCGTTGGGGGTAAGGGGATTGTTGGGGAGAGGGCAAAAGTTGCAGATTGGTTTGCACAGTCTCATATCACACCTACAAGGCAAGTGCAAGACGGCCAGAAGATAGCGGGGCAGCGTGCATGAGAGCGGGTGCCTGGGCGCTCACTAGAGCTTGCACTTACTATAGCACACATGACTGGGGACCTTAAACTGGTAACCTGGAACGTCTGGGGGCTAAATAATTATATAAAAAGAAATAGGGTAGTGACCTACTTACACAGGAACAAAGTAGATTTAGCACTCTTGCAAGAAACCCACCTGACCCAATAGAAGCAAGCAGTACTTACTTGAAAATGGAGCTGGACCACAATAGGCTCATCTTACTCGGAATACACTAGGGGTTGTTAATCTGGATAGCACCCGCAGTCCCTTTCCGAGCGCTTAAGATGATCAAGGGCAATGAGTGCAGAATGGTCCTGGCCCAGGGTTTTTTTGAAAACACGGAGGTATGCATCATCAACACCTTCGCCCCAGATCATACTGCTACATCATTTTTCAGCTCATTGTTCGCCAGAGTCGGCCCAGCCTGGAATAGCACCATTATATGGGGAGGCGACTTCAACTGCACCCTAAATCCCACATTAGATAGGTCCGACAAAATCATACACCCAACCCCCCCCCCAGCAAAAGCACTGAAGGTGCTGACAGGGGTCTTCGACCTGGTTGACATATGGAGAGAACTACACCCACAGGCCAGGGGATACTCACACTACACCACCCGCAAGACCTATACACGAGGCTAGACTACTTTTTCACAGACATAGTCACCAGGCAAATTCACAGAAGCAATTTATAAAGCCTGATTGCTGTCAGACCACGTCCAGCTCCTAGTTGCATGGCTGGTCGGACCACAGAGAGCATGCATCCCGACCTGGGAAATGAGAGGCGAATCCCTGAAAGACAAAGCATTCAGAGGACACCTCAGGGAGACCATTTGCAGCTACTTTTTGAACAACTCAGGCGGCGTATCATCCTTGGGGATACTGTGGGAAACTTTTAAAGTGGTGATAAGGGGGGAGGCAATAGCAAAAGCAGGAGGAATACAAGCAACAATATCAGAAGAACTATTGAGGGCTGAGAAAGCCCTAGAGGACACAGATGTTGACAAGCGTCATTCTTTATTATGACTGTGGATGTTTTAGCATTTCAGGGCTTCATGTTTCTTAGTATAGGCCCTATTTATTTATTTATTGGTCATTTATTAGGCACTTATGGCATTTGACGCAACGCCACTAGGACTGCCTTAATTTTCATTTGATGGTTGATGCTTGCTCCCCTCTTAGGTTTAGATTAGGCGTTTTTCCAATCTGCACACAGTATTCATTGTTCAATAAACACCCTTGAACTGTGATCACTTGTGTCGGTCTTACTTGTTGTCACCATGAGTTCCTCACAATATTCACTACGTAGGTATATTGCAATTGGCAACAACATAGGGGATAATGGGCATTCCTGCCTAGTGCCTTTTTCCAGAATCCATTGCTCTGATATCTGGTTACCCGTTTTTACTCTAGCTGCCGGGCAACTGTACAGTAACTGTACCCATTTCGTGTACTTGGGTCTGATGTAAATCGCAGAAGAGTGGCCGGCAGCCATTCACACCTGACTGAATCAAACGCTTTAACCGCATCTAGTGAGGCCACTGTGTAGTTCTCTGTGCTGGCATTAGTGCAATTTATTAGGTGGTGTAATCTGCGCAAATTCCATGTTGTATTCCTCACCGACATATACCCTGTCTGGTCTGGGTGTACCAATTCTGTCATGAACTTTTTGAGTGTATTTGCTAGTAGGGCAGTAAGTATTTTCCCATCTTGGTTTAGTAATGACAGCGGCCTATAAGAGCTGCACTCTTTTGCAGGTTTATGTGGCTTAAGTAGGGGAATGATGAAGGACTCCCTTAGTGACGGCGGCAGAGCGCCTTTATCATACGCTTTGTTTAGCATGTCTAATAACGGAGATGCCACTTCGCTTACATATTCTTTATAGAATTCACTTGGGAGTCCGTCTGTGCCTGGAGTTTTACCGGTTAGCAGCTCCCTAATTGTGGCCAATAATTCTAAAATGCCACTCCCCATCTGTAAACTGTGCTTGTAGGTCTTTTTCCCATATTTGACGGGTGGATAATGTGTTATGTGCCTGTTGGGCTAGGAGACATTCGTATAGCCTGGATACCACATGGCCCCCTTCCGACAAGTCATATAGTGTTTCTATTACTTCATTAGTCTTCCCCGGTCCCTCAATTATTGACTTGATGAATTGGCCCTCGTGCAGTCCAGTCTCTGCTATGAGTGTTCGGAGGTTGGCTACCTTCCCATCTTGAAACAGTTCCCCTGCTGTCAATACTCCCATGGGCTCCCAGTATTTCCTAATAATTGTTCTACTTTGGGTGTTGTCTGGTGTCAGTGCAAACAGCAGGATTTGAGGGGAATAAAGTGTTGTGTTCCCAATTAGCCTACAGCTCCTGTGCCGTAGGGATTTCCCTAGTGCCAATAGATGAGATGTGAGGGGTGTTGCAAATGTGCAGTGTGTACCCATATCACCTCTTTCAGGTAAAATGGCCTGCAGGTGGGTTGTAGTAGAGTGGTATCCTGGGAAGCTTCGTCAGGCAGCCATCCCGTGATGAATTGCAGAATGATAACGTGTTCAGCCATTTTAGTTCTGGTGAATACCTTGTTCCTGCTTTCACCCCTTTACCTTTTAAAAAAGAAAAATATCGTTATTAACATTTTATAGAACTCAAAGACATTAAACAATCACCAATTCCAAACAAATATTGTGTCTGCTTTCCCCAACTCCCCTCTAACCCAACTCTCGCACCCCCACCCCTATCAGCCTGCCCCGCTTGTTTACAGTTCTTGCCATGCGCTGCTGTCCACATGCATCTCCAAGGCCCATTCCTTGCTTACTACAGTAACCAAGACTGAGTCCCCTGTATGTCTAAGCTTTGTTCAGAGTCCCATATTTCTTGTAGCATTACTTTCCAGGTGTTTAATTGCCTGTGACGTGCTGCTTCGTGACACACTGAGGTTTCTGCCTGCGTCCATTTCTGGAGGTCTCGCTACCACCATTGTGCCTCCGGGCTTCTGTGTGCCTTCCACTTCATTGCAATCCTGCGTTTGACCAGGATGTATGCCAAGTCTTTCAGTTTCCTGATGTGCCTCTTCTGCCTTGGTCGCGGGAATATGCCCAGCAAGCAGGCCTTAGGGGCGCGTATGTCTGGTGTTATGTCTATTTTGGCTAACATTTGCGCTCTATCTACCCAAAATCTTTTAATGCTACTGCACGCCCAGAACATATGTACCATGTCTGTGTCTGCCTGCCCACACTTCTGGTATTTTTGTACCACCCGTTTATTAAACCGAGCTATTGACTGAGGGGTCAGGTACGCTCTGTGTGTTACATATAGTTGTATCAGTTGGAGTCTGGCATTCCTTGAGGCTGTCTTATGGTAGGCTACCGTTCTATTCCATTCCTCGTCCGCAATTGATGTTTGCAAGTCTTCTTCCCATCATTGGCGGGTGTGCACCAACTCCCTCCCGGACTGTGTTGCAAATAGTTCATATAGCCTAGACACTGCATGCCCTCCTTCTGATATGTCATATAATGTTTCCAACCCCTCGTTTTGTACTAATTCTCCTAATCCTACTGGCCACTTCTGCCTCAGCTGTCTTAGAAAGGTGGCATGCAATAGATATTGTCCTTTGTGTAGCCTTGTCTGCACTGTGAGTGTATCAAAGTTCATTGGCTTCCCGTCTTGTATCGGGTCTCCGATAGTTGTCTCGGGAGGATAGCTCAGCGGCAATGTGCTCGCCTTGGAAGCAAGACGACACAGAGCAACGCAAGTTTGATCCCTGGGTACGCGCTTAGAAACCACTGGGTATTAAGCACGTTACAAATAACCTTTAATCATCATCATCCCATGTGGCTCCCAGTACTTCCGAAGCTTCATCCTGCCATGCGCTGATTCACCCCCTAGCGCTACAAGTGGGATCTGCGGGGTATAAGGTGACTCACATTTCAGTAACTGGCAGGCCTTTTGCCATATTTTCCTCCCCAACCTCAGTAAGTGTGGGGGCTGTTCAACTTGCGTCTCCGGCATCCATAACATAAAGAAGGGGGCGCACGCCGGTCCCAGCAAGGGAGTATCCTGAGTCTGTACATCTGCTAGCCATCCCTTAACAAATTGTAATTGTCACGACACGAAGTACATTTTGAAGTTGGGTATTTTGATGCCGCCCTGATCATGTGGTTTCTGCAACTTTGTCAACGCTAATCTACATCTAGAATTACGCCACAAGAATTCACAGCACACTGTGTCTAATTTCCTAAAAAAGTAGCGTGGAATGGCATACGGGACTTTTGTGAAATAATGTTGGAGTCTTGGGGGGACCACTATCTTCAGCATTGCTGCCCTTCCCATTAATGATAGAGGTAGCTTAGCCCAGAACTCCATGAACTTTCTCACCTTGTATACCGCCTTTGTTGTCTTCTGTATTTGTTCTGTTTTGGGGTTGTGATAAATGTCGACCGCTAAGTATTTTAAATGTTTCGGTGTCCCACTTCAGAGGGAGTGTCAGGAGGGAGTCCGTCTTAGTGTTTCTGTATCCCGCTAAAGTGAACAAGCTTGACATATGCTTGCTGACCGTTATACCTGACAAGTCTGCATACCTTCCAAGTACGTCTAGTGTATGTATTGTAAGTTAGTTTCTGGGTGTTGCAGATGTAAAAGCATATTGTCTGCATACATAGCGATTAGATTCCATTTGCCATGTATTTATTTCTACGCCTCTTGGTATTCCTGACGCAGGTATGCTGCCAATGGTTCTAGTGTCAATATAAATAGCATGGGGGACCATGGACACCCTTGCCTCATGCCTTTCTCTAATACCTACTTTTCTGAGATTTGGTGGCCTGTTTACTCTTGCAACCGTTGTACTATATAGCATCTGCACCCATTTGATGTACACAGGTCCTATGCCAAATTTACATAATGCAGCTATGAGCCGGGGCCACCTCACATAATCAAACACCTTTATCGCGTCTAGCAAAGCTATTGCAAAAGGCATCGTACTGCCATTTGTTCGATCAATGACATGCTGCAACCTACTCTGGTTCCACGTAATATTTCTGGTCGGCACATAACCAGTCTGATCCGGGTGTATGAGCCTGCCTATTAACAGTTTGAGCCTATTAGCTAGCAGAGTCGTTAATATCTTCCCATCCTGGTTTAGCAATGACAGCGGCCTCTACGACCTCAACGCTTCTGGTAAGGTACCTACATTGAATGCTTCGTTTAACATTGCCAATAGTGGAGGCAGGATGTCTGTAATATATTCTTTGTAGAATTTGCTGGACAACCCATTGGTACCTGGTGTTTTACCGGTTGGGAGCCCTGTTATGGTGTCTTTTAATTCCACTAAGATTATGGGGGCGCCAAGTCGTTCGGCTGTCTCAGGGTCTAGCTTCAGGAGGTCTATTTGTGTCAAGGCCTCATCTATCTCTAGGCGTTGTGTATTCGAGAACTCTGCGTAATCTAGGAAGCATTTGTTTATATCCGCTTGTGTTTCACACAGCTCTCCTTCTTCATTTGTGATTGAGTTTATCATCCTACATTGTGCTTCGTCCTTGTATAACCATGCCAGCAGCCTACCTGGTTTATCGCCTTCGGTGTGCTGTCTTTCTACATAAGTCACTTAATTTAGTGTACCTAGTTTATCCATATTTTAGACATTCCTGCTGCAGCCTAGTGGACTCGCAAACTCAGTCGCTTGCTGTGCCTTCTGTTGTGTCTATTTTCTGCAGCGCTTCTTCCACTTTAGCTAGGTCTTTACGTATCTCTGCTTGTATACCAGCTGCTTCGGCAATTGCTATTCCCCTGATTACCCCGTAAGAGGCTCCCATAGTGTTCCTGCTGTTTACACACTCCCCATGTTATGTAAGAAATAGTCTTTAATGGCTGTCCTCAAGTGTTCGCGGAAGATCGTATCTCTAAGGGATTCACTACACAGCTTCCAGGTCGGAATGCACACTGTGGGGGGAAGGACCTGTCATTTAACTATTAATGGAACATGGTCTGATAGTGTACGTGCTTTGTAATCGCCCTTCGTGAATGCACTGAAAGTTTCTATCCCCGTAAAGACATAATCTAGTATAGTGAATAAGTCCTGGGAGGCCGGATAATGTGAGCACCCGCGCGTCTGTGGTTGTCATAGGTCTACTAGTTGGAACGCCTACAGTAGGGTGGTTAAGGCTTTCACAGCTGGGGCTGGGTGCGTGTGCTTGTTATCAGAGCTATCTAACCATGGGTTCAGTGCACAATTAAAGTCCCCGCCCCATATCAAAGTGCTGCCCCTGTATGGCCTAATCTTCGTGTATATGGCACAGAAGAAGGCAGCCTTGTCACAGTTCAAGGCATAGGTGTTAACTATGCATACCTCTTTCTTCTCTAGATAGCTGTGTATCGTTATCATCCTACCTTCCTTGTCTCTGACTATCTTGAGGGCCCTAGATGGGACAGTTGGCGCTATCCACACCAGCACTCCTCTGGCATACGCAGAATACAGAGAACCCCATGTGGTGCCCACTCCACTTATTGGCTAAGGCTGTCTGCTTCGCTTCAGTGAGATGTGTGTCCTGTAAGAGTGATATATCCACTTTATGACACCGTAAGTACTCTACTATCCTAGTTCTTTTAATGTAGCTGTTAAGCCCCTTGACATTCCAGGAGGCTATCGTCGGCTCCTCCAGCGTTCGTGCCATTTGCTGAATGTGTGTAATGTCCATGCAGACCGCTCCTATGTATCTATGGCATTGTAGGCTGAATACCAACTACCCCCACCAACAACTCCCCTTCACCAACAACTGCCCAGCTCTGTACCTTGTGCTCAGGCATACCCGCTTCTCGTTCCAATTCCGGTCGTCTTGCCCCTGGTGAATGAAATGCAGCAGGCGGATACATAACAGCTAGTATCTGTAAACTAACAACTAACATGGGTGCAGGCCGCTCTCGCAATATACTCTTCTCTGTTGAGAAACTGTTTCATTACTGCTTTGTCCTTCCTCCACCTTGTCAATAGTATTACGCAAAAGTTTCTTGTGAAGTATTCGCTTAATGTTCCATTTAGTCCAGTTTGTGCTTATTCCTGTCTAGGGGTGTACCGAAATCCAGCTTCGAGTAAGTATTCGGATGAATTCCAGCTGAAAATTAGGTATTCGGCTTTGGCAGCGAAGCTGGAGATAACGAATTATCACAAGATGAGGAATACGCGGGAGGAACATCCAGTCGAAAGAACGTTACAGTTGGTAAGTAACTTGTTCTTCTATTCCCAACAGCGGAAAAGCTGCAATTAATGGAGGAAATGAACACGGCATCAAACGACTTTTTTAAAACTAAAACGTCAGCCTTCCCTTAAAAAAAGAAACCAGGAGAGCTGGTTTAGGAACAGGTGTGTACATCAAAATTGGGTGCCCTTCAAGCACTCTGAAGCAGCCGAAAACCAAAATAAATAACACAAGTGAGCATTGCAGATTCTGTGATGGTCTACTTAAACCAGGTGTAAGTATATGTCACTATTGTAAACGTATAACACAATATACACTCATTGGTTTTTGTCAAATAATGAATGGCCTGCCCTGTCAGTTCAGTGGTTTGCAGTGCTTACAGTGCATATCGCTACTTCGCTACGGTGGAACACATGTGCCTTCATGGAGGCAGCACTCACACAGATCCATCTGGTGGGATGGGGGGGGTATCACATACATTGTGTGTCGTTTACAGGTGATGCTACAGCCACGGGGTCCGCAGTTTTCCAAAGGAGGCCAGTTCTCACTCGGTCATTAATGTCGGGTTCTTTAAACATACACACAGGGGAAAATAATTCAAGTTGCAATCTACTGTACCCACAAATACTGTGTGCTGTGAGGGGCTGCTGAAAAGTGGGTGTCGGTGAACGAGCCCCACCATTGCTCGGTGCTCCACTCTGAGAATATCTCTCATACCCCCACACCAAAGCTTTAATAGAACGTTTCACAATATTTAAAATACATAAGACACAGCATCAGAACAGACTTATGGCTGCACAAGTTTAGTTACAGCTATGATCTATTTATGAGCACTATGCATATCCTTCACTGAAGTCCTGTTAAAACAAACATTGGCAAATCCAACAGTTTTGGCTTGTTGTGCATATCTTAACACATTTCCAGTAGTAATCTACTATTCGGTCACTATTAGGCCCGGCCGAATACTTACGTCAACTATTCGGTATTCGGGCGAATAGTAAATGTACTATTCGATACACCCCTATTCCTGTCTAGCATTTTGTATACTCGTTCACAGTTTCTTCATGCCTGTATCTTCCTCTTCAAGACCTGTTGGAAGGTTTTCCATATCCAGCCATTTGTGCGCCACTTCCGGGGTCTCAAAGAAGCCTGCTCTGCCATTTCGTATAAACTTCAATTTCACTGGGTATAACAACATGTATTTTAGATTGGCATTGCGAAGCCTCTTTTTTTAATGAAGTGAAATGCATCTATTTTTTATGAACTTGTAAGGTGTAGTCTGGGTATGCAGTGATTATCGTGGACGCTCTCTCCTTATTGTGCCGCCCTTCCTGAAGTATTCTACGATCTTCTCTCTGTTTTTTATATTTCAGTATGCACGCTATGATTGGTCCCTGAGGGGCTCACAGTGGTGATTTTCTGGCCAGTGATCTGTGTGCTTTTTCTACTATGAAGCCTGGGGACAGTGAACCGGGGCTAAATTCCTGTTGGAACATGTTTTCGATGAAATCCGTAGAGTTCGCCCCTTCACCCACCTCGGGAAGGCCAATGATACAGACATTACTCTTTTGTGCCCGGCCTTCTGCGTCCTCCACCCTGTCTTCCAAGTTCCTCATTTGTTGTTTTAGTCTTGAAATATCTGCCGTGGAGTCCTGCAAGCATACAGTGTTCTTTGTGACTTGTTGTTCCAGTACCCTTGTGCGTTCGACTAGGGATCTGACGTCCTGGCGTAGTAGGTTAACATCAATTCTGATGGCATCCATTTGGGCCTCCAGTGCAATTTTCAGGGCTGCGATGGCTGCCAGGACCTGCTGGTCTCCTCCTGCCAGTTCTGGCTTTCCCTGTTGTTCCGGGTCCGGTGGCGTGGTCATGATGCTTGAGTTTGTGGGTTTGGTGAATGTATCTAGCGTAGGCTGCTTCGATTTGCTTTTTGCTGCTTTAGATGCCATTTGTGCACCTTGGCCATTACAATACTCATAAACCATCTCACTATGTTGTTGTAGGGTGTGTTCAGAGTGGACTGGGCCCCTGCTGCTTCTGAGCCTCGGGGTCTCTGTACCCCCCAGGTCTGTGCACTCATGCAGGGTCGCAGTCACAGTCGGCCCCGTCAGGGCATGCAACGTTGTGCTCTTCTGCTCTCCTTGTGGTTGGGTGGCGGTTAGCTAGCCCATGCTGGCCTCATAGTTGGCATCGCTGCACCCTTACGCCATTGGTTACCCTGTTGCAGTTTAGCAATATTCTGCTTCACTGTCTTTGCTGTGTATCCACACTCTTTGTTTAGAGCAGTTCCCTTTGTTCTAGCACATTGTAGTACCCTCACAGTGTTCCACATAAGGAGCTGGGGCGAGTGGTGATTTAGAGTGCCCCGGATGCCCCCTTCTTCCCTGTTGCGGGAGTGGCAGTTTATTCACACCCTCTGATCCCCCCCTCCCCCCGTATCACTGTATGCTCCAGGGGATAGGCTTATACTCTGATACCATGCTGTTTCACTTGTGCTGATCAAGTCTAATGCTGTCCATAGTGAGCTTATTGAGGGCAGCAGCTGTGTTCCACAACACAGGATTATTCTCAGAACCAACTGTCTTGGTGTGCGTGACCTCCATTTCCAGACCGGCACCTGTGGAACTTCCAATGGCAGCCTTAAAACTGTGTCAGGAGCTGCAGCTAGACAGCAACCAGAAACACCTTCCTTACCAGGTCACGCGACAAGTAAGAGGGACTGACGGGAAGCAAATTAGGTTGTTAGAGCAGCTTGGATTCTCATTGATCAGCATTAAGTGCAGCGTTGATGTGAGGGCTCCATATGTTATGCTGTCCCTCCTCTGCCCGCTCTGCACCGGCTTACTGAACTCGCGCTGCCCCGTTGTGGGTCGGGTATATGCAAGCCCACTTACACCACAGCAGTTCTGTTTCACGTGGAGGCAGCCACGCCTCCGCCCAGTGCCTTCCTCTGGCCTAGTGTCCCGTTAGGCTGCTCTTCCACTTATTTGGGCGCTCTGCTGCCCCTGGGTGCAGCGCTCTTCACCTCAGGCCCTTGCTCCTGTTCTGTGCTTGGGCCGCCTTCAGCCCCAAACACCCAGGACCACTGGCTGTAATCTTGCGTCTTCCTCACCGTCACAGCTCTTCCACCATCTGTTCCGCTTCAACTGCTGGTGGTCTGTTTCCTTGCTCTTCTGGGCAATCTACTCCGGGCAACTTCTCCGGTTACGGTGAACCGCGGTTGGCTACTCAGAGTTCTAGCTGTCGCGGGCCATGCGGCGAAACGTACTGAACTTGCGCTGCCCTGTTGTGGGTCAGGTATATGCAAGCCCTCTTACACCGCAGCAGTTCTGTTTCGCGCGGAGGCAGCCACGCCTCCGCCCAGTGCCTTCCTCTGGCCTAGTGTCCCATTAGGCTGCTCTTCTACTTATTTGGGCGCTCTGCTGCCCCTGGTACCGTTGTGAAGCCACAGTCGCTTAAAGAAACCCGAGGTGTCTCAACCAGTGCTTCAGAACCGACGAACAGCACTGAGACAACGATTCCTGACTCTGAGCTTCCATGTAGGCCTGTCTGTAGCCGTTCATCTAGCTTTGATCGCCAAACTGTCTTGCCGCCTGATACCCGCAGCTGACTTCCATCTCGAACTCTATTGCAGAAGTTTGCACAGCTCCCTGAAGCTAACTTAACCCTGTCGAGCACCAAGAACACCAACAGCAAAAAGGTACATGTTGATTCGGTACCCCTGGTCATTCCCAGAAGGCCCTATGAGATATTTTAAGAACCTTTTCTTCCTTTGTGCTGAAGCCAAGAAACCTTTAAAAACGATTGTGGTTATTACCCATATCTACTACCATCCTGTCACTATCCAGAGTGCATCCCTTTTCCTGCATAGAAACTGTCTGTCCTCTGCATTCCTTTACATGGTGGGTTGTAATTTAATAGTGTTGTTAGATTATCTGTTGTGATAATAATAAAGCAGATATTTTACTCCTATGTCCCTTCCCCTTTCCTCCATCCTGCATGGGCGTCACTCACTAGGGACTGGAAAGGAACCTTTTTCACCAGAAAAATAAAACTTTGCCTTTAAATGTAATCACGCGGTGGGAGGGGGGGGCCTCAAGAGCATGCGCTCCCTTAACCCTGCCCACTGGCGTCATACCTCAATCCTCTTTTCTGCGTCGACAGGAGCAGACCGGTTTAACCAGCGCTCATGGTTAAGCCCTTCTGGGCGAGTAATTCCACCATTTTTCTCCCAAAAACTTTCTAAGTCTACTAACTCTACTTATAAATTTTTTTCTAGATACAAGTACTTCCGGGGATACACTGCCTACAGTGCCCCAGCCTGTCCCCGGTGCATGTCGTCTGCATCAGGCATCAGTAGGTGCCCATTGTGCGACGGTTCGTTCCCCATGTCGGACCCGCATGCCCTCTGCCTCCAGTGCCTAGGAGAAGACCACGGATGGGAAGGCTGCTCAGCCTGCAACGCACTCACTCCTCGGTCCCTGAACAACCGGTTGGCACAGGGAAGGGAGCTGTTCTCCAGGTTGTCGCCAGAGCACCTTAAGGAATACGTGCGGAGGAAAACCAAGAAGGCAAGCATAATGTTCATAAAAGCACCCCGCAAGGGCGACTCCTTCCTGGGGAAGCCTGCCGATGGGAGGGGCCTCCCAGGCCCTGTGACCGGCATCAAGGGTACTGAGACTGCAGCTGCTACCGGCCTCTCGGCCGAGGGATCCAGGGATTCTCCCGGTCCCGCTGACAAGGAGTCAAGCGGCTCACACATTGGGACACGTCCTGAGGGGCTCTGCCCTAATACCAGGCCTATGCCTAAACACAATGCAGACAGCCCGACTGGCATCATGGCCGAGGGCCAACAGCCTTCCAGGCGCATGCCTGAGGTGCAGGGACGGACACAGCCTACGCCTACCAGCAAACAGGCCTAACCCAAGCCCATGTCATCCAAGGATCCATGTGCAAAAGACGCAGACAAAATGGCGGCTCACAGGGACAAAATGGTGGCATGCCAGTGTCCCGCCAATCTGATGAACCCCAAAGGCGGGAAACCTCGACTATCGGGCCAGAGGCCCACCCCTCCGGAGAGCATGCAAGGCGGGAAATGACTGCACAACCTACCCAACCATCATGGGACAAGCACGCTACACAGAAGCATTGTTCTCGCATTCTGTGGCAGGCAGCAGTTCATGTCCCCACAGAAGGCGCCGGTCCAGGAGCGCTCCCAGCTGGCCTACAAGGAGCATTTCTTCGAATAGTTCCTAACCCTTATGCGGTCCCCGCAGATGGACAACATCCTCAGGGGCATTGTGCATGAAATGGTACAGCCCAAGCTTCCTCTGCAGCCGGCGCAACCCCTGCCACTGCCGCAGCTTGTGACACTGGTGGCTCCTGTAGCAGCACCCCTGCCTCCTCCTACAACACCCTCGCAGCTTCCAATGCATGAATCTTAGCCGGTGGAACCAATGGCCCCCACAAACACAGGGGATCAGCAGGACACACCATCATCGGCAAGGGCATTCCATGACAGGATCGCTGGCCTGGCGGAGTACCTCAGTATCCCACAACCGCAAAAAGAACAGCCAGACATGGTAGTCTTGGCGGAGGTCCTCAAAATTGTATCCAGCGACTGTCAAGCTGTTCAAATGTTAACAAGATGTGCATTAAACCACATTTTGCCAGATCAATTGATGACGCTGATCATTTAATTTCTGAAAATGTTTTTAGTTTTAAAAGCAACAGTAAAAACATTTGTATAGGTAGTGTTTTATGCTTTGAAAGCCAGTGAATCCTTAGAATAGCTCAGTGGTTTAAGAACCTGATGCAGAGCTCTAGCTGCAGGCTTCACATAAATCACTGCAGCAGGAACATTAACCCACCAACCCAACATTCCCAGAGAATCTCAAGGTGAGAAAACGTGAGCGTGCTTCCTTAACCTTTTTATAAAGCGCACGCCCCTTACAGAATGGTACGTTGCAATCTTTAAGAAACGTTGTCATTATTTGTTCTCTCGCTCAGACCCACTAACCTCAACCACCCCTCACCCTCTTGCCTTACAGATGCGTCAGAGTACCAGGGAAGGGAATCACGGAGGTGGTCATAGTGTGCGGTATAAAAAAAACTTTAACATAATATTATTTCCCAAGCAAATTTATTACCTATGAACATGAAAATTTAAAACCTAGTTTAGGCACATCCAGCATTAAGATGGCTCTTCCCAATACCTACCAGCCAAAAATATTTTCCACCAGAATAGTATCCGTTTTATAAGCCCGGTTTGCTGACTTGCAACTGTCTTCTCGTAGCCTTTCACAGATAATGGCCTATTGTTGCACTTGTTAAGCATAGAATACAGTAATATTATAGATATATTGCTTCATTGAAGCACAATCAGACTCCAAGCTTTTCGTAATTTGGCAATCTTTAAAATACAGTGAAATTAGCAATTTATGAAAAAACACACAAAAACAACAGTTTTTGCAATATGAGGGGAGCAGAGGGCCAAGCGGGGCACAATGAGCCTGATAGAGAGCGGTGGGCCAGAATGTAAAGAGGGGGCTGTTGGATCGGAGAGCTAGACGTGGGGCCAGAGAGGGAGCAGTGAACCAGAAAGCAGAGAGCGATGGATGTGCAATTGGCCCATATTGGTTAATTTGTCCCTGTTGTGTTGCGAGGGCCTAACCCTCTGCACACCTGCTTCCTGAGCCATTTAGACCCTGGCAATCAGGTAAGCGTGTGTTTTCTGGTGCCCCTGCCCCATTTGACCATCATGACGCTTAATTTCACCCAGCGCAACCATCGCAGCCTGTGATGCCACGTTCCAGCTTCCCCCGTCCTGGCCCTTATTAGTCCACCCCTCCTTATCCTGGACCTGACATGGGAGCCCTCTGCCCAGCAGCCCCTGCGGGTAAGTGTCCGAGGCAAAGTGCAGCTCCTACAGTGGCAGCTCCAGGATGTGTCTGCAGGTGTCAGCAGGGGAAGCCAGTGGCCAGCCGTCAACCAGCAGCAACTGCCAAGGTAAGTGTGGCTTGGGTGGGGAGTAGAGCAATCACTCTATTCCAGAAAACCCTGCCACTCTACCTTACCTAAGAACATAGCTTGCCAGGCTTCTATTACTAACACGTTCCACAAGGGTGAGGACTGCTGAATTACTAACTGAGCTATACTGGGACCGTACTGTGTACACTAGCTCCCGTCACACTTTTGGGACCTGTTAGTTTTGCCTTGAGCCAAATCTAGAGGGTGCCACATTGGGACGGAGCTGTAATTATTAAGACAGAACTGTTAATGTTACCTGCATCACTCTCTTAGGGAATACTCATTATTAGAAATCTCCCGTTATAAATAAACTCTCAAATATAGGTAAAACAAACTATCTGTGTCTGTTTAATACTAAACCTACTGTATTATATCTTGAAACCCACTGCATTGTGAAACCTATGCCTCTCTCCCACCATACTGGGCTCCCAAATATAGATCTAACCTCCATGCTAGTCTATTTTGTTTGAAACTTAGGCCTCTCTCCCAATATAAAGGAATCTCAAATCTAGATTTAGCCCCGTCCTAGTCTATTGTTTTTGAAACCTGCTGTATTGTGAAGCCTAGGCCTCTCTCCCATTATACGGGACTCTCAAATGTAGGTATACCCTCCATTGTTGTTATATGGTGAAATGTTCTGTATTGTGAATCCTCTCAACCCACTGTATAGGACTCTCAAATCTATTTTCAGCCTCCATCGTTGTTTTATGGTGAAATCTGATGTATTGTGAAGCGTAGGCCTCTCTGCCACTATGCAGGACTCTCAAATTTAGGCATTGAGCCATACTGCGAATGTTAGTTGCGAGATATATAACCCACTAACCAAAAAGCTCAAATCTCTGTATACTTAACTCACACAATAACCAACACAACCACCTCTCGCACAGAAAACTGCACGCACTTCACCACACCACACCGCAACAACAAACAACACATAAGCCGCACCAACAGCACACGAGGACTGACATGGACCCGATACTCGCAGTGAAGCTCAGCCCAAGGTGTATACCAGACTGAAGCTGCTAACAGGACACCACCTCTCTCACTTTCCTACTCCTTCACCCTACTAGCCCCCCACCTGTCGTCTTCTCATTTGCATATCCGCCTGAGCGCCTGGGGACCAATTGCATTGGTGACGGTGCGTGGTACAAATACCTTTAACATTTAACATTTATTCCCAGTTTTGCATTTCCTTCACCATTGCACACTTGTAAGGGACAGAACGCATAACGGAGATAGGCCTGGATGCCCTATTAACACGTGACACTTCTACCACCTGAGGTGTCTAAATTCACTTGTGGTTTGGTTGTTTTATTAATACACATTGCTTACGTTGTTCATTGTTGAAAATAGGCATCCAGCATATTGTTGTGAATAGGGGGTAACTAAAATGAGCAGTTTTACAAAAAGTACTTTTTTTGCTTTCAAACAAGTAGACAATTTTGTAAATTTTTTAAAATAAAGAGTTTGCATTTTCTTTCACAAATGCACCAAATAGCTCATGAGATCCGTTATCCGGATATTTCTTTAAAATGCACATGGCCCATCAAAATTAACAGCCCTAACATTAACATTTTGTATGAAGAGTTGACATTTTGCACATGAAAGGGTCACTGAAGTCGGATTTGCCTCTATGACCCATTTTTCAATTAATTGCCCCTGGCTTCTGAGTCTTTCTTTTAACTAGAGACTGACCTACGGGAGAGATAAAATCCGGATTTTCTGTCTGTAAACTGGACACAGACCTACAAATAAGGCCAGTCTGGTCTAAATCCATATGGTTGGCATTTCTAAACTGCATTACTGTAGCATTATAAACAATGACTCTTCTTTTGAACCATTCCTCATAGGTAGCTTATTTTTAACCCGTCCTTGTGTTGAGCAGTGCCATTTGTTCCCGTCGAACAATCCGAGGGTTAGATGAGTTTTTAGTGACAGATGCACGCGAAAGCGCCAGAAGAAAGCCTGCCCTGATAACTGTCCATGGCACTCGAAGGTCTGCCCTTTCCCACTCATTAGAGTGCTACAGGCCATGACCACTTACACCTCAGCAGATCAATAAACAATGTCCCTCATTCTTGACTCCGGCTCCAGGTCTGCTTGTGGGCAGGTGAGGTGCAGGCTGTTAATTGATCTGTCTTGCTGACAGGGGCCTCTTCATTAGCCATTGTTCGGCGGCACAGTCGCGGTTTGTGAAGGGTCGCCTGAAGTCTGGTCAAGTCACTGGCCAGGCCAATGCTTTCCTGACCCAAACTAATGACACGGAATACGCCCAAGAGCAACGGGTACGGTTACCTGGCCGAGAGGTACACATGAAGGGGCTCCATTTATAACCACTCCAGCGAGGGCCTTGTGAAAGGTGCTTATTTTGACAGTCGGTGTCATCAGATTTGTTGTGAGCTGCCGTGTCAGTTTGAAAGCGTCTCCCTCTAAGCGCATTTCATAAATAAAATGGCAAGCTTTCAGTCTGCAATAAAATATATAAATATATATTTAGTTTGCACATTTAGTCGTCATAACTAGCCCCGCAACTACTCTGTGATCCGCATTGCAAAGTGTAGAAGTAAATATATTTCGTGCTTGGGAAAAGGGCCACAGTGCTACAACAATAGTGTGACTCGTTGAAAGGTTTTGGTTGGTTTGACCCCTGTATGTCAGTGCAGTGGAATCCTAGAATGTTGGCAGCGTTTATGGTGTGATTGTGGCCTTTGTTTCCTTATTGAATTCATGTCCTACTTGCAGATTTATGCAAAGCTCAGATTCACACCTGTTGCAGAAATTATTTTCATTAAGCTTTTCGATCTTTGTGGCATGTTGGATAATTTACTGATTTGAGTGTCAATTATTGTTTATTGATCGGCTAAGGTGTAAGTGGTCATGACCTCTAGCACTTTGAATGGGAAAGGGCGGACCCTTGGCCTCAAGCCTTGGGACTCAATCTCTCCAGCCCTAAAATCTCTCCACTGGCTCCCCGTGGTTGCAAGGATCCAATTCCAGACCCTCTGCATCATCCACAAGGTTTTCTGGTGCTTTTGACCTCGCTACATTCAACTTTCTCTGCCTGAATACCTCCCTAGTGGAGTCCTTCGGTCCTTTAGCCCCAACTCTCTGCAGATAATAAGTTTCTCCAAACAGAGAGTGGGGGTTAGCTCTCTCTCTTTGGCCGCAGCCTCCCTCTGGAACAGCCTCCCTGCCCCTCTCTGACTTGAGCCGGATCTCCCCAAGTTCCAGAAGCTTCTCAAGACCTTCCTTTTCTCCTCTTCCTTCCCTCTCTCCTCCCCTGCGTGTCTCCTCCTGCTGCTATGACTGGATTCCTGTGTCCCCTTATGAGTCTCACCGAGGTCAGACCCTCCTTCGTCCAGTCTTTCCCTCTCACCCCTTCCTACCAGCACTTGCTCTTGGGCACCCTTCCCTGACTAGCCCCCTGAGGCTGGTCCACCTGCCCCCTCGCACTGTTTACCCCTACCCCCCTCTGGCACTTGTGCTGATGGCCACTCCTTAGCATTTGCCCAGCCCATTGGGCCCCCTCCCTCCAGCACTTAACCCTCCTTCACCCTCGCCCTATCCCCTCATCCTGACCTGCCCCACCCTGCAATTCTTGTTACTGCACTTGCCCAATCCGAATGTCACAAGGCCTAGTAGGACTGTTATTGTTGTTTTCTCCTCTGCTCCCCCTCCCCCTTTGTCTTGTGGTAGCTGGAAACACTTTCTGCTGTATAGGTGAGCATCCAGGGGCACGGAAACTGCTCTTCTGAACACCCATGAAGAACTGCCCTTATTTCTGGACTCTAACTCTCCAGCTGTCCTCATTCTACTTGACGTGCCTTTGACACGGTCAACCACTCCATCCTCATAAAACGGCTCCATGATACCCTGGCTATTTTGGAGTGGGCACTGGACTGGCTGACCTCCTTCCTAAGTGACTGTCCGTCCCAGGTTATTCTAGCACCTTCTCCCCTACCTCTTTCTCCACCAGTGGTGTCCCCCAGGGATTCAACCTCTCCCCCTGGGTCTTTAACACTTACCTTGCTCCACTGGCACTGGCACGCCTCATTTCCACGTTCTCCCCTAATATCTAATGCTAGGCAAATGATGCACAACTCTTCTTCAAACATACTTTTGACCCTCTTACTTCTTCTATCATCCCGGACTGCCTATCTGCCTCCAGTCCTGGTGCACTTTCAACAATCTCTGCCTCACTGCTAGCTCCCTCTTTCTTCCCCTCACTCTGGCCATCTTCTAAGGGCTCTGCCCCTTCTCCTTCATCTGAAGCAAGAAACATTGGAGTGATCTTCGACTGCTCTCTCTCCTACCTCCCTCACATTCAGGACATTGCCCAGACGCCACACTTTCAACTGTTCCATGTCAAAGGAATTCTCCCTTTTCTCACTTTCCCCCAGAAGCTCAATGTTACAAGAGCCCTGGTTCCCTCAAGGCTAGACTACTGCAATAGCCTTCTCTTGAATCTACCCTCTTCCTCCCTACGACCCCTCCAGCTAATCCAGAATAGGACAGCAAACGTATCCTTGGCCTCAAGCCCCGATACTGCATCTCTCCTGCCCTAAAAACTCTTCCTTGGCTCCTGGTTGCTGCAAAGATCAAATTCAAATCCCCCTGCAGCATCCATAAGGCTGTCTGGGGCTGGGGACCACACTATCTCCAACTTGCTCTTACTAAATACTCTCCATGTAGACCTCTACAGTCCTCTGTTACCAACTCTCTGTGTGTCAACCATTTTTCCAAACAGAGGGTCTGTGGCCGATCTCTTTCCTCAGCTGGCTCCCTCTCATGGAACAGATTCCCCCTTCCTTTTCGTCTTGAGCCGGATCTCCTCAAATTCCATAAGCTCCTCAAGATCTTCATTTGCACCTCCTCCTTCCCTTCTTTCCTCCTCTGCTAGCCGCACAGTTGCTGAGATTGGTGACCAGGGCCCTTAGTTTAGTTTATTATTTGTAATGTGCACCAGACCCAGGGGCATCAGGGCGCAGGAAAACAAGGATATGTTAAACTTGGTTACATGGATACATGAAATGCATGAGTAACAATGGGTGTATGGAATACATTGACGTGTATGCAGATAAGTTACATGGGAATGTGAAATGCCTCAAAGAGGTACATGAGAAACATCGACATACATGCAGTGCAAATTACATGAGCAAGTAGAATTACGTGAACACAGTATATCAGTGTCCCATGGTAAGCGAGTAGATGATCAACGGGTATATGTGATGGTGGGTGTAGGGTGTCAGGAGAGTGATAATCACTCAATTATTTATCGTTTTCTTTTAGCCAGTTGGTTAGATTTAGTCTGAATTTAGAGAAGGACTGAGGTTCTCTAATACTAGGATGTAAGGAGTTCCACAGTTGCGCAGCCTTGACTGGGAAGCTGTGTCCTTATGTTTCCTTCTGGGCCCTGGCCTCCCACAACCAATAGGCTTCAGACTCCGCCTGCCCACAGCACTTGCCTTGGCACCCACTGGCCTATGCCACTGTAGGCCTGCACATACCTATTTATGGAAAATGTTTGCTCACTAGCACTTCCTACACTGGTCACTTACATCTGCTGCTCACTCATGAGCACGGACACTCCAGCACTTACCCCCCAACTCCCTCTTCTCTTCTCCTCTCCTCTCCCTGGACTTGCACGCTGTGAATACTCACAAGGCCTAGTAGGTCTGTCTTTACCCTCCAATGTATACATTGTTTTTTAATCCCATGTTCCCTCCCTGTTGCCCTGTGGGCGCATTGAAACACAATTTACTTGTATAAGCGCCTAACAAATTCACAATAAATAAATAAATAAATAAATACAAATGTAGGGCTTTTCCTAGGATTTGGGGAAGGAAGGACGTTTTCTACTTTTAGTGGGCATGGTGCATATTTTTGGATGGCAAACAAATCAAATTTAGCAAAACTGGTTTGCCTTAAAAGGCCAGTGTGCTGAGCCTTGCACAGCACTTGCAGGCAGATCAATGGTGGTGTACAGGGGATAGCCCTCCATCCCCCTCAAACTGACACTATAGGAGATAGACCCCACCCCCTCAAACCGAATGTAGATAACTTGTCGGGTTGATTAATGACTCTAACACTGTGAAAATCAGAAATATAGGGCCTTTCAGAAAAACGCTTTAAAGGTGATCTATTTTGTGGGGTCAGAATGTCGTGCACAGTAGAGAATATGTCAGTAAATTTTTATCATAAATTATCAAACAATCCAGATTCGAAATTGAGCAGAGACAAGGCTCTGAGTAAAAATAGGTTGGTCAGGCATTTCGTAATTTGGTCGGCCATTTTTGATAAAATAAGTCAGGCAACTCTAAAATGGATGCTTGGGCATACAAAATGGTCGATTTTTGCTAATCATGATTATGTCAGTGGATAATGTTTTCATAGAAGTTAATGGAGATTCCACTGGTGTAGAATGAGCTAGCCAAAACCTGTTTAGACTCATTCTGAGTGGCAGCTAAGGCAACAAACCAGGGATTGGAAAAGGGGCTGTCTTCAAGCACCAAAGCCAATCAGGATGTTTTATATTGATCATATAAGGAACTGAAAACTGAGGGGATTTGGGAGTTGCAGTTTTCTCTTTGGTGTTCTGTACTCTGTCTCCTGGCCTGCTGAAAAGAATACACTGATGTCTTTTGAAATCCAGCCTCAGTGTCCTGGTGTGCTTCAGATTGCCTTTTCTGACCCAGATGGTACCAAGGCCCAATGAGAGGGTGATGGCACCTTCTCTTCAGTGGCATTATCATAATCTTATCTTATCTGATATAGCACAGTGTTTAGAATGGCCGTGCTAGCAAAAGGTATTCCCTTGTAAGTATTATGTGTCTTTGATGTTTGACACTGCCATTTAACGTGTTGCTACCTACAGAATATTCTGTACCTTTGCTTGGAAATCTTAGATCTAAACAGTATCTGTTCCCCCCAGTTAAAGGTAGCATACCTTCATCTGCCTGATCCTTTGTTCTGGGATCAAATCCCTATTTAAGCCCTAGTACATCACCAATTTGACTACTGCTCCAGCCTATTCCTGGTTCTCCCGCTTTACTATTTGGCTCCTCTCAATAAAATATGCTTTGCTACACAAGCCCTGTACAACAGACCCAGATCTTCTTCCACCTTGGTGCATCATCACTATACTAGGAGAGACTTGATGCAGAATTACTCCCCTTTCTAGTTTCTGCTCATTGTCTTCAAATCCATCCATGACCTTGCCCAAACTTCCTAGCTGAATCCATTTAGCTATACTCTCCCACTCTATTTCTCCACTTCCTTACTTCCAACAACCTCTGTCCAATGCACCCACCCACCTTTTGCTCCCTCCTACTTGTTATTGCTTACTCTCCTGGCCTCTCCTCGCTAGAATATGTCCTCCACCTGACGTTGTCTACCTAGTTATTATAGTCATTTAAAACTAAACATTCAAACAAAAGAAGTGGCATCTTCTAAACCCTCACACCCCCATCACTGACATTCCACTGGAACTCCTTGCCCCATCTAAACCGGCTGTATATATGAGCATATGTATGTGCATATATATTACAGGGCCTGCGGTAGCAGCCCTTTAGGTATGGTTAAGTTGTTTAACCCATAGGAAGAGCAGTGTCTGGGCAGTGTATAGCTTTGGCGCCGTTTGACGAATCCTTACCAAGCTTTGCAAAAACAGTATAGGGCCACCTCGAAATGATTTTGCAAAGTTTTGTGCGGTTTCATCAAGGGGGCAAAGTTATAAGGGAGGTCCAAAGTCATTTGAAATCCTCATAGACATAATGGAAACATTTTTTTTTCTCATGCTTGCAACCCAAGCCGCAGGACGGATTTGCACTAAACTTGGACGTGGGGCGACTGCTTGGCCCGGAAAGCTTGCTTTTGCAAATTTCTTGTTAAACCGTCTTGTAATTTTGTCATAAAATGGCCAAAAATAGGTAAAACAAATGTGTAATATCTGTGTCTGGTCCACGGACTCACCTCCTGCTTCGGTGTCTGCAGACGCTTCTTGACCAATCAGAGAGCCGCGTGATGCTAACGGACATCGTACGTGCCCGCTGATTGGTCAATTAAAAACGTGATGTGCGTCAAACTTTTGAAACGGATGACATGTTGGATTTGAGAACTGCGCCCATAGTTTGCAAACTTCATGGTAAAAACATGTTAAAAACACAACATTACGCTCTTCAAACTAATGAAACAATCTCTGGGAGGTGAGGGGTGATGAGGATGGGATATGGCCAAAAAAAGTCAAAGATCATTTTTCTTTCTTCGACGACGTCCGCGAACATCTTAGGTGTCCGGGGCATTGCTGAGATGTAGGCGAACTTAACAAAGGTTTGCGGACATCCATGCATATTTCTGCGTTATAGGGTCGGTGCAAAGCAGTTTTTGCATGGCTTATAACATTGGTGCTATTCAATGAAACTGCATGAAAATGTATAATATTTTAGACACAATATTGAAGGTTGGTACTTTTTCACCGACAGGGGGCGGAATGAACAGCTTTTAAATTTGGTGCCGTTTGACGAATCTGCGTTCAAGTTTGCAAGACAACTTTCGACCCAACCTTGAATGTTTGTGCAGAGTTTGGTGGGATTTTGACAAGAAGGGGCACAATGGCAATGGGGTCTCAACATTTTTAGATGCCTTATAACTTTGGTGCAGTTTGACGAGTCTGCACAAACGTTTGCAAAATGATCTTAGACCCAACCTTGAATGTTTTGCAAAGTTTGAATAGATTTTGTCAAGTGGGATATAAGTTATATCGCTGCTATTTGTACATACATTTTGACACTTTTCAAAAAATAAAACATGGACGGATTTGCAGCATACCTGTGCGATGAGCATTGGCAAGGACCTTTGAAGCATAGTTTTGCAAATGTGTGTTTTATTTTTTGAAAAGTCATATATAGGTACATACCTTTGGTGACTGAGGTATAGCCTATGGCCAGTAATCTGGCCACTGGCCATGGACACGAGGGACCAGTAACAGGGTTAAAGTGACTATGGCCACCAGGGACCGGCTATGTGGTAAAGGTTTTTCAAAATCGGATAGTTTTGAATGGGAAAATGGCTACAGCCAAAAGTGTTGGATGGGATTGCAGCAAACTTTCGCGAGGAGCATCAGCAAGGACTTGAAAGCATGGTTTTGCAAATCTGTCCTGTGTTTTGTATTTTTTCCAAAGTGTCAAAATTTAAGTACACATAATAGTGATATAACTTTGGTGCCTGGGCAGTGGGTCTGGTCGAGAGTAAGGACACGTGTGTAGTTTTATTTGCTTATTGGGGCTTGCGGCATGGCCGAAGCCCTAGGTTTGAATGGGAAAAGAAATTCTGCTTGCGGCTATAGCCCCAAGTGCTGGACGGAATTGCATCAAACCTGCATGAGGAGCATCAGCAAAGACCAGAAAGCATGCTTTTGCAAATGTGTCCCGTGTTTTATTTTTTCCAAAATATATGTGCAAAAACAAGTGATATAATTTTGGTGTCTGGGCAGTGGGCCTAGCCTTCGGCAAGGAGAAATGTCTACTCTCATTTGCTTATTGGGCTATCCGGCATGGCCAAAGCCCCAGGGTTGAATGGAAAATACAATTCTGCTTGCGGCTACAGCCTGAAGTGATGGACAGGATTTTAGCAAAGTTGCACGAGGAGTATCATCAAGGACCTGAAAGCATGCTTTTGCAAATGTGTCCTGTGTTTTGTATTTTTTCCAAAGTGTCAAAATGTAAGTACACAAAATAGTGATATAACTTAGGCGCCTGGACAGTGGGCCTGGCCCTCGGCAAGGACAAATGTCCACTCTGATTTGCTTATTGAGGCATGCATTATGGCAGAAACCCTAGGTGTGAATGGAAAAATAAATTCTGCTTGCGCTGCAGCCCGAAGTGCTGGAAGGGATTGTAACAAACTTGCACCAGGAGCCTTAGCAAGGACATGAAAGCATGCTTTTGCAGATCTGTGCTGTTTTTCTTTTTTTGAAAGTGTCAAAATACTGATATAAGTTTGGTGCCTGAGGTGAGGGCCTGGCTCTCGGCAAGGACAAATGTCTACTCTGATTTGCTTTTTGGGGAATGCAGCATGGCCAAAGCCAGTGCCCCATGGATTTTGGCGACTGGCCACGGCTGCAAGCCATGAGCACCGGCCATTGGTTACATTATGAGGGTATAGTGGACACTGAACTAGGATGCAGGATAGGTGCAGTGGATAACAGGGTGGTTTTGTCGGGTTAGGGACATGAGCGAGCCTCATGTCCTAGGCAATTGAACCATGACTTGCATCTCTAGCATGCACTGCTGATAATGACACACATCAGTATGCGTTGCAAAAAATGTTTGTTAAACAAGATTTATAGTTCTTTCATATATGTTAAGAGGAATTATTAATAACATATATATAGTGATGTAACATCGTGTAACATTTTCACTAACAAACCTATGAAATTCACTGAAAAAACATTATTAAAGGGACATGGTTAAGTTGTAGTAATGGAAACCTATAAAATTCAGTGAAAAAACTTTGTTAAAGGGACGTTATGGATAGGTTGCAACAATAAAAGTCTATCAAATCCAGCGAAAATGGGTGATGTCTTTTTGGATGTCAGCGTTGATGTCCTGGGTGTTGCTGTTAGCAATGCATGGCAGTGGTGTGCGTTATGGTTGCATAGCTTACCATAACCGGTGAATTTCTACGGTTTTTCGATTTTACTTGTAACCATAACGTCCATTTAACAATGTTTTTTCACTGAATTTCATAGGTTTTTGTTGCTGCAACTTAACCCTAACGTCCCTTTAACAAATATTTTTCACTGAATTTGATAGTTGTTTTAGTGCAACTTGACCATACCCTCCCTTTAAAAAAGTGTTTTCACTGAATTTCATAGGTTTTTATAACAAAGTGTTTTCACTGTATTTTGTGTGTGTGTGTGTGTGTGTGTGTGTGTGTGTGTGTGATCATGTGATCATGTAACTGTTTCCTCAGTGCATAAGAGCGTAGCCTATTTATGTATGCCATTGTGTTTACAACCATCACCTTTCCATGTCTTGTGATGAGGTCTCCTGCCTGGTTCTGGGGACTGGCAAGGTGGTGAGAATTAGGACCAGACGTCATACACAGCCAGTGGATACTGGGTCTGGGGGCAGTATAGAAGGCATCCCAGAGTCACATCCTGCCTTGATCCCGCTCCATGGGAGGGGACAGTTACAGCGTTGCACCACACACCTGTCTTGGGGAGCAGTAATTCCCCCATCCCATTAGCCCAAGAGTGCTGGCCAGCTCTGAAAGCTTTAACCCTGCCCAAACCCCCTGTGAGCCTCTGCAGGCAAGGCTGACACAGCCCCCTAGCCCCCAACAGGGAGCCTGCAGCTCTCACTGGTTAGAGCCAAAGCTCCATTACAGACAAAAGTTGCCTTTCCCTTAGGGTGAAATTATTTCTCTGCACTCAATGATGGTAGCAAGTGTTTGGGTACTCTTTCAGTTATATCTGGTATATCAAAAGTCTTGTCTCATGGGGTTTGCAGGACCTGCAGTGAAAATTGAACTTCTGTGGTTACAATTTTGCCAGTTTGCAACTTCCCAAACCTTGAGAGTTCAGCACAAAATTCATTGACGCATTGTTCCCTGGCAAGCGGTACTCATAGAGGGTGGCGAGACAGAGGTGAGTGGCAAAGTGGCAGTAGCAGAGCGTTGGAGGTGGTGGTGGTGAAAGCTAAGGTTGATTGATATTTTATTTCTATCGTGCTCGTACACAAGTGTTTCAGAGTGCGACAAGGCAAGGGAGGGGAACAGGGGAGAACAAAACAGCAATCTTACTAGGCCCAGTGACATTGAGAACGCGGATGTGCATGGGTGAGGGAGGAGGGGGAAGGGGGGAGGGGAAAAGTGCATGGAAGGGGGGAGAAGTGGAAAGTGCGAAGCAGAGGAGAAACAGATAAATAACAAATAAATAATAAAGACATCAAACAGTGGTAACGCAGCCAGCAATTTGCAAGTGGCAGGTTTAAGGCAGCAGACAGGGTAGGTCTGATAAGTGCAGGAAGAAAAAGGGGGGCTGTATGGGTACAAATACAGACCCCAGTGCAAGGGGTGGCCGGGAGGCAGAGCGGGAGAGGTGCAGGGTGGCAGGGTGAGCAGGTACCTGGGCCCGAAGGACATAGGGTGGCCAGGTGCACGGTGCCAAGAAAGAACAGATCAGCAGGGGAGAGGGGAGCAAAGGCAGAAGAAAAGAGGAAGCTCTTGAGGTGCTTCCGGAAGCAGAGATGGTTGTCCTCAAGTTTTAGAGTGGCAGGGAGGCTATTCCAGAGGGAGGCTCCAGCCGAAGACAGAGATCTACCCCCAGCTCGGTTCTTTGTAAAACAACTGACCCTGATGGAGTTGGAGGTAGAGGAGCGAAGAGCTCGAGAGGGGAGGTATTTGCAGAGGGATAGCTGAAGGTATTTTGGACCCAGGCCCCAGAAAGCCTTGTGGACATTTAAGAGAGTCAAGGAGGAGGTAGTGCCATCATAGGGTCAGATTGACCAGGGGGAGGAGGTAGCAAAGAGGTGGTGGTGACACAAGAGGGAGAGAGTATACACAAAGGCAGTGGTAGCACCTGAGTAGCAGGTGGTAACAAATGAGCAGGGGCTGATAGCCAAGAAGGAGGTGGTAATACCCAAGGGCAGGAGTGAGCAGGCAGTGGTGGTGATAGTCATTGGGAGCGTAGAGGATGTAATAACATCAGTGGGACGTGGTGGCTGCAGAAGGGATAACATCATAAGGACAGGAGTGCAGAAGACAAGAAGAGGTGGGAAGAACCAGTATACTGGAGGATGTGTTGAAACCTAAGGGGACATGGGAGGTGGCAACATCAAACAGTGGATGTGATGCACAGGAGGTACAATTAGGGGGAGATACAGATACAGAAGAGAGGAAAGAAAGAAGATATCAGGGTGGGAGCAGGAAATGTTATAACAAAAGGGGGATGCAGAGGAGGATGGGTATTAACATCATGAGGAGAGAGAAAAAATGTATTCAACTGATCATTTTCTAGATTTTGATTACTCGAAGACCTCTGATGAATAATATTTGTCTCAAAACGCATTGGGTCCCCTTTTTGCTAATGGAATAAAAGCTTTTATGTGAAAAAACTGTAATGCCCCGTTGATTGGCATACATACACAATTGGTTTTGATATTTAATAATTGCATAAACTGCATACATGAGATATAAAGACATTTGGAACTGTTTGGCTTTCTGATAAGCTTGTGATAGAGGCAGGGGACGGAGGTTCCCTTACCCTTGGAAACTTTTTCTGTTGCTTTGGTATTTTTTGGTCCATGTGCCAGGATCAGTCATTCTCTCCTGCACCTTAAGGTCCACTAAATCATTATCTTGGACACTAAGATTAAAAGCTTATTACATCATCACTACTTTGGATGTGCACTGTGGCAACATTGTGTTTGGCCTAAAGCCTGCTATGCCAGGAAAGGGACTGATGAGTAACCCCTTTTTTGAATTGCGTGAACTCAGGCACTTGCTTCTCAGGACGGGAAGGCCGAGATGCCCTCATCCAGAGGAAGAGACATTGCGAAAGGGAGGGAAGAGACCCAGCCCCACTTATGAGAAAAACATCTTGACATTTGTTTTATTTAGGAAGATCCCATTTCAATTTGCGGTGCCCATTCTTGTAAACCAATCCACAAAAAATATAATTATCTCTGGCAAACAGTGTTGGGGTCTTTCTCCTTGGTCCCAGGTGAAAACCTGTGACAGTCTGTAAATCCTAAACCCAAAGGTCAGGTGGCTACGATCTACTAAGGGGTCAGAAATGCAAGACGGACAAGTAGAAAGTTTTCTCGAAGGAAGCCATTTTTTATTAAAGAATAAAAGGTGAGTTGAATGCCTATCTTTTTCTAGCCTAATAAGGATTTCCCTACCTAACAAACTAAGGCTAAAGGAAATTGATCTAATGTCCAAAGATATCTGTCCCTCACACTAATATACATACAACAACACCAACATGAAATGTCTGACAATGTGAGCTTTACACAATAACTCATGAATTCAGAAACACAATAAACCAGGATCCTTGTGATCTGGGTTGGATCCCCTTCCACTGGATCAATACAGGATGTTCAAAACTCGAACTCAATGTTCAGTTTCATTAGCCAAGTAAAATGCACAGTTCCGAAAATGTCCTTTGTCTTGGCTATGTTTACGAATTTAGTTCCAACAAAAGACTGTTATCTTGAAAGCGCCCACACTCTGCTTAATAAACATAAAAGGATTCTCTTCCGATGTAAAACAAATTGTCAATGTAACTATTCTCCACTTTGAAAGCAAATCACGTACTATCATTTCAAATGTATTCTTCACGTGCAACGTTGTTTTGTCAGGATGGTTTAAAAAACAGTTCATCATAATCACATTGGTGAAATTGTGACTTCCTTTCCACCACAACCATTTACCACTTCAAATGATCATCTTCCTGATCCACTCGCCTGCCAGGACTAACCTTCTAATGGGCCCTTTCCTGGTGTACTCGCTTGCCAGGATAAAACTCCAATCCCTACTATTAATACTTTGTGGTGAGGTTTGTTCCAGTCTTTCCACATTTAATACTCAATGGGGAAAGATAAATGATCAAATGTTGCTTGGTTCAATCTCTTAGCTTTCAACACATTTGATTCACAACTTCTAACTTCTTCTTGATTCAATATTTTGGCTTTAAGCACACTTGCATCACATCTTCTTTCGCAGGTATACAGTACAAAAGGACAATGCTTCTCATATGTATCAGTTTGCATTGGTCAATGCAGGTTATACTCTCCTCCTTGATTCTTTATACAAGGAGGGCCTTTGTCCTGCAGTTTCAAATGATATCTCTTTTGCACTTTTATTATGTCCTTTCAGCTTTGACAGTAGTGTTTATAGTGTTTTCTCATTCGCCGTCTCCCTCTTGGAAGATTGCATTTACTTTCCCCAGTTATTGCCCCCTCTTGGCTTTGGCACTACCAGTTATGTTCTTCTGTTCGATGTCTCCCTCCTGGAGGATTACTTTCACTTTGCTTAGTTATTGCCTCTTCTTGGCTATGGCAATACTGGTTACAATATTCTCCTGCTCTCTTCAATTCAATTAATAGTTTGGCATTCAAAATGTATGTTTGTATTCAGAGGTCTAACTTGGAGCCCCCTGAGGTTACCTCTCATAGGCCAACTCACTGGTTTGTCGTGGTGGCTCCAGTGGACTCAGTGCTTCTGCTTCCTTGCTCGTCGGGCCTCACTGACTTTTTCACAGTTCTGGCTCGCCTTCTGCTCATGCCATCTGCCACAGGAGCACCCACTGCTCCACCCACGCTTCAATGACAACTGTTCACTGAAACAAGATGCAGGACCCTGAGCGCCTCTCTCCACTCTTGGGTAGCCGGCCTCAACACTGCTTCCTGCAGTGCATCCTCTGCATCTGTCTGGGATACAGACTTTCGCTGTTTGCTCTGCACATCATTCTTCTGCTAGCAACGTGTCGGGCCCAGCTTCTATTTTCTTCTTCTGCTCAGGCTGCGCACACCGCTCCTGCTCCCACTCCACTGCTTCCTCTCTACCTGCACCTGAAGGTCCTTTAAATGTTGAAAGGCCCCGCTCAGGTGTGGGTAGTTACAACAACTAGACCACTCCCTATGGTCTAGTAAGCCTGCATTCCTCTTCTTAGTCTTAGTACTAAGAGCATTATGGGACTTGAAGTCCATTAAGTTCTTAGTTCTTTCAATCTCAGAATCTTCAACTCTACAATAAGCCATCAAACCAATATGATCATTAGGGAAATTGTTCAGGGTGATCCCCCATTTTTCCTGACCTGAACCTCCTCCCATGTTATCCTCCAAGCTAATACCACCCCCAGGGTCGGGATCAGGTTGCGGCTGACTTTCCCTGGCCATATGAGAAGGGGTCCAGGTCAGGGTTTCTGGAATGATCACCTCTGATTCATCACACCACATACTGTTACCCTGGAAAGGTACCTTGATATGTGACTCTCGCTGCTGCCTGTGACTCTGGACTATGAAAGGTGCTTCTGGCCTTAGCACTAACCCCATCATTCAAATAAATACAATATACAAATACAAAAAAAGAGCTGTTGATTTGGTATATTTTCTAATGGATGTATTTGATGTAATTCAAGATATAAACAAAATGCTTGTTTCGATTTCATGTGTAAGAATAATAACTAAAATATTTGTTTCTGTGGATTTCTGGACTGTTTTTTCTGTAAAAGGCTTAAACCGAGTTTTTTTATATTCATGGTAATAGCTCTTGCATTTCTTTGAGGCAAAGCAACCTTTGCACAACTTACAAAATCTACCCATACATTTGTTTTACAAAGCAGTGCTGACTGTGCTCCAGTCCATTTGTCTCATCGGAGGCACCAGTATTGCATATCTTTATTGTTGTACTTTCTTATTGACCTTAAACATTTCAGCACCACTGATATTGTCCTGTGTGAGAACCAGTGGGTTGTAATTAGCCAGGATTCCATTATGTGCTGTCAGACTGGAGAAAAGCACTTCTTGTGTTGGGGGAGAGAGGTATCTTAATCTCAACAGCCATCCCAGAGAACTCACTACTGTAGCTGCAGACACCTCAATTGACTGGAAATATACGGTTGTACTTTGGAGTTCATCTGTAAGTGGCAACCGTAAACACAAGCACCCGGAACGATGTACAAGAGAAATGGCAGAGGCTACGAGTTGGCGTCAAAGCCCCTGAATCAAGCAGCTTGGTGGATGCGAGAGGGCAACCAGTGTCTCTTGACCATAGTGGTGAAAGTGCCCTATATAGACACGTGGGTGAACCGCACAACCAACTCCCAATTCTCAAACTTTACAGAGGTAGCGATTTAACTGTGGTCATAGCATTTGGAGTCTCCTGTTGGTGCTGGGCTGTGGAGTCGGCCCACGTGTGAATGTACCTATGAGCAGAGGCACCTGCTCTATGCATGGATTAGAATATGGGATTGGTAACGCACAAATCCATTATGGCGGGGAAAAATGAGGAAAGTGAGAAGAATGTTTCAGTGCCCTTCCTAGATCCACCAGAAACATCCAAGGGGGGTATCCCTTCTCGTCCTCTCTGGTGAATGTTGTCCATGGTCTCAGCAACATTTTAGAGGCCATTTCAACTCTGCAACGATCAATGGATAAGGTGGAGTGGTCTGTGGTTTATGTTGAAACAAGATTGGAGGTGATGGAGGATTGTATGAAGGGGGCAGAACTGAAAAATCCCGTCATCCTATGGGTTGAGGGTGCAGGCATTGGAGGAGACTGTGGTGGCTTTGCACGCACAGTTGAATGAGACCCTAGAGATTAAGGGAAATATGATGGAAGCAATGCTACCACTGGACCAAATAATTTGCGATGGCTAAGAGTCAGAAGAGAGCAGCAGACGTCCAGGGTTTGGGTGTGATAGCTTTGATTGACACAGTGGCACTAAGGGAGCTTCTTCAGATCCTTGTTGATGACAAAGTAGGAAAATGAGATGATGATGATGAACCATCCTATGTTAGGAAGGCTTTTGATCTTCCTTCTTGCAAGAAGTGTCTTCAGGGAGAACCTGAGGCTGGCAGTATGATAATGGTTTTGAGGGATGCCACAGTCTGCGACAAACTTCTATAGAAAGCGTCATGACTTACGAAGCTGGATCTACATGGTGTGAAGGCATCATGAAGTACGACACAGGCAACAGACTTCAAGTTCAAACAAACACTTTTATTTAGCTGATATGTCAGGATGGTTGAACGCCTAACTTGCCCTATGCTATGGTGGGATTTCCCTACCTAAATTAAACTAAGGAAAGTTTGAGTCAGAGAGTTGAATTTAGAAATCTGTCTGTGTCCAAAATCTATGGTTGCCCTCACAACTGTATCTGTACAATGTGTAAGGATGTCAGTAACCAAAGGAAAACAGTGTTCAATACAAACATCTGAACTTCCTCCTTCTCGCAGCTTCCTTTCAGCTCCTTTCAACAAGTGTAAAGAAGTTCCACAAAAAGTCCTAAAATTACCTTCCTTGGATTGAAGAGGGTATAGTGTAGTACTTAGCATATAATGATTTGCTTGAACTTAGGGTCTTTTTCCCTCTTTAGCTTCAAAAACGTCTGGAGTCTGTTGGCTAGCAAAGTTTTAATTCAGTTTGGTATTCAATAATTGTGGATTTCACTTGTAACTAATTTTTACATTGTCTGGTTCATTGTTTTTTAAAATGTATTTATGTAAAGTGTGATATCTAGCATCCTTTTCACACTAACCTGTACATGATATTAGATTTTTACACATTTACATTTATATTGCCCAGTGGTCGAAGTGAGCGGGAGCGGGTGGGAGCGGCGCTCCTCTACTTTTTTTTAATTACGTTTTACAGCTCCTATACTTTTATTTTAAAATTAAACCGTTCCGGAACGGTTCTGTTTTAAAATAACAGTGTAGGAAGAAGTTGAAACTTGCACTTTCAGTGCAATGCACTGAAGATTCCCTTAAACAGCAGGCAAAGATGTTTGAGGGTTTGCATTGTGTGTGGGAGGGGGCAGGGCAATGGGGTTTGTGAGGAGCGGGGCAGGCTAGCAGGGAACATAGATCCACTACTTCTTTTCTTACACTTCGACCACTGATATTGCCATACAGTTATAAAATTCATCTCACAAAAGTGATTCATAAAATGTACATCATATTAAAAACTCGTTGTTAAAAAAAATCTTAAACTACCATCATTATTTATCATGGTTATTTTACAGATTTCATCCCATACATACATTGCCGATGTATTTAATATTGATGAATCAGCTCCAAACAAACCACTCCAAAATACATCAGAGGCAGGGTCTTTAAAATTCTCATATGCACGATCATATATCGATTTTAACCTTTCGCATTGTGTGAGCACATGCCTTGCTGTCTCTATGGATTTCCTGCAGAGTCTGCATAGCCTGTTGTGTCATTGTATGCCTCTCCATGCACCAGTATTTTCAAGTACCTTGATTGTTTGGAGACTAATCGAAAGCATGAACCAATGTCTGTGGTTCAAGAATTATTCTGCTGGTAAATATTTGTTTGTTTTGCTTTAAATGTTCAATGTTTGTTCGTTCCGCTTTAAATGTTTAATGTTTGTTTGTTTCGCTTTAAAGGTTCAATATTTGTTCATTTCACTTTAAAAGAATTGCCCAATGTTCCAAGACCTTCAAAAATGTGTTTCATGCCACACGCAACCACTCTTATAAAAAGTATTCCTGGAGATTCAGTAATTGAAAATGTGAAAGACCGGAGACTTTCGAAAATGTGCTTGTTTGAGACACGCAACCACTGCGCTACAAAGTATTCCTTGGTAACAAAGTTGACACACTCGCGCACAGGGTTTCCCGGCCACCAGAAACTCACCCGCCACTTTGACAGTTCTCGCTGTAGCTTGGATCACACAGTCTCCAACTTGTAAGGCAGGCTCCCACATTCTGCCTCTCAGGCACTTCTGTGTTGGCCTCTCAACACAGGGGAACAAACAATGCAAGCATAAGGGAGAGGGACAGCCTTCTCACATGGCTTTCCTCACTTCCATGGACCACCTTCTCCACGGTCCCTCAGCGTCTTGCTCCAGGAAGGTTATCTGCTGCCTCCTTGTTGCTTTTCCTGGTCATTCTCTTGCTGCTCTGTTGAGCTCCTTTTCTACACCTACAGCCCATTAACAGGCTGCAGGTGTGATGGTTCAATTAGCCCTGCCTGACCACAATTAATGGGATATGCCTGACCCTACAACTCTTAGCAGGCATTTTCCTCGTCCCAGTACCAGAGTGGTAAAAGAGCATGGTCTTCATTGCTCTTAGTTGCTTCTTCTTGGTCCCAGTACTGTCAAGTGTCAATTGTGTAACAGCCCATGAAAGTTGGGGAAGGGTTGGGGTGGCAGTCAATAGGGAAAGGGGGGTACCATGTCTCACCCAAGGGCACCCCACTCACAGTCCACAAGGACCCTCCACCCAGGTGATCCTCACTCGCTTCTCCGCCCCCTAGGGTCGACATCCAGTAGCAATGGCCTTTCCCTGGCCACCTACGCATTGGATCCAAGGGGTTCAGGAGTAAGAATACCCTCAGGTTTCTCACAATGGTCAGTGCATTATTTTCTCTGACGTGAGTCCCATCCATGTAGAAGGGCCTCAAGTATGTTAAAGTAAAGTACCATCCTTTGTGCAGGTCCCTACAAGGCTTTATCTTTTCTCTCCTTTTCTTTTTTTCTTTCCTTGCACCCTCCAATTTGATAGGGTGGCTGTGCATCCCTACTTTTCCTGAGTTTGTTAGGGTGTAAGCAGGTGTGGGATATGTCTTCTTTCATATATACACACAAAACATAGATGCCTGTTGTGGTTTGATATGTATTGTGTTCTGCTCTTATTGAATGACTCAATTAAAATAAAATTACAAAAAAGAAGTGGTGCTTACTGCAAGCCCTTTGTAGGTGTTGGCTAGCTGCTTTAGTGACAACTGATGCAGCAGAAATCATTAGTGTGGATAGTTGTAAATGTGCATCAAATGTGAACACCTCTGCCTAAGTGATGTCATCACCCCTTTTTGTGTGTTTTGGGCATTTTGATTAGCTGAAAGCTGAACATTTTACGAGTGAGTTCATTTGCAATAGTTTGACTCCTCTGCCAATTTAATTGAATGCCTGAGGCTTGGCAGACCGGTGTTGTGCTGCATTCTTTTTTTTGTAGTGTGCCTTTTGATTGAGTACTTTAATGGCTGTTCTCACTTGTAATGGTACGGCCTTTTTTGCTGTGACATGGAAGTTTAGTGGTGCAGTTAAGGAAGTACTTGACTTAGACGGCAAAAACGCCAATGTTTGTTTTGTCACCGAATGTTGCTGAACCTGTTTTGCTGATCGTCCATGGAAAGGAATGCAATCCGCACTGCACGTTGAAGGGATGTATTGCAGACCAGCCTTGTGATCTTGGCCAAAGTCTGTATATTCGGAGCTTATGTGGTCTATGAACGCATTAATTTGAATATTAAGCATACTGTTTTATCTTGTTCCTTGGCGGAAGATAATGTTCCTCAGCTATTGCTTCGGATATGTGGGTGCCTCCGTAACTGTTGTGCACATTTATATTGCTCCTGTGTTAATACAGTGCGTCTTGATTGATTGTTCTTTAGTCTCTTGTGCTTGATTGTGCCCTTCACTTACATGCTCACCGCCATTCTACTGTCCACCTTAAGCTATACACTTACATAATGCAGGTGACACCTGATAGTGCCTTCCCCTACACACACTATCATGCAGGTGACACCTGATAGTGCCTCCCCCTACACACACTATCATCATCCGAACTTCACACTTCTCGCACTAAGCTTGTCGCACATAACACTCGAGCAACCAGTGCTGGAAATTGACAGCATTTCCTGGGGAGCTCTCCCCCACCCCACGTGGGCGTTTTAGGGGTCGGGGGATGACAGAGGGGCAAAGCTAGGTGTCAAATAACGTGGGTCGCCTGAATGTAGGAACCTAGATGTTTTGCATTAAAAAAACGTTTTTTGGGAACATAAGAAGGACCACTAATTCATCAAACATGTCTGTGATAGTAATCCAAAGGTGCATTCCTTTTGAGCATGCATTTTATTTGTATTTATTGATTTACTTTATGTATTGGAACTGTGTAATACGCCTATACAACAAGAGGTATTTCAAGGCACAACAAGACAAATGAGGGAGGAGGAACAACGAAAAAGTTACAATTATGGCCCTACTAGGCCTTGTGACATTCAGATCGTGCAAGTGATGAACAAGAAGTGCAAGGGGAGGGGGGGAAGTGCAGGTCTGAGCAATAAGAACTACGGTGGGAGGGGAGGTGAAGGGGGAAGTGCAGGTGTTACGTTGGAGGCCCAAAGGGGAAGTGCCATGGAGAGCAGGTAAGCAGAGGGGGGAGACAAAGGAGTGGGGAGGGTGTGAGGACTGGACAAAAGAAAGCCTGGGACCCTGTAACACTCAGAGGGAACAGGGAGGGGTTTAGCAGGAGAGTAGAGGAGGAGGAGAAAGGAAGGTATTGAGGAGATTACAGAATTTAAGGAGATCTGGCTCAAGCCTGAGAGGGGCTACCCCCAGTCTTTGCTTAGAAAAGTGCAGGATTTGCAAGGCATTAGAGCTAGCAGACTGAAGGGCTCTAGCAGGGAGGTATTTAGGGAGCAAGAGAAGGGTGTAGCGGGGTACCAGGCTCCAGTAAGCCTTGTGGAAGATGCACAGGGTCTTAACATTGATCCTAGCAGCAACTGGGAGCCAGTGGAGTGAAATTAGGGCAGGGGAGATGTGGTACGTCGGCTTCAGGCCAAGAATAAGTCTTGTAGTCTTATTCTGAAGTAGTTGAAGAAGACGAAGGGAGGATGAAGGGAGATTAAGGAAGAGGCTGTTATAGTAGCCAAGCGAAGAAAGGGCCAGAGCTCTGGAGACATTGGGAAAGTAAGGAAAGGGAGACTACCTCTGAGGAGATGCAGTTGATAGTGGGCCTTCTTGTCAAGGTCTGCAATGTGAGGAGAGAAAGAGAAAGAGGAATCAAAGCTGACCCCATGTTTTTTTGCCTCACAAGCGGGTGAGGGGAGGCGGCCCATAGAGTTTGGCCAGAGGGAGGGTGGGAAGGAAGGAGCTGGTGTCCCAATCGAAGGGATCTCATCTTACTGGCATTAAGGCAGATATCATTGGCAGCACACCATGACTGAATGAAGTCAGACAGTCCGGGAAGAGAGATGTGGGGAGGAGGAGATCAGATGGGCCAAGGGGGTAAGGTAGATATTGAAAAACCACAGTGAGAGGATTGATCCTTGAGGGACGCCACAGGTGGAGAGTGTAATAGGGGAAAGAAAAGGGCACACGTTGAACCTGGGAGGGTCTGTTGGAGTGGAAGGAGGTCAGCCAGTCCAGAGCCAGACCTGTGATTCCAAGGGTGTCACAAAGCCGATTTATCAGGGTGGCATGGGTGACAGTGTCAAAGGCGGAGGAAAGATCAAGGAGGATAAGAACGGAAGGAGAGTTAGAGTCAGGATTAGAGAGCAGGTTGTCACAGGTGTTCAGTAGAGCAGTTTCCGTGCCTCTGACAGCTCTGAAGCCAGACTGATGGTCATTGAGACAGCCGACAGAGTCAGAATGTTGAGTCCGTTGTGAGATGGCACGCTTCTCGAGGTAGGGCGATAGTTAGCAGGGTAGGAAGGGTCATAGGAGGGGATGCACAAGAGAATGTTTGAGGGGTTGAGGGGAGGAGCCAGTGACAAAGGAGTAGCTGCAGAAATCTGTTAGGTAAGGCTCAAGGGTGGCAATGTTGTCCTTGATAGTTCTAGAGAGACAGGGGAGCGCCTGTTTGGAGGAGACTTTCATAGAGAGGACAAGTCTAGAGATCTCATCCGGTGCTATGAGAGAGGAGGCGGCTCCGGAGATGCAGGCTTGAATGTGAGCCCTCTTCTTAGAACAAATGGAGAATCTGTAATGCTTTGGAGCAGTCGACAGGCCAGTTTGTCAGAGGATGCATATTCCTGCCACTTCCGCTCAGCCACTCTGCACTTGCGTTTCAAAGCGGCTAGGTCAGAGTCATACCAAGTGTTATGCTTGGAGGCTGGCTTCATTCAAACCCTCATTACGGGGGCAAGGATATACAGGGTGATAGTGATCGAAAGGTGAAGATTAGCAAGGACGGAGTCAGCAAGGGTATCCGAGGCACGAGAGGGCGTAGAATTGATGTGGTAGCAAAGGCAGCAACTGACACTCACTTCATTTGTCGAATGACGAAGAAAGAGACATGCCAGGCCTGCAAAGGCATAGTAGGGGAACCTAAGAGATCTAGATTAGAAGACAGGAGGAAGTGGTCAGACCAGGAGAGAGGAGTAGTGTTAAGGTTGAAGATAGGAATGTCAGAGGAGATGAGAGCATTCAAGATATGTCTGGCAGAATGTGTCAGACCTGAAGGATGGATGGTGAGGGAGAGAACGTAGCAGAGGCTGTGAAAGCGAATAGTAGCCACCTCAGAGGAGTCCAGGTGAATATTGAAATCAGCAAGGAGGAGAGATTTGAAGGTAGAGGCAAAAAGGGAAGAAGTGAGGTCAGACCACTCAGAGAGGAAGAGGGCGACTGGGCCAGGGGACTTGTAGATGGTGGCAAGACCCAGTGTAAAGGATGGAGAGACGCCGAGCCTGCAGACAAGGCATTCAAAGGAGGAATAGGACTGAGTGGGAATGGTAGGGGCAGGGATCCAGTAAGGGAATGTCAAGGCCACTCTGCCTCTGGACCAGATAGGCCTGGGGTTGGAAAGGATCTTGTAGTCCTCAGGAAGCAGTGTGTCAAATGATGTGACAGAGCTGGCAGTGAAACATGTCTCAGTGGGGTGAGAACATCAAGGTCAAAGTCTTCAAGGAGGAGACAGATATCACAAGCGTGTTTGACAACGGAGCGAGATTTGAGGGTTGCAAGGTGGACCTGCTTACCACCTTTGAAGGACTTCTGAGGAGGGGTACAGGGACGTGGTACTCTCAACGGAGGTGAAGAAGGGATGCAGCGGTGGACACCAGAGGTGTGGCGGGAGAAGACAGGCAGTTGAGAGAAGGAAGACTCCTGTCAAGAAGGAGAAGTTTGGGATGAGAGCCCTGGGCATGACAGTGCCATTGTGGTAGACATTAATGATGCACATAGAGGATGAGAAACCAGCCAAGAGTACTTCCCATCTGGTGCCACCATTAATGGGAGATTAGGAGAAGGGAGAGAGGACAGAGACCATAAGTGGAGTCTATAGGTCAGAAGAGAGAGCGACAAAGAGGATGTCCCTAACAGTCTGCCTGGATGAAGCGTTGACATGGGTGTCAGCACAGGGCAGGACTGGGTTGGAAACCAAGAGATTCCTTTTGAACTTTTTCCTTACAGACTTCGAGAGGAGGGAGGGATAGGACATACAGTAGCAGATGGAGAAAGCTAGGGAAGGAGAGAGGGAGCCGGTAGAAGGAGGGAGAGCTGGGTGGGAGAGGAGAGCTCCAAAGGCACAAAAAACTCACCAGGTGGCCTAGTAGTGCAAATACGACATAAGAAAGAAGTAGAAGAGGGTCTTTTTCGTGCTCTTCAGGGCCGCACAGACAATCAGCCCTCCTTGCAACTGAAGATGATGCACAGATGCAGCAGTGTTTTGCTTTTCCAAAATAACTGCATATATATAGTACTTAGTTTTCTCCCCAATACACTAAATAGGAAAGCATTGTACACTTGAAATGCAAGAATTCACTCACACTCTTAGCAAGATAATAAGACTGGCTCTTTATTGCCATTTATTAACAAAAGCAAACATAAGTGAATAAAATGCAATAAAAATTAGATCAGATCAAATGCATCGCTTCATCTCGCCAAGAACTTCACTGGACAGCTTCCAGACCAGGTTGGCAGAGAGAATCTTTACAACGGTACCGACCGGAAAAGATGCGTCCACCTTTTCTCCAGCCCTGAAGCCTTTTCTCTGACAGCCTAATCCGGTGCTCTCTAATTTAAATATTACACAAATGCATAATGGCATTTTCCAAGAAGTGCACCTGTTGCTGGCATTCACAGGCATTCGGCCAAAATGTCACATGGAGCACTGCAAGGGGGTAAACACATTATTTTTCTCATGGGATCGTGAAAGAGCTTGCTTTCGGCTCCTGCAACGTTATGAAGCAGTAATTTAAAACAGTGCTTGAACACAGCATAGTAGCATAGGGAATAAAATGTCTTTCTAGTGATTCAAAGAATGCAGGCAGTATTCAGAGAGAATACCGAAATAGGTGCACACCTAATGTGTTAGATTTTAGAAGGTAATAAATTGAGTTCTCAATTAAGTTTTCAGGTGCAGGGGTGGAACTGAGATCCTGGCACAAGACTGTAAGAGGATTCAATTCAACACTACAGCTAAGTCAATGCCTAGTCTATAATACTGAATGAAAACCCTTATTGATATATCTTTATGTCCAGTTCATGCGTTCTGGATGACTACCCCTATATAACACCCCTCTCTTGGAATCCTCCTGACCCCACTGAGCCAAGAAGTAGTTCTGTTTTGCAAGTTTAAAAGGTTTATTTGATAATTTAAAATATATATATATCACACTTTATAATAAATTAATAATTGAATAGCACACTTAATCTGATATGATAAAGATCAACAACGGAGAATCTGGCACTAGCACACTTCTTATAATCACTAATGAGTTGACATGAAATGGATAAGGTAGCACACTGGTAAATAGGAACAAAAGTATAATGTGGTAGAGGATGCTTTATGTAAGCTCAGGTGGATGCAATATTCAATGAATGCAGTACAGAAAATACTCAATATGATTTCAACCAAACAATGTAATCACTTTTCTCTGGCAATCCCCTCCCCCCCTTGATGCAAGGCAAGGAAATGGAAGGAAAACACACAGTTCTCAGAAATGCAATCAATGTAAATCAGTTCACCCCAGCAAGCTTACACTACAGAAAACAGATAGGAGTTTTGAAAACACAGGCAAAATGCTTTGATATGTGCTAGCATTGGATGAGAAATATGCTGGAAATGCTTTTAATTCCCTTTCAGAGGTTCAGGGTGAGTGGTATCTAGTTAATATTAGTCCAGGCTCACACTTGCAATGATTCAGGGATAGTTTTTATGAGGCAAACGGTTTTCTGGCAAATGGAAGGCAAGCAGCAGCAGTTTTTACATGTGAAGAAATTTGCAAATCGCGGTAAAATTCGCGAATGCGTGTTCCACGATTGCGGTAAAACTATAAGGGGTAGACAAGTGCAGCTTGCAACTAGAAAATGACAAGTGACAGCTTTACAAATGACAGGTGACAGTTAGGAGACAGTTCTACTTAGATTAAGCTAGATTGAATTATATTATTTTAACTAAGAGATTGGTTCTGCACAGTTTTGCTATGTACTCACACTATATTCTTGAGTGAAATGGGCCTCATCACGGATCTGGTCAGGGTTTTAAACTCGCCTCTGGTCTCTGCACTTCACAGTGATCTGGGTCAGCTCTCTCTGGTTCTCTGGTCTGGGTCTCTAGTTCTGGATAGATTGAAGTCTCTAGTTTGGCTCTCTGGAGGTTTGATGGAGGTAAGTATGGATTTTTCCGGCAGAGCTTCCAGCGGCAGATGGAATTGAAGGTCCCTATCTGTCCTGTCTGCCTGCTTTTATGTGTTTAGAATGTGGGTGTGTTCTAGCATCACTGACCCTACCTCTCTCTCAGCTTCTAATTGGTCAAACTTCCATTTATCATTTGATTGGGGAAGGAAGTGTGTGTCAGCGTGATGTCATTTTATGGCTTGCAGATAGGACACTCCTCTGTCAGATTGCACATATTCTATATTTGATAATAAAAGACATATTTCACAGTTACACAGTTGCTTGAAATTACATATACATGGTGTGGCTGAATTTAGCCATGTCTCTGTCCAAATCTGCTGTTTCTAAGAGCTTGCATTCAGAAATGGCACATAATTGACTTTTTAACTGATTTTTCAATTTCTGACATTGACCCAACTTTACATACATGTGTGCAGGGAGTATGGACATTAACTGATGAAGTTTCAGATTTTTAACATGCATACATTTAGAGTAATATCCACTTTTCCGCTAAAACCCCCCTGAACATACCACCGGTTCTAAAAACCTCTTAAACTGTGGGCAGAAAAATCACAAGAATTATGGTATCATTTATAAAATTTTCACATGTCTGCTCTATGAGTTATTCATCTTTTTAGAGTTATGTTCTGGCTCCAAAGGGGTGTGGTTTCCTCTCAGCACAAGGTAGAAATACTGGTTTATCCAGTTCTGCCAAGCCAGCTTGCTCTCACAGGCAGTGCTCCTCCCAGCTTCTGCCAAGAGGAAGCTACATTTTACGACTGCTGTAATAAAACCTTTGCCTGAGTCAGGAGAGGCTCATTGTTCAAGAGGAAGCCATTTATGATCCTCTCAATAAACCCTCTGCCTGGGTGAAGGGAGTTGCATTGTTCACTCTCCTGCAGAGCACAGGTAATTCAATTATCAGATAGATGGCATATCCTTAGTGTGAGCAGCAAAAGGGCAGCTAGGCCTGGGAACACAGCTGTGACTCAAGTTTCACTCCTGATGGGGGTAGTTGCCAGGCAAATTGGAATCTCTTTAAGCTGTCATTTCTGTTCCCCAGTTTCTGCATTCAAATAAAACTAAACATTTTCACATATGCAGCTAGAAGGCTGATTCTAAGTTTAAAACTATGACATTTAAACAGTTACAAAGGCATGTGACACCAAACATAGGTCACTCATTTAATCTAAACATTTTCGATTTTAGTGTCTTTAAATCCAGTGCAACTTAAACTGCTGACTCCATAGCGCAGCCAGTCTTGTTATAAACCTTCAAGTCACTTCAGAATATAACTTTACATTGGATCCACCTCTCAGTAAGTCTTTCTTTAGCCTGCTTTGGGTTCATTCAGTTTTACACAAAAAAGTAAAATCTGGTGTGGTTTTAAAATGCCGGCTTTTGGATAGTGGTGAGTACTGGTACTGCACCCATTTTTGAGATTTAAGAAATGAATTCCCCACCATTCTAGGTTGCATTTGGCAATCAGCATTTCCATTCCCAATGGTTTCAGACTACTACTGTGCGGGTAGTCCAATGGTGGTTTTAAAGCGCTTTGAAGCTAACCGGCGCTACTGTTTTTCCTTTGGCAACCCATTTCCCTCATGGCAACCCGGCCTTTCATTCTCGCACTGGTGGGTGGCAAGTGAGGCAACCATTTCGGTGTGCGCACAAACTGCGCAGCTTTCCTGGATTTCGGCGCACATGTGGGTTTTCCGCCATCTTGAATTTTCTAAGCCCAAAAATAATCACAGTGTTGTTAGAGAAAGAAAATAAATTGAGGAAATGTTGCCAGTAGTCTGCTTTCAATTGGCGACGTGTTTCGAGGATGGACTCCTCTTCTTCTTAGGCCTAAACAGACTTTCTGGGAGTGTGTGCTAAGCTGGCTTGTCTTTTAGCCATGCGTTGTGAATCTCCTCATGGCTACGGCTGTTTCCCTTCAATACCCTGTGTACCAATGCCTCAAGGCAAATGCTCCGCTGGTTAAAGCTACATTTAGTTGATAGTGAAATGTAGCTTTAACCAGCAGAGCAACACACTCCCAGAAAGTCTGTTTAGGCCTAAGAAGAAGAGGAGTCCATCCTCAAAACGCGTCTCCAATTGAAAGCAGAATACTGGCAACATTTCCTCAATTTATTTTCTTTCTCTAACAACACTGTGATTATTTTTATCTTTGTATCCAATGCACAATCTAATCCAAAACAAAATATATACAATTTTGTGTTTTTACAAAATTGGTTTTGTTTGAATTTCCTTATTTATTCATGGACATTATTACCTTAATGTTATAGTAGTTGGTTTAGCCAACACATAATAGTGTGCAGGGGACGGGAGGGTTCAAAAGCTTGAATCTTCTCTTTCTCTATTTTTGGCAGTATTCAGAGCTCAAATTAAAATTAAGCCTTCACTGAGGTGTGATGAAAATGTCTACTAAACTCTGAATGCATTTCACATAAACTCCATGTTTCATAGTTAAAGATATTACATTTTTAAAGCATTACAAGCAGGTGAGGGCAATGGGAACTAAAGTCAAAGCTACCAATAGGTGGGTAGAATTTCTCTCAGGTAGAAGGCTTTGGTGAGGAGAACAGAGGTATTAGAAAGTGCTTGTCCAATGCATACAGTACGTACGTCACCATGAAATTGGAAAGACCAGTTAGCCCATGGAGGCGGAGGGGGATCCAGGAGAGGCAGGCGGTGCCAGCAGCTGCACGGTAGACCCAAAGAATTATTAGAATTGTGATCAGGTACATCTAGCAGGAGGCAGGTGGATGAGAAAACAGGGGCTCACAATGCAGCTCCTAGGAGTAAAGCAGCAACAAGAGGAAAGTCTGACAAATGCGGCTGCAGGCAAAGGACGAAAAAGGATGCCCCAAAGGTCCCAAGTGAATTAAAACAACCGTAAGCCACAACAGACTTGGTGCTGATGAAACTGGTGACAAACACTAAACATAGTGAGCAAAGCTGGTGGTGCAGTCTGTGAGGAGAAACCACCACAACACTGAGAGCAAGGTGCAAGAGAAACCATAGGGAGGGCTCCAATGGGGAGGGTGCACTTTGTGTCTCTGTAGAAGCCTTGTATCCCCCTTTTTACTTCATACCCTCTCAGGCAAAGGGTCTTTGTGAAAGCGTTTTGCAAGCCACACCTCTCGTCATCTACTTAAAAATACCTTTCAGCGGCACAGGCAAAAACAAACCAGGTATGCAGATGTGCATCCAGTCTTCTCACGCTTTCTGTATTTCTCCTCCGAAGGATCCTCCTCGTCTGATTTGTCACAAACCTTTTTCTTCACCTTAGCAAAGCAGGGAGATACGAGTTCCAGGCTGACTGATGTTTCCATAACATGCTCCAGTCAAAGACATACAGGAGACAGGCGATCCAACGCCTGGAGGTCTCCAGGAACCACTGATGGCAGCCCAGAGCGGAGAGTGGCAAAGGTGATGTTTCCGAGCGGTCGAGGGCCGCTCCAGGCCCAGCTGGAGGCCAAGCTCAATTGGGGTGAGTACGCTGGAGGCCAAGCTCAATGGGGGTGAGAACGCCCACACTGGAAAGGATACAGCGCCAGGAGAGCCACTGGGAGGAGCCAGCGTAACTGTCGTCAGAGAATGTAAGTCGCAATGCACAGAATGTCAGAATAGTCACCATGACAGTAAAATGTGTGCAAAGCATGAAACATATACAGCTTTGGACTCTTTCATTGTTTTAGTTTGGGCTATACTGGTGATCAAAGAACCCCTTTCAGATGCAGTATCTGAAGTTATTGCATATCGCTGCTTGCATTGTGACTCCAAATGCAACGCATCGTGTTCAGGAGACTCGCGACAGTACGGTGCAGAGAGCTTCCTCAACTTGTTTGGGTTTGGGCCTCGGGTCTACACAGAATGGCACTCCAGCATGATAATGTTTGCCGGAGCTCAGCTCTGTCTTGTTCCTGCCCAAATCCTTCCCTGCTAGCAGCACTTGTATATATCTTTACTCTCTGTGCAGACGTTATTAGTAGCAAGCAGAGCAGGGCACCCATACCTGGGGTACACGTCTCCAAGTGCCCTCACCACAACTCACCTAAAAACGTACTATTACATAGAGAATGGTTCTTATGATCTGCACTTTTAAACACTTCAGGTTTCATGCCTGCCTCCTCTCCACCTAAAAACGTCCCTCCCTTCTTTTACAGGACCTTGTACCAAAAGGCTGCCAACATGGCAGAAGAGTTGCTATACAAGACCACTTTACATACATTGGGTCTCATTACAAGTCCGGCGGTAACCGTGCCGGTAAAACCAGCAGGTTGCCGCCAGACTCGTACATTTTACCGGCACTTGGCTTGTCGGAAATACTGGGGCATTACAACCCCGGCGGTCTGGGAAGACCGGCGCCGGTGAAATGTTGTTCCCCAATCAAATAGAGTCTCGTAGGACTCTATGGGAGTGGGGAACACGGAAGCACTGCCACCGTTAATAACGGTTAATAACGGTCCGGTGCTGCCGTGAAAGTCTGCCTACCGTGGCCGCTCTGCACGGCATGGTCAGACCTGCCGAGCATAGCAACTCCGGCAGGCAGACTCGGAGAGTGCCAGTCCAGTAACAACGATGCCGTTTACATCATCGGATGACTCCAGAATGATTCCAGGATGATCTTCCTTTTTGACTGGGGCTGGCACACTTGAAATGAGGCCCTTTGTCTTAAAATTAAGCAGCGTAAAAAACACGTGCCTTTTCTGCCCCTTGAATGTTCATTCTTCCTAACCATTATATCTGGACCGGCAATAATTCCGGGAGCCTTACTTTCATGGATCTCTCTGGATTTCCCCATAGACAAGTCTCGGGCCGTAAAAGGCAGCGTCGAGGTGCACTCGGTGAGCCGCAGGGCGAGGCCTTTACAGTGCCTGCTTGCGGCCACTGCTGGAAGGCCTTCCTCTTTATGGGCACTTAGAATTCACCGAGGCCACTCAATTAAGGAAATAAGAGGAAGCTTTCAACGATTTCTACATGGAGTCCTAAACTCTATACCGCCAGATACCGTTTCGAGCTAAAAGCAGTTGCTTGTGCTGTACCCGTGACCTCCGACAGCTCTCTGGTTGTCTTGCCTTTCGCTTTTGGAGCTAGCGCTTGTTTAACTTCTAGGCCGCAACCAAATTGCCTTGCACTGCACTCGTTCGTGTGTGTTTATGCCGGGATATGTTTCTCCTTTGTCTCGTTTGGAGCCAGGAGTCCACGGCGCTCCGTGCCTGACTTCTGAGCACGTTCGCCCAGCAGGCTGCGCATGCTCAGTGCTGGAGTGCTCCATTGTTTTTGCAGCAGGCAGCAACGTTTGTTCTCTTGCGCCACATGTAGGCAGTAATGAGGTACCACATACCTTCGGGAATATAGTAGTGTTGTTAAACTGGCCAGCCTCGTATTATATTCAGAAGACATTTGTGCTAATATATCTGGCTGTATAAGCTGTGCTGTGTGATAGAAGAGTCGAGGAGGCTGCAGCCAGGTAAAACGCCCTGTGTCACTTATTGTAAAGTTATAGGTATGCCACTCGTTATCCTTAAGCAATGCTGCCCCCTTCCCAGCTGGAAGCGGTGAATTTTAGAGCACGTTTAACAGAAGGGATTTGAAACAACCTAAAGGATTTATAGGTTTAACTCCACATATATCTCAGCAATAGTCACCTTATCTGCTGTGCTACCTTGCGGCTTTCTGCTTTGGTGAATGTTACTCAACTTTAAAATAGAATTCAGCCTTGTGGGCGTAACCCTGATACTGTTCAAGGTCACTGCAGAGGTGTGGTCCCTTTCCCTTTTCCGCTGCTAGAGGTGGAGACAGCTCGGAGAAACGGTAGAAGAGTTTTGGCTTAGTAGGGGAGGAAGTGACGGCCACGGAACAGGGGCAGAGCTGACACAGAAAGTGATGGGGAATCCAGGGTGAGGGAGTTTGGCCCCATGGTAGAAAATGGATTCCTCTCTGCCATCGGGTACGTGCCAGACCAGCGATTATTTCCCAGGGGCTCTCATTTCCGATTGGTCCAGATGATTGCATCATTCTGTTCCAAATGGTGGTATAAAAAATAACTGGAGAGTTCTCTGTAGAGCTTTCTGTGTAACCTCACTCCCCCCTTGAAATACGTATTCATTTGAATGGGTTTTTCAAAATGTACAGATGTAAGGTGCTTCTAAGGTGTCACCGTTATATATTTAGGAGATAATTCACATCTTTAGGCCATAAGAAATGCAATTCATCTGGAAAAAGAAGAGAGTTTCTAAGAAACCCCAAGGGTTGTGCTTGCTTGGCTATAAGATCTCTCTTGCTTTATGCATATTGTTTTTGTTTTGGTGTGTACTGGCTCAGAGTTTGGATTGTGGATTGTGGACAGATCTAAAGTTTCCAATATGTTCAAGCCAACAAGAGGCACTGTATGGCGCTGAGGGCGAAGTGATACACATTAGGTCAAGGCCCACCGGGAGGCCAGAGGTTTGGTTCATCAGATGTGAATGGTTTGAGATGGTGTAAGTTCCGGAATGGTCTGTTCACATAGTCCTCCTGACTACATGACAAAACATTTACAAATGTAATTTTGCAACAAAAGGCCGGCAAAGTGTGCATGAGCCACAGAAAGCTTAGTTGATAAAAACAGCCAGTGTCAAAGGCATAGATCTGGAAATAGGAATAGTGGTTAGTGCACACCGACATATCTAAATCTAATTCAAGTGAGCTCACAATTATTACAAAAATGTAAGTGAAGGGGGAGTAAAAATGACCCTGACACAAGATCACAACATTGAAAACTTGAAGAAAGTGCAATCTATGGACTCTCCCATCCCCTGCACACCTACATGCTGTGAAACAGCCAACATTTTACATAAGAATCAATAAGACATATACGATTTTCAGACAAATGATACACCACAAATAGTAAAAGAAAGTAAAGATCATTGGATGGCTTCTATTTATTGCAGAGGCCAAACAATCCGAGTCGTGCTCGGCGTGTTTCGGGGTGAAAACCCCTTCTTCATGACTAAATCATATGCAAAAAAAATCCAGAACAAACGTACAAAATCAGAATACAAGTACATGTCAGCATTTGTTACATTTCCACATTTTCTAGCCACGGATATTCGGAAGCCCTCAATACAAATATTGTGTCTAAAATCTTAATAAGTCAACACTTCCATCATCTCATTCTAGGTAGTGCAGAGAGTACAGGAAATCAAGATGATATACCAAAGAACCAACATACTGTGACCATATGTGTTTTGAAAAGATTGGTTTTCTACATTCCTCGCCTCCCTCGTGTAGCATGCTGTGGTTGTGCATTTTATGAGTAGCCATAATGTAAAAGCCCAACTTGCAGGGACCTGCCTGACTTTAATGTAAAAGGACAGCCAATCGAATGTAACGGAGCTAATCAAATATCAACAGAATTCTAAGGGCAATATTTGGAAAAAATTTAAATGAGACGGTTAGTACCTGCTAGCATGTTGTTCAAAGCGGTATTTTACCCAACAATAAAAATACAGCACTTACCCCATCTGTTTAAGTTTTAAAGCCAATCCACTGTCAGTTCCCTAAGTGTCTAGGTAATGGCATACGTTCTTGACCGGTGTTGTATCCAAATCGCTCCCTTATACTTTCTGAAGATGTAAGCCTGAAGTCGACATCACCCAGACATAAACACTTCTACACTCCTCTCTGAAAACCTATGTATATGGATTAGACCCGAGATGTTGAGAGCGGATCTACCGCTTCCAATGTTTCTCCCATCTCATATGTTTGAAAAGTAAGCTTACCCTGATGGCGATAAAACTTCACATGTTGTGCGCTGTGGGAATGTGTAAAGTAGTGTCTTCTGTCCAGGTAATCGGGAAGCCGTGCAGTTACTATAACTGGATCACATGCCGGTCCCAATGTAAATGAAGCTTTTGAAGGATTTTTAAAAAAAACAACTCCCTGTGAGCACGGATACCTCGCCATATTGGGAGTGTAGCTGCTTAAGGTTTACCCAGAACTCGTTCCCATTGTGCTGACATGGATAGGGTAAAAATCGTAATTGGTGAAAAATATAAACCCACCTATTATGGTCCAATCCATGTTGGCCCTTTATGTATTTCGAAAATGTGACCTGAATGCCTATGTAACATTAAAATGGAAGTTGACCTTTTGCGAATATTCATCCAAAGTCCATAATTCAACAAACGCAGAAAACTTTAAGTAGAATGAACATCAGCATAATATAACAATGATGAAGTCTTACAAAACTCAAATTCTCATACAAAGATCTGCATATGTCGGAAAGACAGATAGTCAATCATACAACGTTCCCAATGTTGGATTAACTCTACTCATTGAGGAATCATTGGTAGAGAAATTGGGCCTCATTCCGAGATTGGAGGTAGCCATGGCGCTATTTGTGCCATGGCTGCCTCCAATACCGGGTCCGGCACCGGTCTCTTTCAATGGGGACTTACCGGTGTAGTCCACCCTTTGCTGGACCGGTAAGTCCCCATTGAAAAAGCCATTCCCCATTCCCATTTGAGCCCCCATAGGGGGCAAATTGCGGGACCGTTATTAGCTCTGAAGTCCCTTAACGGGTCCCGTCCATGACGCCTAGTCAGACCAGGCGTTAAAGGAGGGACCCGCTAAGGGCCCTCGTAGTAGGGAGGTAAGGGATGACCAGCACCGGCCTCCTTACCGGTGCCCGGTATCCCTTACCGCCCTGCTCGGAATGAGGCCCATTGAGTGTAAACTACAGTCATATAACTGCTCATTCGAATAAAAATGGAACAGTTTCAAATGATGAAGTCATAGACTCTATATTAGACCTGAATATCAATAGGGGATTGCCAGTTAGCCAGAATCCACTATACATATACGCAGGCAGTCCATCGAGTTGTCTTCTTTATCCAGTAAGTCTAAATAGATAACATTAACTCCTTACACCTTAAAACCACATTAGCTTGATCATAGTATCCTGAAGTGGAGCAATCAATGCCAAAGTTCAATACTGGTTGGTCACAATATATCCATTGGTGTAATGGACCAATGGGTGGTTGATAGTATACCAAGACTTTCATCATCTCTGTTACAGACAATTCAAATGAAACAGTTTAGGCAAAACTCGTCATTGAGACCTCTCGGATTAACCGTCTCCAAACGGTGTATCCAAAACATCTCTCTAATAGGAGGGAGTTAAAGTCACTCCCCCACCCGGGGTGTTTGACCACTTCCAATACAATGAATTTCATCTGTGTAATCGTATGTTGATGTTCCTTTAAATGCCTAGCCGCTGGAGACTTTAGATTATTGCACCTAACGTTTGATTTGTGCTCTGAACATCTCTCTTTGGAAGGTCTTGATGTCTGGCCTATGTAGAGGTGTCCGCAAGGAAATTTAATCGGATAAATACCTGGTGTAAGGCAAGTAGCCTAGTCTCTGAGAGCAATTCTTTGACCTGTATGTGGGTGCAAAATAATTTTACCTTTCAGAATGTTGTTGCAGTGACTGCATTCAAAACAAGGAAATGTGCCCTTCTTATGAGTACTTAAAACCATTTGTTTGTCCCTTAGAGGTCTTTCCGCTCTCACAAGTTTGTCCTTAAAGTTCGTAACCCTTTTGAACGCCATCATGGGTGGTCTTGGTAAAAGTTGATGTAGTAAGGGGTCATGTTGTAGCATGCTCCAGCTTTTTTGCTAAGCTTACTGATTTGAAAACATTGCCTGGAAAATGTCACAAACAAAACTGGAATTTCCCTTGTCTGCATTTTAGGAGCGAGTAGTGTATCCTTTGAGACTTCTTCAGATCTTGATCTGACATTTTCCAAAACTTAATTCGGATAGCCCCTTATCTTAAACTTCTCCACCAACTTAGTACATTCGAGGGGATTGGGTCCTCCGACGTATTCCATATCTATGACAGTAATCACTACAGCTGTGCTGCTTTGGAAAATGTTCGGCGTCTGCGTCCTGCATTGATGACGTCGATACGCTGTTCTCGAGGGCCTCCGTCGAGCCGACGTCACTGGATGTTATAAGTAGGACGCACAACGCCCATAGCCTCGGTTCATTTTTTTAAGCTAACGTGTTCGCTTCGGAGATCTCGGCGCGCCTCGGTTCTTCTGAGTTCTGTTCTTTCGGTTCTTCGAACCTGTTCGTTATGCATATTTCTATGATGTCTTCGTCTTCTTCCACCCCGCGGCCGGGTTTTAATGAAGTGTCAGACTGCGGTTCCAAGATGTCGTTGACGGATTCGCATGACGCCTGTCTCTGGTGCCTCGGGGAGGACCACGACACGGATGACTGTGTAGACTGGCAGTCGCTTACATCGAAGGCCTTGCAGGAGCGTAAGAAGAAGCTTTATGTAGGTAAGGTGGCCAAGCCCCGGAAGTCGAGATCTACTGGGCTTTCGAGGGGCAGGGGTCTCGTTCCAGGAGCAGGTCCTGCCATTCCCCTGCCTCATTGAGGCACTCACGGAAGCGCCGGAATCGGTCGCCTTCCCCGTCCTCGTCCGAGGACTCTGCCCGTCAGCGGGTAGCTTGTCCCAACAAGCATTCCACTCCTGCGGAATGGGATTCATTTCGGCAGGAAATGTTGGCGATTTTTCAGTCGCAGGGCTCCGGCCTGTCCGCGCCGTCGAAAGATGCCGGCTGTGACCGTGCTAGAGACGCCACTCACACACCTTCGGGCTCGAGCGGTCTTTGCGATCACCGGGCACCTTCGAGGTCCCGGTCGGACAAGGATGGTCACTCTAAACATGCCCATTCCAGGTCCCGGTCCTCGACGCCCTCGAGACCGTTGGAGCCTGTGAGGTCTTCGAGGAAGACATCGAAGCCTTCAACGCCGAGGTCGTCAAGGAACTCTCTCGAGGCTCCGCCTCTGAGGAGGCTGTCGACGCCATCGGTGCTCAGGCTGTCGAAGGACACGCTCAGGGCTCCGCCCTCGAGGACTGTGTCTAAGCCGTCGGCGCCACGCTCGACGTCGACGCCGATTCCATTGACGCCCTCGACGCCTTTCAAGGCTGCTTTGTCGGAGGTACCCCGTAGCACGATGGAACCCCATAGAAAGGCTCTGTGCCCTCATTCCAGCCTCTGGATTATATTTCTGAGGTGGATGAAGGGTCGGAGGAAGGTTTGGTTCCTGAGGAGGTACCTGATGAGATTTTGTGGATTTTCTGCAGGATAACCTGACGGATATCCTCGACCAAGGTCCACCAACTGGCCCGGTACTGCCATTCCATATGGCCTTGCAGAGAAGGGTGGCAGCATCTTAGACTGCTCCGGAGAGTCTCCCGTCAGTGAGCAAATCTTTGCCGTGAAAATACCACCCAGCCAGTAGCGACCCCTGCTACTTGACCACGCACCCCGCTCCGGAGAGTTTGGTGGTGCAGGCGGCTACTGCCCCAGCGAAGCAGGCGTCGTACCCTACCATCCCTCCTGATAGGGACGACAAGCGTTTTGATGGCTGGGCGAAGAAAGTATTTTCTTCAGGGGGTATGGCTTTACAGGCAGCCAACTCTGTGTGTGCCTTGTCACGTTTCACGCACACTCTGTGGAACTGTATTTCGTTAGCGGCTGAACATATTCCCAAAGGGGAGGAACGGGATGGTTTTCTTGCTATTGTGCAGGATGGCAAAGATGCCATGTATGAGTCCGTTTAGTCGGGTCTGGAAATGGCGGATTGTATCAGCCGGTCCATGGCGCCGGTCCATGGCGGCGAGCACCGTAATACGCAGGTTTGCGTGGTTTCGGAAGTTGGGGTTTGCTCCGGATGTTCAAGCCCCACTCCTCATCATGCCCTTTGATGGTGAACATCTTTTTGGCAGCAAGGCTAACGAGAGCCTTGAGAGGTTGCAGACTTCCAAAGCTGCAGCAAAGTCGTTGAGCGCTGCAGTTCGCCAACCTCTGCCTTTTCGTCCTAGGGGACAGCAATGGAGGGCGGGGTTCCTTTCGATATTACTCATCGTTTTGTAAATCGAGAGGAGCTGCAAGTCAAAGGGGCCACCGTAGGAGTGCCAGAGGTGGAAAACAGGGTACTCGAGGTGCCAAGGCAGCTTGGGCAGTTGCCTCTTTGCCCTCAGGCACTGCTGCTTCAGCTCAGTCATGAGGCCATGTCCCATGGTTCGCCGGTTGGGGGAAGGCTGGTGCAGCATCTTGTAGAGTGTCGTGCCATTACTTCAGATGTATGGGTTCTGGAGATCATTGCCCACGGCTACTTTCTTCCTTTCCGGCAGAGCCCTCACGACAATCCACCAGGGAATCTCTTTGAAGAGTCCGGATCCGCTCCTAGCGCAGGAAATACAATCCCTGCTGAAGAAAGGTGCCATAGAACTGGTGCCTGTAGCGGAGAGGAACAAGGGATGGTATTCCCCTTATTTTTTGATTTCGAAGAAAGACGGGGGATTGAGACCCATCATGGACTTGCACGGTTTGAACAAGCTCCTCAGGAATGACAAGTTCAAGATGGTTACTCTTTCTCAAGTCCTCCAGGCCCTTCAACTTCAGGACTGGTTGGTATCTCTCGACCTCAAGGATGCTTACTTTCATGTGCCGATCCATCCCAAGCACAAGAAGTACCTGAGGTTCGCGGTTGGCGACTTGCACTTTCAGTTTCGGGTCCTGCCGTTCGGGTTGACCTCCGCCCGAGGGTCTTCAGCAAGCTCATGGTGGTGGTGGCAGCGTATCTCAGGAAAAGGGGGATTCACGTCTACCCCTACCTGGCCGATTGGTTGATCAGGGCGCGCTCTCCTGAGCAAGTCCTGGATCATCTGTCTGTCACCTGCCACTCCCTTCACAAGCTGGGCTTCTCCCTCAGCTTAAAGAAGTCCCACTTGACAACAACTCAGCGCCTCCAGTACATCGGAGCAGTGCTCGACACGTCCCCGGGGCAGTGTTTTCCTCACCAGGTGAGGGCTCTTCACATTCAGCAGATGGTGCACAAGTTTCAGCATGCCCAGAGTCTCCCGGCGTTCGGGTTCTTGAGGTTGCTCGGCCTCATGGCATCCTTCATTCTTCTGGTGCCAGAGGCCAGGTTGCGGATGAGATCTCTGCAATGGGCTCTCAAGATGCAGTGGTCACAGTCCTCCGGCAGGATGTCGGACCCCCCCCGTTCAGGTGCCGCCCTCGGTCTCCCAGGACCTTCTGTGGTGGGCCGTCGATGGCAATCTGATGAGGGGGGCTCCGTTTTGGCTACCCTTGACGGAGGTGACGATCGTGACGGACGCATCCCTCACGGGATGGGGAGCTCATGCCAACAAGTTGACAGTCAGCAGTCGTTGGTCTCCGTCGGAGTCCAGACTCCATGTCAATCTGTTGGAGCTGAGGGCCGTCAGGCTTGCCCTGAAGGCTTTTCTGCCGAATGTGCGAGGAAAGAATGTCCTGATTCTGACTGACAGGACAGTGGCCATGCACTACCTCAACAAAAAGGGGGGAGCAGGGTCACTTCCTCTGTGCAGGGAGACGATGCAGCTCTGGTTCTGGGCCATATAGCAGGAAATTTCGATCTCAGCGGTTCATCTGGCCGGAGACGAAAACGAGACAGCGGACGCTCTGAGCAGGCAGAGCGCGATCTCTCACAAGTGGGAGCTGGCTCAGGAGATTCTCCTGGAGATCTTCACCCTTTGGGGGACCCCTCAAGTGGATCGCTTCGCCTCCAGTGTCAACTGGAAGTGCGAAAGGTTCTGCTCGCTGGAATTTCCACCAAGGGGAGCCTTAGGAGATGCGTTCGTGGTGGAGTGGTCCTTCCCACTGCTGTACGCGTTTCCTCCATTCCCCGTCATCCCGCTAGTGCTGGAGAGGTTACGGAGGTTCGGTTCCCGGATGATCCTCTTTGCTCCGGCATGGGCCCGGAGAACGTGGTACCCGGACCTACTCAACTTGTCCATCTGCCCTCCACGTCTTCCCTACCGAGACGATCTGCTCTCACGGGAGGGGGGGTCAGGTTTCCATCCAGAGGTCAGATCCCTCTACCTTCACGCTTGGCTTCTGAAAGGTTGAGGTATAAGGATTGGGACCTCCCTGAAGATGTGATGGAGGTGTTGCTTTCGGCCAGACGGCCTGCAACCAAGTCTCTGTACCGTTGCTGTTGGAGAAAGTTCTGCGACTGGTGCAGGGTTAAGAATGTGGATCCTTTTTCATGTGACATTCCTGTGGTTCTGCCTTTTTTGCTTTCGTTAGCCCACAAGGGCCTGCAAGTGGGTACCATTAAAGGTTACCTGGCAGCGCTGTCCATATTTAAGCACTCGTCGGAGGAGTGTTCTTATTTCAAAATTCCTTTAATTTCTCAGTTTCTCAAAGGGCTCACTAATGTGTTTCCGCCATCACCTTTCCAGGAGCCTGGTTGGGATTTGAACCTTGTTCTAAAATTCCTAATGGGTGCTCCATTTGAGCCTTTACATTCTTGTCCTCTGAGACCGTTAACCCTTAAAACTGAATTTCTTGTTGCGGTCACTTCCGCTCGCAGAGTGAGTGAGTTGCAGGCACTTTCAGTTAAGCCACCCTTCACTGTGTTTCATAAGGACAGGGTTGTCCTTAGAGTTCGTCCTTCCTTTCTTCCGAAAGTTGTCTCGGAATTTCAGTTAAGCCAGAAGGTCATTCTTCCGGCATTTGATCCTCCTCCGCATCCTGGTAAGGAAGAGGAGAGGCTCCATAGGTTGGATCCTAGAAGAGCTTTAAGTTTCTACATTTCACGCATGTCCCGGGTCAGAGTGGACGATCAGCTCTTTATAAGTTACGCTGGAAGGCGTTTGGGACAAGCTGTTACTAAGCAGACTTTGTCTAGATGGATTATCTTGGCAATTTCTGAATGTTACCGCTTGGCGGGTAAGGACCCTCCGGTTGGCTTACGGCCCATTCTAGTAGGGGTATGGCTGCCTCTACTGCCCTGCAGAGGGGCATTCCTATTCGCAACATCTGTGAAGCAGCCACTTGTGCTTCAGTCCATACCTTTGTACGACACTACTCCTACTCCCTAGATTCCATCCATGGGCAGGATCTGGCCTTTGATTGGACATTCTAAATTTCTATATTCTAAATTCTTTTTCCCTCCTCAATACGTGGGTACTACTTTGGGAGTATGTCGTAGATATGGAATACGTCGGAGGACCCAATCCCCTCGAAGAACAAGTTACTCTCTTACCTGGGAACATTCTTTCGTTGGGATGGTCCGACGACATATTCCATATCGCTCGCTCCCTCCCTACCGGCCCTCCTACAGAATGTCTTTGTCACACCTTGCAACCCTGGTTCCCTTTTCCAACTCCTCCTCACCTGAATCTCCGTCAAATTCCTCTCGTAGTTCCATCTTCTCTTTCTTTCGTGTCTTTTTGATTTCTTTACTCCTTCTTTGATGCAAGTACGGGCGTGACTCCCCGGAGGCCACCGTGACCGGATAGGAACCAAATCCCAGGAGCCTCCCAGGAGCCAACCCGCTGTTCCAGGGAAAAAGCCGTTGGCTGAAAAAACCCTGTGTGAATGGTCTTCTTCAGGTTGGATAGAAGAGTAGAAGCGAGTCCAGTTCCTTCTTCGGTGTAGATGATTGAGTAGCCGGTGGGTCCGAAGGTACTGAGGCACAATAGAAGCACAGGGAACAGGTCGGAAGGTAGAAGAACGCCAAGGCAGCGATACCACGAACTGATGAATAGTAAACTAGAAAGCCTTTAACAAGAGAGAAGAAACTCCAGGCGAAAGAAATGGAGTGAGTAGAAAATAAATGGTAGTCAGAAAGAAAGATAAACAAGGTAAAAGCAGGAAGGAAAAGTACAGGGCCTGAGGAGTTAAGAACAACCTCAAAATGCGATTAACAGGGATCAAACCATTAAGAGAAAAAAGCTACCCAAAAATAGTACGTTTACCTCTGTGTAAAATAGTGAATGAAGAGAGAGGAAATATTCAGCAACACAATGCTGGTAAGGTACGAAAGTACTAAGATACAACGCATCGGAGCACTGGTGCGTTGTGCGTAAATACGTAAGTTTCCAGCATCCATTTTAGGTGTGCTTCCATCGGTTTCCAACCTTCCAAGGTCGATGCATTACATTCTTATGCGATTGCATCTTACGTTTCTGCAAGGCTTTCTGTAGTCATACTGGCAGTAGTTTGGTGCCACACGTTCTGGGGGAAAAAACTACAACTGAGGCTACGGGCGTCGTGCGTCCTATTTATAACATCCGGTGATGTCGACTCGACGGAGCCCCTCGAGAACAGCGTATCGACGTCATCGACGCAGGACGCAGACGCCGAACATTTTCCGAAGCAGCACAGCTGTGGTGATTACTGTCATAGATATGGAATACGTCGTCAGACCATCCCATCGAAAGAACGTTACCAGGTAAAAGAGTGACTTGTTCTTCTGTGTCCAACCCTTCTGGATCCGAGACAATTATCTTTTTTTGGGAAAATTAAGTTTTATTGAAATTTTAAGTAGTGAAATTAGACAAACAACAATACAACCACAATGATAATCTTGAAAAACAATTGCTGCAACCTTATCCTCCTCCCTCCTTCACCCCTCCCACTTCCCATCATGTATCTTGGTATGACAAATGAAATAGGGGTCCAACACAGTGGGCCTCATTACCGCTTTGGCGGAAGCCATGCCCTTAGTAAGGGCTTGGCTACCACCAAAACCGGGTCCGGGCTCCCTGAATGGGGAATTACCGGGCCATTCCGAGTTTGGAGGGCCCGGTAATTCCCCCTACAGGGAACCCGGGCCCGGACCTTCCCCATTCCCATTTGAGCCCCCATACGGCTCAATGGGAATGGGTGCAGGGAGCTAACAACACACCGATTACGACCGGCCCGTTGTTAGCTCCCTGGTCCCCTCGCGGGACCCGGTAAGGACGTCTGGTAAAACCAGACGTCCACATCGGGTCCGCGAAGGGACCTCGTAATGAGGCGGAATGGGTTTAACGGGTCCGCATCCATTAGCGGCACCCGTTAACCCATTCCGCCAATGTTATAATGAGGCCCTGTGTGTTATAATACATTTCAAACAGAGGGTAGACATCAAGCAAGTGCTCAGAGCGCAGGGCCCATCACTCTCGAAATGAGTCCGCCGTGTCATCAAGCTCCGTTAGTCCTCTGGGTGGGATTCCCGGAAGTAGGCTTTAAGGTCCAGTGGGCTAATCTAAGTGTCACATAGGCCTCAATCAGCTTTCCCATATTTGTCGAAGAAGGGGAGCCATAAGCCCTCAATATTAGTTTTGGATTCATCGATTAAATGGGTGAGGAATTCCATGTCATATATAGCACACAGCTTGGTAACCCATTCCCTTTCCCCCGGAGGTCGGGTGGCCTTCCATTTTTGGTACCAACAACTTCTGGCGGCCACTAGCATGACTTGCAACATGTGGGCATGGGTTACTTTCGGGCCTCCCTCTACTTCAATACCAAACAACACTAACCATGGGGATAGGGTTCTTTCGATAACGCCCACCTCCTTTGTCCAAGACAGGACCTCGCTCCAGTAGGTCTGCACCACTTGACATTTCCACCACATATGTACATAGTCCCCCCTTTCAGTGTGTCATTTCCAGCAGTGTGGGTCATATCCTTTCCTCATCCTAGCAATCCTTTGTGGGGGGTAATGCCATCTATGAATCAGTTTCCGAGCCTGATGAAGGTACTGGGGGGCAGCCATTGAGCGATGGGCCTGCCTGCACATTTTGGTCCATCTCTTCTCGATGATAGGAGCGCCTAGGTCTTTACCCCAGTGCACCTGGGCTGGGCGGGGGGGGGTCTCGTGGGGTGGACAACAACAAAAGGCCATAGAGCCTAGAAATCACACCTTTGGTTCCCTTATGTGATCAAGAATTTTACAAAGTCTGTTAGGTCTCTCCTAAGTGTGTCCCCCCATTTGTTTTCAGTCAGAACCCCTTTCAGTTGGAGATATCGGAAGGGGGAGAGGTTGCTCAGACCCAAAGCCTCCTTCAAATCTCCTAAAGAGATAAATGTTCCCTCTCTCCAAATCTGCCCTGCCCTGGCCAGACCCGCCTCATACCACTGTTGGAAGGCTAAAGGCTCGTCAATTCCATCCATAAGTGATGGGGCCCAGATACAGCTCAGGGGTGAGGGCCACGTCGTGAGCCATCTGAAATAACCACCCTCTTTCCATATGGACCACAGTACCCCGGTGACTGGGTGATTCAAGATCCTCTTTGGGATACGTGCTTTAGGGACCCACAGCCTTTCGTCCAGCGTAACCGGGGCGAAGAGCTCATTGTCCATTACTACCCACTGTTTCTTTGTGCCTGCCACAAAGTGGTCAACCAGGATTCGCAGTTGGGACACCTTATATTATGTCTGAAAGTCTGGGAAACTCACTCCTCCCTCGTCTTTGGGTCTTAACAGTACATCGTAGGCAATTCTATGGGACTTTCCTGCCCATAGGTAGTGTTGGAGGGCCCGTCTGACCTCAGGAAGGAAGGACTTAGGCATTTGGGTCGGCAGCATTTGAAATAAGTACAGGAATTTAGGGAGGATCACCATTTTAATTGAGTTGAGGCGTGCCATCCATGACAGGCCGGATTTTGCCCATTGTTCAATATCGCGTTTAATCGCCGACCACAAGCGTGGGTAGTTGGCAGCAAAAAGATCTGCCAGGTTCAGCCGTAGGTGGATCCCCAGATGACAGAATCCCTCTGTCAGTTTACAGAATGGGAGGTCCTCCACATATTGCCTCTCTGCCACACTGAGCTGCCCTGCCATGAAAGCAACAGACTTCCCCAAGTTCACCTTATAGCCCGCGAGGGACCCATATCGTTCCAAGCTATTCAGTACCTCCGGGACCGACTGAGATGGGTTGGTAAGATAGAGCAGAACTTCATCTGCGAATAGGCTTATCTTGCAGTTCGTTTCCCCAATCTTGACCCTTCTAATTTTTTTGTTACCCCTGATCACTATGGCCCAGGGTTCCATCGCCAATGCATATATAGGGGGGATAGGGGACACCCCTGTCTCTTACCCCTCCCCAAAGGAAACGTTGCTGATTCACCCCCGTGTACCACAACCCTCACAGGGGATCCAAATAGAGGGCAGAGATCCACCCGCACCACTTTGGCCCCATCCCCAGGGATGATAAAGCCCACTCCATGAAGGACCAACCCACCCTGTTGAACGCCTTCTCTGCGTCTAGGGACAGGAGAAGGGCGCCCTCTGTTCGGACTTCCCTTGAGCTTAGTATGTGAATGGTCTTGTGCATGCTATCAGCGTCCTGCCTGTTCAGCACAAAACCTACCTGGTCTGTGTGGACCAGTCAGGGGAGACACTGCTCGAGGTGCGTCGCTAGGATCCTGGCAAAGATCTTTGCATCAACGTTCAAAAGCGAAATGGGTCTGTAAGAACCACACTCCGTAAGGTCCTTACCAGGCTTCGGTATCACCGTAATCATGGCCTGTAGGAATGTCAGAATGTCGGTGGAATGGCTTCCGGAGACCTAATCTGGTTGAATAGCTTGGTCAACCGTTGTATCAGAACCGATTGATACTGTTTAAAGAAGTCGGCTGTGAATCCGTCCCCCCCCCCCTGGGGCCTTGCCCACCCTGAGTCGCTTAATAGCCCCCTCCACCTCTTCCTCTGATATATCCCTTTCCAAGGCCTCATGCTCTGGTTCGGTGATCTTGGGGAGGGGGTGATCCTCAAGTTATCTTCCCAACTTTGGCTCCCTTCTCGTAATATCTCTGTTTAGTGTACCTCATTTTCTTTACCACTTCCCCAATTAGGACTGTATGTAGGGCTTGTCTTTTTTCTCTCATTTCACCCAAGAGGATTTCACGATCCACAGCCCCCTTAGTGAGCTGCTCTCTCATGGCCCGCAGGTCCCCCCGGAGTCTGGCCTCAATGAGTGCCCTCTCCTGTTTCCTCCTCGAGCCCTCTACAATAAGGGGGCCCCGGAAGGTGGCCTTCCCTGCCTCCCAAACTGTGACCATTGGTGTCACACCTGTGTCATTAGTTACAAAATAAGCCTCCATTTCTTTCCGTAGGAATTCTTTGAACACCTGGTCCCTCAGGAGGGTATCATTGCAGCGCCACCTATATGACCTTGGGTTGCCCTGGAGCCTCCAGTCCATAACTAAGAGCTCGTGGTCTGACCATGTGGCTGATTCGACTGACGGGTTTCCAACCTCCCCTCCACCCTCCTCTGATATCAATAGTAGGTCAATTCTAGTATATGTTTGGTGCGGGGGGGGGGGAAGAATGTGTATCCCCCGGGGGCTTGGTGGCACTTCAGCCATACATCTACCCAGTAGTGGTCCTGGAGGAGATCCCTTATGGTAAGGTTTTCCTTTGTGGGTTCCTTTGTCGCTACCCCTTTAGCAGACCACCAATCCAATCGAGGGTCCATGATAAGGTTAAAATCCCCGCCCAAGATTATCGCTCCCTCTGCCCATTCGTCCATGACGTTTAAAACCCTACAGATGAATTTGACTTGGTCAACATTGGGTGCATACAGGGTGGCCAGTGTGATTTGCATACCCTGAGAGAACCCCTTGATCCTCCAGGTACCTGCCCCCAAAACCCCTTTTAGTCTCCACCTTGGTGAAATACATCGACTTTCCGAGGAGGATGCCCACCCCCTCTTTTTTGGAGGATTTGTGCGAGGCCCAGAAGTTCCCACCTCTCCTTCCCCTTTATCGTCGACTCAGCCCTCCTCCTGTAGTGTGTTTCTTGTAAGAAGAGGACAAGCAGTTTTTTGTTTGCGGAACATATTTCCTGTGAGAGAGCGCTTGTTCTGTGAGTTTAGGCCCTTAACGTTGAGAGTGCTGATCCGGCCTTCAACCATAATCGTTGCGACCCATACCCTCAAGGATTCCAGTGTGGTACCCCTGATCCAGCTCTACGCATAACCCATAGATCCATGACGTGATGCCCCTGTTGCTCTTTCCTCCGCCCCTTATTTCCCTCACCCATTTTGCAAGGCGTTCATCTTCGTCACCCCAACTAGGGTTGGAGCTATTCAACGAACCACCAGGGTTGCTTCCCATGGCTCCGGGATATTCTATGATATAGGACGTTCCCTCCCGCTCTTCACTTGGGAACATTCCCCCGTTTCGGCTCACATCGGGGTCCCAATAAAGATCCCTCACCCCTACTCCCCTCTGAGTGACTATAGTATGCAATCCGCCCATCTCGACTACGAGCCCCCAAGCCGAGTGTCCGTCGGCATGGGAACAGAAACCCCCCAGCCATCAAGAGGACGAGGCACAAAGAACCTTTCAATACACAACACCACGGGCCTCTCACCAGGCAACTCTACAACTTTGTATCATAACCTCTGAACAAAAACCCGCCAACTGTGGCGACAGCCTAAGGTAACATACGTTTACGTCGGTCGTTGAGACCCCTAGGAGACTGTGTTAACAACTTCAGCACAATGGTTAGACTCTTAAAATGTTCAGTGCGCTCATGGAGGCCCTCCCTGGACCGCTGGGGGGGTGCTTAGTTTTCTGCAACATCCGAGTGCCCTTCACTTTGAGCTTCCCCTGAGGGAGATTAGGGCCCTGGGGGGCCTGGCTATGGTCCCTGTCGCTTCCATTCTGCTCTCTGGATGTTCTTGGGAGGTCCCCCACCAAGTCACCGTGGCCCTCTGGATGCCCTCCGTTAAGAGTTGGTACCTCTCACCCTGCCATTCAAATGCCAAGTGGAATGGATGCCCCCAGCGGTATCGGACCCCTTTCTCCTGTAGCCACCTGGTGGTGATTCTGCATTTTTTCCTCATCTGGAGTGTGAGGGCCGAGAGGTCCTGGTAAATTGTCACCCTGGAGTTCCCATATTGTATGTCTCTCAAGTTCCTTGCCCTTTCCAAAATCCTGGCCTTGTCTCTGTAGTAGTGGAGTCTCTCCAGCACTGAGCGTGGACCACTTCCGCCCCCGCCAGCCCAGTGGACCCTATCGATCAGGACCGTCTCTCCAGAGTCAGTTCCCAGGACGATCCTGATGATGTCCTGTATCTTAACTTCCAGGCCCACTTGAGTCTCCCCTTCCGCCTCTGCCAATCCGAAAATCCTCAGGTTATTTCTCCTTTCACGATTCTCCATGTCATCAACCTTGAGTCGGAGATTCTCCTTGCGGCATTGTAGCTCACTAAACCTTGCTTCCATCTGTGTTTCAAGGAGGTCCGTCGATGCCTGGTTGTTTTCCACCCCCTCCATCCGGTCCTCCAGCGTGGAGACCTTGGCCGTGAGGTCAGCAACTTAGCCCCCATGTCTGTCCTCATCCCTCTGATTTCATCGAGGATCGTCTGGATATTTTTCTGGATGGTGTTCATGTCTGGGGCCGGCGCGGCGGGGGGGGGGGTCTGGTTTCCATCTCTAAATGCCCTGGCGCAAATTGATATTTTGCCAGGGTCTCTTTCCAACTCATGAGACGCCAGTGTTCCCAGGTTGCTGTGGCTTCTCAGTGTGCCCAGTAGTGTCCTCTGAGTGGCAAGGCTTGTGTCCCCACCACCACCATGGTCCGTCTATGCAGTTATGTAATGTGGGGGTCAATGGAGCTTTCTTCACCTGTTCAGGGTGTACGCCAATCCCTGGCCCCCGCTTTGCTTCACCGGTCTCCCCAAGTCAGCCACCAATGGTGCATTAAATGTGGGTTGGTGCCCTGGGGATATTTTAGTGCCTTCATTATAACTCCACTTGGGGGCCGGGGTGATTCCTTGTTGGCACCCCTGGGTCTGATGTCAACATTCTCTTCTTAGTTTGGCGCCACTTTATATGTCCCTTAAGTGCCTCCCCAGTGTGGTGAGGAGGGGCAGTGTTCCCAGGAGGTCATCTGTGTCACCCCCTCCAGAGGTGCCCACTGCTTGCAGTTAGGTCCCAGTGGGTGCTCAGGTCAGGGTGGGGGACCGTCAGGCTGGCGGTCCCCTGAGTGCTCAACTGGGCTCAGCTACATGCGTGGGCAGCCAGGGCCGCCTCCCGGTGATGCAGCAGGGCGGTGCGGTTAAGGCGCTCCGTTCCAGGGACTCCTGTTGCGACCTCGAGGTGTGATTTTAGGGCTCCGTGCACTCCACGTTGTTAGGGGGGGTTCCCCAGACATCCCTCGTTATGGGGATCAGATGAGAGGATAAAGGGGGTGGGCGTGCTCCTGTGTCGGACCAGGTCTGCTGAGGAAATGTTTGGGCGGGAGGGGTGGTGTCGCCGGTGACTGTGACGGGGCCCCTCTCTAAGCAGCCCAGGGCGGGCCCTCTCGCTCGCCGTGTGTCCAGGATGCCTCATGTGCCCCGTGCAATGGGCCCGAAACACAGAAGGGGAGAAGGAGGGGCCCGGGCGCACTCCCGCGTCGGCCCGAGCCAGTGGGGGTCTCTGCTGGGGGACCACGCTGCTGTCTGTCCTGGGACGCAGTCCCCCAAGTGTGTGAAGGGCTGCGCAGCGTCTCTGCCCGCCACCCTTCCTGGTGCCGCCTCAGATCTCACAGTCCCCCCGAGGGAAGGGGGTGGGGGGGCTGTCGCCACAGATTCTCCTCAGGTCGGAGGTCCGTGGGGGGGCCCAGCTCTGCTGCAGGGTGTCCGCAGGGTGTCCGGCGCCTTCACTGGCGACCAAGGATGAAGCCCAGATGGGGCACCGGACTCCTCCCCTTCAGAGCGGTAGGCCACACCACGGTCTTCGTCCCACGTTGACTTCAGGGCCGCGTGGGGCAGGGGGAGTTCCAAGACAAATGCCCGAGTATCTCCGGCTCAGAGGCACCCCCAGAAGTCGCTCCAACGCTTGTGGGTCCCCCAACAGCTCCCACTTCCAGATTTCGCCAATTGAGGGGGGTCACGTTCCTTTAAGCGGCATAACTGCAAGTTTCCCGGGGCCATACAGGGAGCACGAGGATCAGGCTGCCATCTTGCCTGCGCCTCCTGGTGGCCTCCAGACAATTATTTTTAATCTTAGCATTTGGCTGTACAGAAGGCTTTGTACCATCGCCTTAGGGTGAAAACTTAAGTAGTGTAGGTTTGTGGTATACTGAAGTAGATATTTTACCATCCTTAAGGATAAGACTTATATCCAGAAAATGTAGGCTAGGTAACCCAACCTCCGAGGTGAACTTGATACGTGTAAACTGAATTCAGGTATTCAAAAAATGATAGAAGTTCTTGATGTGACGTACACCAAATCCCAACGATATCATCTATCTACCTCTTCCACAGCAAGATTCTATTAGCCCATTCTGGCTGGTCTAAGATAAATGTTCTCTCAAATTTGTACATAAAGATATTCACATACACTGGGCCATTGCTGACCCCATAGATGTTCCTGACGCTTGTATGTAGAAGGAGCTCTGATATCTAAAGTAGTTGTTAAACAGAATAATGTTCAACAGTTCCAATTACCGAGGCTGTTACACTTTTTTGGGAACCAACCATATATGATACCCAAACGATTCTTTGTTAAACTGCAGAGCATATGTAGAGGGTTCATATGGCACAATACCAGGAACAGAATAGCCCTTTGGAAACTGCAGAATACGTATGATAAAGAGGGCATAGAATTGCCCAACTTCGAGGTCTATTATATGGCCAGTCAACTACAATATGTGGCTAAATGGTTGTCGGAAGACTCAACATCAGAGTCCAGATTGTTAAGGTCCGAATGTGCTCCGTTCTTTCTGAAAGAATGGATATGGCTGCCAAAACCAGAGCTAAAAGTGTGCACGAGGATGTTAGAACTGGGATGGAAGATGTGGTGTAAGGCTTGCCAGGCCATGGAGAGCCCAACCCTGTGCTCCCCGCAGGATCCGCTATTGGCACTGACCAGAGGGGATGAGCAACTGTGGAAGATGATTCGTATGCATTGGGAACCGGTGGGCGTGGCAACGCTGGGAGATGTATGGCAAGATGGTAAGGTAATGGAATTTAACATACTGGCAGGAGGAACGGGCCTACACTCAGGGCAGTACATTACCTACACTAGATTGGTACGGCAGGTGAAGGAGACATGGTCCGAAATGGTGCTGGAAGACCAACCCGACATGGCCATAGAAACTATTTATGATATCTCAGAAGGGGGGCACAAGGTCTCTCGATTCTACGAACTGCTGATGTCCAGGGTGGGAAACGAAGTGACCCAGCTGAGACGAGACTGGGAAGAGGAGGCCAGGGTACCCATGAATGATGGGTTGTGGAAGAGGCTCCAGAGATGCCATAAAAAAGTGTCTAGGAATGTGAGGTTGAAACAGATTCAGCTATATGTTACCCACAGAGCGTACATGACCCCCCCCCCCCAGAGAATTGCTCGATTCAAGAGCGCAGACACACAAACGTGTCCCAAATGTGGGGAAGCAAATGCAGGAATGATGCACATGTTCTGGGCATGCCCGGAAATTGGGAAATTCTGGGTAGAAGTAGCCCACTGCTTAGCCGCGAAGGGGATCACGCTTGATGTGGAATCGGTGTGGGCATGCATGGTGGGGGGCTTCCTCAGGCCGCGCAAACTGAGAAACTTGAGTAAACTCAAAGACCTCGCCTACATACTTGCCAAGTGTAGAACCGCCATGGATTGGAAAGCAACCAGACCAAGATTAGAGGTCTGGAGGTATGATCTCCAGAAATGGGCAGAGGCGGAAGCGCCAGTATGGAATGAGGTGGCCTGCAGGGGGAGGATGAGGAAGCGGAAACTCTGATGGCCTGCATACACTTGGTGGCCACACTGTCTGGGACCACCGAAGCGGAGAGTGGAGTGGAGTGGGCTCGAGTTAAGGGGGAGGGAATGGGGAGACAGTGGATGTTACATGATATTGTACATGATGTTTGAAGTAATATGACATGTACTGTTGGGGTTGGTTGTGTTGTAAAAACGAATAAAAATTGTTTAAAAAAAAAAAAATGTTCAACAGTTCCAAAACAAATTGTGTATTACCTTTCACTGTATCCGATTTCAATAGAAGCCATTTCACGGCCTCAAGGCCCTCATTATGTGGCATCGATGTACTACATATGTCAGTGAAAACAGTAGACAGTCGTGGGATAGTGCAGTGATTTCTTCCAAACAATTAAGGACATCTGTAGTGCCTCTCAGGTATGTGGGAATCCCCTGAACCAAGGGTTGCAATAGTTTATCAACATAGATAGCTAGAGGGTCGAACACACTATCGGTACCTGCCGCTATAGGTCTAAATGGTGGTTGGGTTTGATTTATGTGTATTTTGGGTAATACGTAAAATGCAGGAGTGATTGGAAAACGATTGATCAAATAGTTCTTAATTTCTAGGTTAATCCAATCATATTCCAATGCTTTTTCTAGTCTTACAAATAACACCCTTAAATCTTATTGATTGGCTCATGATCCAATTTTATATATGTCGATTCATCATTGAGCAATGTTAAACAACTCTCATTGTAAAAGGATGTATCCATTATGATAATCACCCCTCCTTTGTCGGCTGGTTTTATAGTGAGGTGTTCATCCCTTGCTAATGTTTCTACTTGTTCTAAATTCCTATTCTTGATATTGTAAGGGGTAAGTCTCTGATAATGAATCTTTGCTAACTCTGTTGTAGCTTTTTTTTCAAACATGCTAAGTAACTAATTCTGAATATGGGGATCAAACTCACTCTTGACCCTCATTTCAAGTCTATAATCTACAGCAGGGATGACCTCCATCGGAGGTTGACCTTCAAAAAAGATGTTTAATCTGATTTTGCAGAGAAGTTTATGTAGATTGATTGTCTCCTCAAAGTGGGTAGTGTTACAAGTGGGGACAAAGGAGAGACCTCGATTTAATATATCCAGTTGTCCACTGCTGAGTGTTTTACTGTATATATTGATGGCACAGATCTGAAACAACCATGGACTGGCCTCAAACGCCTGAGATGCGTTGGTCTCTGCCTTTGGGTTAGGATGTAGGAAATGTGCTCTTAAGAACTGGCGAGAGGTTTGTGAGTCAGAGGAATGCACCCCCAACCTCTGTTTTGACACCAATGACTTGAACTCTCTTAAATATTGCTCTTCATATGTCTTCAGCATGTGGGGTTTTATTACGTATTATGGAAGTATTGAATTTTGTTTACTATATTTAATCAAGTGAATGCATTTTTACAAAGTACAAAACATCTAGTAATGGTCTCAAATTAACATCATCTTTTCATCAGTTCGTGAGGTGGTGACGGTAGAAAAAGATCAGACATCGATGGTTAGTGTTTCATTCCTTTATATTCTGGAAGGCCAAACAATGAGGGGTGATTTTCTGAGATGATGTACTAGTTACCTTTCTTCCATTTCAACACTTTTCTTCCTCATAAACTTTCTAAAATAAGCAAACGTGGGAGGCGGCCAACGATCAGGTTACGCAGATGGAAAGTGCAGTTTGCATTTCAAAAAAGCAAGCATGCCATAAAATATCTCGATATCATGATGCATGTTTTAGGTTTATGGATATATTCTTTAGCCAGCTTTCAGGTCTGCACAAATCCCTTCTTCAGATTGTTCTCGTACAATTGAAGCAGATTACTTTTTATAAGAAGTCGTCTGATCCCTATACATGTTGTGAACACATTCTATTTTACAATTAGCCAGAAGGAAATAGAATTGTGAAATGTCTCTTTGTTCTGTTTCATAGCCTTTCTACAGTGATTATCTGCCATTTGTTCTATATGATGTTTGACTTAGGCAACATCTAATTCAAGGGAGCTTTCCACCCACCCCAAACCGGGCACACACAATTTTCCTTTATTTAATCATTAGTATTTTAGTATTATGAATCTGGAACCCCAATTTAATAACATTGATTCCTTAAAGCTTCCCTCCCCTTTCGGGACAAGAAACACACGGGTTCGCACAGAAGGTATATTTATTAACCAAATATAAATATCTGGTGCAGAGTACAGATAAACTGATTGGGCCGCATTACGAGTTTGGCACCAGGCTCCTTTACCGGGTTCCCAGAATGGGGAATCACCGGGCCATTCCAAGTACGGAGGGCCCGGTAATTCCTCCCTCTGGGAACTTGGGCCGGACCTTCCCCATTCCCATCTGAGCCCCATAGGGCTCAATGGGAATGGGAGAGGGAGCTAACAACGGCCGATTATGACCGGCCTGTTGTTAGCTCCCTCTTCCCATCGCAGGACCTGGAAACGACGCCTGGTTTTACCAGGTGTCCTTACGGGGTCCCGCAAGGGGACCTCGTAATTTCGCGGGACGGGTTTAACGGGTCCGCCTCCATTAGCGGAGCCCATTAACCCGTACCGCGAAAGTTATAATGAGGCCCATTGTCTCATAACGAAAGAACAATAATATGAAATAATCAACACACTGTCACTCCAGTTTTCAATGCCATCTTTATAAAAATAGAGACTTTTGTAACAAACACTTCACCATAAGTATCTATGCATTTAATTCACCATGACCATGCATGCACCCTGGATTGAATGCATGAGAGTCCAGGTGGAATCTTTCATTTGTGAAAAAAAACAAATTAGTTAAAATATGCCTACCAATCTACTCAATAGACAGGTCAGAATTTCTTAAGCTCAATCGCAAGAAACTACTAGACCTTGATGTATGAAGGTGGCTTATCGAACGGAAAGTATGGACAGCAATGGACAGTGAATAACCACCCACTCCCTTTTTATCTTGAGCAATCCTGCATTATTACCAATATTCTGCTTGATGTATATACAGGAATTACTTCAATCATCTTTTTCTAGGCATGCACACAGTGAGATGACCTTTTCAACCCTGTTAACAGTTATTCTGTGCAAAATGGCATTGCCAGAGAAAAGGATCAGATGAAACTCGCTGTATGCAAGCCATGGGACCTAATCTATCAATATATATTTTCCAGAAGTAGATGCACTTCTGAAATGCTCCCTCACTTCACGGGAGGCACAATTAGTAGATCTATTCCCACCCATCATTACTAACACATAACAGGGGCTGGGATTTACTCCAATTCCGTTTGTAGGTTCCCTCCCCACAAGATGACTTCCCTTCTAGATAATACTTGCATCCAGATTTCTTTTGACTGAATCACAGACAGATGGACACACCGTTTTAAGGACTGCTTCAATTCTCAACCTGCAGCAACAGGTGGTCAGTCATCAGCCAGTAAGATGGGATCAGCTTTTCTCCACAGTCTGTCTGCTTTCTCTTCCACTGAAGAAGGCCTGGGACTTTAACTACATTTAGACCTCACGTTCAGAGCTCTGATGATAATCCAAAATGGGTCCAAAAAGAGAGTAATCTATTCCATCTCCCTCTGGTTATCATCAACCCTCCTTTCTCTCTTTCCTCCCCTTCCATCAGTGAGTAAGTGAGTGAGTCTTTCGTGCCTCTATATGTCTGTCCTTTCCTTTTTTTCCTTTTGTGAATGTTTGTTAAATCTTATACAGAACCGTAACCCCACCTTTTGCGGTGTGTATACGTTCCCCCAATCTAATTGGTCAATGTATATGATTGGACAATGTTCCCAAAGTGACATCACAGTAGACATACCCCTCCACAGCCATTGGACATATTAATGAAGGGGGTAGTCTGATCGGAGTATTAAAAAAACACAAAAAAGGTAGCAGGTGCCCCTCTATAGAGAGCATAGGGCATGATAACATGTTCTGTTTTTTTCTCACTTTGAGAGTCCACAGCCATCGCTTTTTGCTCACTGTACTTTTCACAAAGGAGGAATAACCATTTGCATATCAGTCTTTGTCCCACCCACAGTCTGATGTGAGTAACTTCTAAACCCATTTTCCCACCCATTTAATGGGATATCATAGCAGGGATTTCTTGCATTACATTTTGTCTTTTCTTAAACATTAAATTCCACCTATGTGACTACTTTAATAATTTGCTCCCCAGATTCCTCTCGCTGGCACAAATCATTTGATTCACATTTTATCATTTCTGAGTTGTAGATTTTTCCCTTTTACTCCCTTCTACATTTATATTAAAATAGTATTTCCATCTCAACATGACAGGCTCGTCACTGTGAACGCTAGGGTATGTGGGTTGCTGGCGTGCATCTTTTCTATGCGACAAAATACAAATGTCCTAATTTGCATAAGAAAACTACATTAAAAATCGTTTGGTCCATTGTTTGGAGGATTTTTAGCTGAAAGTTTCAACACCTAAATGAGTTCTTTAAGAGGTTTGGTTTCAGAGATACAGGAGATATAAACAATTCAATGTACATATAAAGGGAATTATTTTCCTTCATACGAATACATTGCATTATAATTGCAGCTTTTCTGGCTATATACAAAAACTATGAACATGGTAATTTTCTAGAGTTCGGGCTGGAAATCTGCTCCTGTTGACTCCTAGTTCATATGATCTTTATGGCTCATGGCCTGACTGATGAAAAGAGCCTTTGTAATTTAAATATGTGGGGTTTTATGGTGTTAGTTCTGACTCCTCCTCAGAGGTTTTCAGACATGTAGTCCTGTCAGGTGTTCAGTGCTTTCATTCAGGATGGCCTGTGAGATGGTGTTAATAGATTTGCACTGAGCAAAACCACATATGAATCTGAATTTTGACTGTAAAAAAAGAAAATGTTCACCCTTAACATACACACAGGGCAAGTAATAAAACTCAACACTTAACTTTATAACATGGCTTGTTTGCTGTGCCTGTTTGCAAGATGACCCTTATCTGAAATTGCCAGTCTTCAAACAGTTAATTTGCTTAGGAAATGAAATGATCTCTCCTCGCATCTTGTATCCTTTGGTTTGGGGAGTTTTTGTTAGTTGAAAGGATTCCCATATAGCAGAATTCAGTGCTGGTTCCATTTAAAGTTGGTGTTAGTCACAATTGCAGCTTTTTAATGAGCCTACGTTCATAAAACACAACAGTTCATATTGCATTGGGTTATCAAACTCCTATCAACAGTCCATATTCTTAACATCTGTAGGTTTCCTAATCCTGACTTTATTTCTGTGAAAGAATATGAACACACAGAGTAGCAAAAATGCAAATCAGTTTTTCTTTCTATAACTGGAAATTGCTCTTCTCAGATTAAGTAGTTCCCCATTTTAACACAAGCTGAAGGTCATTTTCTGTTACTTGAAATGTTAATCTCAGGCCTTATTAATGATAGTTTTGAGTGGCTACCAAACATTGCACATTTAGTTTGCGCATGTGGTTTCCAACTGCTGTGCGCAGGCTGCAGCTTAAATATTGTTTTTAAAATGATGCCATGCTTTACATCTTTTTTCATAAATCAGACTTCCCTGCAAATCCCCCCTTGCTCTTACTTCTTGCAGATTCTGATGGATCTTCATTCCCTCTGTGTTATTTTCCTTCCAAGTGATTTCCTTTGAAGCACCCGTTCCTATTCCAGAGGTCCTGGAATTTATTATTTATTTAATGAACTAAAGAGGGGTAGCAAGGCTGATTTAGTAACACGCAGGAAAACACATTTTTATGAAAACAATGCATCATACCACAAACCTTTTACATGATAATTTTTCATGGAGTCATTTTCTAGCACTCTAATTTGATTAATTACCTGTTAATTTTCCTGTTTATTCCTTTCCTTTTCTTGTTCTTCAGGTTTCATTCTTCACCATTCTCTTCAGCTCGGGCTTCAGATGGCTCCTCAATCCTTTCTCAAAGCTGATTGAGGGTGACAGTTTTTCAATTGATTGATATGGACCCATTTTTCCTCAACCATCTTGTTTTGGGATTCAGATCTTATAGGCGATAGGAGAGGTTTTTTCTATGATCTCAAAATCACCTTGCCAAGAAGGTAAAAACGTGCTTGGCTTGGTTTCTTAAAAAATTGTATAGGTAAACCGTGTCACCTACCTCATACTCCCATTTTGTTGTCTTGAGGTTATAGTAGGACCTAATTCCTTCAGCAAACTTCCCCAAATGTCATTGGACATATTCAAAAGCATGCTGTAGGTGCTTTCTCAAGTTCTCAATGTATTGATGAGTAGTTGAGGCACTTACCAACGTCTGCTCCTGAGGTGTTAAGGTACACTCTTTTTCGTCCAGTCATGGACTCGAATGGAGACATCTAGTTGGCAGAAGAAGGGGTAGATCAAATGGCCATCGGGACAAGCGGCAATTGGATGCCCCAACTTGGTCCAGAATCGACCACAAACGTCTTCAAGATACTCACAATTTTGTTGTTGTATCTCTCACACCCCCGCTCGATGCTAGGCAGTAGGCAATCTGGGGTTTTCTTTTGACTCCTAGAATTTCCCACATCTTAGTCATCACTTCAATGGTATAATTAACACCTCTGTCTGACTCAATCCTTTGAGGAAGGCCGAAACGAGAGAAGACGTGGTTGATGATCAAAGTGGCGGCTGCCTCTGCCTTACAATGTTTGCCTGGAAAGCATACCACCATCAACATGTATTTATTTCCTCTGGTAGAATGAGATACTGGTCCAATTACGTCTACTTGTAAATCATACCATGATAACGTAATTCCTCTTTTCTGTAAAGGAGCTCTATGTGTGGGAGAACTTGTTTGGAACTGAGCACACATGAGGCATACCTTTTAAATCGGTATTGAGATATACTGGCCCATGTGTGCGGGCCATTTAGCGACTTCTCATAGTATCTCAAGTCTATTGAAAGCCCCTATAACCTTCAGTGGCCATGCTATGGGCATGGTTCAGCATCAGACTTCGGAATGAGGTAGGTACCACCCACTGGTCATAGCCAGATTGGGGTTTCCTCACGAACAGTCCGTCTTAAACATATTCTGAAATTTCATCAGAATTCAAAGGTCTTCCTTTCAGTATCCAGTCATTTTATTGCAAACAAAACAAAGTTGTACATTTCAGATCAGACATTAACACCGAAATACAGAGCAAACATTAATGAAATAGATAAAGGTTAGTGGCGTAAGGTGTTAAAATGGGTCGGGATGGGGTGGCATTAAAAGCTTAAAAAAACAGGGGGCGTGGAGGGGAACCCCAAACCTTTTTAAAACAATAATAAATCAGTGTTTTTCTGTGTTTTATCCAGAATTAAATTTACCACTGTGTTTGCGGTAAAATCATGTATAACCTTCCTTTCCTTCATAGTCTGTTCTGCCAGAGGAAATCTGACTGGATTGTCTAAATATTTATAGTCTCTCCCAATCATAAAGTCCTCTTTTTGAGCAGTGATCAAGTCTGCATCAGGAGTATCCCATCTCCACTGAACAGCTGTAAGTTCACCGTCAGTGCGAGTTTGTGATCTGGCTTTCTCCCAGGAGGTGTTCCATATCCATGTAGTCCCCCTGTAGAGCTCCTGTTTTGGCCAATTGATCAGCCAAGTCAATTACATTCTTATCAGGTCCCGATACCTTGGATTGCCCTTTGATCTTTTTCCAATAGTTGGTAATTTCATTAGGCACTACCAGATCGCTGATAGTCTAGATCAATCTATCATGTTTTAATGGTTTATTATTTGCACAAAGCATTCCTCGGTTTTTCCAATAAATGAGGTGCTCCACCAATTCATTTTGAACATAATCAGAATTAATGATAATCACCAGTTCTAGGAGTTGGTGGTTTACTGCTGTACCAACGGCTGACTACTTCGGGGACCTATTTTGTAACCAGCAGGTGGTCCAGGAAGATCATTTACCCAGGCATTCCCAATGCCAGCAATCCTTTCTCCATGTCTTTTGTAATATGGTAGGAACATCCATCCACATAAACTGTGGGTATCATTTAATTTTTCTTACCTTGTTGTCTTTGTCATGTTTTTGGTATAACATTGCTATCAAACAGGTATCTGAGTAGCCAGTCTCTAAGAAACACTTATTATTCTTGATGGATGAAAGCCAAAAGAGGGGCTTGTGACAGGCCTCTTTTCAATTGCTTCACTACCTCGGATTGTGCTTTCCCCCTGCCCCCCCCACTCCCACTTTACCCTGGCCTTCAATAAGTGGACCAGAGGTTGAGTGATCTCTGCATAATCCTCAATGAATTTTCGACTATAGTTAGTCAGTCTAAGGAGGCTTCACAATTCACGCAGAGTTGTGGGGTTCTTTAGTTTGAGTAGTGCCTCAATATTCTTTTATTGGGAGATTGAGACTCTTGGCTGTCCGTTTCTTGTCCCGAAATAGGAGGGACGCTGTAAGGAATCAATGGTATTAAACTGGGGGTAACAACTTATACTAGGAGGAAGCCCGGTATACTAATAGCTAATGAAAGTTAGCAATGTATACTTGGTCTATGTCCGGGTAGACAATAGCCTGTATATATAAAGAGAGACAAAGCTAAAGTGTAGATGCCAGAGGTACAGGAAAACAATTTATCACATCGGGGACCAGTCACAATTAAAATCAGATTTTAATAATAAATCATAGAAGTTAAAACAACCAATTAAATGAAGTGGTCCACAGTACAAAACATACAATATTCAATAGAAAACAAACTAAAACAACTAATTAAATGAACACACTGGTTTTGTAACTAGCTGAACTAGTTTGTCACGCAACTTCTGTTTTAGTTTGTTTTTTATTGAATATTGTATGTTTTGTACTGTGGACCACTTCATTTAATTGGTGTTTTAACTTCTATGATTTATTATTAAAATTTGATTTTAATTGTGACTGGTCCCCGATGTGATTAATTGTTTTCCTGTACCTCTGGCATCTACACTTTAGCTTTGTCTCTCTTTATTAAACTGGGGTCCCAGATTCACAAATCATCCTAGAGTATGGCCTCTAATCTCTGACTGCTGTCTGGAGGTGCATCTGGAGTATCCAGTCGACCATAGTCTAGCATCCATTCCATTACCTTATATAGATGGTATACATTATAATGACTGTACATTGCAGGGTAGGATACAATTACTCTGGCAAAGAAGGTTAATATTTTAACCTTCGCATTGAACCAAACATCTGACTATCTGCAGGTTTTGGATATGCTGTGTGATTGGCTAGGTCAGTCATTAGTACATTGGTTGCATGGAGAACTTCAATGAAATAAAGGTCAGTTTTTAAACTGAGCTATCTCGGGACAACTAGTTTCACTCGCAGACTTTGCGTTAAAGGGAAGTTGTTTTACAGCTCTTATGCATACCGTGATGACTCCTGTGGAGTCATTACTGATCCTCAGCCAAAGATCTCCCGTGTGGCCACGGGATAGCAGCCAAGTCCTGATCCTGACCCTGGGGGTGGTATTATGAGGGAGGATCACATGGAACGAGACGGCTGTCGGTGAAAGGTGGTGACCCCATCAGAAGGGACGCAGTATTCTTCACCTCATAATGAGGAAGACTTCACCATTCTTGAATTCCTGATGGCTTGGTGTCACTTTACAAATCCCTCTCATTGTAAAACTCCAAAACCACTTCCTGCAAAACAATCTGAATGGAAAACCACTCATACCTCATATACACAGTTAAGATCTCCTGTCTCTGAAATTTTTGTTTTAAACACAAATCTAAAACAATGTTACTTTTTAAGACCTAAAAATCTTATGGACTCCAACTCCCATGAAGCCTCAAGTACTGAGACGAGGAAGGAGGAGTTAATATGGACTAAAGGAAACACCAAGCTAAATGTGCAGTCTAGTTGTTACAATGGAAATCAGGTGCACAGGACATTTAAAAAAATGGTGTGCACCTTCCATTAAGAAGCAAAGATGGAGAAGAGAGATGCATAGCGGGCGAAGTGGGAAGCAGACGCACTGAAACAGACCGTGCTGAGCGAGGCAGGATGTTTCCAAGCCACCACTTGTGAGCACCACTTACCGGAGGTGCTTGAGACCGGGAGAAGCATGGCGTATGCCATGGAGGCACCGCTGACAAGCTTGCAGCAACACCAAAGCTTTTGGGAGTGCTGTCTTGACAGACAGCTGTTTCTGCAGACGAGTGAATATGGAGCAAGCGGGAGAACTGAATGGGGGTCTGAAAAGCAGGAGAAGCTTTACCAGAGTGAGAACTCCACTTCAGCAACGTGCCACGGGTCGGAAATACCATCAGACACCGGTGAGACAACCCATGGGTGTTGGGGACCCTGGGCCATACCGACAGACCTATGAAAAATTGAAACGTTATTTTGAATGCCAAACAAGTAAAATAGAAAGACAGAAATTACACAAAGTAAATATGGGGAAAGTTGGAGTAAATTTTATCACAAGCAGATGAACATTAATTAATGAAGAAGTCGAAGGCAAAATCTGTACAAGTCTCCATATATGAGATGTCTACATGGGGTAAGTTGGAACAGTTAATACCTAAAGCCAATGAAGTATAAACAGGTAAGATGTACAACTGTGTTATGCTGAAAGAGAACATTGTAAGAAGTCCTGGTGAAATAAGAATATAGCAGTGAGCCCTTGGGAGAAAGATACCTGGCAGGAGGAGAGTACACCAGGGGATATACAAAAACTCGGAGATTCCAGGCAGGGGAGTTAGACAGGTAATCCATTTAAAGTACATGAAATAAAAAGACATTGTGAAAAGAACCTGTCAGGAGAGTATACCAGGGGATTTAAAGAAATTAGTGAAGAATTCCTGGCAGGGGAGTATACCAGGAGATCACTCTAGGAAGTTGTGTGAAAGAGACATTTCTACTACTCTTGAGGAATCCTTGTTTGAAAAGACACTTTTTGCCATCCTGAAGAAAGTGTTTTGTGAAAGAGACATGTCTGCTACTCTTAAGGAATCATTGTTTGAAAAGAATATTTTCACTATCCTACCTGAAATAGTCCAGGATAAGGGAACCAACCCCTGGATCCAAGGATTGCTTTGTTGGATTTTCATATTTGGTGTTGTACATTCCTTACTAAATCTAAAACAGAGACATTTACCTTACACCTTTGGTTGTTCATTTTTAGTGTGAGGGTCAGATACGTTTTTGGACACTAGGACAGTTTGCATAACTGTAATGACGAGATACAGACTGATCTTTAGTTTTAGTTCCCTTTGCAGGGAAACTCTCTTTAGTATAGGGACAGAAAGGCCTTTATCTAACCCTTTTATTTTAATAAAGATGTCTAATGTTGAAAAATAAAAACTTTGTCTCCGCCTCTCATTTCTGACCCCTCACCATACATATTTAACTATTCCAAATGTATTAAAGGAAACGTATACGTTACTGAGCCTTACATCGGGAGGGGCTCAGGTATATTTTTTGTGCATTTTGCCATCCCTTGCGGAACATCATCATCATCAACTGATCTACACAATGCCTCAAGTCTTCTGTAAGGACAGCAGACTGGTTGAAGGCTGCTAGTAGGGCAGAATGTATAAGGGCTGAAAATGGAAAGTAGCAGTGTGGGAGAGCCACGAAGCCCAGCTTCAGGAGAATGAAGATGGCACAAGGCTGAAAACCCAAGAGCATAGAGGGTGGGATTCAATGGCAGCAGGTGGATTTTCATTATTGGGGGGGGGGGTGTAAACATTTCCCATAAATGGGCATACATGGGCATACTCGACTGTGCAATGCACAGGAGCCCCAATCAATGGGGTTTCCAGGGAACAGGGAATTCACACCATGAAAACTTATTTACCATAATGAGTTGAAATAATGAATTTTACAGTACAATTTCTGTGGAAAAAAATGTGTAAAACCCACACAGTTTACAATCGGTTTTGTATAGTAGCACATGATAAAATCCAATAGATGCCAGGTCACCAAGAGTGTACAGGAGCATGTGCATGATTGCTCTGCCCACAGTATATGTTACAATTCTGCCAGTCTAAAAACATTTTATGCTGGCTGTGTCCAAACAAGTCCATTCTGACTGCACCAATATAGGCTGGTGTCCCCACAAATGAACACTTATCATGTTGGCGTTGCCCATAATTCCAGAAAAATGCAATGCCCCTGTAAGAAAACATCTCTATACTGGCTGCCCCAATGTGTAGGCCAACATCGCTAGGTAAGAACACGTATAATGTTGGCTTTTGCCCATGGTGCGAGTAAAAATAATAAGCTTTCCGTTACCTAGAGACCCCCCAAATAAATATCTGTTCCTCCACAGGCCCCCACATGCGCACATTAGTATACATTTGTATGTGCCCCCATACATTACGATTACACACTGCACTCCCATTCACATGCACACCCATATGCAACATGCACACTGCACTCATTCACGTGGGCATCCATGTACAGCATACACAATATGTGTATTGCTTTGCATGCACACATACATACATGGATATATACATACAAAAATATTTTTTTCTTTCCTGCACAATGTCTCAGCACCTTCAGAACTTGACACTCTTGCTGGCCCCACACACACACTGCTCTGGATGGGCCTGTGGGTCCTACACACCCTGCAGGCAGGAATGAGGAAGCAGAGGCAGGTGTCACTCAAACTCCTCTACTTTCCTTGTTTTTGCTATTTGTGGTGAAGCCGACCCACCTTTAACTGAATATGTGAGGCCCTCTGAATAGGCAGGGATATGCTGCATTCTCAGGAGTCAAAACTCCAAATGTTTTTGGACCTGCAGAAGTCTAACCTGCATGCCCAATGGGCCATGCAAGGCTGGGGAAGCAAAACACTTACCTGCTTTGCATGGACAATTGTGCATTGTGGTAAGTCAGAATCAGCAGACAGACAACTCACTGTGGTTTGTAAGGTGGTTGTTTTATTTAAATGCCAAAACCCTCTACTAACCCTACACTTCTGTTCCCTATGCTGAAGGAAATAAGAGTTCAAAAGAGTGCATGTCAGGCTGTCGTACAGAATAGTCTGTCAGTCATCTAGAAACCTAAGCTAGCCTGATTCCTGGCCCTACCACTAAAAAGGAAAAGCATCTAATGTAAATACAAATAAAAATATCCTAAGAGCCTTCTGTCCAGACATGTCCTATGCTGGTTTCTGGCCTCCACTATACTCTCTCTGGATTAGACAACGCTGCTTCCCCTCTGCAAGGTTCCACTGTGATAAGAAGCCAATTTCTCTGGATTCTTCACCCGACTTCCTGCCTGATGCACAAGTGAATACTGAGTGTCTCCTGGCCCTCTACACAGTTCAAGTCCTGTACACAACAAAGATCCTGCAAATGTCTCTGCCTCTAGCTGGGAACCCCTTTGAGTCCCACCCCTCACTGGGGTCTCGCGTTTCACAAATCATCTTGGGGTCGGCTTGATTGCGAGCCACTCTGGGCCAGGCAAATTCTCACCCTGCCCTGGGGTCTTGGGTTTCTCAGCTCCACTTGGGCTCTTTGATGTTTCAGCCCCTCTTGGGCTCTTTGATGTTTCAGCCCCTCTTGGGCTATTAGGTTTCTCAGCCCCTTTTGGCCTCTTTGGTTTCTCAGTCCCTTTTGGCCCTTTTGTTCTTCGCATCCTCTTGACCTATGTGGTTGCTCACCCATTCTTGGAGAATAGCCAGGCTGGTCCATCCTCCTCTGGGTTCTCTAGTTGTACCGTGTACCTAGTTTTGCTATGGCGCCGGCCCTTATGGGAGGCAGTCTTCTCAGCAGATGTTGATGCTTCCCATTGGTTTGTGACAGGACTCTGGCATCGGTTCTAGCAGGCTCTGGTCGAACCCTTTTTCTCTGCAGCAAGGCCGAGCTTCTCCTGTTGGCGGCATCCTCCCAGGTAGCAGCGGTCTGCAGGCTTTCTCGCTCTGCTGCGCTCTTTTGGGCTTCCATTAGGTGTTGAGAGAACAAGGCCCATTTTAAGCCAGTGCTAGGCTCTTGTGGGAATCCTCTGCACATATCATTTCTCCCCAAAACCTCAGTTCTTAAGCTGAATTTTCCTCCTTATGTTAAAAGGCGGCAGCAAGGCAAACTCTGAATATGCTCCTATGGGACTGAGATTTGTTGCATGCCATTTTTTCTCCAAAAGCAAATGTTTGAGGTTGTTTCAAGGCTGCTGGTGGGGAGAACCACGAGTAAACTAGGAAAACATTAGCCCCCAGTACAGACAGAACCTGGAAAATGTGTGAATTAGTGAGTGTCGAATATGTGTGCAGTCTGCTGCATATTGCCCTAATGCTAACTGTAAGAAACCAGACGGTGTCTCACCCACTATTCCCCAAAGATATGTCATCCAGGTGGCCAGGATACGGCTATCCCTTTTGGATTCAGTTCTTGGGGATGGACCAGTGAGGGAGGATCACCTTCAGTATGGATAAGTCAACGAAAGGACTCTAACCCTCGAGTCATGCGATGGTTCTTAGACCTGCAACCCTACTGTTTACCTGTGGAACACTGAAAAGGTAAAGACCAGTGGAACGACGATTTCCTTTCCCGGTTCCCCAGATGCAGCTACATCGCATAGAGGAAGGGTATGTGATAAATCAGAAGATGTCTCACCCGCTAGTCCCCAGGGGTCTCTCTCTCACAGGTGGTCAGGGCACGACCATCGCCTTTGGATCCAGACCCTGGGGGTGGACCAGTGCGGGAGAATCACCTGGGTGTATGGTCTTCGGCGAGTGGGAGTGGGACGCCGGATGGTGAGACGAGGTATACCCTTCCTTCTAACACCTTCACCCCATCCTACCAGGTAGGATACTTAGGAACCCTGCTCCCCAAATCCCTTCACAACGCAAACACGTTCGCACGGACAGCCCGCTATGGGAGAAAATAGTCTAACACCCGAGCCGTGTACCTGACATGTCCCATTGGTCAGGCGAGGTCAGGCAATTACTGACAATTATTCACAACTGACTTCCATTAAACTTCCCCACATGGATCAAAGGCACGAGAGCACACTCTTAGCGAGGCAAAGCACACAAGGAAACAGCAGTTTTGAGACGGCAGCTGGACGAGAGAAGAAAGACGGCAAGACAGGAGGGCATTGCAAGGAGGGACATTCTCTTGACCTTTCCAACAAGGAACCGTTACTTTCAAGACCCCTCAAAAGTAGAAAGCGTAAGACCATGAATCCAGGCTGAAGAATCCTGTATTGTGTGTCGGAGATACCCGGGGCCCTCCCGCATCATTAATCAAGGCAGAGAGAAGCAGTAGCCACTGTGGTACTGTCTTTGGCTCCAAGATCAAAGCAACATCAGTGAAATCAACACAGCTGGTGATTTGGCGAGACAGATACAAGACCGGTCTGTGTTGAAGCCAAGGTTGCAAGCAGCAACATTGTATGGCAAGCGCTGGATCGAACATTGTTAAAACGTGTGTGATAAAAGGCTCAAGTAAAGTTGGCCTGCTAATGAGTGTTAGAACTTTGAAAGGAAAAGATACAATACTTTTGACAGAGTGGCCCGGCACCGCAGGTGTGCTCAATCAAAGGTCTCTGTAAGGTATCCAGCTGAGAAGTGGCAAAAATGAAATTTAAAGAGTTATAAAGAATTGGAAATCGAAGTGGGCCTGCGACGGGCCAAGCAAAATCCTGCGCTCAGTCGAAAGTCTTCGATTTTGATACAGTAAAGAAAGTCTGGAAAAACAAGATGAATTGGTCAGAGCCTGGTGGCGGAGACTAATTGAATGTTTTGTTTTAAAGTGGGTCTGAGCAAGCGCAGAGGTGGGCCCAGGGTGAAATGTGAATCATTAGAAAAGTTATGCATAGATAATCCCGAGGTAAAAAAAAACTTTGAATGTTTGTCGCATCATGGCCCTTTGAAGTAAGAGACTTTAAATGGCAAAGAGACTTTGACATAAAAGGCCCTGATACTGTGTTTTTGAACTGCATCCTCGAAAATCCAAAGTAACCAGAGTATGTGCTAAGCTTGAGTGGGCCACCTTGTTCCGTGCTGAACACGTTGGGAAGGAAAGCTAACGGCTTAGCTATCCTGACATATCATTTCTTGAACACTTTTCTTTCGTATAACATTGTTTCCCTCACCATTTATGTTTAGAAGTAAGGATTGGCAATAGGTTTTTTAGCATAGGCCCTTTTATTTTGCCAAGACTATAGCTTGCTCTCATCTTTATATTTAGGATTAGATAGGCGTTTTTCAAAGCCAATTGAAGTTCAATAAACACCCTTGAACTGTGTCACTTGTGTCTTGTTTTCCTTACCTAACACATTCCACATTAACACTTGGGCAAACTTTGCCCTGGTGTAAAAATGCTTTGAAAGGATATGTTTTTTACACTAGGACAATTGTTGCCCTAGTGCTTACACTATGAAAAATTGCACATGTCACAGTGCAAATGTTTTCTAATATGGCCCCTATGTTTTTTGTTCTAGGGCAAACTTTGCCTTAGTTCTAATGCGATGCAACTTTGTACTTGCATTGGTGCAAAGTTTCTGTAATCTGGCCCCTCTTGGATAGTAACATGGTGGAAGTTTGGGACTGAGTGACGAGTCTCCCTGAACATTTAATTGCCAAATAGTTTAATAAGTCTGCCGCAGAAGGGGAGCATAGTCCCCCAAGAGAAAGGTGATCTGCTTTGGCTTCCGTAACTATAAAAGCTAGCAGCGCTTGCATATAGCAATATGACATAAAAATGCCATGACCTAACATAAGATGACCTAGCAGCCTGTTATAATAAACTAAGATAGCATACCATAGTCCAGCAACTTAACATAAGACTGCAAGGCAAAGCATAACATAGCAAAGCATACCATGCATAGCCTAGTATTTCAATGAAAGGAATGGCATATGGTAAGCATAACCACGTAGCAAAACATAACATAGAATACCAAACATAATGCAACATATCGCAATTGCAATGAGAGTAGGCTGACAAATGTAAACAGATAAATCCCACCATTGACATTTCTGCTTCATTCTTAAGTGCAGGGAGATGAAGAGAAAGATGGAGCGTTGTTAATTTCTATGCGCTTTTGTGAACCTGTCCTGAGGGCATTTGTCTTTAGTACCAAGCGCCTTTACCTATTTGTCAATTGCTTGGAGGGGGGACTGTTGTCCTGAAAGCGCGCCTAAAACACAATGTGCATCAATCTAATGAAGTTATAATCCATTTCAGATTGCTTAGAAAAAACGTCTTAATGTTTACGTCAAGTGTAGACCAGGCTTGGACTGTCCTATAGGGCAAGAGACCCACGGCCGAACCAAAAACACAAAATGCTGGTGTGGGCCAGTTTTATTTTGGGTGAAAGTGGGCCACTTTTTTGCCCAATGTGGGCCAGCTCGATGAGTTACTTCAGTAATTTTGATCAGTATTGCTGAATAAATATTCTTTAAAATACACAATGTGCATCACATTTTATCAAAAAACTTCCCCTTGGGTACTATCTAAACAGTGGGCCTCATTACAAGTTTGCCGGTCCGGTAACTACGGTACCGGTAAGCTTGCCAGTACCGTAGTTACCTGACGACAAACGAACAGTTCTGCTCGCGGGATGCCTTTTCACCCACCAGGACTGGCCTGCCGGGCAGAACGGCACCGGCGAGCAGAGCATGTCGGATGCACCGGCACCATTCTGAATGGTGCCGGTGCATCCGACCTCCCCATTCCCATTGAGCGCTATGGGGCTCAAATGGGAATGCGGAGTAAAAGTTTCCGGCCCATGGCAATGGGGAAATACAGGGTCCGCCAGGGTTGTAATGGCACTGTATTTCCGCATTGCCAGGGGCTGGAAAAATTCACAAGTTTGGCGGCAGCCTGCTGGTTTTACCAGCAAGGCTTCCGCCAAACTTGTAAGGAGGCTCAGTGTCGCAAAAGAAATTGATAGCCATTTGAAACTGTGGGCCACTTTTTCATTGGTGACCGAGACAATTTTATGGCCCAGTCCGACCCTGGTGTAGGCTAAAGCTGAGCAACATTGGTTACACTGCATCTAAAGCCCGTGTCATCTCCAACCACTAATGTTACTGGTTTTTCATGTGGCCTATAACCTTTTTTTTATATAGAGAATAGGATTAAACAAGTGGACATTTTCAATAAGAAAATCCAAATCAACTGTTCTCAATAAATAAATACATAGGTTATTTGTATCGTGCTTCATGCTGGACTCCAGCCTCCAAGCACATGGCTGGGTATCGAACCCATGTTGCTTGCCGTTATCTTGTTCCCAAGATGAGCGCATACTACTAGTGGAGATCTGTTTGCACTAATTGCTCCTTTGCTTTTTCTAAAAGAACTTGGTAGCATAAGTATTGCCAAAGAGGCTTCTTCAAACTTTTCATGAGTATAACTACATACCCTTGCGAAGGGAAGGGCATGTGTATGCACACAACAGTTCTATTGAAAAGAAGAAATTGTCACCTTGTACTACAGAGTCTGCCCAGCGTTCCTTTCACCCATTGATCCTGTTCGTCTGGTTGCACACTTGCACGCTAGCACTGTTTTCACTTGTCTGATTGTGTTGCATTTCGGGGGACTCACTTCAGCCAAAAGTCCTGATGTGAGGTTTCTGGTTTTAATTGTATTGAGGTGCTATTTTTTTGTGTGCACCGCTGGCCCTTTAACCATTGCTGTATATGCATTATGTTGAGAATTTCAAATGCAGTGGTACCTAGAGCTTAAATAAGCTTTGATAGTTTCCAAGTACCCATAAGAGCTGCCCGTCCTCTTACCTCGCACAATACCGACCTAGTGGAGCACATGTTGGAGTCTCCACGTGATTCGGCATCGAGGACTTGTATGCGCTCGCTTTGAGTGCACAGGTCCTCGCTGGCGAATTTTCGTCATTTGCACTCCACCGTGCAAATGAGCAAGCTCTCCAGCCTTTACAATTACATTTAAATGGTGTCTGCCATGTGAGCATGGAAGGCAGCTTTTAACTGTGATTGTAAACGCTGCCTGCAGCGTTTAAAATGGATCCCTATGGAGTCTGCTTGCTTTTTTGCTGGTGCATAAAGCCGGCAGGTTCCACAGGTGTATCCCCAGCATTTGTGTCGGCATGAAAATGCATGCTGACGCAAAAGCTGGGGCATTTGTATGGTGGAGAGGAAGAGAGGCGGCGCAAATTCCGCCCCTCCACTCCACTGTAAAAATGAATGAAAATGAGATGTGGCTTTAATGGAAGGCGTAAAAGCCTTGTACAGCCTGAAGTGAGCCAAAGAACCAGAAAAATGGAAACACTTTTTTCTCTCACTATCCAGTTCTCTGCCCACGTATTCTAAGAGCTGGGTTTGTTTATACAATTACACTAGTCCTAGATTATGTTGGCACTTTGTATAGTGAGACGAAAAAACCCCATCTTTTCTACCTTGTTGCCTTTTTCCTGGTGCATTGGCTCACTTTAAAGGTTGTTCCCAACTGGCCCACAGCTTTGACTCACTTTTGAGTAATTGAGCTGGGTCTGCTTGAAACCTTAACCGACACCATTGTTTTAATTTGGGATTAATCACTAAACCGCACATTTGCATATTGCACTGTTTTCAGAATCCTTTCCGAAAAAGTAAGAAACCTGGAGATAAAGGGCGATTTCTCTTGGTTGAAATGTAGGAGCAAAATCAAAAGTAGCTTGCACGGCCACTAGAATAGCCTGTAGTGAAATCGCCGCTTTCATGCAATTGAAGCCTAATGGCATTAAACTTTCCTTTGATGTCAATAATAAATGGCTCTTTGCGGCTTTGGTATTTACTTAACACAAGATGAGGCTTTTATTGCTTCCTGTACACGGAGCAGAAATGACCACTAAAATATTCTGATCGCTATTATTCTAAGATTCGAGAGATGTTTTACTTTGATAGCAACGTGCTACCCTCCCTCTGCGATTTCCGCTGGGACACTTGGAGCTCTGAACTTGGACTTTACCAATAAAAAAACATACTTTATCACGGAATTTGTTTGGACTGTGGCATGGAGTCATCTTGTTCAGTTTTCCAGTAGACAGAAAAAGTCTCGGTGTATGAATCACGAAGGATATGACTGAGGCAAATGGCAAAAAGCCTTTCGATACACTAAGTTTGTGGTTTCAACCTGATGAGCAAAGTCTCTTTAAAATAGCATTTTTTTCAGCAGTCTAGAGGATGATGCAGTATGCTATACCAATCGGACCCTGCAGCAATTTTTTTATAGAACTGAGTAGGGCGCCTGAAAGCGAAGTTGACAGTGCCCATTGAGACCGGTCTCTGTGAAAAGATGGTTGCTGTAATGAAGGAATTTACCAGTAAAACCCTGTTGGGAACCACCGCCAAATTCACATAACTCTTAACGTGTCCGGTCTAAATGGTGGCCAGGAGGCCAGTTCAGAGCAACACGTTTGTCTTGGAAGCAAGACGGCGCAGAGCAACGCAGGTTCAAATCCTGGTCCTCGCTTAGAGACTGGTCTCGGGTAATTAGTGCGTTACAAAAGATTAATGCATTAAATGACTACTGCCAAGGGTTCTTCTTTGGCAATTACTTATCTTGTGACATATACCCATGTGCCAGTCTGTTTGGATAACAGAAATTCCTGGTAAGGGGTGCCAAGCAATATCGAAGGGACTGTGTTGTATCCGGCGTCATCACTGACATCACTGACATCACAGAAAGTAAACAAACTCTGCACTAGAATATGGTCAGTCCATGCACATGTCTTTAATCTCTTCTTTGCCTGTATCAAAACGCAGTAACTATTTGCTTTCAATACGTATTTTAAGCCCATTTCTGGGTTTTCTATGGGTTTTGGCCCTATGTTCTACCTTCAACCATCAGGATTTGTATGCCTTTCGGGTGTTGCACTTTATTATGTCTTTGAAGGAGCTGTATGATTTGGGCATGCTGCATCTGTGGATTTGTTTTGTAATTTGTTTATTATTTGTATCGCACACCTAGCCCTGAGCTATTAGAGATGAACGAGGATATCCAAGCGATGGAAGTGTCTTTCATTCCTAAAGAGTGTAGCCTGTCTCAGAGAATTGGGTGGTCAATGGTAACCGAGGCTGTAGAGAGGTCAAGGAGAAAGAACACAACGCATCCTTCCGCGTGCGCTCTTCTTTTTAGATTGTCCCAAATGGACACCAGACAGGGCTCGAAAGGGGTCTGAAGCCAGATTGGGCCGGGTCGAGGAGGTTGTTGGCTTCAGTAAAGTGACTAAGATGCTTGTATGCTGTGTGCTCTGTGTTTGGCCATGAAGCAGGTGTGGGCTTTTTAAGGCTTCCGGGCTGATTCCCGGTGTAAGGGATGGGATAAGGTTTGAGCGTGCAATACTGCCTTCACAGGTTAGGATATTTCTGAGAGGGGTTGTGGGCAAGGGTCCTCAGGGATCCTGACGGGCGACTTTGTGCTAGGAGTGTGAGGAACTCCTGGTGTGTGATCAAGGAGAAAGAGGCCAAGGTTTGCATTGGGAGGGAGTTGGGACAGGGAATTTATGGTGGGTGGGCAAGAGGCAGGAGCATTATTTGTATTTTATAGATGATGGTAGAATGTCTGTCGATAGTAATGTTATTAAAATGTTTTGATAAGGCATCGCACTGGGATTGTGAGTTGGGTTGAGGAGGGTTTGAGCAACTTGGCAATATGAATTCAGAGATGATTCTATGCACTTCCTTACTTGGCTGGTGAGAGTTCAAGATTCTGTTTCCATAGAATTCTTTTGTGGTTTTTATGATTTCCCATCTGTAGGCCCTTGTTAGCCTTACCCAGGGGGGTTTTGTTTTGGGGGGTTGGGGTGGTTCTCCAGGTCCATTCCAGACAGTGCTTGAGGGTTTTCAGAGATTTGAGGTGGGAGGTGTACCACCTGGGTGTGGTGCCTGATCTCTGAGAGGTCCGTTTTGTTGGAGTGAGGGGTGGTAGGGTCCTGGAGAGACAGTGGCCGAAGAGTTTGATGGTGAGGGGGCCTTCCTGGAGGGAGAGTGCTGGGAGTGAGTTGAGTTGGTAGTCTGCTAGATCAGGGGTGATAACGACTTTGTTCCAGAGTGGGGTGAGAGGTGCAGCGAATGGTGGTGGCATGGTCTTGGGAGGGAGCCTGTGGTGTAGGTGGTAAGGAGAAGATTGCTGAGGGATCTGTCCATGTTAGGGGATTATGGGGGCAGAATGGATATGATGTGTGTGGCGCTGAAGACCACATCAAGGGTGTGACCTGAAGTGTGGGTGGTCAGTGAAATGCATTGTGTCTGGTTGAAGGCTTCTAGATTATCTGTGAGGTCATGAGGGGGAGTCAAACCAGATATTGAAGTCACCTATAATGGTGAGCGTTGGATGTAGTTGAAGGTATTTGATGGAGCATCGCTGAGTGTGTCTGCAAAGTTTTTGTTGTAGCCAGGGGGTCTATAAATGAGTAGAAAGCTGTGGGAGGTTTAAGGAACTCATGGTGGCAACAGTAAGACAGACACAAGTGATCACAGTTCAAGGGTGTTTATTAAACTGTTATAGGTAGGTTGGAAAAATGCCTAATCTAAACCTAAATCTAAGATCAAGCAATGACCATCAAATAATAATGGGAGCAAGCTACAACCATCAAATAATAATAAGGCAGTCCTGGTGGCGGTGGGTCAAATAATAGGCCTATACAACAAGAAAAAATGGTTGCCAATCCTTACAACTAAGTTACAAAAATAGTGTGGGATAGTGGTCACAAGAAAAGAAATGTGTTCACAAATGATAATTCGGGATGTTCTAGCTAGGGGGTCTCCCTTACCCACGTTTTTAGCATGGGACAAGGTGGGACTCCTGAGCAGAGTACACTCTCGAGCTTTCCGAGCACGAGGCTACAGTTCCGTTTCGCCGGTATCAGGATATTCGGTGGGTAAGTCTCTTTTCTACAAAAAGTCTATTGCCTCCAAGGACCTGATGTGTTCAAAATAATAAAACAAAAGTTCCTTTCCGTATGTACGTTGGATGATGAATTTTCACCCCTGGATCCTCCTCTTCCGACTAAGACCCTTATTGAAGTTAGCCTCCCTCCGTCGAGTTCACTACAGTTTTTATTTCAAATATTTCACCTGTTGCATTTACAAGTCTCATTGTCTTTATAAACAGTCCACTGTTGACATCCCTCCGTTGGGTTCACTGTTGTCAACACAATCTTTATTCGGGCATCATGCTTTACCCCGTTCTGCAGGCATCCCTCAGCCGGGGTCACATTTGCCAGCCACACAGTTCCTTCTACTTTATCACAGTACAGCATTTACTTCCCTTAGCTTTCCAATTACTTGCCGGTCAAAGACTTTCAACTACTACAGAGGGTTTTTACTCGAGCCCTGTATGACCACTTTGACCTTTTTCTTGCGGTTCTCCTAAGACCTTGTGGTATCAGTAGTTTCAAAAATAGGGGGATCAGCCAGAGTCTTTCGAGTGAGCACCCACCTGGCGCCGGACCCCTCTGTAGCTGGTCTTTCCCTTGCGTTTTAACAGTTCTTTATGTACAGTTCAAGGGATGTCTTTTCACACTTTTGCCGCTCGCGGCCTTCTTTTGACACAGACCGGTTTCACACAGTTTCTTTTGATTCACCGGCTGTATTGAAGGCTTTTTTTGCATCTTTTCCTTCACCACTTGATCTCACTCTGCCAGGCTCGGACCCTTCCCAAAGTTGAGCAAGAAAGCTTCCCTCTGCTGGGCTCGAGCCTCCTTCCAAAGTTCACAATTTCAAACAAAAAGATTTTGGGACTTCGAGTCCCAGAATGCACTGGGCTAATTTCGCTCCCACTTCATTGCTCCCAAATGGCATTTTCTGTCATTTGGAACTGCAGGAGCCAAAAGGGGATGTTAGCAGGAGGTCAGGGTCTCTTCCTCTGTCCCTCAGAGACCTGTGTTTGCCTGCCTGGCTCAGGTGAGTTGTTTAACTGTTGGTACCTCCAGGCCACCACAGTTGCCCCTGGTCTTGCATTCTGGAAGTGGTTTTATTCTCCACACTGCAATCCCCTCTCTGGTAGCAGGGCTGGTTTTTGGGCAGTATTCTTCTCCACCAGGTCGCCCATGGTCTCTGCAGGTCACTAGGGCCTTTGTCCTTCTCTTCTGTACCTTCTAGCGTCCCCGACTCACTCACAATGCTGTTTCTGGCTGCTGCTTTTATACTCACAGCTAGAGTTGATTGGAGTCAGGCAGGCCTCCAGATAAGGTGCGTACGAGGCCATTTTACGCATGAAAATCTTGGTAATACGACAGCTTGCAAACAGAACGTATTTCTCTGAAACCTTTCAAAAAAAGAAACTGCACGATGGGATAAACGGAATGGTTTATTTCTATTCAGCTTCTGCTGTGTTGCTGCACAAGGAGCAAACAGAAGCACAATGCATATTTATTTTCCTAGCATTTTAGGATTGTAAAATTAATAAAATGGAAAACTAAGCTGCAATTGAGAATTAATATTTAGTAACAAATGATGCTTTTTGTCAACTGAAAGCAAACCAGTATTGAGCAATTTTATTTTTCAGAGTTCCTGTGCTGTGTACATAATCATGCTAAGGCAGATCATTTTTACACTTATAATTTAATTTGCACTCTAATTATAAAAAACAGTGTGTAAAATGATGACTGTGCACCATCTAGTTTACATCCATTCAACCTTGCAGTCAATGAGGTACATTACTATAAATGGTCAGTGGCAGCAGAGTCTGTGTGAGTGATTGTCTTTACACCAATCAGCCTCTCAAATCTTCAAGACTACAATTAAAACATCCAAAACCTGACTCTCCAGGAAGTGCAAGCGCTTTAAAAAAACAAAACAAATGAAAGTTACATTTGTAATTGAAATAGAAACCCAGCAAAACCTGTCCCTGTGATAATCCAGATAGGTATTTAACTTTATGTAGCACATGGTTTGTCCAGCATCTAGGCACTGTGATTATAATACCTCAGTCGATACTCAGTTAACTAACCTCTGAAGGATGTTAGCCAATAAGATAGCTCAGCTGGTTGAGCACTCATTGCAGCGGTATATGTGTGATCTGTAGGCTGCAGATTCGAATCCTGGCAAGGCTAATTCAGCCTTTCATTCTTTCAAGGTCGATAAAGGAGGCCCGACTTCGGTTTGGTGATAATTGTGATAAATATGTTCTATGTACAGTGCTTTGCCAAAAGCGCTTTATAAATGACCATTTGACCATGGGATTAGATATAGAATTTAGCACAGAGTCCTTGCCTCTCTCCACTCATAACATTGGCATACCATCATTATGTAGTATTAGCTTCAGGAAATTAGGACTTTCATTAACATAAAAAGGCAATTCTGCTATCGAACCTCAAAACACACAATACAATTCATTCTTGCTTTACTATGTAATTGGCTAGGTTTTTCTGTTTCAACATTTAAATATATACAGGAGAGATCAAAGGGCAGAATTTAGAGGAATAACGAAAAATGTATTCTTTCACAATGCAGAAAGGTGCCGCATAGTAATGATTTCCATACAGTTTTGCACATGTCGGCTGGATATCACATACATTTTACTCTCTTGCAAAGGAGAAAAGTGATTTGAATTTCTTAAAATCACATTTACTCTCAAAGTTAAAAAATATGGAGTAAAATACTCCCACCTCAAAATCTTATCTGGAGCACTGGAGTCAGGTGTGAGTAGTTGTCCCTCCCTGCCTGACTCTGCCTGACCTCATTATCGGGACAACATGGAGACTGCCCATAGGAATCCATTTACCATTGATTGCTATGGGTAATCCTCTTAACTCCCATCTGCCTCTTCCTCGTCCCAGTCCTTGTGGATTTCAATAGGGGAATGAGATTATGGGAGTTAAGATGGAGATATCCCCTGGCTGTTAGTTTACATTTCCTTTGCTATTCTAAGAGAAGAAGGGGATTATGGGATTTGTAGGGATGGGATTTTGGTGGCAATATCCCATAAAGACTGCTGAGATATCGGGTTGGGGTGCATCAGAATAAATGGGATACCGTGTCTCGCCCAAGGGCGCTCCTCTTGCAGTCTCCAAGGTGCCCCTGCCCAGGTGATCCTCGCTCGTCTGCCCCCAGGGTTGGGATTCAAGAGCGAGGGCCCTGCCCTGGCCACCTGAACGTAATTACAAGGAGTGATTCATAATCTGTGGTGTTGGTTAAGGTGTCCCTGATTGAGGACATTGGTGCTTGTGTAAGATTGCCAAAAGCTCTAAGTGTTACTGCATTTACTATTGTACCCCCCCTTTTTAGGCCTTCTCCATCTGTCCAGTTGTCTCAAATCTAGGTGTTATTGCACTTACTGTTGTGTCCCCATTTTAGGCCGCTCTCCCTCTAGCTTGGTGTCCCAAATCTAGGCGTTACTGCAGTAGCCCCATCCTAGCCCACACTCCCTAAACCAGGTGTCCCAAATCTAGGCGTCACTGCATTTACTTTTGTGTCCCCATTTGAGGCCATTCTCCCTGTATCTAGGTGTCCCAAATCTGGGCATTACTGCACCTACTGTTGTGTCCCCAGTTCAAGTCACTCTCCCTCTATCCAGGTGTCCCAAATCTAGGCCTTACTGCATTAACTGTTGTGTCCCCCTTTAGGCCATTCTCCCTCTATCCAGGTGTCCCAAATCTAGGTGTCACTGCATTTACTGTTGTGCCCCCATTTTAGGTCATTCTCCTTCCATCCAGGTGTCCCAAACCTAGGTGCTACTGCATTTACTATTGTGTCCCCACTTTTAGGCTATTTTCCCTCTATCCAGGTGTCCCAAATCTAGGTGTTACTGCATTTACTGTTGTGTCACTAGATGTAAAATAGCCAGATTGCAGTTAGCCCTACCGGGCATCCAGGCCAACTATTTGCCGCCCATACCTGGCATTGCTGCTGTGTCCACAATCCGAGGTTCTCGCCCACCGGCTAGGTACCTCAAAGCTAGGTATCAACGCTTTTACAGTTGTGACCACAATCCTAGACGTTTGCTCACTTACCAGGCACGCCCAAGCTAAGCACTGCTGCTGTACCCCTGCCTGGGCCCCAAAACCATCCCTGGTAGCTAAGGTACAAGCACCCTTTGGAGTAATCGCTGTGTCCCCAACCAGACACCTCCACCCACCGCATGTTTTCGCAAAACCCAGCTCTCCCACCTAGCACAACGCCCGTAATCTAGGTTGTCACCAATCCATCGGCAGTGGCCCCATCCCAACTTGCTGCACACAAACCACCAGGTCTTTACCACCTCACCGGCTACCTTTCCACACAACCCGCCCTCTTTCTACACCATCAACCAAAGGACCCCCAAGATAAAACACCAAAAGAAGGAAAAACCACATCAGAACCAGAAAGCAAATACCAATAACCAACTGAACTACAAGGGTTTACTAGCCCTGGTTCAACAACCACAACCAAAAGACCCCCCAAGATAAATACCAAAAGCCACATCGGAGACACAAAGGAAATAGCAGTAAACAACCGAACCGTGAGGACCTACAACCCGTGGTTCAACAACCACAACTTCACCAATTACAAACAACAATTAACCACAAACAGCAAAGAATGAACCCCAAGGACCAGGAAACACAGCACACCACTCAAAGGAATACAACCCACAACTAAAGCACCATGCTTCACCACAAGCAAGTCAAAGAAGCCAGAATGGACAACAGAAATAATAAGGAAACCCCAACCGCATGGAAAGGTGCAGACCAGCAAAATTCAACCACACTGGAAAACTGGATAAAGTACCGGCCTGACGGCCTTGAGAACACATACAAAGAACAGAGCAACGACGGGCTACATCGCTCTCTACCTCTCCACATATGTCTGCTTTGTAAGCAAAGACGAACCAGCAACAACAAACCATCAGGCAATAAGCATTACAAATACAGATCCCACCGGGAGGCCAAATTTAACACGACAGTTGATAAAACCACCCCAACCTGGACTTCACCGAGGACAATACCCCAGCCAGATTCAGAGACAAACTGGAAACCACTACCGTCTACACGCCCTACGTCACCAAAGACTCGAACAACAGACAGGTAACAGCACAATTCACCAGCTGGAACGAACCAAAACCAACCAACTCTGCCATCAACCTTATCAGTCTACTCGACGAAGTGACCAACCTCCAAATAACTCCACTTCCCAACCGGCACAACCGGGAGAGAACCACCAGCAACGGAAACCTAACCAGCAACACACCGGAGCTAACTGACAATACAAACAACAATCCGAAAGGGAAATCCAACAAACTACATTGCAGCCTTCTCAATGTTAGACCCATGGCAAAACATTCAATAGAAATCCAGGAACCAGAAACCGCAGAAGACCCCAGCAACTACAGACCGATATCCAACCTTCCCTACCCAGCAAAAGGATCCCGGAGAACCATGGATACAAGATCCTTGTTAAATACATCGAAACAAACTGAATACTCGACTGGTCACAAGTTGGCTTAAGACTAATGAGAGGAACAGAATCAGCACTCCAATCAATATGTGGCGACCTGAAAATAAACGCATACAACAACGCCCATATGACCCTCATAATACTGGACATATCAGCAGCATTTGACACGATCACCATGCAACACTAATAAAAAGATTGATGGAATGTGGCATATAGGAATCTGCACTAAAATGGCTTACCTCATTCCTAACAAACTAAACCCAGAGAACCGATCTACAACCGTTCATCTCAAACACCAAAAATATATCCTGCCGAGTCCCTCAGGGATTCAGCCTGCCTCCTCTGCTTTTCAACATCTACATGTGCCCACTGAAGAAAATCATTTGAACCCATGGACTTAACGCCTACAACTACGCAGACAAGGCACAACTGATTGTGAAAAAAAACAGAACCCAGGAACAAAACAACCGCTGCAACAACTGCCTCACAGACATATACAATTGGATGACAATGAACAACCTTAAACTGAACCCGGCAAAAACAGAAATTATGCTTTCACCTGCAGGATTCGACAGAGGAACCCCACAACTGGACTGGCTGCCGGCATGGGAACGCAACCGGAGACTGCCAATGTAGAAAATAACCTAGGACTATTAATGGTCAACAGACTATCACTGGAACCGCAAGTCAACGCAATCACCAAAAAATGCTTCTTTCTCCCAAGACTACTCCGAGGATTACTCCCCTACCTCTCCTTCCCTCACAGAACCCTCACAATCATATGCCTGATAGTTGCAAGAATTGACTATGCAAACAGCCTCTACCTAGAAATGTCGGAAAGACTCACCAAGAAACTCCAAGGTGTGCAAAATACAGCAGCCAGGATCCTATTGAGACTTAACAGAAGAGACCACATCATGCCAGCACTAAAAAGCGTACACTGGTTACCAGTGAAAGAAACCCATCAAATTCAAAGCACTCTGCATCCCACGCAAAGCCTTACACGGACAAGGAGTTGAATTCCTCCAAAACCAGATTAGCTGATACCGTCAGGGAGGGACCTAAGATCCAGCAACGATCTACAAATGGAAGCAAAACATTAAGAAAAAAGGAAATTTGTCAGAACAGGGTTCTCACGTCTAATTGCTAACCTCTGGAAAACCACACCCAAAGAAATTAGAACCACAGAAACCACATTGCCTTCAGGAAACGACTAACAACCTGCATATTCAACAGACAATGACAGACTCAAAGGGACACCGGCTGCAATAGCATCACAGATAAACAACTAGAGAGGAGGCGAGATGAGCCGATTTACCACAACCAAGAACCCGGGTAGAGACCATCAGGTGGCAACCAAAGAGTCACACCAGAAGCTCAAACAAACCAACATCATTACTAACCCTTCCTCCCTTCTTGTTCCTCCAACATAACCAATGCCACTACTCCAGACTTTGTGATAGCCACACCACACATAAACAAACCAAGAATCAACTCTTACCCACCATCGCAGAGATGCTGGAAACACACCTAGAGTGAACCACTGCACATAGTCCACAAAATCCTCAACATGCAAGTACACACCAAGACACAGATAGCCTCAGAGGTATGGCCTCCCGCGACCCTTATGGACACTATCTAACCAGTGCGCACACCCATAATGCACACATCACACTGATACCAACACTAACACACACCAGAGGCACTGAGTCTTAGCCATTTGGTTACAATGCACAGGGTCTTCTACACCAACTTTCACATGCAAAACAACACTCAGACGCCAGTTCCTCCTGGTTCTGAACCTATCCTCTCATCCTATCCTCAATAACCTCCTCGCCCCCCTTTTTCTTCCTGACCCAAGCAAGCATCTGGACACTGCTCCTGGGTGGTAGCGGTGCGCGGTATAAATCAACATAACATAACATAACCGCTTCTTGATCTATTTTGTGTCAGGTTGAAGCCGGGGGGAAAGGCCTTGTATGCAGTGGGTTTGTAGTCGTCAGCAAACTAGGTCTCTTTAATGAAAAGGATGTCTAGGTTTTCATGCCTTTTGTGCAGTCAAAGGGGGTGTAGGTGTTAGCAGGGGGGGGTTGAGGTTTTTGGCAAGGGCTGTCTTTGCTGCACTAAGAGGTGGGAGTGGGGATCGGGGGGGGGGGGCATGTCATTCGGGTGAGGTGGGACATCCGAACGCAGTTATGGTGGACACGGTGGGGTTGGAGTAGGAATATTGGTGGGACTGGGTAGGGGGACGGAGCAGGATGCTCAGGCGTCACTGGTTTCAACTCTAGCTCTCCAGCATACCGCTCTGGCTTGGATGGAGTGAGATCTACATGGAGGATGGGGCAGACGGGATGAGGGGGTTTGGACAAAGGTGGAGGTGGGGCATACACTAATGAGTGTAGGAGGGGGAGGAGGGACCTGTGTGATGTGGTGGAGGGTAGGGAGGTTGAGTTGTGCATGGAAGAGGATTGGGGTTTGGAGGTTGGGCATCATTCGGTATACTGGCATGCCATCTTGCAGCTCTGATTTGGGCGGTGTCGGGCATGGTGTCTGTCTTGTGGGTAGGATGCACCCTTAATAGAGAGATCGCACACGTATGGATGGTACAGGTGGAGTAGTGAAGGCGCGCGGGGAGGGGCCTGATCATGAGGGCACAGTTGGGCCACAGTAAAGAGTCAGTGGGGGGTGCACCTAGTCTAAATCGGCACTGTCTAAATTAGAACACAGCTGGAAGTAGAAATTAGAGAGACAGCAGCAATTAGAAACACCAAGATTTGAGATACCTGGCAAGTGGATGTAACGCCTAATTTAGAAACACAGCAATAATTACAAACACCTAGATTTGATACATCTAGCAAGTTGGAGAAACGACAACAGTTTGAGATATAGCAGAAATTAGAAATGCTGAGATTTGAGACACCTGGCAAATGGAAGAAATGCCTACAGTTACGGGTACAGCCGTGAATTGAGATCCATCTACAATATGAACACAGCAGCAGTTTGAACTGCCCATGGCTAGCTAACATCAATGTGCTATGCTTTGTAAGATAATAAGAGAGACCACACTTGCCACATCAGTCGCTCCTGTGGACCACAGGAGTCTCCTAAACTGCTTATCAAAATAGACAACTGTATCAGTAACCTCTCTGAAGTGGTTTTGATCATCATTCCACCTTCTATGTTAGAGTTCAATTAGAACTTAATCAGAGTTAGCTCAGAATACAGGGATGTCAGAAGCCATCCTCTGTATGACCACAGAGGAGAACCTGTCCAAATAATCAGAAACTCCTGCAGAAGCCATATGTGTACCAGGGATTCTGCTGATATATTAACTTTATTCAGCCATAAGGCCATCAAAGTACAACATATCATATAACATATATATAATTCCAAGAGTTCAAATTACAGGCCATCCTTTCTAAAGTGAAAAGACTGTGACTAAAGCCACAGGGCCTTTGCTAATATATACGGCCCTTAAGTCAGTTAGGTTCTGATCGTTTAGCCAACTGAGCAAGCTCTCCTCTTCCATTAATAATGTCCCAGTCCCTTTTCCCCACCCAATGGGATTACGTTGGCTCCTGATAGCAGTGGGTATTGTGGGTGTGGGTATTGTGACCTAGTTTCCAGGGGGTAAGGGCTGTTATAGTGGGGATATGCACTGATTTCTATCATTCTGCGTGGTGATAGGTGGCATCTTTTAGCAATACCCAGTAACTTTCCTTATCCTAAGGGTTTCCCTACCCAACACAACTAAACTAGGGTTCTCGTCATCGATGGGGAAGTCTGTAACCAAGACTCTGTCTTTCATCCCAAAAGCTAACCTGAACTGTGCCTATCACTATTACTGAATAACAGAAAAGTTCCAGAAGAATGACTCCCTTCTCCTGGATTGCTTGATCTGCAAAGTTCTACTCAATAGGGGATTTTTAAATAGTTTTTTGCCACTTCTTGTAGTAAATCTCCCAGTTCCTTTAAGGGGCTACTCCAGGCCCTTTAATATGAGTTCCTTTGTTTTCTTAAAGTTCTCTCTGAATTTTATTTTTACAGTTCATCTGGTTCTTTGTAAACCACTGGTATTTCACAATGCTTTTCTCTTCTCTTGAACAAATACACTTGTCAGGGCTCTTGCTCTTTTCTTTATTCCTCTTCTCACTAGCCCATTCTGGTTGAGCCCTCGTTGGACTCACTCTCCTTATTTGTAGAAATCTCACTCTGAGTATGCTCAATATCTTTATGATTCTTGCTATCCTTATCAATGTGCCACTCACTGCAACAAGTATGATTAGTCCTGTTATGAGTCTCAGTCTTATAGATTTGCCACACACTGGAACGAGTATGATTAGTCCCGTTGTTATTCTCACTTTTCTTATAGTTTCAACACATACTGGATGAGTATGATTACTCCACTCTTTATGTTTGGTGTTGTAACATTCATAGGTATCACTGTCCCACCTCATTGTTACGCCGGGTCTCCTGCTCTCCCCTTTACCTGGATTGTAATGGGGCTGCACCATCGGTTTGGCGATCCTACTGACTTTGCACTCGCTACACTTCAGTGTGGCTTCTGCACTTTCTCTCGTTCTCTCCGTGCACCCTCCTTGGTGTCCCAACGTGGTAGCAGCTCTGTAAGGGCTCTTCTGTTCCTTTCCCTTTTAGCCACCACCTCTTGCATCAGTGTGACAGACCTGTCGGGGGCTGTGATTGGCATGATTCTGCCTCAGCACGTCAAAGTTGGGGCTTTGCGTCTCTCAGTCTCCCGACATGGTTGATGACGGCTGCTTGAGCACAGTGCACCTTAAGCAATGCTTCTCTTGCCTGGTTTGCTGCTGTGCAGTTCAGAGTCTTCCCGGAGTCATCGGCTCTCCTCAGACCGCTGGGTTGAAACTCCCTGGTTTCTCCCACTTTTATCATGCAATGCCTATCAACATAGTCCTTTTGAATGGATTGTGTTCCTCACGTATTCCTCATCTTTGATATATTTGTATGTCTGCTTGCAGCTTCGGACACATTTTTCTATAGTGTTGGGCGCCGTGCATCGTCGAGTCATTGCCCTGGACGGCCTCTGTCTTGTCCTCGGCCCTGACATCAACGTTGGTATAAGTAGCTTGTGCGGCGCCCGTTGCCTCCGTTCAGTTTTTCTGTATGCTGCGCACTCTTCAGACGATTCAACGCCTCAGCGATTTCTCACAGCGTATTTATTTTAAAAAATAAGTTCGTCGAAAATGTCTACACCGAAGACCAGCTTCAGACAGTGTTCCAATTGTGGCGCTAAAATGTGGATTGTGGACCCATATCAGATCTGTCTCTGGTGTGTGGTTGTAGACCACAGATTTGACGACTGCAGTTCCTGTCAGTCTTTGACAGTGTAGGCAGGCCTTGAGGGAGAGGAAGGGGAAACTCATGGCAGGTAGGCCCCTTTCTAAATCTCCTTCTACTACCCCTTTAAACAAGTGGTCGTCGGACGACTCCAGGGAGGTTTCCCCAGTGAAAAAGCGCTCCAAACGTTCCAAGCTCTCGAGATCCAGATCTCATAATTCATCCTCACAAGAAGATGAAAAAACAATGCCATTGACTACGGTTGTCTTCGTTGGGCTCCTCTCCTGACAGACACGTTCATTTCCCAAGCAAGTTGGCAACTCCTACTGACTAGGACATTTTTCGTCTCCAAACCCTGAAGGTTTTTTAAAAGGCGGCTCCAAGTGCCCCTCTGAAAGAGCCCAAGAAAGCTTTAGAGAACCAACCACATCTGGAAAGACCGGCAAGGTATCTACTGAGACCACTACTCGTGCACCAAAGAGCCCGGGCAGTAAGTCTCCTCAACATTGGGCAAAGGAGTCTTTGTCTCGAAACAAGCTAAAATCAAAACCTTCCTCCTCGACTCCTGTAAAGGAGCGGCTAACTGGCCAATCGAAGCCAGTGCCACCGTCTAATCCTTTTCACCTGTCAACACCCACAAGGCTTTTAACGCCTTCTTCGCTTTTGAAGATTTTGAAACCTGTTGAAGTATTAAAGTCTTCTAAGCTTTTGCCTGAGGCAGATTTCTTTAGGACTTTGGGGTCCATTTATGAGGAGGAAGATGATGCCAATGCACCTTTTGCTTTTGAATATGGTACTTCTAATGTCCCTGGAGAATTAATTTCAGGCGAGTCCATAATGCACAATCTGGTGGATACCTTAAAAGAGGGTAGTGGCTTAGATACCTCACCAGAAACAGATTTTACCACTCCTGATGCTTCACGTCATTCTGACCCCTCATACAGAACAGTGATGGAAAAGCTCACTGAATATTTGGGATGAGCAAAACCAGTAGCAATCCTAGAAAAGGATGATCTAACTGACATCCTCGATAGCAGACCTCCAAGAGAGCCAGTGTTATCCTTCCACACTGCTTTAAGAACTAGAGTGTTAGAAAACAGGCTTAAACCGGATACCACACCGGCGGTCAACATAAATTTGACCAAGAAATACAGGGCTGCCTCAATAGACCCAGATTTCCTGTCAAAGCACCCTACTCCTGAGAGTTTGGTGGTCTAAGCAGCTTATGCAACTATCCCTCCCGAGTAGAGATGACAAAAGGTTTGATGCCTTAGGAAAGAGGGTATTTTCTGCAGGCAGCATGGCTCTCAAGTCCTTAAATTCAACTTGCGCCCTGGCCAAGTATACTCTCACTTTGGCTGTAGACCATATCCCCAAAGGGGAGGAGAGAGGGACTTTTCTTAACCTGGTGCAAGACGGCAAGGATGCTATGTACCAATCTCTCCAGTATGGGCTGGATTCTGAAGACTCTGTTAGCAGGGCTATGGCGGCGAGTACGGTCACCAGAAGATTTGGTTGGCTAATGAAGTCCGGTTTTGCACTTGACATGCAGTCCCGTCTTTTGGATACGCCATTTGACGGCTCCCAGCTTTTCAGTTCCAAAGCCGATGAGAGCCTAGAGAAATTACAGGCATCCAAGGCAGTGGCTAAGTCTCTGGGAGCGACGATGCGCCAGCCAAATCAGTCTCACAGGTCTTCTCATGGATGGAGGGGTCGGCCCTTTTGTTTCTACTCCTCAATTGCTAGAGGAAGAGGCCAGTTTGCACAAAGGGTCCAAAGAAGAGCTCCCTGTGGTTATTATTTATTTATTATGAATTTGTAAAGCGCTTATACATCAAGTAAATTGTGTTTGCAGGAGAAACTCTCTTAGCCTCTGCTTCTTTGCCCTCTGCTTTAACAACACCCGCAAAACCTCTTTGAGTCCTTAATTCACAGAACTATGGTGGAGGGCAGGCTGACTCAGCATTTGGAAAGTTGGCAGGGTATAACCTCTGATGCTTGGACATTGTAGACAGTGGCCAACAACTACTGCCTCCCCTTATTAAGAAGTCCCCCAGATTGTCCTCCGGGAGGCCAATCCTTGAGTGATCCGGATCATCATCATCCTCCTACAGCAGACCCTTACTCCGTTGGAGAAAGGTGCCATAGAGTTGGTACATGCAGTGGAGAGGAAGCAAGGTTGGTACTCTCCCTTTTTTCTAATCCCCAAGAAGGGCGGAGGACTGCCACCCATCTTGGACTTGAGACACTTAAACAAGTTCCTCAGGAAGGACTAGTTCAAGATGCTAACTTTTTTGCAGATCCTTCAGGCCCTTCCACTCCAGCATAGGTTGTCATTGGACCTTCAGGATGTTTACTTTCATGTGCCAATTCATCACAAGCAGAAAAAGTACCTGAGGTTAGCGGTAGGCGGTTCTCATTATCAATTTCGGGTTCTGCCATTCGGGCTCACCTCTGCTCGAGGGTCTTCACCAAGCTCATGGCATTGGTGGCAGCAAGTCAAAGTAGGGAAGGGATTCACATCTACCCCTAATAAGAGCTTGTTTTCTCAAACCGGCTAGGGATCATCTCAGTCGTAGTTGCCACAGGCTGGGCCTCTCCCTGAATTTCAAGATGTCTCACTTGACACCATCACAGGAGCTTCAGTTTATTGGAGCGATCCTGGATTCATCCTCGGAGAAAGCCTTGCCACACCTGCTCCTACCCTCCCGAGTTGACGGCTGAATATCTTTCGCAGTTGGTCCAAAAGGTTCAGAGTGCCCATTATCGTCCGGCCTTTGACTTTTGGAGGTTTCTCGGCCTCATGGCATCCTGCATTCTTCTGGTGCAAGAAGCCAGTTTGAGAATGAAGTCCCTTCAGTGGGCTCTCGGATCCCAGTGGTCCCAGTTCTGTGGCGGAATGACAGACCTTCTACTGGTCCCGAACATGGTAGCTCAGGATCTCCTGTGTTGGGCCCGTTGAGAGAACGTGATGAAAGGAGAACCCTTTTGGCAACCTTTGCCAGAGATGACAATTGTGGCAGGAGCCTCCCTCTCCGGGTGGGGAGCCCACATGAACAAACTTTCAATCAGCGGTCATTGGTCTCTGTCGGAGTCCAAATTTCACATCAACCTTTTAGAATTGAGAGTAAGCAGACTATCACTGATGGCTTTTCTGCCTTCTGCGCGGGGGAAGACTGTCCCGATAATGACAGACAACACAGTGGCCGTGTACTACCTCTACAAGAGAGGGGGCGTAGGGTCACTGCCGCTGTGCAGAAAAGCAGTGCAGCTCTGGTTTTGGGCACTAAGAGAAAGAATCTTTCTCCCAGTTCACCTAGTTGGAGAAGAAACACTTAGCAGCAGACTCTCTGAGCAGGCAGCGCACTAGCTCCTATGAGTGGGAGCCGGCTCAGGAAGTCCAACTAGAGATCTTCGCACTTTGGAACCCCATAGGTGGATCTGTTTGCATGCAGTGTCAACAGGAAGTGCAACCTATTCTGCTCCAGGGAATTTCCTCAGAGAGGAGCTCTAGAAGACGGGTTCGTAGTGCACTGGGAATTTCCACTTCTGTACACGTTTCTATCAGTCCCCGTTATTCCTCATGTCATCAGGAGGTTGAGGAAGTTCAGGAAATCCATGGACCTGATTGCTCCGGATTGGGCCAGGAGAGCATGGTACCTGGATCTTCTAGAAATGGCCATCTGCTCTCCAATTCATCTTCCCCAAAGAGAGAACTTGCTCTTGCAATGGGGGAGGTCGAGGGGGGTCTCCTGCTTCATCCCGAAATCAGTACTCTGAACCTTCACACCTGGTTTCTGAGAGGATAAGATAGAAAGATTTGGACCTTCTGGAAGATGTAATGGAGATGTTGCTCTCGGCCAGAAGGCCAGCAACAAAAGCTCTGGACCACTGCCATTGGAACACATTTTGCAGCTTGTGCAGAGATAGGAGTGTTGATCCTTTTACATGCAAGACATCTACCGTATTGTAATTTTTGCTTCACCTGGCTCACCAGATTGATTGATTTTGATTTTTATATTTGTACCGCATAGATCCAAGTGGAACCAAGCAAAAAAATGGCATCTTGGCGCAGATGCTTTAATAATAGAGGCAGGAAACCAGATTGTCCAACAAACCATTATCTAAATAAAAAGGTCTCCAACTTTTTTTTAAATTTGCAAAGGGATTCAATTTTCCTGAGATCATGTTGTAGCAAGTTCCAGACTCGAGGACCTGCAAAGGAAAAGCATCTGTCACCCCTTGAGACTGATCTTGATGATGGAACCACCAAAAGATGTTGTCCTGACGATCGAAGGAAAACGATCTGGGTGATAGGCAGCAATCTTTGAAGAAACATGTATAGGGGCAGATCTACGAATACATTTAAATATTAAGCACAGGATCTTAAAAAAGACCCTTTGTCCGGTAACCAGTGGAGCTTCCCCGAAACTGCAAAATAGCCGAACGTCTATGCAATTAATAAACGAGCCTAACAGCTGCATTTTGAGCAACCTGTAAGAGTTGTATCTGACCGTTTGGAATTCCGATAAGCAGGGCTTTGCAATAATCTAACCTAGAGTTGATTAATGTTCCAACTACCAATGAACGGTCTTTATCTGCAATAAGTGGTAGCAGGGGTTTCAATAGTTTAAGATGAAAGAAGAGAGTTTTGACAATTTAATTTACCTGTAAATTGCAATTTAAATTTGCCTTCCAAATACATCAATTTTTTTTTTTACCTTGGTTGAAAATGAGGCCTCAGGTCTCCACAGTAAAGGGCTATTTTGTGGCGTTTTTTTATTTTTAAGCGTTCACTTGATGAGGGTTCCTATTTAAAGATACCTATTGTAATTCAGTTTGTGAAGGGGTTAACGATCATCTTTCCCCCGATTACATTTTTGTACCGGTTTGGGACTTGAATTTGGAGTTAAGGTACATTCTTGTCCACTCAGAATGTTATCCCCCTTAAAACTATTTTTTTGACGGCAATTACATCCACCCGCAGAGTCAGTGAGCTTCAGGCTCTTTCTGCTAAACCACCCTTTACTACCTTTTTTAAGGACAAAGTGGTTTTGAGGGTATGTCCTTCTTTCTTGCCAAGGGTTCTATCTGAGTTTCATTTAGCTAAAAGAAATAGTGTTGCCTGCTTTTTTCCACCTCCCCATCCCTCTAAGGAAGAGGAACAATTACACTGCTTAGAACCTAGAAGGGCCTTGAGCTTCTACATTTCCAGAATGTCCAAAATCAGACAAGATGACTAGCCATTTGTGGGCTATTCAAGTTCCCAAATTGGGACAAGCTGTCACCAAACAAACCATCGCACGCTGGATAATGCTGTTCATTTTGGGATGCTATACATTGGGAGGCAAAGATCTGCCCTATGGTTTAAGTGTGTATTTCAACCGAGGAGTGGCTACTTCTTTGGGTTTTCGAAGAGGAGTGCCTGTACAAGGCTTCTGTAGTGCAGCAACTTGGTCCTCTTTGCATACTTTCAGCAAATACTATTGTCTGGACTATGTCTGGTCAGGAGGCCAGATTTGGCAAAGCTGTACTTCACAGCATTAATCAATAATACATTCTCTGTTCCCACCTCCTTCAACATACTGCTTTGGGAGGGTAAAGCAGATGATGAATACGTGGGAGGACACAATCCATTCAAAGAACAAATCACTTACCAATGTTAATGTTCTTTTGACCATATGTTCCTCCGATGTATTCCTCATCTTCCTCCCATCCTTCCCCTCGATCTTGCTGAGAGTTTTTGTTTTTACACCTTCCTCTCTTTCAAAGTCTGGGTCATTCCTTTAAGACGACGAGCATTGGGAGGAAAAGACTAGAACTGAGGCAATGGGCGCCGCATGAGCTACTTATACCAGCGTCGACGTCACGACCGCGTACAGGACGGAACGTCTAGGGCCACGACCCAATGACGCACAGCGCCCAATACTATGGAAAAAGGTTTCCAAAGCAGCAAGCAGACTTGCATATATATCAAAGATGAGTAATACGTCGGAGGAAAATCCAGTCAAAAGAACATTATGAGGGGTAAGTAATTTGTTCTTCACTGTGTTGGATTTGTGTTCATTGTTACTCCGTGTGGTTTCCTTGTCACAGTATTTGGTAGACCGACATTCTTCATTACTCCTGTGATCTTACTGTTCACAGTCCCACATTGATCTCTTTCTTCAGTAATGACATTACAATAATACATACAAGAGGAGTCATGGTGTCTGTAAGTTGCTAGAACTGGATTGGGTATTTGAGGACAACAAAAAGGGAGTTGCTCTTTGGAAAGGGAGTCTTCGTCCCCAAGAGGGGAGTCCCTCCATGTAAGGTCACGATTTCCCTCACCGCTAGGGGAATGTTGCGTAGCGGGCTCACCTCCCTATCCTCACAGGAAGGTGCTCCCCCTTGGGGAATGTGACCGAATCCCTCGATTCGCCACACCACCCACACTTCATATCAAAAGGTTTCTCCCATCAACAATCTCACAGATGCTTCCCTCAACAATGTCCCCAGACCAAAAGGTTCCCATCCTCTTCCTCTTGATGTAGAATTAATCCTCCACTATGAGCCGGTACAACCTCACCACTTTTGGTGTAATCACTGCTTGGTCTACCAACAAAAATGCTACAAATCTACCTGCAGTTGTTGAAGAAAATAATCCTATGATCCTGACAAGCTTGGTTCGATAATCTCTCCATTTTTGACTCCCTTCCACCATTGGATTACAAGATCTGTCGCACAATCAGGGCCTCTAGAGTTGGTGGAGAGCACCTCTGGTGTTCCTGGTATCTTACGCCTGCACAATCCTAAATAGTACTTCTAACTCGAAGCTCAGCTGCTCTTCAGAAACCTTTCTAACAGCAGGGAGTGCAGTGGAGATCCACATTGGCTTTGTATGTGCCCCATGCCAGACATGATGTTGGGCCAGTATACATAGAGTCCTTAGTTCCTTTTTTGTGCACACTGCTTCTTTTGATAGCTTGTTTCTCTTTCTTTCAACGTTATGTCAAATCCAGCAAAGACTTTGGGGTTTAAACCCTTGGACTGTGAATGTCAAATGTCATCTCAGATCCTCATAATATCTGTCTTTTTTGCTTCAGTGTGGAGCACGGCACACAGGTTTGCACATCGTGTCAGTCGATGCGCCCCAAGGCGCTTCATGAACAGGGCACAATTGTTCACTTTCTTCCAACGGGAGATGGGTTACAAGCAGACTTCCTCGAGGTCGTCCCGCCACTGATCCGCGCACTGAAGAACCTTCACTGGTCCCCAAGGACAAAAATGAAAAATACGTACCGCAAGAGGTCTCAGTTTCCCGCTGGTACTTCAAAGCACCATTCTTCTTCCTCGAAGAAGAAGAGCCACCACTCCAGGACTTCCCTGATGGTTAGACTGCCCAGGTACCTTTCCCCACCCAATGCTTGACTCCAGGGAAATGGGTGGCCTTCTGGCTTAAGATGCTCAACATCTTTGCCAAGGCCCTAGAACTGGCACTCTCGCCTCGTCAGAGACACTGAAAAAATCACGGCCGTGCGCCCTTGTACCCGACTGCGCGAAGCATGGGCAAGATAGCATCTCAAGGTCACACCTGTCTGCCTTCGGATGTCAGTCCTCTGACCTCAACACTTATTTCCATGGCACCACATCTGGAGGATAGCTCAGGGGCAACGTGCTCGCCTTGGAAACAAGATGATGCGGAGCAATACAGGTTCAATCCCGGGGTCCGCGCTTAGAAACCTCTGGGTATTAAGTGCGTTATAAATAACCTATCATATCATATATCACAGGCGCTGATGACACTGGAATTTCTTTGAAGTATACCCTGCTTTCTAGTGGTGGATCTTGTCTTGCTTAGAAGACATTTATGATGAAGTGGGAGACCCCATTCATTTTAGCTTGGAACTGCTTCAACCTAGGCAGATTAGGGATTTCCCAGGCGAGTTCTGTGGTGAATAAGGGGACAGGTTGATATTGCAGCCGATTGGCAGGACGTAAGCCTCCCGCCTCAAGCTGCTTTTCAGACCCTGCTTGCCAAGGAGGTTAATGCCTTAGGGTTGTGGGTCCCCTCCTGGCTTAAGGTACAATACAAGCTCACAGATATTTTGGATAAGGGTCAAAAGAAATAGACCCCACTGTTTTTCAACCAAGCAGTAGATGCACCAGTCTTTGAACGGTTGTATATGAATTGATCGTTTTACAACTGCTCGAATGACAATTGACCTTTTCACAATTGACCGAATTGTGAAGGTCAATTGTACCATATATGTGGGGGGAAACCCCCCACCCAACGCCAAACCCCCCAAAACCCATATATATTCGGTCAATTGTGAAAAGGTCAATTGTGACCCTTTAAATTCGGTCAATTGTTCATTCGAACAATTGTAAACAAACAATTTGGGTAATACCCTTTGAACTGTAGTCTAAACCAGCCTCAGCCCTGACTGAAGACCGGAATCTGGCAATAAGGCACAGACCAGCACCATCAGACATACTGTTCTGGTCCTCACCATGCATCGCTTGAGAATTTGGTATACAGGTTGCCACGGCAAATCTGAAAACTACACCTTACTCCGCTTGCCCCTAGACAGGGAGAGCCAGAGACTGGTTGTCTGGGGCAGGAAAATGTTTGCTCTCCAGACCTGGGCCTGAGAGGCATCCACATCTCCTACGCCCTAGCCACATTTTCTTTTGGAATTTGGTCTGTCATCTTAGAGGCAGCAGAAGACATCCCTGAGGGGGACATGAGGGATGGGTTTGATGCTCTGGTACGGGATGGCAAAGAGACTTCCCACCAGGTCCTCCAAATGGACCTTGGCACTGTGGACTCTGTGGCCAGAACAAGGGCAACCAGCACGCTTCTGAAGAGATACTCTTGGCTGAGAACTTTTGGTTTTGCCCCAGATGTCCAGGAGAAGCTTACACACATGTCGTTTGATGTCAACAACCTGTTTGGTACAATGGGCGATGAATCTCTGCAGAAATTCCAGTCTTTGAAAACGACTGCAGAGTCTCTGGGACTAGCTGTCCAGCTGCAGTAACCTGCGAGTCTCGTATGTAGGGCATTTTGCCCCTTCACCCCCTCTGCCAATGGGTAAGAGATCATGCTTCCTCAGGCAAACAGGTACAGCACTGCCCCAACAAGGTGTGAAGACTCTATGAATCAGACATCCGCCATCCCTCCCCTTTTGGAGTCAGAACATCCCAATTTGGCAAGGAATGGATGATGATCACTTCTGACGGGTTTACAGATCATTCACCAGGGGTACTGACTCCCTTTTGCGCATGGTCCTCCAGCCCATCTGCCAGACAGCCAGTTCTTGCCTTTGGAACCTCTCCTACTGGAAGAAGTTCATCAGCCTCTGGCAAAGGGGCCTATAGACCCGGTATCCTGCTCGGAACAAGCAAGGACTGGTTTTGTACCTATCTTCTGGTGCCGAAGAAAGACGTGGGCCTTAGCCCCATCTTGGATCTGTGGCTTTTGAACTTGTACTTGTGCATGGACAAGTTCAAGATGGCTACCCTAGCCGAGATTTTCAGATTCTGGACCTGCAGGATTGGCTGGTCTCCCTGGATCTCCAGGATGCATATTTGATGGGTTCATGTGCCCATCCATAGGAAACAGTGGAAGTACCTGTGATTCAAGGTGGGGGAATTACTGTTAGCAATTCAAGGTCCTGCCATTCTACCTCTCTTTGGCAGGTAGGGTCTTCAAGCTGCTGCAGTGGTTACGGCTTGCCTAAGAAGGGAGGGAACTCATTGTTTTTCCCTTTCTGGATGACTAGCACATCCAAGCTCGCTCCCCAGACCAGGTGTCCGCACAATTGTGCCGGACAAGCAGCCTGTTGCACAGCTTGGGCTTCTCTGTGAACTTCAAGAAGTCTCAGGTTTTACAACCCAGTCCCTCTGATTCATTGGGGCCGTCTCGGACACTCGTTTGGGCCGGGCCTTCCCATTCGAGGACTAAGTAGTGAACATATCCAAGATGGTACTTGTATTCTAATCACAGGAAAAGATTCCTGCGTTGGCTTTTCTGTGATTGCTAGGCCTTATGGGATCCTTGTAGGCCTTATGCATCCTTGTAGGGCCAGAGGCCCAGCTGTTCAAGAAGTTGATTTAGTGGCTTCTCAGTTGCCAGTGGTCTCAATTTCAGGGACATGCCTCAGAACTTCTCCAGGTCTCGGCGAAAGTATCCAGGGACTTGGAATTGTAGAATCAGAGGGACAAGCTGCTGAAGGGTGGGTTGTTTCGACAACCCTGGTCACTAATGACTTTAGTCATGGTCATGTCCCTGAAGGGCTGGAGAGCTCATCTCCAAAATCTGACTGGGAAGGTCTTTGATCTGCACTGGAGTGCTAGGAACACATCAATTTTGTGGAGTTGTGAGCAGTCAAGCTTGCCACTTGCCTCCCTTCTGTACAAGGAAAGACTGTGCTGGCCCTAATTGACCTACTGGCCATGCATGACCTCAACAAGTGAGGCATGTTGGCTTTTTACCTCTGTGCAGAGAAGCAATGCGATTGTGGTTCTGGGCTCTTGAGAACAGCATGTCTCTGGCGGCTGGTCATCTAGCTTGCAAGGAGAACATATTGACAGATGCCCTTAGCGGACAATCTTCAGCCTCACACGAATAGGCGCTCTGTCAGGAAGTTCTGGGGGAGGTGTTCTCCCGTTGGGGGATCCCTCAAGTGCACCTCTTCGCTTCCAGTGTAAACAGGAAGTGCTGGTGGTTGTGCTCCACAGAATTTCCTCAGCAGGGTGCTCTGGGGACATTTGACAGTCAAGTGGGACTTCAAACTGCTCTATGTGCTCCCTCCGATCCCGGTCATATCACTGGTTCTAATTAGGCTGTGCCTGTTCAGGTCCAAAATGGACTGGGCACAGGGGAACGTGGTACCTGGAGTTGCTGGACATGATCATCTGCCCTCCCTGGCGTCTCGTGCAGAGAGCGGCCCCCTGCTCCCAATCGTAGGGGCAAATCAAACACGTGAACCTCAACAGCCTGAACCTTCATGCTTGGCTGATGAAAGTTTTAGGTATAAGAAGAGGGGTTTGTTGAAGGGCGTCTTGGACGTGCTCCTCCCCACTAGAAGACCTGCCATCAAATTAATGTATGCATGCCGGTGGCGTATGTTTTTGGCTTGTGCCAGGAGAGGTATCTAGATCCTTTTACTTGCTAATCTATTCTGCATTTTCTCAATTTTCTCATTTTTTGGGCCTGTAGATTAGCACTGTGAAGTGGTACCTTGCTGCCCTTTCGGTTCCAAGAGGACCCCGGAGAAGGGCTCTTTTTAAAAAAAATCCCCATTGCAATGAAATGTTTATGGGGCCTTTGCAGTCAGTTTGCCCATGCAGGTTTGTTGTTTCCTTATAGGGTTTGAAGTTAGTGTTACCATTTCTTATGGGAGCTCTCATTAAGCACCTGCATTCTTGTTAGTTAAAATTGCTCTCCCTTAAGGGGATTTTCTTGGACGCCATCACTTCTGCTAGACAGATGAGCGATCTCCAGGCAATGTCATTTAAACCTACCTGCTTGGCTTTCTCCAAGGAGAAAGTGGTGTTGAGAGAGAGTCCATCCTTCGACCCAAAGATAGTCTCTGATTTCCATCGCCCTCAAAAGATTAATCTTCCTGTCTTTTTTCCTCTGCCTCACCCTTCCAAAGGAGAGGAACGATTCCATTGACTGGACCCAGTGCGGGCCTCAGCTACTATATCTCTTGGGCTAGAGAGGGCAGGAGAGATTACCAGCTTTTCATTGGTTATGCTGGTGCTCGTGCTGTCTGTGCTTATGACCAAACAGACCCTGTCGGGGTAGATCATCCTCTATAACTCGTAAGGCTCTGATCTGGCTGCTAAGGATGTGCCTGAAGTTTTCAGGGCACATTCCACCAGAGGGCTGGATGCACCTCTGCAATGTGGAGTCCTCGTTCAGGACATTTGCTAGGCTGCTTCTTTGACTTTTGCACACATTTGCTAAACACTGCTGCTTCGGTTCTTCGTCTGGTCAGGGCACTTGTTTTGGCAAGGCTGTCCTTCAGAGGTTTTTGGTTTAGGTAGTGTCCTTACTATCCAACCCAAGCTCTATGTACTGCTTTGGGTTTCTATCATAGATGAGGCAACTTGGGAGGAATGAATACATTAGAAGAACACATTTCTTACCTCTAGTTAATGTTATTTCTGAGGACTGTTCCTCCGATAAATTCCTCATCGCCCTCCCAACCTCCCCCTCTTGGCGGATGGACTAGTACACCTTTCTTCTGCGGTCCCTCAGCATCAAGAGTGCTAGGGAAAAAGGGTTGAACTAATGTCACCGGGAGCAGGACCTTTGTATATATTGGCCCCAGTGTCATATCCGGCACAGGGCATGTAAAGGTGTCCGGCGTCACTGATACAGAACCACACTGCACCCCCTTGCCGTGGAAACGTTTCTGCAGAGCAGCTGAGCTGGGAGATGGATTTCATAGATGAGGAATCTGTGGGAGGAATATTCATCAGGAAGAACATTACTTAGCATTAAGCAATTTGTTCTTTTCCATCAATCATGTTCTGGTAAAGGTTCCATGTCATTTTTCTGATGGTAATTACTTTTAAGTAATTTACATCCAAGTAATCAGAAAAAAACTTCAAAATATTTTTTAAAAGATTTATAATAATTGTTCTTCTATAACACGCTTAATACCGGAGACCACTTTCTAAGCGCAAGACCGGGATTGAAACCTGTGTTGCTATGCGTTGTGTTGCTTCCAAGACAAATGTGTTGCTCCTGAGCTATCCTCCCAGTCCCCCCCCAATCCTCATGGCCTTGTTCCCCTACATTAGTACCTCTACACCAAACCCCTCCCCACCCCTTTTAGCCCCTTAACCCACAACCTCTATATACTTCAAAGTGTTTTCAAAATAGTGATTACTTTTGGAAAAACCACAGCATAACCTGGTATCCTGCTCCCTGAACCTCCCCACAATCCTGAATACATATTGCCCACCAGGATACAATGTGTGCTGCTTAGAGCAATAGCAAGAACATCTGCAATACATTACCTCATCTTCGCCAAGTATGATCATAGCAACAGATTTTGAACTTTGAACGATCACACAAACCAGTCGGGAATGGATGAACCACATTCTAACCTAGGCTTTCTGCAACTTGTTATTGACCTCACAGATACAAAGAGTTGTAAATGGACCATGCGCATTCCCATTGTTAACCTCAACATAGTGAACCAATTCAGGGTTGATCATTACCTAATCGTAAGTAGATTATCCCCTTCTACAAAGCCAAAATTTCATTCAAGGTTTAGGCAAGGGGCTATCAAAAAACAATCTGGGGAAAGAAGGAATACTTAAGGGTAAGATTCACAAAGGATATAAAAACCTGTCAGAATTGTTAAAGAATCTTCATATACTGCTGGTTGCTAGCAATCTACCCACCCCAAACTCCAACCCCACCTCTAAGCTGGTTAAGAATGCTGCAACCTTCCTTTCCGATATGGTGGATAATATCAGAAATAATGTTACCACCACCCAGCAGAGTAAGACCAAAACCGCGCCTTGAAACACTTTTGTATAGGCGCGTTATAAATGCCATATCATATCATAACCTCCTACCTCCTACTGCTGGTGATAACATTCACTTTGCCCATCACTCAGTTATCTGAAGAGGTGTTTCTCTGGTTGGCCTTAAGGTTGGAAATGGTTACCATTAAAGTCTACCTATGCCCTTCCTCTATCCTAAAGAAACAACTGGAAACTCCAGGTACCCTGTTCAACACCTTGTGCAATACATATGTGCGTGGTTCTCCCCCAAATGTCTGCTCTCAGATCTTGCCTCCGCCCATTCCTTGAATCCATCCCACCAACACTTCCGCTTTTGGCTCAGTCCCCTTCCCCTTTCCAGTGCCTGTTCTATGTCTTCCTGTTCCCATAATGTAGAGCTCTGCCCCATTCCCAACTTCTATCATCAGCTGCTGTACAACCCCACTCACGTTACTTCATGCTGCCCGACCCCCTCGCATTTGCCACCACAAAATGGGGGATCTGTCCTCATGTGCTTCACAAACTCAGCTGCCGTAAACCCACCAACCAGCTCTCCACGCTTCCCACTCCCATGGCCCTCCTTACCCCTGTCACTACAGAGCTGTTCCTCATTCACCATTAGTGCTTTTGATGGTGCCCTGCCTCGCGTTCCTGTGACCCACTCATCATCCTGCCCAGGCTCTTAACTGAAAGCAAGAAAGGCCACCAAGGGGAATCAGCTCATTTGTTCGCTGAATTGTGTGTCTGCTTGTTGAATGAGTTAGACAGGTGTTAAGTAACACTCAATTCGATGAATGAACTCCATGGTCATGTCTCTCCTGATGAAGCCCAACGTTGTCCCAAAGTTCTTTGCTAACTTCTTCCTAGTGGGCCTGAAAAGAAACAACCATCCTTCCCCAGGTCCAAAAAGCCTCCACTGGCTTCCACTAGCTAAAGAGTTAAATCCGAAGTCTAGTCTACAGTCGCCATGCAATCTAGCGTACAGGACCCAGATATCTTTGCAGGGCTGAATTGGCATTCACCAGCGAGAAATGTGATATCAACCATTACACGTCTACTCTCAATACTGTGATAGGGATCTGTCCACATCAAAAAAAGCTGGAGACCGCTCTCAACTTTGGGCAGGCGTCCTACCATGGTATTTACCAGAGCTAGTCCTGCTCCAGATGTGTGGGAGTTGGGAGGGACCCCAGTCCTTGTCCCTTCAATCTTTGCCTGGCTGTAAATGTCAAATACCACTGTGAGCCCCCCCATACCTGTTATGCACAATTCTGGACAGTCATGTTCTCGTTCTCCCCAGTAGGACTACAGCTGCCAGAAGTCTATGTGGCGAATGACCAACTGCGGCACAGGGAGAGAGGCATTCGAGAGATACAGAGCAACGGAAAGCAATGACAGTCAAAACAGAAATGTGCAAGATCCATCCAATGCAGACACAAACTCCAACAGTGATTTTCTTCATAGCTGGCTTCTATTGCAAAGCAACAACGGCCCTCTGTACGAAAAGGGTGTGTGGGGTTTAAAGACCATTTTATACTTTCTGACGCTTGTAACAAGGCCTACAGGAAGAAAGAAGGCAGCAGTTGGTTCGTGGAACCAGCTGATGCATAGCTGTGATGATGGAAATGCATTGGAGGGACAGGGCCTCCATATCCTTGTTCTTTGTTTCTTTATCATGTGTGTTCTGTCTTGTTTTCCGCACAGGAGTTCATGTCGGACTCCTGGCGGCGCGGCTCTTCTTCTTTTTGGTTTGGTGAACAGACCCTTGGGATACCCTTATGGCACCCATGGGTGGGAGTACGACCCTGTACTCCGAGTGTATGTTTTTGGGCAGCATTGTGTGGCCCACAGAGCAGGGTATGGGCTGGTGGCAGCTCCATGCTGAATTTGACAGGTGGTCTGAGTATTCTCCATTTTGGGGTTACCCAGGCCCTTCCATTGGAATCAGTTGATTCCTGATGGGAAACAAGATGGCCCCTGTGGCCTCTTGTTTTCTAACGCCTGTTACCTTATTTTCCCAAAGTTCCGGGAAGCCCTGACTCGGTTCTTCCCCCTGACCCGCTGTTGGGTGGAAGTTCCATATATGGTAGTGTGGGGGAAGTCCAGGCCAGACTGGCTGGAGCCTTCTCAATGACTGTATGTTGTGGGTCCGCCCGTGGGGTGGGACCTGGGTGAATGGAGTGTGTGACAAATACGTATTTCATGTTATGGATGTCTAGTATCTGATGTTTGACACAATGACTGAGACCACCCTTCCCGAAACTGGGATGAATGCAGTGTGGAGTGCTGAATGGCAGAGTGCTTGTCTGAATCCACATTACGTGTTGTGAGTGTCTGGATGGAGAAGAATGGCCTGAATGCACTGTGAGCCTGATTGGCTGCCTGACTGCCCTTCTGAATGATTGCTTGCCTGAGTGTGACCCAGCAGAGTGAATGAGAGACGAAACAGTATATCTGGGGACCTCTCACTGATGGAAATTGTTCAGAAGCTGAAGTTGATACTTGATGCTTAACCTAGAAGCCCGCTCGAAGAAGGATTGCTGCTGCTGTCCTTTGCTAATGAGAAAGCTGCGTGACTGTCAAGGAACTGGTCCAAGAGAGGACCTGGCTAGGAGACCTCTTCCCGAGCTACGAGGGACCATCATGCACCAGCTGATCTTTGCCAAAGCTCCCTGGACGTCAGACCCTCGAAAGGCTGCCGACCGGAGACGGGGACTGCCGCGGAATCACCTAGCGAAGCGCCCAGACATTGAAGTCAATCACTGTTGACGACCAGATCCGCAGTGCTCCTTTGCCTAAGACATTTTGATCCAAGGACTCCCTTGCTCATCACCTTCGACCGCTTTCATCCTGCTGGAGAAAGTCAAGGCCACCGACGACCGAAGAGAATCCACCGGTGGGTTTCCCGCCACCCGAAGACCACAGAGATGCTGACGACTTGACACCCTTGCTAGGCCAAAGTTCTTCATCGACTCTGTGGCAACGAACACCCGTCGTCGAGGTGCACTGCACGCCTGAGCTTGCAGGATATTTTCAACCGATCATCAACAAGCACTGCAAGAACCGGAGCTGCTGCCGGAACGACAGTGTTCACCCTTTTCTTCACCGACTCTCGGCGACCCGTAGCTTCTGCCTTAAAGGGAGTGTACTCAAGAAGGGCCCGTCGATGACTCACCGAAGAACTCTACGAAACCAGGTACTTTGTGGTCGTAGAACCTCTCGAAGGCATCAAGACTATATTGAGCATAATTGACTGGGCTTGTCAATATGCTTTATTTACAGGTTGCCCAGGTGGGGGGGCCCATCACACATAAACTGTCTCTAGGTTGACGGGGGACTGTACTGCCATTGCTTGATTTAACTTGCTTTCTTTCTGTGTCTATCGTTGATTCGTCTTATAATCTGATTCGTATGTCATAGGAACTGTTAGCAGTTGATGCATTTCAAAGGAATCGATAGTTAAGAGTGGTACCGTGTAGACCTGTATATATTTGCCATTATAGTATTGCCAGAGTACAAAGTGTGTTATTGTGATTGTGTATATAACCTTGAACCTAAATTATATAAAGACTGTGTTTTCACTAACGTAGTGTGTGAACATTCCTTTGTGGGTGCTTGGGGACTACACTGTACTTAAGAACCAGCCCGCATCACCTCCTGAGAGCTTTAGCCTTGGTTGCTCGTCCACAGCTACCGAATAAAGAACCTTGACTGGGGTGCTCTGTGCTTTTTCTCTGCCAGATAGAGAGCAGGAGTGCAGATACCCTCCTCCAGTCTTTACAATAGCACTAATGAGGAGGGAAGAGGGAGAGTGCAGTGTGAATGGTGTGCATGTATGGGTGTGAGTGCACTGTCACAGATGGCACATAAATCACTCCAAACCTTTGAGACAATGTCTGTGGGCCTGGAGCTGTCCCTCTCTCTTGTCTTGCCAGGACCCTCCGCCATAACCCATACGGCCAAACACCTGGTTAGTGCTACTGAATATAGAACCCTACTGTCTACAGGCTGTCTTTTGCTAATGGTGGTTCCACATAAACAGGCTATCTAAAGTCCCTCAGGGACTTCTTAATTCTCCCTAGACAAACCAAGGGTTTGTTTTCTAAAGGGAGTTTGGATAGTGTCTTGCACTTACTGTCTTTTTATTCGGGTTAGTTAAGTCACGCCCACTTACCTCTTCTCCACTTACTACCACCACCTTCCCTAGCTTACTTCTCCCTCCAGTCCTTCATCTCTTAGATGTTGCACTCCTCCTATTCCTCAACCCCGCCCTTTGATATTACATCTCCTCCCATTTCTCACTTCTCCTCCTGTAGGCTAATACTCCATTTACATCCATGACAACTGTCCTCCACACTAGTACTCTACTCTTCCCACCACTGTTACTCTGCTCCTCCCACCAATACTACTCTACTACTCCTACCACTACTACTCTCCTCCTCCCAGCACTACTACTCAAGCACCATCATTTCACTCAGGCACATTCACTTCACAGCCACTCTATACACTGTCTTCACTACTCACTCGTCTCACAGACACGCACACTCAAACTGTAGAACCACCATCATGCCTAAGCCAATACCTCACCTGCTCCACAATTCTCCTCCACAAAACATCACCCGAAAAACCCACACTTACTAATACCAGTGCCCTTAAGTATGCCTCCCCTTGTTAAGACAGGCTGCTTTCCCCTCACCATCTTGGTCCTTTCTTCACCTCCCAGGGCGTACATATGCAGGGATCAGTCTTGAAAAGGGGCTAAACCCTACCCACTTTCGCTGTGCAGGATTGCCGCTCTGCAAACATGCGGCATAAGAAGTTCAGTGTCCCAGTTTGTGGTTTGTGCCCCGTCACTGTGGACCATCTCAGTAAGTTGGAGGAAGGGTTCTCCTTTTCCCCCTTTCCACCCGTGGTGATTTAGGGGACATGTTATTGATGGTGTGAGCTGGCCAGCAGACTTAGCCATGCTTGCTATAAGGGGATGTCTGCTGTGCAGGCGGCAGAGGCTTTGTCCCTTTCTCTGGGAGGTGCGCTGCATTTTCTTCTCTGTGGCGGTACTATTTGGCTCTTTTTTTCGTAGTATGGGGCTCTTATCTTGATTGACGTTCTCCAAGGTTTCACAGCAACACTCTGCGGCATCCTGAAAATAAAGATAAACACTGGCCAGTATCCGATCACGAGGCAAGGCTGTAAATTGAGGGGAACCTATACTGAACTACAACCAAATACTTTATTTAGAAACTTTTTATTGAAAGTGTATGGAAGCTTGAAGGTTGACCTGGATTTGGGTGATGGGAACCTGAGAGGTTAAACCTGTGAATTTGTGACTCAAACTTGAATGGCCAAGAAGGATCTGGAGGGCAGAGCCAGCCGCCTAACTGTGTTTGCAAGCTAAAGTGTGTCCATCCATCAAGTGTTCCATCTAACCCTGTGCTATATAGCATGGGGACGAGAATTAATACTGATTGATATTGCCATTCTGACATTTCGTTTTCACCACTGATTTTTCCTTTTGTAGATGCATATCCCTAGGTCACATTAGTTTGTATTAGAGTGAGGGCAGGCATTAGGTTTTGTTAGTATAGGCCTTTATTGTTTGACTAAGACTGAGTAGGACGGTTTCTTTATTATTTGATGGTCGAGATTACTCCCATCTTAGTTATAGGGCAAGACAGGAGTTTTTCCAGTCCCCTTGAATTTAACAGTAAAGGTTTTGAAACATGCAACTCTTGTGTCGGTGTCTACTTGTGGTACCATGACTCCCTTACACTTTCAATCCAATAGATTGTTTTCATGTCTTAACCTGCAAAAGTGATTATCAGCTGTGGCTTTTTCCACATTTTTCACGGAAACGGTGTTGTAAAATGCACCATTTTAACCCACTGTTTAAAAAACTTTTTATGGGTGAGAAACCCCTCACCCCTCCTTCCAACTCTCCATGGTTGGTCCGAGCTCCCGCGCTACACTCGGTTGCTCCCACATATTTGGCTGGGAACAAATCCCCTTCCCTCTGTGGGCTTCTCTTAGAGTGGTGCCAACTACATAAGCTTCAAACCCCACTTGGTAAACCGTCCTGGTTACCTCTCTGCTTAAGGAGACCCTGTGGATCTCTGGCTCTGATGGTGCATGCATCAAGTCTCAGTACATCTCGGAAGCACATCACAGGAAGAGACATGTTCTTGCATTCAAATACAGCGGCCACACTAAATGCTCTTTTAGTTGAAGGAGTGCAGAGGAAAGAAAGCAGGCACGTTACTTGGAACGAAATGCTAGTATTTCGGCTCTGACTTTTTAATCACAACAGTCTGCCTCGATGCTTTCATGGCATCTGTAATGGGGCCATTAATGCTAACGATAGCCCTTACTGGAGCAGGGCCCTCTTTTACAGGCTTTTGGAAGTTCATAAAACCCTGGTGCAGTGATCTTGCTCGGCTGGAGCCAAGTGGTCGTGTGTGATGCGGCTGTCTTTGGGAGCACTTCGTAAGTACTCCGTGGCTTCTTTTCCCTTTATCGAGAGGCACTTCTTTTTCTCGCGTTGTTTATGAGAGTAACGTGGAAGGTGATGGGCATGTGCAGCCAGTAACAAGTCCAAGAACGACCAAAGCAGCAAGCTGTTGAAACACTTTCGCAGACAAGAGCGTGCATAACAGCTACCTCGGGGGAATGTTAATAACACAGTGAAATTAACGTGATGGAATAACACGGCAGAAAGAACTGAGTGGGTGCTGTGTGGGTGACCGACACGCAATCTGTGGTGTAGGGGGGTTCTATTCATAGACCTGAAATTAAAGGATGCTGTTAAACATGGTTGGGAAACGCCCCCCGTACATCTGCATCCAGTTTGCCTAACAATTGCTCAATGTCTTTCTTGTTTATTAGCTGTGACTCTTGAGGTCAGGATTAAAACAAATATTTTAACGGCCTCCTTTTATGATGACGGCAAGGCGCGCTCGGTCCCAGCTCTGGACAGGCCTCGATATGGGTGGCGTGAGGGGAGCCTCCACCAAGGCACGTTTTGGGAGCCTTCTCGAAGATCCGCTGTGCTGGCCAGTCGAGCCGCTGATAGACAAAGCGGGGAGACTGTCCTCCTCATCTGCGAATGCTTTCAGATGTGCAGAACTTTCCGTTTACATAGATGGGAGCAGGGCTTTTGGGGTATAATAAGCGAAGGAAGGAGTGGAAGGAAACACATTACATTGTTTTGCTTCCTGTTACCTTTAATACATTTCCACCTTTCCAATTTACACGTTTGGCATTCTGAGCAGGGGTGTTGCTAGGTCTGGAAAAGATCCGGGGCTGCGCTAATGTCGGGACTGTGGGCACTCTGGGCTAGCTTGCCTTTGAATGTAGCCCCTGAGCTTCTATCGGCAGCTACAACCAAAATACCTGAGGCTATAGCCCCCCCCCCAGAACCTCACCAGCGACTGCTCTGATTCTGACCCTTCAAACCATTATGTAAAAAGGTGTAAGCCTACAGCTAGCAGTGAAGTCACGTACCTGCAGCAATCCAGCAGTGCTCATTAAGTGACCAGGATATGACATTAGCATCAATGATTGTTAGCCTTCTGATAATACAGCGTTTAGTTTCCCAAACAGATCTTAGTTACAATGATGGGCAAATTCATATGAGGCGTTCCTGATCATTTTGAAATGTCTGTTGCCAGTGTGACATGGTCCCTAGGTACATCACCCATATTGGAAGGCTGGTGAAATTTGAAGTTACGGGAGCCAGCTGCTCCATGACGTGATGTGACACTTGGAGGCAGTATAAGGGGATTCCACAGATCCATCTGTCAAGCCGTTCCTGGGTTGATTCAGGGGCACAGTTTGTGTCTAGAGTAGTGAAAAAACACGCAAGTGAGTGAGGGGGAAATATGCTTCATGGGTGAAAGGCTGAATCTTGAGTCTCAGAGCCCAATTCTTTATTACTAGGGAAAAAACTGAAAACATCATTGCCAGAATTAATGAATAATCCTGAGTTGCGCTTGTCCTTGAGTAATACACCGTACTCCATATTTGAATCACAATTGAGTTTTTTTATTGTGATTCATTTTGTTTGTGAAAACTTAAATCTTACAGGTTCTTTTCATAAATCAAAAATTCTAAAGAAAAAAATTGAAATTCACTGCTAATGTTTAGTTTCTTGTGTCAACCCTCGACACGTGTTTCCCTGCCTTTAAATGTCAGCGGTTCTTCAGGAGGTGTTATTGCACTATACAATTTCAAATAATGGATTGCTTCTTTGCTGTATGAGTGGGTTTTGCCCTATAAACAAGAGACAGAAACAGAGTTGTGGACCATGTGCTTGCATAATTAAATTTCAATGAGGTGATCCAGATTTGTACTTAATGGCAAGTATTTCTTGGTAATGATGTGTTGTATTTTCAGATTCAATGGTAAAGTGTTGAGAACCTTGATAAGGGTTACATGTGGTGTTCCTAGAATAAAGTACATATGTTTGTGTAAAGTTAATACTATACTTGGTTGTCATGAGTGCCAAAGGGACCTGAATTGCTAAGAAATTTGCTAACTATGTCTATAGTAACCAATAAGTTGATGCTTACCTGGTCTTTTACAGAATGGTGTTTGTCCAACGCAATTACCGCAGTCCGATTGCCATGATTGTCAGGAAAAATGGGCACTTTAAGTAATGCGTGATGATGTCATCGCATACGGCAGCACGATGACATCACGCGCACGCGTGCAGCGGCCATCTTGGAGTGGGAAAACTATGTCCCAACGAAATTTTCCTGCCAGAATTTGTGATATTATAAAACTGGGTCTGAGGATACCTAAGGGGTTTACAGCTCAGAGGATATTTATTTGGAGAACCACAAATTTGTTCTGACCTTGTTTCTGGCAAATTCCAGATTATTATGTGATTGGCTTAAATGTCCACCCAAATGGTCTTGATTACCTAACTTATGTAAGTCAAACACTATTTCTGCTGAACTTCTTACAAAATGAAACATATATCATTAACGTATGTACAAGATACATCAGTGTTTACGACATCATACATGAATATAAATAATTTTGTTATTATGCATTAGGCAATTGGAATTTAACAGTCAAGTCAAAATAGAGATGATTATGCTGCTGGTTTCTGACGATCATAAAAAATGAAATAGCTCCTGATCGGCGCTATACACTAGCATCCTTCATACCAAAGTACTCCAAACAACGGCTTACTTCTTGAAAACCAGATCCATATCTTATCATGACCAGAACCAGATGACCTTGAAGATGTTATATTTCACTTTGGGCAACAACATATTCACATTCAATAAACAACTGTACAAACAAATCCAAGGAACTGCCATGGGTGCCTAGTATGCCCCACTGTATGCCAACTTATACATCTGGCATTACGAACTTGAGCATGCATGGCGGCACCCATCACTTACGCATAACAACAATGTTATTTTTTGGGATGTTATATCGACGACATCATCATGATTTGGAATGGCACTTTATCTCAACCTCAGGCTTATTTTGATCACCTTAAAGCACATTCTTATAATTTGAAACTCACCACACAGTACAGTCAATCTCAAATCAACTTTCTGGACATCACCCTGTATATCCAAGACAATATGATTTACACCACCTTATACATCAAACCCACTGCTGCTAACAGCACACTCCATGCGACCAGTAATCATCCCAAACATGTTGTCAATAATATTCCCTATGGAGAAATGTTAAGGGTCAAGAGAAACTGTACCACCAATGAGGAATTCACACAACATGTATCTCGAACAATGAACAACTTTAAGGCAAGAGGATACAGTCAAGACCTCATTACCAAGAGCTATCAAAAGACTCTCAAAAGAACCAGAGCACATCTTTTACAAGAGAAAAGACAGTTACCAGCAACTGACAGTTCACAAACCAAAATACGCTTCATCACGACATACAGCACAAATAACCAAATCATCAAAAAGACTGGCTAAAAATTGGAACATTTTGAAAACCGATTTAGATCTTCACACAATACTGGATGATAATCCCACCATTACTTTTCGTAAAGCCAAGCACTTAAAAGACAAACTCAGCCCATCACATTTTCAAATGAAAAAACAAAAGAACAGATACCAGCAACTATGTGGCTGAAACCACAACTATGTGGTAATTACAAATGTGGTCAATGCACAATGTACAAATATTCAGACAATGCAAAAGCCATTATCTCAATACCTAATGGTACACAAGCAAAAATTCAGCAACTGATCAACTGTAATAGCAAAAATGTAATTTATGGAATAACATGTCCATGCAATCTCACCTACGTAGGCAGTACTATCAGATCACTCAAAACGAGAATTGGAGAACACATTAGAGCGATCCAAAATCAAGACTTAAAATCACCAATAGCTATGCACTTTCAGAAAGTCCACACCACCACACCAAAGAACAATTTAGCGAAATAATGTTCTTTGGCAATGAAAAGCTACGCCCCTCCCTAGAGGTGGGAACTTAGAACAACTTTTAAGAAAGCGAGAAGCCAAATGGATCTGTAACTTGGACACTTGCCACTCAGGTCTCAATTCCGATCAGGAGCTATTTTATTTTTTATGATTGTCAGAAACCAGCAGCATAATCATCTCTATTTTGACTTGACTGTTCAATTCCAATTGTCTAATGCATAATAACAATGATTTATATTCATGTTTAATGTCGTAAACACTGATGTATCTTGTTCATATGTCAATGATATATGCTTCATTTTGTAAGAAGTTCAGCAGAAATGGTGTTTCTCCAGCATGGGCTCTGGCATGGATTCACGTGCTCATGAATATTCCCTGTCGTCAGGCTGGGAATCCTCGGTAAAGCATAAGATCAGTTTCAGTTTCGTTTCTGAACTGTCTTTCTACTAATAACCAATCACTGGTCTCTGGGTCATACTGCCCCCAGCCAATGACTGCCCTCTACCTGAGCCCCTCCTCTAGCAGCCTACTTCATATTTTTACCGCACGTTCAAGTGTTGGGAGTCCTCGTGCTATAGCTCACAAGCTTTTACTGTGTTTTTCTCTAAGAGTTTTCTCTTATTTTTCGGTCAATTCGAGCCTCAATCTCCACCGATTCTTCTTCCGATCAACGGGGACCCGTTTCGTCGAGTTTCTCTTCTCGGAGGATTGCGGAAGATCTTTGAGGCCTAACCCGCGTGGACATGGCTCAGGACAAAGGAGACACAACACCTACTGGATCCAAGCTCATTAGGAACTGCCCGGGATGTGGATTGCAGAATGTCTAATGTCCGTCCGGACCATGAAGGACCGGACCGTCGTAAACGACTCGCTGACTGGCTGGGTGCGAAGAGCCCAGCAACAGGTGAGAAGAAGAAGTCAAAGCGGTCTTCTAAGACCTTTGAGGGCGCTCTGGCGATGGGGGCCCAACAAAAGGCAAAGCACCGCGGGCACCGGGAGTGCTGTTGGTTCGGGCTCCTCGGATGCCAGGCAGGGCGCGTTGTCCCCGACGCCATCAACCACGAGCCAATGCTCTGGCTCGGGGAAAAGGAAGTCAGAGAACCCGGGTAAGCTTTGGGAGAAGCCCCGGTCGATCCCGACGGAGAAAGCCAAGGGGGAGGGGGCGAGGCGGTGACCCTCCCCCTAAGGTGAAGGTCCCAGACATTGGCAAGGTCGTGAGGGCCCAGATTCACCCAGTGAAGGCCTCAATTGAAGGAATCGTGGAGGCGCTGGCGAAGCCTGTGAAGGCTATCCCAGTGGAACCGACTCCTGGGCCTAGAGTTTCCCTGCCACCCTGGAGGGAATCATCTTTTCAGCCTATCGAGAAGACCCCCTGTGAAACCATGAGACGAGAAAGAGGGTGGGGCACGGTAGCCATAATGGACATGGATAACACCTCTGAAGATGAGCTGGTAGCCGTCACAAAGATCCTGGACAAGAAGTTCGAGGAAGTCTGGTCCTACAGGAGGGATCCCGAAGAGGCAGACGTAGAGAGCAACGGTGGACCTGACGAGTAACCGTGGGCCGTGGAGGAGACGGAGGATCCCACGCCACAGCCGTCGCTCCCGTCACAACCAATGCCTACGCCACAGGACAACACAGGAGCGATCTTGATGGCCATCCAGACCCTGTCTGCGCAGATAAGGACGAGGTTGTCCTTACCCCCAGCGGACGATCCAGCGGCGCCTGGACCGTCGGGTAGCCCATCGAGCAAATGGAGGCGAATCCATCCACCCCCTCCTTTCCAGCCTTCACCTCCTTCCCCTCTGGTGAGGGATGATACGGGAACGTAGACGGCGACTACGGGGAAGGACGACCGGTGGTGATGACAGGACAGATCTCCCATCACCCCCTGCCTGGGCCTCCCCTCCCAACGAAATTGGCTCCTTTCATGCTATGATCGCCAGGGCATATGAGCTTTTCCAGCTTTGTCCCGAAGAGCAGAAAGATGAGGGTTTCCTCTACCAACGATGGGAGGCCAAGAGGAAGACGGTCCTCTCAGTCCCGTTGCTAGACGACATCTGGGACTGAGGGACTATCGCTGCTCAAGAACCCGTCCACGGCTCCTGCGAAGAGGGACCTGTATGAGAAGAAGTACCGGGTCCCAGATTCCGCCCCGATGTGCCTCAGAGCTCACCCATCCCCGGATTCAGTGGTCTCCGCGGCAGCCAAGAAGAAATCGGCAGGGGCGACGGCATCAACTTCCACTTCCCCACCGGACTGCGAGGGGAAGAAGCTGGACGCCATAGGACGACGAGTCGTCTCGTCGGTGGCGACAACCATCAAGGCGGCCAATGCCTTCGGGATCGTGGCACGCTATGACAGGGAGCTGTGGTTGAAGATCGCTCCCCTCCTGGATTTCCTACCAGATGACGAGAGGGCGGAGGCCCTTGAAATCCTACAGGAAACAGGAAGGCGAGGTGGCGTCGGACCACGCCATCACGGTGGCCACAGACATCGCCAACACCGGTTTTCGCCAGATGGGAAACATTTCCTCCACCGACCTCCGTCAGGATGTTCAGACCAGGGTACTGGACATACCCTTCGACGGGAACAACCTGTTCGGCAAGGCAGTAGACGAGTCACTGCAGGCCATCAAGGCAGACACCGAGATGGCCCGGGCCTTGGGTTCTCTCCATCAACAGCAGCCATCCTTTTGGACCCCCGGATGCAGGTCTCAAGGTCCCTCCAAAGGATTTGGTGGCGGTTCCACATCGTACCACCAAGTGGCCTTGCGGCAAGGCCTCAGCGAAGCAAGATTGAACCGGCCGTGACGTCGGGCCCCCACCTGAGCACCCCGGTGGGAGGCCGGCTGGCGAATTTCGTCAGTGCGTGGGAGTCCATCTCCACCATCTCCACCGACCGTTGGGTGCTGGATGCTCTGGCCAACGGGCACACTCTGGAATTCCAAAGAAAGTGTCCCCGTCTACCACCCGTGGCCAGGCTGGAAAACCATGTGCCACAGCTGCTTCTGGAGGTATGAGCAAGGCTAAAAAAGGGCGCAATAGAAATTGTCCCGAAGAGGCTCCGGAGTATATTCGCGGTACTTCCTCATCCGAAAGAAGACCGGCGGTTGGCGACCCATCCTGGACCTTTGCCGCCTCAACAAATACATCAAGTCCCAGAAGTTCCAGATGGTCACCCTTCAGCACGTGCTGGGACAGCTGGAGGAGGGCGTCTTCCTGTCGTCACTGGACTTGCAGGATGCTTACTTCCACATTCCCATACGCAAAGGACATTGAAAGTTCCTACGGTTCGTGGTCCAAGGGCGGCACTACCAGTTCAAGGCCCCCTTCGGGTTCAAGTCAGAACCAAGGGTCTTCACCAAGTGTCTGGCACCGGTGGCGGCGCAGCTGCACCTGCAGGGGATCCACGTATATATTCCTATCTGGACGATTGGCTCATCCGAGCAAAGTCAAGAGAACTTGCTGTCGATCACACAACGAAGACCGTCCGCCTGCTCACGGAACTGGGATTCTCGATCAACTTCGCAAAGACCCCCTGTTCCTGGGAGCCAGACTCGACACAGTTGGCTTCACCGTCGGAGGAGAGGACGAAGGCCATCCTGGGCAAGGTTCAACGGCTGTTGACCATGGAAGTGGCCAGGGTGAGGTCCATCAAGTCCCTGTTCGGCATGATGTCATTGTGCATCTACCTCGTACGTCTGTGCAGTTTGCAGATGCGGCCACTACAGGAGTTCCTCGACGCCTGTTGGATGCAAGCGGCGGGCAGCTTTGAAGACAAGATCTCCCTCAACGAGATTTTTCCACCAAGCGATCCGATGGTGGGGCAACCACGTGCATCTAGTGGCGGGCATGGACTGCCAGACCCCGGAGCATCAGGAAACGGTGAAGACGGATGCCACCCTGGAGGGATGGGGAGCGCACAGCAGAGATCTCCACGCAAGAGGCCTTTGCCTCCCGGAGGTGAGGTCACTACACATCAACGTCCGGGAGCACTGAGCTGTGTTCTGAGCCCTCAGGTCTTCCCTCCCGTCCATCAAAGGCAAGGTGGTGAGGATCTTCACCGACAACACCACCACAATGTTCTACATCCGGAAGCAGGGGGGCACCAGATCCCCAGCCCTATCCAAGGAACCGCAGGGTCTGTGGCACTGGGCCGTGGCCCAGGGGATGTTCCTGGTACCCTTCCATCTTGCAGGAATAAAGAACACCATTGCTGACTCGCTCAGCAGGGAGCTGCGCTCTTGCCACGAGTGGGAGCTTCAGCAGGATCAAGTAAATCTCCTATTCAGACGATGGGGCAATCCCCAAATCGATCTATTCGCGACGGCGATGAACACCAAGTGCTGGAGGTTCGCCAGCAGGTTTCCCCAGCCGGTGACCATAGGCGACGCATTCTCATTCACCTGGGGCGGCCTGTTCTTGTATGCGTTCCCGCCGTTGCTGCTGCGACTCATCAGTCAACTCAGAAGGTCCCGGTGCAGGATGATCCTCGTCGCTCCGGCGTGGCCGAGGCAGATCTGGTTCCCAGACCTTCTGGACATGTCAGCGTCCCCCCTAGTCAAACTGCCGATGGACGTGGATCTTCTTGCCAGGGATGGAGGCGCCATCCTACATCATGACCCGGGATTGCTGAACCTGCAGGCCTGGCTCCTGCAGCACTAGAGTTTGGAGGGTACGATATCCCGGCGGACTGCAAGGAGGTGCTTGCAGAGGCCAGGGCGTCTTCGACTCTAAAGTGCTATGGACACAAGTGGAAGAGGTTCTCTGTCTGGTGCCGTGCACAGAAAATCAACCCTCTGCGGATTACGGCTCCTCAAGTGCTGCCCTACTTGCTGTCGCTGGCCAAGGCGGGACTGGCTCACGCCTCCATCAAAATCCATCTGGCGGCTATCTCCTGCTACACCAGAACTCCGGGCGGTCGTCTCTGGTCTCATCGCCTGGTGAAGGAGTTCATGAAAGGACTGTTCCGCTCGTTCCCGCCGGTGAAAGCTCCGGTGCCGGCGTAGGAGCTCAACGTGGTGCTGACCAGGCTCATGGGTCCCCCATTCAAGCCCTTGCATTCGGCACCGCTGAAGTTCTGATCGTGGAAGACAGCGTTTCTTGTGGCCATCACCTCCGCACGACGAGTGAGAGAGATCCAGGCCCTCACCTGTAAACCTCCATACCTGACATTCCACGAAACAAGTGTCATGCTGAGGACGCACCCCTCCTTCATGCCCAAGGTGCCGTTGGACTTCCATCTCATTGAGCCCTTGGTGTTACCTGTTTTCTCACCGTCGCCTTCGTCGCCGGCCGAGAGGACTTTGCACTTGCTGGATGTGGCTAGAGCGCTGAAGTTCTACGTGGACTGCACAAAGAGTTTTTGGAAGACTTCACAGCTGTTTGTGAACTTTGGACCTGTGAAACAATGGAAGGCCCTCTCGAAGGCTTCCGTTTCCAGATGGCTCTCTGGCTGCATCATGGACTGTTACCGGTCGGCAAACCGACCGTTGCCCGGCCGTCCGAGAGCCCATTAAACCAGAGCGATCGCTGCTACCACGGCGTTCCTGTCTGGTGTACCCCTGCTGGACATCTGCAGGGCTGCTACTTGGAGGCCGATGCACACCTTCATGAGATTCTACTGCGTTGACCGGGATTCCAGAGTCGGCCAAGCAGTGCTGCGCAACCTGGTGAGGAGGTAAGAGATGCTTAATGTTGAGTTGTTGAAATGCTTAATGTTGAGCCTTGCCACCACCGTGGTTGTGCATTTGTGTGCTGCTATGTATTCTTGTATTCATGAGCATGTGAATCCATGCCAGACCCCATGCTGGAGAAGGAACAAGTTACTTATCTGTAACTGTTGTTCTCCAGCATGGGTCTGGCATGAATTCACACGCGAACCCTCCCTCCAACCCCTCTGCGGCTCTTCTCTTGGTCCTACTGCCACTTTACATGCTACCAAATCTGAAGATGGCTGCCAGAGGAGGGGCTTATGTAGAGGGCAGTCATTGGCTGGGGGCAGTATGACCCAGAGACCAGTGATTGGTTATCAGTAGAAAGACAGTTCAGAAACGAAACTGAAACTGATTTTTTTCTTTACTGAGGATTCCCAACCTGATGACGGGGAATATTCATGAGCATGTGAATCCATGCCAGACCCATGCTGGAGAACAGCAGTTACAGGTAAGTAACTTGTTCCTTGACTAACATAAGTTAGGTAATCAAGACCATTTGGGTGGACAGTTAAGCCAATCACATAATAATCTGGAATTTGCCTGAAACAAGGTCAGAACAAATTTTGGTTTTCCCAAATCAAATCATCTGAGCTGTAAACCACTTTTGTATCCTCAGACCCAGTTTTATAATATCACTAATTCCGGCAGGAAAATTTTGTTTGGACATATTTTTCCCACTCCAAGATGGCCGCTGCACGTGTGCGCGTGATGGCATTGCGCTGCCGTATGCGATGACATCATTGCACATTACTTAAAGCAGCAATTTTTCCTGACAATCAAGGAAATCGGACCACGAGAATAGCGTTGGACAAACACCATTCTGTAAAAGACTAGGTAAGCATCAACTCATTGGTTACTATAGACATAGTTAGCACATTTCTTAGCAATTCAAGTCTATTTGGGACTCATGACAACCAAGTATAGTATTAACTTTATACAAACATATGTACTTTATTCTAGGAACACCACATCTAACCCTTAAAAGGTTCTCAACACTTTACCATTGAATCTGCAAATACAACACATCATTACCAAGAAATACTAACCAGTAAGTACAAATCTGGATCACATAATTGAAATTTAATTATGCAAGCACGTGGTCCACAACTCTGTTTCTAACTCTTGTTTTTACGGCAAAAACCACTCATACAGCAAAAAAGCAATCCATTATTTGAAATTGTGTAGTGCAATAATACCACCTGAAGAACCGCTGACATTTAAAAGCTGGGAAACACGTGCCGAGGGTTGATACAAGAAACTAAACATTATCAGTGAATTCAAACTGAATTTAAATTTTTTATTTTGAATTTTTGATTTATGAAAAGAACCTGTAAGAAACAACAGTTTTCACAAGCAAAATTAATCGCAATAAAAAAACTCAATTGTGATTCAAATACAGAGTACAATGTATTGTTCAAGGACAAGCACAACTCAGGATTATTCATTAATTCAAGCATTTTATATCCCAGGCCAGTCCCTGAGCTAAGTACAGAGTGCAGCTAACCTTTTAACATATATACTATATACTGGAGAGCTCCAACACTGTTAAAAGGCTGGAAATCAACATAAAACATCAATGCCAGAATTAGTATTTTACTTATGCAGCAGTATCGGGTGATTTTTCACATTCCCCCGCACCTGGCCGCGAGTATATTCATGGAGTGGGAGTAAATGGTCAGTGCACAAACTGCAGTATGGGTCCGGGCATACTCAAACAGAAATCTTATATCAGACACTGTAATCACAAGCTGTGAACTCTTGCGCAGCATCGCTGATAGAGAGCAGACTGATTTACAGGAATACTTGATAGCTTAAGCTATGTGTCCGCAGGCCGCTGATTCCAGCATAGTGGTTGTGGCATACACTGACTATCATTCAGGGAGACACACTACACCAACAGGTAAACGCAATCACCAGCCGCAGAATTGGGGAAGAGATGGATCCATTAAGCAAGGGTCAATCAAGCTACATGAAGCTAATCGAGAAACAGACCCACAACTCATATCCATGCCATCCTTGCTTCAATTGCTCTATCAAACCCTGTATGAAAGAAGAGGCACAATTCTCCCGACTTGGTGACTGGTATAATGGCATTCCTCAGAGAGTTTCTGCAGTAATGTGAGCAGGTTTATAGAAGATGAACAGGAGTTCTGAACTTGCGTTGGCCAAGCCAAGAAGACCAACACGTGCAAGAAATACGAGGTGTAGGGTAATTGGAAGCCAGAACCTGTGTTGTCCAAGTCAAGAAGGTCAAGCAAGGTAGTGGGGGCGTGGCTTGGCGCCGAGGCAAGATGGCTGCTTAGAAGACCGGCTCCACCCCACATCAAATTTAATAAAGCATTTAGGTATTATATAATCTCTTAAAACTTACCTTGATCTTCCTCCCGAGCGCTGCCGACATCCCGCTTTCACTCAGCGACTTCTTCCGCGGCTCCGGCGTGCTGGAAGGCTTCACACGCTGTCAGCTCTTCATACAGGATTCCGCATCGGACGCACGCCGGCACGCAAACCGCCCCTCGTGAGGAGAGGAGCAGCGTGCAACATCAGCTGACATCTTGATCTTGGCCTAGACGTGCAGCACCTCCTCACGAGTGCGCCATCTGCTGGAAAACAAAGAAAACAAAAAAAAAATAATACAGTAAGAAGCAATTCTAAAACATAACGTAAACTGTAAATGAATAAATACTGAAGCAAAAAGTTTATAAAAAATTTTTTAAAAAATGTATTGAGAGGACTGTTTGGATATAAAAGAAAAGAAGTAATACAGGATGAATAATAATTGCAACGCAAGTCTTAAGTCTTATTAAGGAGTTTGAAAAAAAAAACAGTGAAGGGGCTAGCAGGCCACATCTCAAAGGTATACCAAGCTCTAAAAGTATAATACTGAATATGTTATTCAGTCTCCCATCTGCATAATCTCCTCTCTCCTTTTCAATTTCATACCACTGCCATACATTATTGCTGCAACCGTCTTATACGGTACAAACAGACTGGTTTACAAGTAACCCATCGGAGTACTCCTACAACTCCACTGGTACAAACCTCTCCTTTTGGATAACAGCTCTAACCAACATATCTATTTCTATCTCCAGTAGTATATGCCTTATTATTCTGGGTTTTTTCATTTTTTGGTCTCTCTAGCTCATAGTAAAGCCTGAAGAATAATATGGAAGTAATAATTATATACTACTAACCATCATAAATAACAAAGAATCAGACGCCATAACAAATCATATTGGTTAACATTTGCTCAAATATGGCAACCAGTAAAGCCAACCAGAAAAATGGCTCCTCTATCAAAGACGCTACCTCCTCCTCAACTACTCTGAAAAGACCCAAAAGTGACTCTCCACCTCCAATTGGACTCTCAGACCCAGCTATTGAAGCCATTCTTGCTGAAATCAGGGCACTCAAACCCTTCATTGAAACCACAAATATTAAGTTACAACAACTAGATGAAAGGTGGATGGGAGTTAACAACAGAGTGGAAGAGGCAGAGAAAAGAATTGGCGGCGCGCTTGAAGATATATCGCCTAAGGTGGCACAAATGGAGAAATCCATTAAAGAACTTCAAAAGCATAATGAAGATTTGGAAAATCGTAGTAGGGGCAATAACCTACGCATCGCTGGCCTTCCTGAAGGAGCTGAGGGCACTGACCCCATTGTCTTCCTACAAAAATTCTTACCGGCCATACTACATTTGCCTTTGGAAACTAGTTTTAATATACAACGAGCCCATAGGATTGGCCAACCCTTAGTCTCTCCCTCATCTCGTCAGTCACCAAGAACGCTCATATTTTACCTTTCGGAATACTCTCAACTGCAACTTATTATCTCCACAGTTAAAGAACGTAAATCTCTAATTTGGCATGGCAGTAAGTTATATATATCACAGGATGTAGCTAGAAGTACAGCACAAAGAAGAAAAGTCTTTTTGGCATTCCGGCCTGCTCTTAAACAACTTAATGTCCGATATGGCTTGTTCCATCCTTGCTCCTTTAAAGTTACATACGAAGGACGCTCTGCAGTCTTTGATGATCCTGCTGACTTAAGGCTCTTCATACAATCCATCAAAAATGAAAATATGGACACCTCTTCTCCAGCGGCGGCCTCAACTTCATCTACTACTTGAAACCGGATCTCCATCACCTGACTTTTATACTCATAAGTATCTATTTACCTAATGCTATGATTTTACATCAACATTTACTATGTGGGGTGGGCGCTCTTTTGGGTCCATCTTCCACAGGTAGTCGCTTTTTGCTAGTTAGCGACCCGGTAGGCGTTTCCTATCCCCCATATATATCTCCCTTTAACTCCTTTTCCCATGTCCTGTTTGATCTCTAAAATCATCCATTCGACATGGTATACTCCCCGCCAAGGTTTGATCAAACCCCTCTCTCCCCTCCCTGACCCCCTATGTTCCTTCCTTCTGTACAAATATTGGTGTAAACATAATTTCAATCAAATGACAATGGTATATGCTTATTACTGTACTATAGCTATAAGGTGTATGAATATCAAATCTCCTCCAGCTAAATGATATTTAAATGCATAACATGGAATATCAAGCGTTGCAAGAATCCAATGAAAAGATGTAAAGTCTTATCTCACTTGAATAAATTTAAACCAACAGTAGCTTGCCTACAAGAGACACACTTATCCCTCAAAGAAACAATGAAACTCAAGTCTCTTTGGGTGAAGTGAGGTGGAGACTATAGCCAAGAAAAATGGTGTTGCTATACTTATTAATAAAAAACAACCCTACAAAATTCTTGCCCAAGATGCAGATACAAATGGCAGATGAGTTTGGGTAAAACTGCAAATTAACACGACACAAGTATCAATTCTCAATATTTATGGACCTACACTACCAGATCCCTCCTTTTGGAATAATATCAAACAAATGATTTTGAAAAATGACTTCACCAATTTGATAATGTATGGTGATGTCAATCAGGTTCTTGACCCTTTTTTAGATCGAAAATCCAGCTGCATGTTTAAACCCAACAAAACTCACAAATCCTTTATAAAATGTCTAGGAGAAACGGGACTAATTGATTCGTGGAGGATATCTCATCCTTCACATTTGGATTATACCTTCCATTCCCCCCCACATAACACATTATCACGTATTTACTATATTTTTGCTACAAAGACCCTATCTGGATCCATTATAGACTCCAAGATCTCCAATATTATTATTTCTGACCACGCTCCAGTCATCACTTCCTTCTCCCTTACAGATATGAACAAAGGTGCTTCCAGATGGAAACTTAATAATTTTCTTTTAAATGATCCTAAATCTATTCAATCCATCAATACTTTCATTCAACAATACTTTAACGAAAAACCAAGATCAAGATACCTCCACTGTCAATAATTGGGATGCATTCAAGCGGCCCTTCGAGGTCACATAATGGCCCTCTCAGGCAAAAATAAAAAATCAGGAAAAAACATCTTGATGATCTTTATTCTAAACTCACTATTGCAGAACAACAATACTTTACTGACACTAACTCAGCTAACCTACGACAATTCATTAAGATACACTTTGAAATCAATAAAGAAATCACTGAGTTAGCTGCAGGTACCATTCTTAAATATGAAAGATCTATCAAACCTCTAACAAAGCAGTTAAAATGCTTGCTTCTTATTTAAAAACCAAAAAAGAAAAAGTTCAAATCTCTCACAGACAAATGGGCAAAATGCATCATAGGTCTGATGAAATATTGGAATGCTTTAGAAAATTTTATACTGATCTATATACTCCAGAATGTGCTATTCCCAGAGAAAACATCGATTCCTTATTGAACAACATCAGTTGAACCACCTACCCTGAAACTGATCTATCTCATCTAGAAAAGGACATCACCTCTATCGAGATTACCAAAGCCATCCATAGCCGTGGAAAAGGTAAAGCACCCGGCCCTAATGGACTATCCACAGAATTCTACAACACATTTTCTCAAATCTTAACACCTAAGCTTAAAAAACTTTTTTCATATTTTATTTCACAAAAATGCTCCTCCGGATCCTTTTCTGAAGCTTTACTTATCATTTTCCCAAAACCTGAGAAGGACCCTACTCTTCCTAGCAACTATCGACCCATTTCCCTTATCAATATTGAAAGCAACATTTTTGCCAAAATACTTGCCAACAGAATCGCATCCTCACTCCCAAATCTAGTTAAACCAGACCAAACAGGTTATGTAAAAGGACGTAATATATCCTCTAACGCAAGACTCCTACTAAATTCCATCAACCTTGCAGCCAATGACAAAAAAGACACTCAAGGCTATGCGGCCATTGCATTAGATGCGGAAAAAGCTTTCGATCGTGTTGACTGGAATTTTATGTTTCAAACTCTACGTTGGCATGGGTGTGGTGAAAAATTTATTTCACTGGTTAAACTTCTTTATTCTGCCCCCAAATCCGCTATTTACTTAAATGGTCAAACTTCCTCCTCTTTTCCCTTACTAAGAGGAATGCGTCAAGGTGTTGCCCCTTCTCACCATTACTAAATATCCTCTCTCTTGAACCGCTACTAGAATTAATAAGATCTAACAAAAACATCCCGGGAATTCAAGTCGGTGCCTCAATAAATAAAATATCCGCATATGCGGATGATATTCTTATATTAATTAAAAACCCCAAACTTCACATTCCCAACCTCTTGAGTGTGTTATCGCAATTTGGTCAGGTCTCAGGATATAAATTAAATACACAGAAATCAGAAATTATGCCCCTAAATCCATACTGCCTTAAACACGATATTGTCACTTTTGGCCTCAAATGGTGCAGTAGCTCTGTCAAATATTTAGGTATTCGTTTTGCCCCAACTATCCCAAATAACATCAAACTCAATACTGAAACACTACTGGGCACCCTCAAGGATCTAACATCCAAATGGTCTCCACTATACCTCTCCTGGTGGGGGCGCTTAGATACTATCAAGATGATGCTTACTCCCATAATACTATACTATTTGCAACTTCTCTCCGTCCCATTATCCCTTTCCTTTTTCAAATCCATTTACTCTATACTACTTAATTTTCTTTGGGGAAAAGTAAAAAGTAAAAGAATTGCTCTGACGAAACTGAAAGCCCCCTATGATATGGGGGGAGTTAGATTCCCTGACTTTAAGTCATATCACTCTGGATTTCTTATAAAACAATCTCATCAATGGTTCATGGATCCTATATCCGCTGATATCCCGACCTGGTGTACATTAGAAAAACAAGTAGTTCTACCACACAACATCACTGACTATATATACATATTTAAACATTCGTCTAAAAAGATTTTAACCCTATTAAAGCTTCAATCTCAGCTCTACAAACTTTTCTTTTTCCCCATACTATAACCTCCAATAAGCATCTTTCCCCACTATTATGGCATAATAAGAACATAGTAATTAATAACAAGACTATCAACCGCAAATCATGGATTCAAAAAGTTATCAGATTCATCCAACACATTATAGATGACCCGTATATCCTCTCCTTCCAGCAACTCTCTATCACATTTAATATTCCTAAGAAGGACTTTCAATTTTATAACAACTTAATTCCTGCCTTGATGCACTTGCCGAATTTTCCAATGAAATTCTTACTCCAGATGCTCTTAGACTAATGCACCTTACCACAGTTTGTGAAGTTCGAGCCTCCAAAATATACAATATGCTCACCTCAACTTTTAAGATTTGCCCTATACGTCTGAAATGGGAACTTGATTTGGGCTACATGTTTGAAGATGATATTTGGCTTTGTCTGTTTTCTAAAATCAAACAAATATCGGTGTCAGCAAATATTTCACAGCACTATTATTTCTTCATGCATAGAGCATTCATTACTCCAGCCAAATTGGCTAAGTCTAATCCGAATTATAATGCAAAATGTTGGTCATGTGGCATATCCCCTGCCACGTATATGCATATGTTTTTTGAATGTTCATATATTGTTAAATTTTGGCAGGAAATTTGGAAGCTTCTTAAGTGTATCTTCTGTGTTGATGTGCCCTTTTCCTTTGTTAACATATTTTTAGGAAGTATAGCCATTACAACTTATATCCCATCTGACTCTGCTAGACTGTATGATCTGTTCATCTGTATAGCTTTAAAATGCATCACTGCTAACTGGAAAGACTCTAGTTTGCTTTCTACCAAAATCTGGTGGAATGCTATTTGTAACACTCATAAACTGGAAATGTGCATGGCCAATAATCATAACACAATTCCTAAATATAATGCTAAATGGTATTATTTCACCAGGTATCTCAACTGTTTTAATGCAACTGCTCATGGTACATGAATCTACACCCATATATTTGCATCATTATCCATATTTCCATACTCATACTGAAATGCTAGAACTTAACAATGTTTGAAATGATTAGTTTATCTTGATGAAATAATCCAATATACCCATTCCCCCCCTATCCTCTACCCTCCTGATTCTTGTATGTCTCTTGTCTGTCTCCCTGTACGTCTCCCCCCTAATCTCTATATTCACTACATATATGTCACTCTTTGCTGACTAGTGCTACTATTAATTTTATACTACTTGTTATATTAATGCGGTTTAGATCTACTATAGTTCATATTATATTTGTAAATTATTTAAACAAATGATATAGCTATATAGAAATACTATTACAAGTTACCTGAATCATTTACTATGTTATTTCTCTATGGTTCTTATTTATTCAAAGTCTGTAACTTGTTGATATCTGTATCAAACTCAATATTTAAACAATAAAAATCATTAAAATAAAAAAAAGAAGGTCAAGCTAAATCAGGGAATGAGAAAGAGAGTTTGCTAAGCTAGTGGAGTTAAAGTTTAGCAGAAGATAGATTGAAAGTAAAGGCTATGTTCAAAGGCCAAAAAGAGTTCAGGGTGCCCCTCTGCGAGAGAGAACACAGCATGATAACCTGTTCTGTGGGAATACACCCACTCAGAGTCCGCAGCCACATGTTTTAGCTCACTGTACCTTTCCCAAAGGAGCAATATCCATTTGGATATTGGTCTTTTTCCCGTCCCCTTGAGCAGTTCAGCATCGAAATGCTAAGGCAATCCTCCTTTGAACAAGAGTACCAACAGCAACCCAGACACGTTTTGCGGTCTAGTCGGGCCTCATCAGTGAGGTGGAGTTGTGCCTCTCTGGGCACAGTGAGCAAGGGGTTGTCGTCTGGTTAACCTTGGGTAACTTAGGGTGACTAACCCCAAGTTCCTTTTACATTCAAAAAGAGGAAAGGTGCACCTCTGCCAGAATGAACATTTAGGTCACTTAGGTCATGTTTGCCCATACCTCTTTTTCTATGTTCAAATGCCTTCTTGGAGCAACAGCCCATTGACTATCAAGGGGCTATAACCTAAATCCTTAAAGCATGGAGAGTGAAGCCAGTAGGGGACCTTAGCCTAGACCCTGGTTCAGAGTTATGATGCCACAGCCTGAATTAATCAATCTGGCTAACACCCAAGTAGTGGGAGTAAATATTACCTGAAAGTACCTGGTAAGGAGGCAAATAAATACTAGCCTTATCAGCAGACAATCCCCTGGGGTATGACGTTGCACATGCAGGGCTTACACCTGTAGTTGTTGTGAGGTCATTATCGTCACCTACAATCCAGGGGCAAGACATAATAAAGTTTAAGACAAAGACCACAATTAAGAGAAAAAATAGAGCCACTGCGTAGACTGTTCTTGTGTAAGAATTATGCAGGGACATGCTGAAAACCCTGTGTTTGACCTACAGTCCTTTGAATGGTTGTGATCAAGCTGTGCAGAGGCCAATAAACCTGCCCTGTGATAATCTGCAGCTAGAAGCCTCTCCCTCCATTGCTTCTTCCAGGTCAGATTGGAATATAAAGATGGGGTTCTTGGTATCTCATTTTCTTTATGGTAGTAATGGTTACTGGAAATTACTTCATAAAGCTGAAGCCACAATCGATGCAAGTATGGCCACTTGCATCACTTTCATGAAGATGTGGCCACTAGTCAGCACATGTATTTGCCCTCCACCCACCATACAAACACATGCACACAATCATTTTCATTCCATGCCACCCCTGCCACAATACAAAACCTACAAAACCAAGTATGCAATCCATGTATTGCATTCACGCCACACACACATACCTAGGCAGGTAACTACACAGGCAAACCACAGATTCACTGTGACCGCCTGCTCATTCAAAACTCACAAACGTTCGCACTTAAATTCAATCATGCATGCATACTGTACAAGCACTCTTTTTAAAAATTAACCGTTATTCTCTTCTGGAACATGCACTGTTGAAACCAATTTCACCAACGCTGCCTGTTAACTTCCAAAACGTGGTTGCTTGGCAACCGTGGCGTACTGCTGGGTTCATGCTGGGCTCATGCTGGGCAAAATACTTGGCACACACAATCTTAAAAAAAGGCCTGCTTTCCTTGAGCTGAGCGAAGGCTCAAGGAGTTGAAGGTCTGGCAACAGCGGTGCGGCAGGTCATGGCGAGGCTGGATAATGATGTTGATGTCAACCAGTTGAGCCGAGTGGAAATATGATGCTCTTCCAGCAACATTGAGCTAGTAATTAGCTCATTTATCCACATTGCTGTCCCTTTATTGGCTCAGCATGCACACTGTCTTACAAAGCATGTATTGTCTGCGCTGAGCCAATAGTGGGCCAACAGTGTTCCTGGGCAATTGTTTACATACATACTGAAATGTGGCCTGCTGCTTGACACAAGATGCATTTAATTATAAAAGTATACACTCTTGGTGGGCCATGTGTGGTGGTATGGTGGGCTGCTTCCAGAAAGCAACAAAGAGTCTCTTCAAGACCTGCACTAGACACAGCCTCAAGAACGTGTTTGTGGAAGATCTCCACAACAACTGCCGATACTGCCTCCATTCACATCATGTCATCCAGCAATGCAAAATCTGCCAGTCGATGAGAGATTGTCACAGGAGGTTCATGTCGTGGCTCAACGATGCTGGGGAACCTCTGCTTCCGTACGGAATCAAGGCTCACTGAGGCAAGGTAGAACGACCCAGCTAACCACCTCTAGTAAGAGGTCCAGATCACATGAGCAGGCTTCACAGATCAGGAAGAAGACTCATGCAACACCCTCCACTGGGCTTTTGTCAGAATCTGTGACGATGCCATCATAAGCGACTGAAAAAGCTCCAAGACCATCCACGTTTTACACTCTGATCTTCTTGGTCTTCATCCTCATCGTCTAAAGCTAAAGTGCCAAGCACATAATTGTTGGCACAGACACCACGACTGTCGTCTAAGCCATCGTCGATGACCACAACCCCCTTCGACCACAACTATGACCTTGCCGACGCCTACCCTTTCGACAACCACTGCAATCCTGTCATTGACCACAAGACCCTAGTCGATGACAACGAAAACCTTGTCAATGACAACTATTACCAAACAGCCCGTTCCATATGTTCCACCTCCACCATTGACACACATGGCCCTGCAACTGTCAGCTTTAGCAGCACTTCTCTTAGGATCACCCTGGAAAGAGCCCATGGACCTGCTCACAACCTGGAGTGCACCCCTCAACCATTGTTGGAGTTGGCAGACCCACTACTTGTTTCCTCTGAAGAGGAGTTGGAGTTAGTGCCATCCAGCTCTCGGGTGAACATGCCTCCTCTTAAAACCACTCATGCCCAGGGGCCTTTGCGTCAAGGTACTCCAGCGCCAGGTGGAATACTACATCCAACAGCCCCTAGAGACATTTCTTTAGACATTTTAGACACCCTAAAAGCTCTTGTTACTGAGCTACACCCCAGGTTGCCGGATTCTTCAGCGCCACACTCACAGGGACCCCAAGAGCCACAACTAGGCACAAGTGGGTGTGCGGCTCCACCTCGCCCTATGGTGGGTCATCTTGAGAGGCCACTACAACTCACTGACACTGTCAGATGACAAGTTCCCTGACTGCCAAGTCTTCACCCACACAACCGATGCTTTGATGAATTAGATGACATCGTCCAAGTGGCCGTTGAGCCAGAGGATTTCCCTCCAGACGAAATTGGTTTCTTTCACGGTTTAATGGCTAGGGCCACAAAGATGGTCGGTTTTACACCGGTGAAACAAATGAAGGATAGCTTACACCATCAAAGATGGGAGCAGCACATGAAATCCGTTTTAGCCATACCCCTGCTGGACGATATCTGGCAGGACGGTTTAATAACCATGATCAATCCCTCGTCGGCAGCCCCCAAGGAGAGGTTTGATCAACAATATAGAGTCCTAGACTTGGCACCCCCTTGCCTGAGATTGCAACCAACTGCAGATCCCATGGTGTCTGCAGCAGCACGCAAGCGTTACCTCAACTCTTCCCCATCCTGCTTGGTTCCACTGGATAAAGAAGAAAAAGGCCTACATGCCTTTGGAAAAAGGATCATCACAACACCTACCGCTACCATCAAGTCAGCTAATGCCATGGCTATCCTATCAAGGTATGAACGGGAACTATGGTTCAAGATGGGCCCCGTCCTCAAGTTCCTCCCTGAGGATAAAAAGCATGAAACATTCACAATTCTGTGCTATTCCAGTCTCCGTCGACATAGCAACACCGGCTTTAGACAATTGGGTAATGGCGCTGTTCTTCATAGACAAGGCTGGCTCAAAGCCACCAATTTCTGACCAGAGGTCCAGGCAAAGTTGGTTGACATGCAAAGGCATGCAACTGACTTATTTGGCATTATGGTTCACAAGGCACTGCTCCCTGGACACATTGCAACACAGGTGCCAGTCCCTTGCTCTTGGAAATCTTGTTTTCCCAGAAACTACATGGAACTACAGCCCATCCTATCAGTCGTCTTCCTACAAGACACCGTCATACACCACCTTTCACCCCTACAAAAACAAGTCTCAATCGAATAGGAGTAACAACCGCTGACGTGGCTCTTCGCAAGCCAGTGGCCAACCGGCTAAACAGCCCTGACCCATCGCAGAACACGTCCTCCCACTTTTGCACCCCAGTAGGAGGAAGGATGTCACATTTTGTCAAGGAGTGGAAAAACATCACCACCGACAAATGTGGGTGCTATCCCTCATCCAGCAGGGCCGTACGCTGGAGTTCCTCAAGAAACCACCTACCATTGCCCCAATGAGAAAGGCAGAGAAACTCATCTGCCTCAACAAGAGGTGCAGTCTTTGCTGTCAAAAGGAGCCATAGAAAGGGTCCCGACCACACAAAAAGGGAACACATTCTACTCCAGATACTTCCTGGTAACAAAGAAATTAGGGACTGGAGGCTCATATTAGACCTTTGTGTGCTGAACACGTTTCTAAAGGCTCAGACCTTCAGGATAGGTACTCTGCAACAGGTTTTGGCACAACTGCAGCGAGGGGATTTTTTAGTGTCTCTAGGCCACCACTATCAGTTCAAAGCCCTACCCTTCGGCCTGTGGTCAGCCCTGCCTATATTTACCAAATGCTTAGTCCCTATGGTGGCTAACCCGTGCCGAGCAGGCACCCATAGCTACCGATACCTAGACGATTGGCTAGGAAGTGCTGCATCCTGCACTTCAGTGGCGAACAGCACCGCACATACCATTCAATGCTGCAATAACTAGGCTTCTCAATAAATTATCTGAAATTTTTTTCTTGCACCAGCTCAACAAGCTCTTTGATTAGTAGCCCGTCTCAACACGCTCTCTTGCACAGTGACCCCCATAGGGGGAAAGGGTCAGAGCTCTCCTTGCCAAGGTGCACCGGCTTTCCACAATACCAGTCCCCTCGTCCGCAGCTACAAGTCCCTACTGGGCATGGTGTCCTCTTGCATCCCCCTGGTACACCACTGCAGACTCTGCATGCAACCCCTTCACAAGTTCCTCAATGTACGTTGGATGCTGGTGTCAGAGTCATGGGAGAACACAGTCACGTGCGCACAACAATTCAGGAAGCCATTACACTGGTGGTCAACTTAAGTTCCCCTGGTACAGAGCGAGTCCTTTCCACGACCCCCTCATCAGGTCACCGTCATGATGCATACTTCTCTGGAGGGCTGGTGCACATTCAGACGACCTGCAAGCCAACGGTCTCTGGAACAGAGGGCGATAAAGTGCTACATATCAATCTCTCGAAGCTGCTCAATGGTTTTTGGGCGCTCAAATTGATCCTCTCGCTAGGTGGTGCGGATCTTGACAGACAACACCACCCCAATGTTCTATATGCGCAAGCAGGGAGGAACGAGATCTCCCTCCCTCTCGATCAGGGGAAGCACAAACCCTGTGGCACTGGGCTCTACAACATTGGATTATTCTCATTCCTTTTCACTTTCCAGGAGTTCAAAACACCATGGCAGATTCCCACCGCAGGTAGCTTCGCTCTTGTCACAAGTGTGAGTTATAGGAGGTTCAGGTCGCTCAGATTTTCCAGTATTTGGGAACACCAGAAATAGACCTGATGCCACCTATGAGAAGAGGAGATGCAGAGCTTTCACCAGCAGGTTTCTACATCCGGAGATCTTACGCAATGCCTTCGCGTTCCCATGGCTGGGGAAGTTCCTCTACGCCCCCTCCCCCACACCCCGATAACACTGGTGGCACGAGTGTTAAGTTTTATCAGACAACATTGGTGCAGATATGAATTTAGTAGCCCCTGCTTGGCCAAGACCATTCTGGTACTGCGGCCTCCTCGCTCTCTCCTCTGCAGCGCTGATGAGACTTCATCCCCAGCACGATATGCTGTCCAGGAGCAGGAGGAAAATTCTCCACCACGTCCCAACCTCTCTAAACTTGCCGGCATTGCTCCTGTGCTCGTTGGATTTGGATCAATTACTCTGCTGCAAGACTGCCTGAACATTGTAGCGCAAGACCGTACCACATAGCCGCTCGCCTGCTAGAAAAGCAAATGGATGCATTTTACTATATGGTGTAATTCAAAGAGTCTAGACCCCTTTACCATTCAGCCTAAATGCACCCTGCCTTCTGTTATCTCTAGCACAGGCTTGGTTGGCTTACTCCTCTATTAAAGTGCATCTAGCAGCAGTATCACATTACTCCCGTTCTTCTGCCACACCTTCTGTATGGTCTCACAGGCTTATCAAAGAGTTCCTGAAGCGCCTCTTTCATTCTTTACCTCCCACCAAGCCTCCAGACGGCCCTTCAAGCCCATGCATAATTCTTCTCTCAGATTTTCCTCTTGGAAAAAAGCAGCTTTTTTAGTTGCCATCACATCAGCACGTATGGTTAGAAAGATGCAAGCTTTTTTCTGCAAGGCACCCTACCTGATGTTCCACAAGTCCAAGGTTGTTCTATGCACTAATACAACTTTTGTGCCCAAAGTGCCTTTCACGTTCCATCACAATCAGCCGCTGGTTTGGCCTGTGTTCTTCAGAACGCTGGACCCCCGGGCAGAGTTTTCTTTTGCACTCCATAGACGTCGTACAAGCTCCAAAATACTAAATCACTTGCACCAAGTCATTGAGAAAGACCTCTCAGCTCTTTCTGACCTCTGGCCCCACTGGGATTGGCAGGGTGCTCTCAAAACCTTCAATTGCCAAATGGATTTCCTCAAGCGTTTCATTCTGTCACCAGGAATCTGGCAGGCCTCTCTCTGGCAGATCTGGGGCCCATTCAACCAGAGCGGTAGCCGTCACTAGGGCATTACCCTTTGGAGTGCCCCTGTCAGACATTTGCAAGGCCGCGAACTGGAGGTCGGTGTACACGGTTACTAGATTCTTTTTTTTTTTTATAACATGTTTTTATTGAGGTCTCGACAATTGCAGCAGCGCCCAGCAAACACAATATATAGTAGTATGCATAACAATATTGTTGTTAAATACATAAATAACAGTAGTAATTTAAACAGTTGTTTCGATATCAGAAAGCATGTCACAGAGGTATGTCCTGAATGGGCCCCAAATGTCTTTTGGCCTGCTCATGCTCGGTTGGGACAGCACGAATTGTTCCTCGCATTCATTGATGTAGGTTAGTTCACGTAAGAACACGTCCATGGTGGGGGCAGCCGGGCTCTTCCACAACTTCAATATGCATCTTTTAGCTATAACACACGACACATTGAACAATCTTCTACGCTTCTCGGAGCATTTACCTATATCACCAAATAAGTATTTTTGTGGGGTCAGGTGCGGGGGAATCTGTGTGACTTCATTTAGCATTTCCGCTACTTTCTCCCAGAAACGCATCACAACTGGACACTCCCAGTACATATGATAAGACCCCGCTGCCGGGGACCCACATTTGGGACATTTGCCTGGGTCATCTGGTGTGAATGTAGCTATCCTGGCGGGTGTGTAATGCAGTCTGTTGAGGATTTTAAATTGTATTTGTCGAAGCCCGGCATTGAGGGAGACTCGCTTTGTTAGTGCACAGTATCTCGCCCACTTTTCTTCTGGTATTGGCATTTTCATGTCCACTTCCCATTTCTCCCTCACCTGGCTTACCACTGCAGAGTGAGTCTGCATTGCCTTGTAAAGTCTGGAGATTCCCAGCCCACCCCGCACTGTAACCAACTGCACACACGGGTGGGAAGGGGGTTCGTCTGGGAATGACGGCCAGCGACTGTGATATGCTGATCTCATTCGATAGTACTGCAATGTCTTGAGCTGCCCACCTCCCACGCCCCTGGTGAACACCTCCAGGGTCACGAATTTCCCCTCTAGGTACATATCGCCTATTTTCATCTCCCTGCCGGGGTCCCAGGTTTCCTGTATATCGGTATCGAACGTGGGGGGGAGGCCAGGGTATTTCCACAGGGGCACCTCAGGGTTATATGGAGTCTCTATTTTCAGCCTTTTATATATCGCTCCCCAGGCTTTTACTGTGCAACTCACAGGGTCGAACTCGCAGGAGTCTTTATGTCTTGTGTTGAAGATCACTGATCCAATGTTAGTGGGCTCGGTAGTGTATTCCTCTATTTGCGCGTGAGGGGAGTTGTCACAATCATCGTACCAGTACTTTGCAAATTGTGCTTGTGACACAGTATAATAGAGCTCAAAGTCTGGTGCGGCCATTCCCCCCTTCTCGTAGGGTTCTGTCATCTTTTCCCAGCTGATTCTGGCTGTCTTCCCGTCCCACAGAAAGGACACCACCATAGAACGAAGTCTAGAGAAGAACTCTCTCCCTGGCCATATGGGGATGTTTACAAATAGGTATAACAATTTCGGCAGTACGATCATTTTAAGAATGGCAATTCTACCGTGTAGTGAAATTGGGAGACGCCTCCATATCTGTAATTTAACATTAAGTGTGTGTAGCGCCTGATCGTGATTGTCGATGTATAGTGTTTGTTTGTTGCAGGAGACCAGTACCCCGAGGTATCTGATGTGGTGTGCAGACCATTTAAGGCCACAAATATGAGCCGGGCATCTTGTGGAGGGGGTGAGCGGGAACACCTCTGACTTGGAGTTGTTGACCTTGTATCCAGAATATTCTGTAAATTCGTTAATATCTGTCATGATGGGAACAATGTTTTTGTCAGGTTCGCGAACATAGAGTAGCGTATCGTCCGCATATAATGATATTATTTGGGTGGCTCCCTTCAGTGTTATGCCTCTATTATCGTGTCTCAATCGTATCGCCGACGCCATGGGCTCGATTGTTAAGGCAAAAAGTATAGGGGAGAAGGGGCACCCTTGTCTGGTACCCCTGCCTAGTTCAAACAATTGGGACATAGTTCTGTTTGTGTGTACTTTCGCACATGGAGCTGTGTAAAGCAGTTTAACACACCGAATGAAAAATGGGCCAATCCCAAACGCCTCCAACACCGAGAACAGATATTCCCAGGAAACCGAGTCAAACGCTTTCTCAGCGTCCAGGGATATCGCCACCGCTTGTTTGTTCGGGTTGATCTGTGACATTATGCCAAATAGCCTACGCAAATTGAGGGCGGTGGACCGTTGGGGAATGAACCCGCTTTGATCGGCATGTACTAGTGCTGGCGTGATGGGTAGCATACGGTTTGCCAGCACTTTCGCGAAGATTTTGGCGTCCACGTTTATTAGGGACAGGGGCCTGTAGGATGACATGTCTTGAGGCGGGCGGCGGGGCTTGGGCAACACCGTTATTATGGCCTCACGCATTGTTTGTGGTAAGGATTGTTTACCCAGAGCCTCCCCCCACACCTCCAGCAGAACTGGGACCAGTTCTTCCCGGAATTCTTTGTAAAATTCCACTCCCAGGCCATCCGAGCCCGGTGCCTTACCAGACGTGAGCCCCTTGATCGCTTCAGTGAGCTCCTCTGCCGTGACTGGTTGCTCCAGTATGAGCCTGTTTTCTTCTGTGAGTTTAGGGAGATCCAAGGCGGCCAAATAGGCTTTGATCTCATCAGGGGATTTCCTATCTTGGTTCGCGTACAGTGCTTTATAGAACTGTACAAATTCATCATTTATTCCCTGTTCACTTGTTACCATCACGTCTTGCGCCGTGAGTATAGACGCAATCGGGGCCACTTTGTTTTCCTGCTTGACCAGATTGGCCAGCATTTTCCCAGCCTTGTTCCCCTCCCCGTATCTCCGGGCTCTGGAAGGGGCTGCTATATAGTGAACCTCCCTCATTGCCAATTTATCGAATTCCCTAAGAGATTTATGTATTTCAGAGAGGGTATCTCCACCATGTGTTCGGCTATATGTCTCCTCCAATACGGTTAGTTCCCTTTCCACCCTTTCCAGGTCTCGGCGTACCTCTTTCAGTAGGCCCGTTGTTTTGGATATTAGGACCCCTCTTGCCCACACCTTGAATGTTTCCCAGACTGAGGAGATATGGTCCACAGACCCAATGTTGTCTGTGAAGAAGTCGGCAATGTCTGTGTGCAGGCTTTCTACTACGTTTGGATCTTTTAATATACCGGTAGGCATTCTCCACCTCCTGGCCGGCTTAGGGGCACCCCTGATAATAATTTCCATGGTCACTGGGGAATGATCAGACAGTGTACGGGGAAGGATTTCGCAGCTCTGTAAGGCGTGTGAAGTGCCTGAGGGGATAAACCAATAGTCGATGCGTGACTCACTGTCATGCACAGAGGAATAGAACGTGTAACGCTTGCTTGTTGGATACAGCACCCTCCAGGCGTCCAGCAGGGACAGCTGCTGCATTATCTGTTTCAGAGCTAGCGACGTCCTAGATGGTGGTCTAGGTGTCTTGGCTGACCTGTCCAGGGCCTGGTCCAGCACAGCGTTGAAGTCACCTCCCCATATTATGTTTGTTGCCTCATGTTTAGCAAGGATTTCAAATATATGCAAGTAAAAGTCTGGGTCCTCAAGATTAGGGCCATAGGTATTTACCAGGGTTATCTGTTCGCCAGCAATTTCCCCCCAGACCAGTACATATCTACCCATCGAGTCCAACAGGTGGCCTTTTTCAATGAACCCCAGTGATTTGTGAATCAGAATGCTTACCCCCCTGGATTGTGAGGAGTAGTTCGTGGAGAACCGCTGCTTACCCCATTTCGCCAGTATTTGATCATTAACCGTGCTCTGCGCATGCGTTTCCTGTAGCATTAAAATTTGGGGCCCGTGCCTACTGACATAATTGCCTACTTTTCTGGTTTTCATTGGATTGTTTAGGCCTCGGACATTCCATGTCATTAGTTTAACCTTTAACCCATCACCCATTATCTGTGCGTGTGGTTTGTGTTAAGTTTCGACAACCGTTAATGCACATGTATTCAGGACTGGAGCGATGCCAGCACTTGTGAGACCGTTTTCCAACCAAACCACAACCTTCAACTGCCCACATTTCCCTCCCAAACTGAAACTCGTCTGGGCGGTGATCACAACAAAAGAACTTACCCTTTGGCCCTATCCCTCCCACCACCCACATCATCTGCCCCAACTTGACGATGAGCCCAAGTAACTGATTGGAACAATCCTGAGGGTGCATCGTCGCAAAGCAATGCTCAGCCGTCTGGCCGCCCATGCGGGAGACTCTACGGCCCGATTACGTCGGATTTCGGTTCAGTTTAGCTGTGCTGACATTGTAGTGAAAAGAGAAACAAACTGCAACTGGTAGGGGGGAGTCTCATCCATCCACCGGATCGCCTCTACCCTCACCCGGGCAGGGTCTTGCATTCGGGTCTCTTGCGCGGTCTCTTGGGGGCAGTGGGATGGAGGCCTCGACGTATGCCAGTGCCTCTACGGGGTTTTCAAAAAAGTGGGCTCTACCGCCATGTTGAATTCTCATTTTTGCAGGGAATATTAAGGCATAGGGTGTGTTGCGGAGTCGTAGTTGCTTTTTGACCATCTCGTAGGACCTGCGTTGTGCCTGTACATTTGCAGAAAAGTCCGGATATATATGTATTCTGTTGTCTTCATAGTGTAGTGTCCCCTTTTCCCTTGCTGATCGAAGGATCGCATCTCTGTCCCTGTAGTTGAGTAGACGCGCAATGATGGTTCGGGGTGGGGCGCCCGGCTTGGGGGTTGGTGCCAGGGTGCGGTGGGCCCTTTCAACGAGGAAGTGGCCGGACAGGGAATCCTCCCCTAGTACAGATTTCAATAGCTCCTCCACCCTTCTCTCCATGGAGCCCTTGCCAAACGACTCTGCCACTCCAACAATACGGATGTTGTTTCTGCGGGATCTAGATTCGAGATCCTCGCACTTATTCTGCGTCTTGCGGAGTTCTGTCTGGAGTAAGGCTATGTCACGACCATGTTGTGTGAGCACGTCTTCATTTACACCTATCCTGTTTTCTGCCTCCGAGATGCGTGCGCTTTCCTTCTCCATTCGCGCTTTTAAGGAGCCGATCGTCGCCACAATGTCGTCTAATTTCACATTGACCGCCAGGAACCCGTTCTGTACAATTGTAGCCAAGCGGTCCAAGGGGTCCGAGTTTTGAGCATCAGACGCTTGTGTTGCCCCTCCTGGCGTCTCCTGTTGTTGGGAGTTTGTGTAGGAATCCATTGGGCCGGTCTTTCTCACCCCCGTAGTTTTTTTCTCAGTGCGGCCCATTGGGTGGCGTTGCAACTTCTAGGGTGAATTGTGCTCTCCCACGTCTGTATGCTGCCGGCCACCAATGACCACCAGCAGCGGTTCTGTTGCGATGTAGGTTGGGGGGTGGGCACCGGGATATACAATCTCGTCCCCGGGGTGCTGTGGTGGGCCTCCGCGGTCCCCGTATAAAGCAAAGCCTCGGCCTTGAGTATGTCGGGAGTGCAAGAGGTTGGCGTTCAGCCGTTGCCTTGTCTTTACATCGAGGGGATCCAGGTGAACTTCTGGCCTGCAGCTCAACCGGGATGTAATGTAGTGCCCCCACCGTCCACACCGCAGTCCCCGTGTAGGGGCGGATGAGTGTTGGAATTAAGCGGCCTGGCGGGCCTCACTGTTCAAGGTGTATCGCAGCGTGTATGGGAGCACGGGGCTGTCCCTTCGCACGGGTAATCTGTGCGTTTGGTGTCCAGGCAGATTTTGCTGCCGTCCGTAGTACGTACCCCCACAAGACCACAACGGCGGGGAGTGTATGCTCCCGGGGGGGTCCCGTGAATAGGATGTTTATTCCTGGCGCCTGTGTCGTTCGCCCCCGCTCCCGTGGCACGGACGTTCCCTGTGGGGGGGCGCTGGCCCCCTGTCCGTCCACCTCCCCGGTCTGCCCACTTACTTCACCAGCTACGTCCTAGCTGGGCTTTGCCGCGGGCGGGACCGGAATCAGGGGGCTGGTGTCGTCGTCGCAGCGTTTCCTCGCCCGGTCTATCCTGTGGCCTGAAGTCCGGAGCGAGGGGGTCTGCTCTCCCACCGCCGATCGGTCCAGCAGGAGGATGAGTGGTGCGTCGCCGTCCACAGGCAGCGTCCGTGTTCAGGCAGGTTGCTCCTCCCCCACAAGGCCGCTCAGCCGTTTCAAGCCCGGGGCTCGAGTGCGAATCGCCCGGAGCCCACCAGTGGCCAGGCCGCCGCTCTGCAGGCGCTGCCGATACAATCGATGATTGCTCCGCCGTCTCGAGATCCACTCACACAGCCTTTGCAGGATGTCTTCCAAAGGCATTCCCCAGCAATATTCTGCAGTAGCGCGTCGGCCAACGCTAACCTGGAAGGATTTATTAATAAAAAGGATTACGTTCGAGCCGGAGCTCTTCACCTAGGCGGCCATCTTAGCCGTGCGCAACAGCGCCCCCCATACGGTTACTAGATTCTACTGTCTCGACAGGGATTCTGTGGCTGAGTTCAAAGTCGGCCAGGTGGTTCTACGTAACCTGCTTGCATTATGCCAATTTCTCCTGTGGTAAGGGTTTGCATCTGCCCTTTATGGTTATTTGGTACTGCTTTGTAATCTGTTCACAGCTTGTGAATCTATGAAAAGTCCAATACTGGAGAAGGAATAAGTTACTTACCTGTAACTCCTGTTGTCCAGCATTGATATCTTTCATAGATTCACAAGCGACCTTCCCACCTTTCCTGCTTGGCTCTTTTTGGCTCATCCGGCCACTCTACGTGCGCTATTCCAAAATCTGAAGATGGCCTCCAGAAGTGGAGCTAAGGGAGCCTTTCCTATTGGCTGTGGGCAGTATGACCCACAATGTCTACACTAGAGCACTTAAGTCACTGAAGTTTCAGTTTAAGTTTAAACTGCTGTGATGGATCTGATATCACACCCTTCTTATATGATATAAAGAGGGTATTGTCATAAAGGCTCCACAACCTCTGCCCTTTTAATTCCAGATAAAGTAATGTACTGGTGTAATCTTGAGCCTGTTACCCATATATGTAATGCACCAATGAGGAAGAAAAAGAAAGGTCTCATAGGGAGTAATGATAGAATAATTGAGACGAAGAGGCCCTGTTAGGTTGTAAGGAATAAGCATGAGAACCACCTTCCACGTTCTAGTTATCCTGTGGTATACAAAAGCAGTTGAAGGATAAAGAAGGAAAGAGACAAAGACAAAACAGTAGTAGTAGCAGCAGCAGTCAAAATTGGAAGCCCTTACATCTGCTAAGAGGCCGAGAAGCGAAAGACAGGTGGACATACAAACAACTTAGAACAAGACGAACAGCTGTTTAGTCCGGGACCTCTGAGCTGAGCGGAACAGCAGAGGAGGAGCCCAGAAGGCATCAGCTTTCTACAGTGGTGTCATTGCCGATCCCTGAGGGGTACGACCGATTGGGAGAAGACCCATGGAAGCGAGCTTAAGTGGTTGCAAGTCGAATCTCCCGTTGAACCGGGATTACAGGTACCGGTTGGGGGGAGGGGGGGAGACAGGCTTTGGCGACCCAAAAGCTGATTAGTAAGGGTAAATGTAAAGTACCCTAGGGAAAGAACTTGATAATCTAAAGCACAAACACCAATTATAGAAGTAACTGGTAGTTGGGCAGGAAAGTATACCCAGCCTACCAGGAGAGAAGAAATACAAATTAAACACACCTGTACTGTCAAGAGTACTGCTCCTCCTCGTCTTAGTGCTTTCAGAAAGATAGCATTTGGCAGGCCAACATGCCAAGTATGCCTTAATGTTGATGGGAAAACGCTTGAAGAGAATAGTCAAGATAGAGAGAACCGTTCTCTGGGCATAAACAGGAGCTGAATTTGATCAATGAAAGGAGGTCATTTGTCTTGGTCTCAAGTTGACGAAGTGAAACTTTATTTCCTTGGGGGAAATACCAAATGTTGAGACTTTAAGTTGATATCCGTGGAAATTACTCTTTTTTTTTTTAAATGTTTTATTTATAGGCAGAAGTTTACAACAAACACACGTCAGAGCACATTGTATAGTAAATACATTAGCGATATACAGCACACATGGAGAACAGGCAATGCATCAATCAAGGAGAAGACAGGAGCTGCAAGGTGCATGGTATACAAGAATGCATCTAAGAGACCATGGGAGAATTACCACCGGACTCATTTTCAGATAGATTAATAAGATAACTGTTAAAGGCTGACCACACATTCCTGGGGCGAGAGTGTGCTGGGAGCAGGGGCGTTGCTAGGGGGGGGCTAAGGGGGCTATAGCCCCTGATCTTTTGGTTGTAGCCCCGGATAGAATCTCAGGAGCTACAGCCAAAAGACTAGCTAGCCCCCAGTCCCAACAGTTCCAACATCAGCTTAGCCCCGGGTCTTTTCCATACCTAGCAACTCCCCTGGCTGGGACCATTGTCAGGTATTCCTCCTCATAAGTACGGGACCAGGTGGGTGAACTGAGCCATTTCTGAAAGGACAGTGGGAGGGTCTTTTCCAGCACTGCAGCACGCATTTCTTGGCCACCATACATCTTATGTCGAGGAATTTAACCTGGCGCCTGGTGTCATCAGAGTCCCAAACTCCAAACAAGACATTGTTTCCCAAGCCAAATAGGTACATTGCAAAAAACATACAGCAATTTAGGGACCAGAATCATTTTGATAAGGGAAAGTTTCCCAGCAAGTGACAATGGAAGGTAGCACCACCTGACCATTTTGGACTCAGCAAGTCGAGCAACAGCTACATAGTTATCTGCCAGCAAAGTTGATCTAGAAAGGGAAATCTGGAAGCCTAAGTATCTGATACCACCAGGGGACCAGCAAAGTGGATATTCAGAGGCAGGTTGTGATGTATTGGTGGTGAGTGGGAACATTTCCGATTTGGATTGGTTGATTGTAAAGCCAGAGCAGGTGAAATGTGTGTAATATCACGCAGGATGGGGTCAAGGTGGGTAGTGGGATCCCTGATATATAATAGTAAATCATTGGCGTACAAGGATATTATTTCGGGGGGTCCGTCAACCGAACCCTCTGTGGGTATGTCGGGCTCTAACATGGTCTGCCATCGGCTCTATAACAAGTGTGAAGAGTATAGGAGAGAACGGGCAATCTTGGCGGTTACTTCTAAAGAGTGTGAACAGGCAGAGGTCAAAGAATCGACCCGTACCCTGGCCACCGGGTCAGTGTACAATAATTTAATGTATCCAATCATATTGGGACCAATATCCCTAGCCTCCAGAACAGCCACATATATTTCCGCGAGACCATATCGAATGCCTTCTGGGCATCAAGTGTGACAGCAATGGCATTAGAGTCCTGGTCAATTCTGGCCATTACATTAAAGAGCCGTCTGATATTATGGGAAGTGGACCTCCCCGGCACAAACCCCGCCTGGTCTTCATGCACAAAGTGGGTCATGAACGGGAGGAAACGGTTATCTATAAACTTAGCAAAAATCTTGGTGTCAATGTTCATAAGTGAAAGAGGTCTGTATGAGCCACACTCATCGCTTGACTTTGGAGCCGGAGAGAATTGTCATGGGAATCTGGGCGAGGAGGTCTCTCATGTGTTGCTCACTATGCTCCGGGGGCATTGTGTAGAGGTTAGTGTAGAAATCGGTGAAGATCTCTAGTATACGCTGGTCTGACCATTTTGGTGTACCCCCCGACGTCCTTGATGGACACAATCTGGGTATGACCCCACTCCCCTTTTGCTAGCTTGGCCAGTGTTTTCCCAGGCCTGTCCCCCACCCCGTACAGGCGCACGGCTTGCGGACGACTGAAGTAGCGGACCTCCATGGCGGCATGCGTCTCGAAGACACCAAGTTCCTCGTTGATCTGCGCAAGTTTAGCAGGGTTGGCCGCAGTGGCGCAGTCCCGCTCCGGTCACAGAGTTTGGACTCGGAACGAGTAAGGTCATTCCTTATGGTTTTCAACACACCAGCCTCCCTGGAAATAGACATCCTCCTGATATATACCTTGAATGTGTCCCAGCGGACACCAGCGGTAGTGGACTGTAAGGAATTACATTCAAAGAAGGTCACAATGTTAGCCAGTATGTCAGCTTTAAATACAATGTAAAGGAGGGCAGCGGATTTGAAATGCCGGGTGCTACAAGTAGGAACCGGCAATCCAAGCTCCACAGACAGGGTAATGGATGCGTGGTCAGACAGCGTACGGGCTAGTATCTGGGCCTTTCGAACCCTACCAATGAGGCCATTGGACACCAAGAAAAGATCAATTGTGGATGAACTATCGTGCACAGTCGAATAATAGGTGTATTCACGGAGGTGGGGATAGAGAGGCCTCCAGATGTCGCGAACGTCGATCACAGCACAATATGAATGCAATTTGTGTGCCAATCCAGTCCTATCTAAGTCAACATCGAGTATAAGGTTCATGTCACCCCCCAGACTATCTGGACCCCCACATAACCCAGTAAGATAGTGGCCACCATGTCAACGTGGAAATTACTTTTGATTAAACTTTTTGAACTTTACTTTGCTAACCCGAAGAAGTAGTACCCAAGAGAGGAGAATCATTCTTCTGAAGCAAAGACATTGGTACAAATGTTATTCCAGCTATTAGAGTAAGGGTCGGAAATAGGTTTATTTGACACAACGTTGGACTATCCTTGGTTGACAGACATCCTGAAAGAGTCCTTACTTTTGGTTGAGGCATGGAAACCCCTATTAGAGATAGGGTAAGGTAGGGTTTTCTTTTACTTTTATTGAGTTCAATAAAAGTTTAGGCCGACCAACACATCTTACTGCGACAGTCTCCTATCTCCGCACCTTTACACTGCTCTGTGTTACCGAGGATTCCCAGCCTTGTGACAGGGAATATTCACAGCGTGTAAATCTATGAAAGATCCCAATGCTGGAGAACAGGAGGTATAGGTAAGTAACGTATTTCCGGATGGAATTACATCACTAGAAGATAGACAACAAAAGAGAGCAGAAATATGACCTTTCATTGCAAAAATATTCAGATAATGAAGAATTGCACCTAAATCACACTTCTGTTAAGACTTCCGTTTACAAATGTTTTAAAGTGTGATATATAATACATCTTCTGATTAGACTAGGTTAGCCTGGATTGAAGAGGCATCCTGTTACAATTCTTTTTCCAATATCATACCGTTAATAAAAGTAGGAATAGCAATGATGGATTCAATCATTTGGGTTAGAAAAGAAGAGGCAGGAACCATATTTCTAGTTTTTGAGCCCTTAATTTAAAACTGCACATCAATCAAAATTCAGAATTATTTTAATTTCATCTGTATTTGCTAGAAGCCATCACACATTACAGACCCATCTGAGATGTGTGCACGAAAGCCAACCTTTCAGGCTTCCTGTTCTGTACCTTTTCTCCTCTCACACGAGTTATGAACTTTGCTGTCTGCCTAATTTCAACGATCAAGAAGTTGTATACCTCCCTTAATCTTTTCTGACTTTCGCTTCAGGTCTGTATCCATCTCAAGTTTTGCTACATTGAATTAAATCTATTAGCCTAAATCGTTGCAGATATAAGTTGTCCATCTGTACAGGACTTGATGCTCCTTCGTTTGTGGATGGTCTGCATCTTGTAATTTTATGTTGTTAAAGAACGAAAGTTGCAAACGGATCTTTTTTGGACAGTGCACATCAAATAAGGAACACCCTAAATCATCAGTCTCATTCTTGCCTCCGATGTTCTTGTCTTATAGCGAAAGATTTAGCACGGATCTGTTAAACCGAGTTAAGTATACCACTGAAGTCTGCTTATGTAAATCAACCCTTGCTTGTCTACATCTCAATGCGGATCCTTCGCTTTACTCCCCTTTCCCACTGCACCAAATATATTTGCTCCTTCTGTTAATTGAATATTTGCACTAGAAAGCTGTTTGGCAACCTTTGGTTCGGTTATTCCATTTCTTTGCCAAAAAAGAGCGGTTAGGAACTTTTAATTGCATGACAGAATTAACAGAATAGCTGATACTCATTTCAGAAAATTCAGAACTTCAAAAGCCTTTACTGACTGGTGAAATCCTAGCATACATTAATTATTTGGTTCATGTACCTCTTGCACACTGGTGGATAGTATTGTACTTGCCTCTGCAACTTGAAATAAACATGAATTTGGTAAATGTGTCATTTCTCCACCAAATATACTCTATAACTGATTTAGCCTGTAAGTAATCTGTTCTCCGAATGCGTCACTCCTCTCAGCCACGCAGGGCAAAGCTGTGAAGAGCGACACATCCACGCTTTAAGTAATTACACCTCCTTGGCCGCGGTCAACCTTTTCCAACCATTAATAACAAGAGAATTCATGTTAGACCTGCAGTAAAAGAGATTAAACTGTGTACCCAGGCATATGCCTCGCTGCACCTCTAACAGACCTGAAATTCCTACGCTCACTTAAATGCTGTTTATTGAAATGTGATGGTGGTCTTGAGTTAATGTTTAAAGGGAGTTTCAATTGGAAATTCCCATCACGCTTGCTTTTCTGTTAATCAGGGCATGTGTAGAGTGACATATCTTGTTAGACTGTCCTAAACACCAAGAATGTACGAAATTGTTACTTCAAGACTGTGACAACAGAAGTCAGTTTGTATGTTTGCTTTTTCTTTTTCTACCATACCTTATTTTTTGACTGGTAAAGGGAACCTATATTTTTAAATCCACTCCATACCACTCTGGGTGCCTCTCTGTTAATGCTGTGCAGTGGGTCTCAAACTACTTTTATACAGTTATTAGTCTGTCATTACAGAAACCCTGCCTACCCTTCTCTGTGAAGGGGTTTCCCCAGGACCATTTATTAAGAAACCATTTCCTTATGTGTCTTCCCAAGAAAAGTGTTCCACCTTTTTTAGTTCTAGGTGAGAAATGGTTACCTAAACGTTTGCAAGACCAACGACACTCGGTTATCTAAAGTTGAAACATGTCTTCAATGGTAGCCGAGTACCGGTTGTAACTTGGCTGTAGTCTGAACACGCTTACAAGCAGGACATCTTTTATGCTGTGCTCTAACCTCAAAGAGGGAATGCTTGACCTGCCATTGCAAAGGCACCAACGAATTCTCTCCAAGAGCAGACAGGGTGTTAAAACGGTGTTAAAAACTGCTGTCAAAGCAAAGGCCCTTATTGCCATCTCAAGATTGCCACTCGTTCTAAATGACTGACTTGTACCTACCTCGCATAGCCAAGCAGGAGGGGCTGGTTAACTGTTGGGAGACATGTCAAATGCAAGCGAGTCAAAGAGAGACAATTTGGTTCTGACATGAAGGAAGAGAGACATGTATGCCTGCATCACACAGCAAAGGATGAAAACCAAATTCATGTTCTCTGATTTTATTACTTCAGCATGAGTTGTACTTTCTTTATGTTTATGGGAGTTAGGCGGTGTAGCAACTCTAATGAATGTGACCTCGGGTTCTCTATAATTTAAGACTCTGGTAGAAAACATAGTTTTCATTTTTTTGTTGCATCTGTCTTCCCAGTCAGAAGTCATGCAGGCTTTTGTAGTAGTTGTAGACAATGTATCAAGCTGTTCAGGCCAACAGTCTATTCTGCTGTCACAGATTATTCTGATTATCATATGCATTCTCCCCTGCCCCTTGAGAAACATAGCATGCTCTCTCTTAGCAGACTCCAACTTCTTTTTACCCCACTGCTGTTCGCCTGTTCAGTTGCCTGCTCCACAGTACGAGACGGTGCCCTACTAAAAGCATTCGGCTTCCTGGGATTTGGAACATTTTACCTGACATTTTGTTAACCATAGATACCAGTGCCATAACTCTTGTTGCTTAATGTGGTGGGAGTAAAGCACCGGAGGGCGGCGTCTGTACTCCTGCTCTCTATATGGTAGAGGAGAGGCACAGAGGACCCCAGCCAAGATTCTCTATTTGGTAAAATGGGGGCGAGCAATCAATGCCTAGCTCTCAAGAGCTGATGCGGGCTGGTACCCACAAAGGAATGTCCACACACTATATTATTGAAAACACAGTCTTTATATAAATAAGGTTTGAGGTTATATACACAATCACAATAACTCACTTCGTGCTTAGTTAATCTACAATGTTAAATGTATACACACTTCTACGTGGTACCACAATTACTATTGGATTTCATTAAAGTGCATCAACTGTACTTAGTTTAAATGTCACACAAATCAAGTAATAAGGAGAACCAACAATAGACATAGGAGGAAAGCAGTTGGTTGGAACAATAGGCAAAATACTGAGCCCCTACCACCAGGCACAGTCCTGTATGAGGATCCCCTCACCTGGGCAACCTGTAAATGAAGATATATCGTACAAGCCCAGTCCATATACTGTTCACACGAGTCTTATTTCCTGCTAAATGGTTCTACAACCCCAATGTACCTGGAATAGCAGAGTTCGACGTCTGGTCGTCGACGGATCTTTTTTGAGCGGCTACCTTTAAGGCAGGAGCCACGGATCGTCGAGATCCCACAAGGAAAAAGTGTGAACACTGTTGTTGCGGCCATCTGCTTCGGTTCTTGCAGTGCTGGTTGACGATCACCTCGACAACGAGCGTTCGTTGCTGCAAAGAGTCAATGAAGAACTTTGGCCCAGCAAGTGCATCGGGGCATCAGCGTCTAGCGTTGGTGAATGGGACGGGACAGCAGCTGGCTTCAGTAGCTTCGTCTGCATCTCTGAGGTCTTCGGATGGCGGGGAAACCCACCCATGGATTCTCCTTGGTCGTCAACGGTCTTCACTTTCTCTGGCAGGGCGAAAGCAGTCGACAAGGATGAGCAAGGGAGTTCTTGGATCAAATGTCTTAAGCAAAGGGAGCACTGTGCTCTGGTCGGCGATGGTGGACGGCTGTACAGTGCTTCTCTTCATCTCCTCGGCGGTCCACTTCTCCGGTCGGAAGCCTGTCATAGGTCTGTCTACCAGGGAGCTTTGGCAAAGATCTGGTGCACGATGGTCCCTTGTAGCTCGGGAAGAGGTCTCCTAGCCTGGTCCTCTCTTGGATCAGTTCCTTGAAGGCACAGCAACTTTCAGAGTTGCGAAGGACAGCAGCAGCAGTTCTTCCAGTGGGCTTCAAAGTTAAGCATCAGTTTCAACTTCAGCTTCTGAACGGCTTCAGTTTCGATGTCAGTTTCTACATCAGCTTTTGAACAGTGTCAGTTTCGATGTCAGTTTCTACTTCAGCTTCGGAACGATTTGTTGCAGTGAGAGGCCCCAGATATACTGTTGATCTCCCATTCACTCTGCTGGGTCACACTCAGGCAACCAATCACTCAGAAGGGCATTCAGGCAGTCAGGCAGCCAATTGGGCGAACAGTGAATTCAGGCCATTCTTCTCCATCCAGACACTCGCAACACAGAAAGTGGATTCGGACAAGCACTCTGCCATTCAGCACTACACAGTGCATTCATACCAGTTTTGGGCAGGGCTGTGTCAGTCATTGTGTCAAACACCAGATACTAGACACCCATAATACGGAATCCATATTTGTCATACACTCCATTCACCCAGGTCCCACCCCACGGGCGTAACCGCAACATAGTCATTGGAAAGGCTCCAACCAGTCTGGCCTGGACTTCCCCACAACAACATATATGGACCTTCCATCCCTTGAGGTAACTTTCCTTGGTTTTCTGATCATGTTCAAATTAACTGTGTTATTTCATGTACACATTATTTATTTTGGCATCTTTTCTTTTCCCTACTGTGTGGCTTCATTCACCTTTTCCATTTACCTTGCAACTCATCGAAAATTGGTATGTTATTTTTATATTGTTTTCACGCATGGTTATATTTTGTAACACAATCACGATTTTGTTTATGTTTTTCAAAACTTGATGCTTTTGGTATAAATGTTCCACAGTTTGTGTAAATTAGACCTGCCCTGATGAAGGAGCTGTATGCTCCGAAATGCATTGGCACTTTATGTCTATAACAATTATGGGATGAGTTAGCCGCGGCCTCACTAAGATTTTATTAGTGACCAACTTGGAATTTTCTTTTTGATAAACGCATATTACTTTTGGATCCGACTAAGAGATTTATTTGGATGAGTTTCATTCTGTAAATACAGTGAACATTTACTAGTTGACTCTAATTTTGCAAATTGCACTGCCCTTGGTAGGGCTTATACAGAGAGCGGCTGTGTGGCCAGGTTTGTTACCTGGTCTTCTGTATATTTTTGCCTTCCACCCAACAGCCAGTCAGGGGGAAGGGACAGAGTCAGGGCTTTCTGGGACTTGGGGAAAAGTAAGGTAACAGGCAATAGAAAGCAATAGGCCAAAGAGGCCATCTTGTTTCCTATCAGGAATCCCTTGATTCCAATGACGGGGCCTGGGCATCCCAAAATGGAGGACGCTCAGGGCACCTGTCAATTCAGCACGGAGATGCCACCAGCCCGTACCCTGCTCTGCCACACAAAGGTACCCAAAAACATACACTAGGAGTACAGGGTCGTACTCCCACCCATAAGTGCCATAAGGGTATCCCAAAGGTCTGTTAACCAAACCAAATACAGGAAGAACCGCACCTCCAGGAGTCCCACATGAACTCCTGCGCGGAATACAAGACAGAAAATAAATGATAAGGCAATAAAGGACAAGGATATGGAAACCTTGTCCCTCCAATGCATTCCCAGCATCACAGTGGGGCAGGTCTGCACGACTTTAAGGGTGTGTGCCCTCTCTCACGCCTGAAGAACCAAAGGCTCATCAGCCAGAAGCAATGGAATGAGTGCTCACATTATCCTTAGTGATGGCAACTCTAAAGGTTGTTCAGTTGCCACTTGGGCACGCTTTATCATTAAGGAATCCCTCTTCATTCACTCTCCATCTGCCTTTCTCATCCCTTCTTCTACAGATCACAGTTTGTCTCTCAAAGTCTATTCATTCTCCATGTGTCCAAAACTCACAACTTCTCATGAGACAATCTTAATCCATTCCGCACGCTTCTGCGCTTGCTTTTAATCACGGTTCAGGTTATCCCCTCACACCTCTGGAAATGTGTTCACATTTCTTTTTTTGTTTGTATGTCCATGTTGTAGGGCAAATGTTCCCGTTGCTTGGCCCTTTCGCATACAGCCCTTTAGTGCAAGCTGTTTAACTGCGGTATATAAAGAACTCAATTCCGAAAGTGCATTTGTTTCAGTGAAAGCCCATAGGACTCAATGGGAATGGGGAACACCATTAATAACTGTGCAAGTGCTTCCATTATGGCTTGTGTACCGTGGCCGCTGTGTCCGGCAGGGTCTGCCCTGTCGGGCACAGCGTCTCCGGCAGGCAAACGCATAGTGTGCCGGTCCGGAAACAACGGTGGCGGTAGGCTTACCGGCACCGTTGTTTCTGGACTGGCACACTTCATTGCCTGTTACATCCAGCAATATAGTGCGCCCAACCCTGCAAACTTATTATCACCTCTGTTCTATCTGCTACCTCTGTTTGTATCTCTCCTCCGTGTCACCTTTGTACACCTCCATCACTGCTAAATGGTGAACTTGTCTTCCTTTTCACACTTGTTGCGTGCAGATGTTTCAGTTGCTCTCACACCATTGCTTTAAAGAAAGCACTTTACCACTCGGGTCATATGACCACTAGGCAAAGTGGTGATAGTTTGGTATCAAGAAACGACCGAATGCTATGTCAATATTGCCTTGTGCAATCCTAGTAACTGTTAGAAAGCAGATTTAGCTTTTCGGACCAGTGCCTGCCCTATTAAGGTCGCATGTATGAAACAGTAAGAGTTGATGATACAAGGACTGATGAAGCCAGGAATTGCATTTACTGGAGTAAATCACCGAATGTACCCAATGCAGTATATTCTGTTTACTCCATGTGGTAAATATCACGTGCAATCACAACGTATCTTTAGGTCGTATTTAAAAAATAAAATAAAACAGTAATATTTAAAATGCTGCATATTTTCCCCACTACCGACATACTTAAAACAAGCCTCTGGACAAATTCACTGCTGTTGTGTAGAAAGGGGCTTATAAGGAAACCATGACCCACATTCCCATAAACACACTGTTACAGTAACAAAAGGACCCTTATATGGGCCCGGCTGAAGATGTGTGGGGGCCCCTTTCAACATGATGTTTCGGGGATCCCCTTGCTTACAGTGGAAAATAGTCTGAGGGTTCGTACATTATAATGGAGACAAAGAAATACAGCTGAGGGGAAATAGCCGCCACTTATCACGAGATGGCCAGCCAGAACTTGAAACACTAAATATCTACCAAAAAGCTATAAATCCTTCTTTGTCAGCAAGTGGCTGATGTAAAGGACCGTGTGAAGGGCATGGAGTTGATAGTATTTCTGTATACCCGGAGGAAAATGAGGGCCGGAAGGGCTCCAGCAGCCCCAGAACGAAAGTAACATAGAAAGAAATATATTGTTATAATACTGCTGATTTATGGGACAGTTGCTGGGCCCTCCTGCGGCTTGAAGGCCCTTTCAATTGAAAAGGTTGAAAGGCCCATTCCGCAATCTCTGCAGAGAGACAACAGTGAGTATTTAAAGCAATGCAGGCGCACATTGTGGTGAAGAAATACAGAAAACTCTCCTCTTCCAAAGGTAAGATCTGACTTTAGGGCTACTCACCAGCATGATCTGCCATCTCGTGTCCTGTGACTATATCAGTGTCTCTCACGCCCATGCCCACTATCCTCCACATTATCTGCTTAGAGCAGAATGTAGCATACCCGAACTTAAACACGCCCTAACACGCCATGCTTTTTCAGATGATATGGGGATTACAGTCACCGATTCCAACATCATTTGGAGAATCTCACAATTTCGACCTCACCATTGAGAAAAAAGATTGTTGGCAAAGCGAGTATGTGTGTACATGTGTGTAAATCGGGATGGAAATAGGGAGAGGGGGTTGGAAAAGTGGTAGAAGAGGAGAGGTATTGAAGGCGGCAGGTGAGTGTCAATTATTGTTCTCAATAAAGCCAAATGAGATTCAGGATTTTTGCACGTGCTTCACAGCTAGACGATGCACGCAAATATTTATAACCAGGCCTCTGCTTTAATGATTTTACAGTTGATCTCTTAACAGTGTCCAGAAATTCCTATTCTTGCCTTAGTAGAATTACATTATGTGATTTGTTCTGTCTTGGTGAAAGCACATTGCAACCTCTGCACTACATGAATGTGGTCAAACTCTGTTTTTAATACACAATGGAGGTAGTTTCAAGTGTGACGGTCTGGAAATAAAGTGCTGGTAATTCCGTTTACTGGCACCTTTTCCAGACCGTAGTATTCTGAGACATAACGCCAGTCACACTGACGCCGGTAACACTGCACACTGTGCCACTGTCGGGGTCGGACTGGGACAAGAAATAGGCCTGGTCACCCAAAAAAAGTGGCCCACTCCTCACCTCAAAAAAAGTGGCACACCCCTCGCCTCACAACCCTTGACCGCTGATGACATCACCGAAAGTGATGTCATTTGACCCCACCCCAAAGTGACATCCACGGAAGCGATGAAACATTACTTTTCACCCCTTGACAAAACAGGAAGTTGCATCAAATAGCATTGGGGCCTAAGTACACTAAATTACTGTGAATCCAAGCAGACGTCCAAGGCCAAATGATAATGTTATTGTATAGCACTTACGCTTAAGCTCTTTTTTATAGAACAAATATGCATACAATATCCCCAACCTGTGTTGGTACTCATTTATTGACCTATGAAGGATGAAAGGCTTTCTGAAAAAAAAAAAGTCAAGAAAAAAAAACAAAAAATCAAATATTCTTTCTTCCAAACTGGCCCAGGCATGCCCAGAAACCGGCACCCACTCCTCAGGGACGATTTCGGCCCGGCCACTGGCCGAAAGGCAGAGGGGCCAATCCGACCCTGGCCACTGTTGCCGTTAACACAGCCAACGTTATTTGTGGGACTTACCGGGATACGTGCCGGCACACCTGAAATAAGGCATCATTATGAAAATGGATATGCTGGCACCGACATAAACATGCTGTTACTACCAGCAAATCTGTTCCGGAAATACCGCGGGGCAGGCAGAAAACAGGCCCAGTTGGGGAAGAACTGGTCACAGGTGCACCCAATAAGCACAGAAACTGCACAAATGGACCACACCCACACCACAAGACTAACCAACAACACAACAATCCTGCCACTCAAAGTCGTAGCAATGGACCTGGAGGTGCCGCATGCTGGAGTGCAGGTGTATGAACGGGAGCTGCATCAGTGGCAACAGGAGGACAGGGAGCGGAGGAGGAGAAAGATGATGATGAGGAACAATGCCATGCAAATATCAAAGCAGAAGCGTACAGGGAAACCCTGCACATGGGCAACACCCTGGGCCCTGACAAATGCCCAGATACACACTGTGTACCGTTCAAACAGGTAAACTATCCTGGAACTGGTAGAGCTCATCCAGGATGACATTGGGAGCAGCATAGGCATCCAGACAGCCATACCACCCCTCTTGAAGCTGGTGCCAGTCCTGCACTTCTACACAAAGGCACGTTCGAGCACTCTGAGCGAGCTGCATGGCATATAGCAGCCTGCTTTCTCCAGAGTGTTGGTACATGTCCTGGATACCCTCCTGCACCATGTGGCCCAGCACATTACCCACCCAACCACCTTCGAACAGGTCAACGCCACCAAGGCCGGCTTCCTTGAACTGGCAGGTGTACCCAATGTGTTAGCAGCTCTGGACTGCACACATGTCGAGCTGGTAGCCCCCACGCCACAGAGGAGGTGTACAGGAACCATATGCCGTACCATTCACTCAATGTCCAGGTGACCTGTGATGCCGACTTCACCATCACTCACTACTTTGCCCGCTTCCGAGGATCAACCCACGACTCCATGGTCCTGCGGAACAGCACTCTGCCGACGTGAATGGCGCATTAGGAGGGACAGAAGACCCTGGCTATTGGGTGCCTAAATGTACCACCACACACACATTGCTGCATGGGTCAAGGGGTGGGGGGGGTGCTTGGCACCAATGCGTGTCCCACAGCCACCTTGCAAATGCAGGACTATTAACGGCATGCACAATTGAGTGGCCACGACTTACATTGACCACACGAGACATGAGTGGTACAATTGACAACCCATTCCATTTTGAGCATACATGGACAAGCACATGCAATGCACTACAGGTACCAGAATGCAACACAGCCACTTCACCAATGCAAGCATACCTGTACACCATCCCACCTAGGCCCCTGTAACACATGCCCTGATGAGACAAGGTGTATGCATGTGAACACTACGGCTGCATGTGATCCACAGTCACATTCAACACCACTGTCGTGCACCATCACTCACACACAACAAATGTCAATGTCAAAGTGAACACCAATCCATTCAATGCACTGCACAGTTTCCACTGGCATAGACACATTTCGCTCTGTTGGCACGGGTGGGATCGGAAGGGAGAGTGGCACACCGTTCACACTATGCCATGAATGGCTTCCGTGTGTCCAAAGTGGGGACTTCTGTGCACGTGATGTACATGCAAACCAATCACTGTAAAATCTGCATTGCAGGTGCCATGCACTGTGTACAGTCGCAGCTGTGGCAGCGGCACGCCAACCTCCAACCCAGACAATGTAGACGTGCAGGCATATGGGTGACACACAGTAGGGCCAGTCAGTAGCCAGTCCTGTCCTAAACCCATAATCTCATCCTAGGTAACCAAACCCTGCACACACAGCATGTCCAGCAGTGGCTATTACGGGGTGCAGCAGGGCGCCTGAGGCCCCGCTAGTCCTCAGTACCAGATGCATGTACCAGTCACACACACATACATTGTGAAAAGCTCTGGCAAGCCACATACATATCATGGCTCGCCTTATGTCCTAACCCTTGCAGGTGATTCTGGATATCCGCTACTGTTGTGGTTGATGACCCCTCTGAGTGACCCCCAGACACAGCAGGAAGTGGCCTAGAATTGTGCACATGTGCGAACCTGGACGACTACTGAGCAGACCTTCAGACTATTGAAGGCACGTTTTCGATTGCTAAACTAGTCAGGGCGTGTACACATGTACAGGCCAGAGAAGGTGGAGAAGATAGTCCTGACCTGTGCAATCTTGCACAATCTATGCGTCAGACGCAGCATACCCCTGCCCCCGGATTTGGACATGCCACCACCAGAAGGTGAAGATGACGAAGATGGGAGGCAGCTGCAGACATGCACGGACATGTGCGCTTGGATGTCAGTGAGGTGTATGTAACCCGGCAGAAAATAATTGTCAACTTCTTTTGACTACCCATCTACTGCGCACGACCCATGCTCCTCACTGCATATGACATGCAGAACCAATAAATGAGACCACACTAATAAGGAATGTCCAGTCATTGATATGTGTGCATAACAAGATGTATCTACTAGGTGGAACTATGTACAATAAATACCCTGTGCCCCCCTCCCACTCCCTAAACACTCCCTCACCAAACCCCCACGAATCAAAGGTTAATTAATGCTGTGGGTCATAGTCACTTTCTATGATTTTTTATTTTATGTCACAGCCCTTGTCTTGTGTCAGGGACCCTGACAGCCCCTGGGAGCACACCTTGGGCTGCCATGGTGTGAGCTTGATGTGGTGACTGTGGAGGTGGGTCGGATCCCTGGACACCCATGTTGTCCAGGGCCACCTGCAGGGTGTAAGTGAGGGACTCGGCGAGAGCTGAAACATCCTCATTCCTCTCCCGGACCCTCTTCGTTAGGACCACCAGGGCGGAGGTAGTGTGGCCCAGGGCACAGCGCTGTTTGCTGGCCTGCACCCATTCCCGCATCACACGGGACTCTTGTAGCTGCTGTCTGACCATGCCCGCCATCTCTTCATGCCTGACCTCGAGGTAATGTAGCCCATTGAATGCCAGATTGTCAAGCTTCCTGTTCGCTCTGTAGTTTTATTTGTGTTTCATGTTCTCTGACCAGCACCTATCCTGCATGCTTGATTAAACATTCAAGACTAATTTGCATAATCATGATTTAGTTCAATAGGCCAACATGTACTATGAAAAGGTGCTTTAACAAAGCAATTCACATCACAGACCACGAGCCCACAGGGTTCAGCCTTGTTCCCATTATTATTCAATCTTTATATGGAGGCACGGGGAGTTCTAGTGGAGGTATGGGGTGAGGTCTCTATCCACCAGTATGCAGATGACACCCAGTTATATTTTAAAGTGTCATCAGTTGCAGATGTTATGTTTTGTTATTGTGATTTATGCCACGCACCCATTTTCATGGTCTCCAGGCACTCTGGCGGATCTGAAAAGGAAGGGGGTTGGTAGGGCTTAGTGGGATTGAGAGGGGAAAAGCGGAGGAAAGCTTTGATGTGCTGTTGGTAGCTTCAGTTCATAAAATATGGGTGATTTGTGTGTGCTTGGTTTAGTGTCCTGTTGGGTGTTGTGGAGAGTCTGTAGTGTGTTGTCTTTTTTTATCAGCTGCAGTGGAGGCATGTGTCTGATTTGTTCAGTGTTTGAGGATGCAGGGTATTAGTTTTTAGTAGGATTAGTGGCCAGTTGTCAGAGTTATTTTCTGCAGGTTAGGTTGATCCGTCAAGTTAGTATTATTATATGGTGATTTGCGGTAGGATGCTTTATTTTTTTGGGTAGCCCTGTTTTGGGCAGTCGGGTTTTCATTGCTTGTCCGCCACTTGCACAGTTGACTGTCATAGAGGTATGGATGGCAGGAGCCTCCTAGAAGTTGAATTCTGTTTTTCCCTAAAAAGATGGAGGCCAATCTGGAATGACTGAAAACTATGTATTGGAATTCTTGGCAACATACTCTTTCAGAAGGCCTAAAATGTTAATGTTTTTGTCTAGATCCTGAGATTCATTTTAACTCCCACGCAGAGAAGAGGGCCAAAACAGCTTTTTTGCAACTGCACTTACTGAAAAAATACTTTTTTGTTCTCAATTTCATACTGTTAAGCACGCACTGGTGCCGGCCCAGGTGGATGGTGGCAATGCCATCTTCATGAGCACCCCTAAGATTATGCTGGCACCACTGAAAAAGATCATACAAACAGCCGCCAAATTGGTGACAGGGAGCCGTTAATTTAATTTGGTCACACCAATCCTGAGGACTCTAAATTGGTTGCCTTTGGAGGCATGGATTATCTTCAAGATTGACTGTGTGATTTATAGGGCAGTCCAAAGGGGACAGCCAAGTTAGCTGGCAGAAAAACTGCAATTGTCTGGAGGAAGCAGAATCGCACAGTGATACGTTTTTAAGATTAGAAACACCGTGTGCAAACAAAGGAAAAGACAAGCAAGTAAAGCGTCCATATTATGCTCTTAACTCTCTGGTACTCTCCCGGTTTCCCTGCGTTTGTCTCCTTCATTACTGGTCTTCAGAAAAGAATTTAAGAGTCATGAATGTAAACTTTCCTATGAAGATGAGTTAAGAATAAGTCTTGATGAGAGGATGGACGATGATTTTTTTTTTAAATGTTTGAGCGCGTGAGTCCTAACATGTGCACTTGGACTGTTTGGCTTTACAGTGCCTGGGACTCTCTTCTCCCAAGCCTCTCCTGCACATTCTTTCTGATTTTCGGCAATCTATTGGCCCATGGTGTCATGGGACCAGCGCCTATCTTCCCGCACATCTACCATGGCAACCCGAGCACACCCGCATCTCACTCAGTCAAACGGATCAGAATGGATGGCGAAAGGAGAGCTCAGCTCCTAACAGTTTAAGTTAGGCTCTTTGGTTGTATTCAGGGGCATTTAGTTCTCGCCACAGCGATTTTGCTGATAGGTGTTGCCCACTGCATTTATCTGCCACCACTATGTTTTTATTTTCTGGTTCTGCCCCTCCGCATTTATTTTCCCCACTGTGATTTTGCTCCTAGGTTGTTTTCGCTCTTTTTGTCCCCCAACCAACCGACTTATCTCTAATACTCCTACGTCCCGTCCCCTTTCCTCCATACTTGTGGGGACATCTCTCCTTCCTGTGGGACGGGACCGGAGCACTTTGTAAAAAGCATCCACATTTTTCCAAAAATGTGTCCTTCCTCTCTTTCCTGCGCAGGGCCCGGCACGCGACAGTAAGTCCGCCCACCTTGGCTCCGCCCCGCGCATCGCCCCTCAGTCCTTTTCTCCGCTCGATCGGGGCCGGACGCACTTGCATCCTCGGAAGACTTTCTTCCCTGTTTTCCTCTCTGGCTCTCGCTAGCGTTCGTCTTCTAGTCTGTCTATGGGCCTCATTACACGGATGGTGGTAGGGATTTACCGGTACCGGTAAAATACCGGTACCGGTAAATCCCTACCGCCTTACTACGAGGTCCCTTTGCGGGTTGGGGGATTTAACGCCTGCTTTTAGCAGGCGTTAAAATCCAACCCGCTAAGGGACCTCGGAGCTAATTACGGCACCGCAAAATTGCGGTGCCGTAATTAGCGCCTTCCCCATTCCCATAGAGCCCTATGGGGCAGAAATGGGAATGGGGAAGGGCAATGGCGGATAGGGGATTTACCGCCCCTCCAACCTTGGAATGGGGCGGTAAATCCCCTTTCCGCCAAGGCGGTGCCAGTATTTTACCGGCATGAGCCATGGTGCTAATAGCGCCATGGCTCACCGCCTACCGGGTAATGAGGCCCAATGTCTTTTAAATTAGACTTTCCAAACTGTTCTTTGTGTCATCGTCGCTTCGCGAGGGCGGATCCCCATCCTCTTTGTTTAGAGTGTTTGGGTCCGGAACACCGTTCGGACTCCTGTTTTTACTGTGACTCCCTTTCGGTCCGGGCTCTTCAACGTCGGTTGGAACGGTGGGAGGAGGTGTTTTGACGCACTCCCCCATCTCATTTTCAGGCTTTCATCGACGAGAAGAAGAAACGCCCTGTAAGTTCTTTACTTTTCAGAGCACCCCGGCCAGGGGATAACTTTCCGGGTTCCTCTCGAGCTGGGAGGGGCGTTGATCGCTCTGTCACCGGGGTTCGCCCTGAGGTGCCTGTCGGGCCTAATAATTCTACCTGAGTTTTCTCCGAGGGTCTCCGTAAGGGGCCTGTGTACACCGGAGTAACTTCCGAGGCCCCTCCTGTGGGGGCTGTCTGTAGACCCAGTTCTGCTGAGTCACAGGGTACCGGAGCATGCTCTGAGGCCTCTCTTTCGGCTTCCCTCAAAAACAAGACCGGGGTGCGCCCCGAGGCCTTGGCTGGGCTTGTGTTTACCGAACGGATGTTCGAGGCCCGTGCCGATAAGGCTATTACCGGGCCTAGGCCCAAGGTCCCTCGTACAGAGGCTAAGGCTACCAACAGTTCTGAGGGGCCGGACAGGGCCCTGTCGGTGAAAGCGGTTTCTCACCGTTCCCGCTCTTGTGGTGATACCAGATCTGTTGAGGGGGCAAAGAAGCAAGGTTCTTCTTTTACCAGCAGTGCCGAGGTCCTTCCTTCGAAGGCTCAGTTGGCGATTGGTATGTCTCAGAAACATTCCAGGCCTCACAGTACCGGCTCTGCCGAGGTTCCTTATGTTAAGGCTAAAATTAAGACCCCTGATCCATCGACGGGGACCCCTGCCTCACCTCCTCACGTGCCGCAGATCCCCTCCGATGAAGACAAAATGGCAGCCGTTCCCGCCACGACTACGGCGGCCATTTTAGGTACTACCCCTACAACTACGCCATCGGCCCCTGGTGTAGGGTTTGGTCCTTCGGGTGAACCTAAGGTCACTTGTGCGTATCCTTACCGGCCCGTTTATGATTGGAACGCCCGGATGCCTCTTCCGCACAATGTTTCGTTGCCTGCAGGGGCGGCCCCTTTGATTTATGTGGATATGTCGGCAGAGGGCCCGGCGTGGCACCCTTCTCTGTTACGTCCCTGGGTTTGTCCACCTCATGAGAGGCCTCCTCAGGTTCCGAAGCAATCTCCTGAGGACGCTTTTTTCGGTAAATTTCAAGAGCTTATGCGCACCGACCCCATGAGGGAGTATTTCAAAGGGCCTTTTAAGGAAATTTGTCCACCAGCGCCCCCGGATCCACCCGTTCCTCTGGTGGTTCCGCCGGCGCCTCCTTTGCCCGTGGTGCCTGCCCCTGCTCTTCCGCCTTTGCCACCGTTGTTCCAAGTGGACAAGGCAGTGCCTGACACGGTTCAGCAGGATCCTGACCTGTCAGATGACCCTCAAGGCGAGCAGGACAACGAGGACCTTCCCCGCTCTGTTAGAGCTTTTCATGACCGGGTACTGGACATGATGAATTTCTTAGATGTTCCAGTTTCCGAGGCACCTGCTCGACAGGAGGACGTGCTTTCTGGGGCGTTCACCCTGTCTCCTTTGGAGCGTACCAGCCTTTTCCTGCAGAAGGATTTTTGGCCGAGGTCCGAAGAGTCTGGGAGAAGCCACACTCAGGACTTTTTGTCAATAAAAAGATTGACGCGAGGTACAGGCTACACTCTTCGGAGGAAGTGGCCTTGTCGTCTTGTCCACCTCCCTCCTCCACAGTGGTGGCTGCGGCCACGTTGCAGTCCAGACCTGCAGCATCCTCTTCTGCGACGGCTACTCAGGTCTTGGGAAGGGAGGACAAGCTCCTGGACTCCCTAGGGAGGAAGATCTTTGCCAATTCGGCCTTGCAGCTCAGGCAGGCCAATGCCGAATTGATTTTGGCGGGAGCTAACATGCAGATGTGGAAAGGTCTGTCGGAGTTTGAGGAGCACATTCCGGTCGAGAAGTTGGAAGACTTCAGAGGTGGCCTTTCCGATGCCAGGGTCTTGTCCCAGGATCTCCTGGAGGCTGCGGCTAATCACGTAGACACCTTGACTCGGGGCATGATGCTCGGGGTTGATACCTCGAGGCAAGCGTGGTTGCATGCCACTAAGTTTTCGAAGGAAGTGCAAGACAAAAGTATTGGATCTTCCATTCGATGGTAAGGAGCTTTTTCATTCGTCTACTGATGTAGAGCTCACTAAAACCAAGAATAGCACTCAGACGGCTAAATCATTGTCTGTTCTGGTTAAACCTCCCTTCAAGGCTCAAAGGCCGTTGTCGCAAGGGCGACCTTCCTCTGGTTTTAGGGGATTCCTTGACCGTAAGAATTGCAGAGTGGATACTCCTGCGGGGAATAACCGCCGTAGACAACAGCGTACGTGGTATTTCTCCCGCTCCTCAGCCTCCTCATCAGGTTCAGGTGGCACCGCCACCGATAAACCTGCCAAATGAGGTTTTTCGGTGCTCGCACGAGACCCCGGTGGGAGGACGCATTGCGTCTCATCGGGAGGCATGGCAGACCATCATAGAAGACAGATGGGTCTTGTCAGTCGCTCGGGCGGGCTTCCGCTTACCTTTACCCCCTACCCCACCCCTCAACCCTCCTTTTCAGCTGTCGGGCTCACCCTCCCTCAAGGCCGAGGTTCAGAAACTTCTGCTCCTCAGAGCTGTGGAACCCGTTCCCCTTGGGGAGCGAGGGGAGGGTTTCTACTCCCGGCTGTTTACGGTGCCCAAACCCAACCAGGCTGGCCTGCGCACTATCCTAGACCTTTCCCAGTTCAATCTTTTCTTACCCCAAGAGAAAGTCAAGATGATCACGCCCGGCCAGATTCGTTCCTCGTTGCAGGTGGGCGATTGGCTCAGCGTGGTGGACCTTCAGGATGCGTACATGCATATCCTGATTTGGGCTCCACACAGGAGGTACCTCCGTTTCTCTTTGGGAGAGGAGCACTTCCAGTTTCGGGTGCTTCCTTTTGGCCTCAGCTCGGCGCCGCGTGTCTTCACGAAGATGATGTCGGTGATTGCGGCCTATCTTCGTCTTCAGGGTATCCATGTGTATCCTTATTTGGACGATTGGCTTCTACGCAGCCCTTGTCTACTGGTGGCAGCAGGGAACCTCCAGTCTCTCCTTCAGCTCCTGTTCCATCTTGGGCTGTCGGTGAACTGGCGGAAATCCTCCATGACGGTCTCTCAGGACCTGATTTTTCTGGGTTTTCGTTGGAACACGATCGATTGCAGAGTATACCTGACCGGGGACAGAATGGCGGATCTGTTGGCCACGTGTCAGATGTTTGCGCAGTCGGAGAGTATGTCGGCCTGGTGGTTCAAAAGGCTTCTGGGCCTCATGGCCTCCTGTGTGCTGGCTCTTCCTCTTGCTCGTCTCAAAATGAGACGGACCCAGATGGCCCTTCGGAATTCATGGCGTCAGGCAGTGGACCCAGACTCCATGCGGATAATGATTCCGGATTCCATGAGAGTGGACCTGGACTGGTGCTCATCTCTCAGCAATCTGTCTGGGGGCACGGGGTTTCAGGACCTGGTCCCTATGGTGACAATCACGACGGACTCCTCCCTCCTAGGGTGGGGTGCGACGTTAGATCTCCTTCAGGTTTCGGACCTCTGGTCGCCTCAGGACAAGCTCCTGCACATAAACCATTTGGAGCTTCTGGTGATTTTCTTGGCACTCAAGGCGTTCAGACCGGTCATTGTCAACAAAGTGGTCCGCATAAGAACGGACAATGTGGTGTCAATGTATTACATCAACAAGCAGGGGGGAACGAAGTCTCCCCCCCTCGTGGACCTGTCCATCCATATTTGGGAGTGGCCCGTGCTTCATGGTGTCTGGCTGCCTGCAATGCACATCCCGGGCCAGCTGAATGTCACAGCAGATGCCCTCAGCCGGCGGACAGTGGTCAGCTACGAGTGGGAGTTGAAGGCGGAGGTCCTCTCAGGGATTTTCTCGCGCTGGGGCACACCGCAGGTGGACCTCTTCGCGACGGCGGCGAACATGAAGCTTCCTCTATATGCCTCCAGAGGGGGGCTGGGAGCCTCCTCTCTGGGGGATGCTCTAGAGATTCCATGGCACAACATGAGAGCTTACGCCTTCCCGCCTCTGCCTCTAGTTCACCGGGCAATTTGGAAGTTGAAGAACTCGGTGAATTGTTCTCTTCTACTGATAGCCCCGTGGTGGCCGGCCAGGTTTTGGTACTCAGAACTCCAACACCTGTCGGTTTATCCGCCGATCAGGTTACCGGTAACTCCCAATCTTCTCCACCAGGGGGAACAGCAGCTGTGGCACCCCTCCCCACAATCGCTCAGCTTGGCGGCTTGGTGCCTGAGTTCAGGTCTTTAGAGCATCTGAATTTGTCTGCGGATAACATGCGTATTATCCAGGCAGCCAGAAAACCCTCGACCAGATCTCAGTACAAGAGTAAATGGCTCAGGTTCTGTCATTGGTGTCTAGAGAAGAAATTGGATCCAAGGGGGGCCACGGTTGACACAGTGTTGTCCTTTGTGTCCTCCCTAGCAGAGTCAGGGGCTCATGTTCTGTCATGCAGGACTTACCTTTCAGCGGTCTCTGCTTATCTTTCTACGGATCAGTGTTCGTACTCTCTGGCTAACCCAGTGGTAAAGAGGCATTTCGCTGGTTTAACACGCCTTTGCCCTCCAGTTCGTAATCCGCACCCGCCATGGGACCTGAATGTTGTCCTGACGGCGCTGTGCCATAAACCCTTTCAGCCGATGGCTACTGTGGACCTCAAGTGCTTGTCTTGGAAAGTGTCCTTTTTGGTCGCCGTCACATCGGCAAGGAGAGTGAGTGAGCTCCAGGCATTGTCGGTGGAGCATCCTTTCTTGGTCTTTCACAAGGACAAGGTAGTCCTTCGAACTAATCCGGCTTTTCTGCCGAAGATAGTGACCGAATTCCATTTGAATCAATCGATCTCCCTACCGGTCTTTTTTCCGAACCCCGCCTCTGAGGCGGAGAGGGTTCTACACTGTCTTGATGTCCGAAGAGCTCTTAAGTTCTACCTGGATAGGACTTCCGAGCTTAGAAGTTCTTCTCAACTTTTTGTGACTTTCGGCAACCCTCAAGGCAAACAGGCGTCTAAGGCAACTATTTCTAGGTGGATTGACGCCTGTATCACAGAGTCTTTCACTGTCCAAAAGCTGAAACCTCCTAAAGGTATTCATGCACACCTGGTGCGGGGAAAGGCAGCTGCGGTTGCTTTCCAGAAGTATGTTCCCTGGGAGTCCATCGCTAGGGCAGCTACTTGGGCCTCTCCATCTGCTTTCTGTAAGCATTACTGCCTCGATATGAGTTCTAGAGCTGATGCTCAGTTTGGTCAGGCTGTGCTGAAGAACCTTTTTCAGTAAGGGGTATTTCCATCCACCCGTAGTTCCTGTAAGGAGTGCTTGGGAATCTCCCACAAGTATGGAGGAAAGGGGATGGGACGTAGGAGTATTACCAGCTTACTCACCGTAGTGACCACCTTACTCTTAGTCCATAGTCCCCTTTCCTCCATACGCCCGCCCGCCGTCCCCTCTAATAAGGTTCCTCTGTATTGGTAATGGGTCTCTGACCTGGCAAAGAAAAGGACTGAGGGGCGATGCGCGGGGCGGAGCCAAGGTGGGCGGGGTTACGGCCGCGTGCCGGGCCCCGCGCAGGAAAGAGAGGAAGGACACATTTTTGGAAAAATTTGGATGCTTTTACAAAGTGCTCCGGTCCTGTCCCACAGGACGGAGAGATGTCCCCACAAGTATGGAGGAAAGGGGACTATGGGCTAGGAGTAAGGTGGTCACTACGGTGAGTAACCTGGTAAATCTCCTACTACTTTGCAGTATGCTCATAGGCCTTCTCATGCACAGCAGCTTCACACCTATAAATACCAGAGCAATTTCAAAACGAACTCTTTAGCTCTTTCACAGACACACACACCCACCAATTCCACTTTCTAGCCCAAGTTGCTAGGGCTGTCATTTAGAAAAACGTTGTGCTGCTCCCTCTTCAATACTGCTACACCACACAGACCAGAATGGCATCCAGAACTCTGATACTTTTGGCCTGCATTCATGAACACAAAGGGGTTAACAAGTGCCTCTTCCTCTATCCCACTAACAACCCCCAACACCTTTCAGAGCTCCGGACAACAAGGCTGCTAAAATGGCAGCCGTGAGCTACACACGGCCACGTTACATTACGGAGCAGCTGATTGACACCAGGGACTTGCTATATACTGCTGCAAGAGCTCAAGCAGATAGGTAGCGCTCCCTATGGCCAGACATAACCAGCACTGGCAATGCCAACAGTTTGTGCGTTTATGTATGCATGGGAAAAGCACATGCCGTTCACTGCCGTAATGGTATTGACTGGCCATTGATGGTAGCAGGTGCAAAATGGTGCGAGTACCAAGGCATCTAATAGCAGTGCCAGGCAAATGCCTAGTACTTAAACACAAGCAAAAACTGTGGGCTTTGCCAATGCTTGTTTTTAAGAGGACTTTAGTGAAGGACACGCATAGTGCTTATAAATTGAATGGCCGAAGGCAGACCTGGTTTTGACATTTTTATTACACTAGTAGTGTGTTTACAGCTCCAATTCATTAACTCTCAGAAGTGAGTGCAAAGTTTGATAGTAAGGCTTGAGTAAAGCTAACTGAAAGAGTTCCCTTGAGGAGGTCTTTTGGGAGTGGAGGGGCAGACACTGGGTGGGAATGGCCATAGGGATTAGCATGGTCATGGGCAGTCAGTGGGTTGGAAAAATAGCCCAACAACATTGTCAAGCTGTTTGTCCCTCCTCGTATGCCATTTCTCCCTATCTGTACTCTAATGCAATAGTTTCTGCTCAACCCAAACTAAAGCAGTGCTTTCTCTGCAGTTGTCCAAAGCATCGAGCATGGATTTGACTTTGGTCTGAAGATTTGAAGCCTTTGAGGAAGAAGTGAATGAGTCGAATACTTATGGTCGTTGGCCTGATGTGCTTTGCTCCATTCCCTTTGGTTTACCAACAGTTATACTGACCAATGAAACATGTCGAAAAAGATGCTATTGTTTTTCTATTCTTTAAGGCTAAGGATCTACTAATGGCTTGAGTTGTCATAATTTCAGTTTAGCGTTTCTTGTGAAAAACATAAAGATTAAACTTTTTTAGTGCTTGAAATTCTTTGACAAGCCTCGACTTCCAGTTATTAATGTTGATTTGACAGATGGATTAGTCGGTCTAAGGCTGTGCTAAACACTTTGGCCATTTATACATGTCATATACTTGCTTAAGAAGTTTAAACTTTGTTTAAAGTAAAATTATATGGTTGGAGGTTATTTTTAAACACTAAGTTAGTAATTATCTTTCAAAGGTGATAGTCGGTAAGTGTGTGCTCTTTATCCTAACATATGCGGTGAGCAGTCAATGAACATTCATTGCCAGCAGATGGTAACTGTTTCAGGATGGCTGGGCAGAGCGTTAATATACAAACCAATGGGGGGGAAGTGCAGCAGTGTATTGACTTTCTAATCGTCTATGCCTGCCATGGTGGCGGAAATCGTGCACGTGTACCTCCCACAGCAGATTGTTTTCCCTGTGCATGTGAACATAATGCCGACACTAAATTGTCGGATTTAAAGGCATTGCTCCATTTGTATTCATACCCTCGACTGTATTTGCAGAAGCACTGTTACTACTCAATGCAATGAATTGAAGTCGGTTTGTCACTTGTGACGGAGTCAGGGACTTGATCCTGTCAGGGGGAACAGCCCTTCTCCCCCACCCTAGGGTCCCTGGCCTACCAGGGCATATGCCAGGGCCCGTTCTTCAGCAGAGGTTGGGCGAGTGAATTGGGGGTAATCCGGGGATCCGTCCCTGAATACCCTGAAACTACCTGCCATTATTTTTATATTGATACCCCTTTCTGTCGTACCACAGTTTCCATGCTTGTTGACTTAACAGAGTTCTTCTCCTTCCACTTCAAGTCCACAAACTCAGGTATCCAATTCTTCAGTGGCGGAGAACACCCAAGAGAAAATCAGAATGCTGAATGCAATTCTCGCACTCAAGACTACAGTCAGGAACACCAGCTTCCTTGGGCTGCAGGAAAGTGATGCGCAATGTGAATGCCAATGAGACATGGCCACAGAAGCCCCCTGAACGTCAGCAAGCAGAAAGGTGGCAGGGTCAATTGGGGTTTCTCAAACATTTTGCAATGCAATTTAGCTCTCGTGAAAGCATAGCCATAAATTAGCTACAGCAATCAGGTGAGAGTAAGGAGTAAGGGCGGGAGAAAGCAACAAGGAAGGAGGACGAGTATATAAAGGGACCCTGTTCATAAGCAAAGACGAAGGATGTTTGGATCAGGAGGAGAGTTAGTGGACTGATAGACGAGACAAAGGGTGGAATTTGGAACAGAGTGATGACATTTGAAGATATTAGAAGCGAGTGCAGGTTTGGTATTGTGGGTGAGAGAGAGTGATACTAAGTGTGAAAGAGCGGAGTGATGCATTACCGCGCTCATGCGCGTGCAGACAGATGCCCAAAAAGCAATGCGACAGTGTTTGTAAATGTGTTGTAGGACTATTTGATGTCCATGACTAAATACCTCTCTCTTTCGGTTCTTGACAGGAAAGGAAAGGAAAGGCAGGGAGGTATTGTAAAAAAGCACAGAAAAAGACGAAATAGACTTGAATACCACTGCAGTTGTCAACCATTTTTTTTATTTTTCTGTGGGTCAACATAGTCAACATAAGACGATAAAAGTGCCACCTCCCTGCCCAGCTACCAGGATCCTGAGGGAGAAGAGACCGAAACCAGACCCAGGACAAGAGCTCAAGTGCATGCTGAGAAAAGGAATAAGGAACTTGAGAGTAAAGAAGATCTAAATCACATTGCACCACTTGAGGACCACTGATGCTGAACTTTGAGGCAGAACGTTCACTGGAACAATAAGAAAGGAGTTGGTGCTTTGATTTTACTTTATTAAAGTTGATTTAAAATTTCTAATACACATATCCCAAAGGAACAAAGCGCTGAGGACTATTTTTCACAAGGACACTCATCTATAACAGACTATTATCTCTACTTTCCTATCTCAACATTGTATTGGGACTATTTTATATACTATTTTTCACAAGCGCAATCATCTATAATAGACAATTTTCTCTTCTTTCCTATCTCCACATTTTAGTGGGACTATTTGTATACTATTTTTCACAAGAGCATATATCTACAACAGACTGTTCCTGCTGAGTCCTTTCAGTCCTTGCCATATTTGTTTGGTGTATGCTGCTTTTCCTTTTCCTGGGAGAGAAGGGGTCAGTATTGTGAAACGGAGCGTGGAGGAGTAGTTTTGGGCTTAAGAGGACTACCCAGCGCGGAGCGCCCGGAGTCCCGCTGAGTCTATTCAGTCCTTGCCATATTTGTTTGTTGTATGCTGCTTTTTGTTCCCCATAGGAGAGAAGGGGTTAATATTGTGAAACGGAGCGTGGAGGAGGAGTTTTGGGCTTAAGAGGACTTTCCAGCGCTGACCCCGCAGATTCCCGCTGAGTCCTTTCAGTCCTGTGGGCATTGTGTAAAACGTCTTACAACTGCCTAATAACTGCCTCATTTATCAGCCAATCTGCTTGAGAGGACCGTTCAGTGCCAGCAACGCCTGCAGAGGATACACGGACACACGGTGAGAGTAGTGCTTAGAGCGCCGCTGGGGAGGGGGAAGTCGGCATCAGGCTGCTCCTTGAGCTGTCAGGTGTTCCCCACCTCCCACCGTTGTGTTTACTGCCACCACATAATGAGGTTTTGTTGTTACTTTTGTGCATTGACTTTGCCAATATTTGCCCATACTTGCCCACACTTGCTATCCCAGGAATCAGGTGGATTTTTTTTGTGTGGCCCTGGCCGGGGCCGTGTTGCATTTGTTCTGCCTCCCGCTTAGTGTGTCTGGTGCACATTAACGCAAACTTAAAACGCAGCTACAAGCTCCATCGTAAGGCACAGTGGATTTAGAATTTGGTGGGATACGGTGGTCCAATAGCAGCCAGTCTGCACCAGAGCCAGTGAAAATTGAATATTGACTTTTGTTTAAAAGAAAGTACTAAAAGTGGTCATAACCTGAATGAAATGTTCTCTTTTGCATATTTGCACACTTGCTTTTCTCTGCTTTTCTCTGCTCAATGTAATTTTCCGGGTGGGGTTGTGTGTTTTTATCCCCCCACCTTGCTGCAAAGAGGATTGCGAGGGCAGCTAGGGCTTCTCTCCTTCATTGGAGCAACTAGCTTAGTTGTTGGAATATTGATTTGAATTACTGGGAGCATTGTGTTTTTTGGTGAGATTTTAAGGCTAAGGTTGAGCCCACTTTTTCTTGTTATGCTCATCACGTTTAATATTCTACTTAACATTCTGCTTCCCTGAGTACTCGTGTCTGTTTTAATCATTAATTTTAACTATTTTAGGTTTATGTTAAATGCATCACTGTTCCATTGCATAATATGGCCTTTTGATCACACGATTATTGTTTTCACGGCAGTGTGCCTTCCCTATTTCAGGTTTTAACTAATTGTAATAATAGGGAAAGGGAAAGCTGGGGACGAGGGCAGATTGGGAGGAGTGGGAAAGAGAGCCAAAAAAGCCCAAAAATGTTAAAACTGTGAAACCAGCCAAAGCTCCCGTGAAATCTGTTTCTAACTCCTCACAGTGGTCTCTGGAACCTTAGATAGACGCAATGGCCAGTAGAATTGTGAGATGTATAAATGCCGCAGAAATAGTTACCAGGGATGTAGCCCCTGAGATTATTGGGCACTGTAATCCCAATAGCAGTGGCGGCAGCAATAATAATGTAACGGATATAGTGGAAGGGCTTTTCCAAGGGGACTGGGAGAAGCTGGTTAGGGGTGGGAAATCTGGCAGGGGGTGCTTCAGAGTTATATTTGGGAGTGAACCGGCCAGGGAGGTCGTATTGAGGAAGTAGTTTGAGGAACTCTAGGGATCCCAGCTCTGACTTGGAACCTCTCAGGATGGTGAGGATGACCAGCTTTGGGTGGAATCCTTCTTAGAGGAAAAACTGAAGCCCTCCAGATGGTTCTCCAATCACTTAAGTCCGGGGTCTCAAGCACGCTAGCAATAATGGATGTTTCCATTAGAGCCTTAACCTCCCAGGTACTGGATTTGAGTACGGCTCGGGATGGAGAGGAGAGGGGTCCTATGCCGCGTGGTGCCTCGCCAAAGGGTGAACATATACCAAGCGGTTTCGTGGTGAGGGTGGGGGTTAGTCAAGGTTTGCCAACGGTTGCAGAAAATTAGTCAATGCCAGAAACAATAGAACACCTGGTGGACCGCAATCTAGGGAGGGGAAGGGGCAAGGAGCTGATGGAAAGGGGGGGCGGCATCAGCCATGGGGCGTAGTGCACCTCTGGGGCCAGGGGACCAAACTATCCTAAATTTGCCCCCGGCAGCAGTACCCTATGTAGGGATTATCACAGGCTTACCTGGGCTTCCAAAAGGCAGTTTTGAGTCAACTGTTTTGTTGATAAATAAAGCAATGCATTGGATCAACACTAATCTGTTTGGGCCTAAGGTAGATCCCTCCATCATTCTTATGGCGAGAAGAGTCGGCTGGGTTAGCACCAAGCCCAAGAAGGTGGAAGGTGATTGCGTAGTAGTCACTTTTTCTGACTCAACGGTGGCAGGCTATCTACTCAGCTCCAACATTGCACGCGGTGCAATGTCAGACCAAATGGTAGACTTTTTCCGTAGTCTACTTTCCCTGCACTACTTTTATTCGGGGTTGGGGAATATGGTAGTGCCGGAGATGCCCCAGGGTAGTTTGGAGGGAAGGGGAACTGGGGGACGAGACAGAAGGGGGGTTGGTCATTGGTACCCCTTATTTGACCGTAGTAAGTGGGAAGGTTGGAGGTCGATCCCCATAACACGAGGGTCGAATGGTATAAGGGAAAGGGCACCTTTGTGTGCTCCAGAACTGGCCAATCGTTTTGAGGTTCTTACCTCATGTGAAAATCTAAACTGACAGTTGCGTGTTTTAGGATGCCACGAAGCCCTAGAGTCAAGGATGGTGACGAAGGGGATCAGTAAAACCTCAAATAGGGCACTCTTAGAACTTCACCTGCTATCTTGGAATATTGCGGGATCAAGGGGAAAGATGGATAGGGTTGACCTTGTGTTGTGGAGCTCCTACCGGCAAATTACATGATTCTCTTGCAAGAAACCTGGGCCCTGGAGACCCCGGAATTGGATGACTTTGTCTCTTTTGGTATCCCTGCCAAAAAAAAGGCGAGAGGCAGATGTTTTGGGGGTCTGACCACCCTAATAAAGATCTCTCTCGACTGTAGGGTCAAGTTGGTTGAGGCCAATTTGGATTTTTCTCAAGGTAATTCGCCTTTCCCCGGCAGGGGGAGAGGAGTTGTATATCATCAACCTTTATAATAGCCCACACAAAGAAGAGGTGGATAGGCTTGTTAAAGTTAAGGTGTTCTTGGAGAATTTGCTGGCCACCAGCAGGAGTAGACATGTATATATGGGGTGGAGACTTCAACCTCAAAATGTTTATGAGCTTACCAAATGATCTACTTTTGGCTCCTTGTGGTTTTATGGCTGACGGGGCCACTGGCACAAATGTGGAGGAAACAGCCTGGTTGGAACATTTTGGGAGTCTGTTTAGTGGAGGGAACACAGAGGAAAGCACTGGTCCAAACCCCTCCTGCCTGAAGTTCAGGCTAGGGGATGTGTCTAGAGCCATTAGCCGGCAGGCACATAATCGTGTCCCTGGCTCCGATGTGATTCCCTCTGACATGTTCAAGGATCCCCTGGATTTGTGGGCACCACTTTTAACGGTGGTGGTGAATGCATGCATGGAAACAGGTAGCTACCCCCTGTCCTGGAAAAAGGCCATTCTTTTCCCTATTTTCAAAAAGGCGGGTCATGCTAGCCCACTTTCCTACAGGCCTATCTCGCTCTTGGATACCTCCTTCAAGATTCTTGGCAGAGTGTTATTGTGTCACGTAGAAAACTGGCTACTGGAGGAGTCCGTTTTGTCGAATATACAGTTTTGTTTTCGCCCTGGGGTTGAGACAACGGAACAGAGTCTTAACCTATATCTCCTGGTGGCTAACTCAGTCTTTTGTAGGGGTGATGGGGTGTACGTGGCATTTATGGACCTGAGCATGGCCTTTGATAAGGTAGATAGGAGGGAACTTTGGCCCATGCTCGGGTCCATGGGTTGCCCAGGGGATGTCTTGAAGGTTCTGGTGGAGTTACATAGAAACAATGAAACCTCTGTGCCCAGTGGCCCGGGGGGTTATTGCACGGCATGTTTTAAGGTTGGGTGTAGCGTCCGGCAGGGCTGTGTCCTGGCTCCAATTTGTTTCTATTTATATATCATGGGCTTCTGAAGACCTGCTTAACACAATGGCTGATCTATTGGTTTTGGGGGGGCCGGGCCTATCCTGTGCTGGCTTACACGGATGACACCGTATTGTTAGCCAGGACCCCAAGAGCACTCCAGATTCTCATTGACGCATATGTAACATTGCTGAGTAATCTGGGGTTTAGCATCAACACAAAGAAACCCGCTGTAATGGCTTGTGTGGGAAGAAAACGGCCAATAAATATGCGCCCTATGCTCTGTGGTGGAGAAGTAATCCCAAGGGTGAAGGTGTTTGACTATCTGGGATCCGATTTTCAGAAATACTCACAGGGAGGATGCACCTAAACAAACAATCAGTAAAATCAACTCAGCAAATATGGGGATTTTTCCGATTTATGTTGCGTTGTGATGGTCAACCTCTGGATGCTGTGGTTAAGATATATGTGGCTCAATCAAAGGCAGTTACTCTGTATGGGGCACAACTATGGGGCTTGCATAGTGCAGACAAGATACAAATAAAGGAGTATCAGTTTCTTAGGAGATTATTGGGGCTCCCGAGCTGTTCCCCTTGCTTGTCCATTCATAGGGTAGTGGGCCTGGAATTATTTGAGGACCAGTGGGCTTTGGCGCAGATATTCTTTTGGATCCGGATTTGGGCAAACAAATGTGCCTCCCTCTGCCAAACTATGATAAGGTCAGTAATGGCCAGGGTGGGATGGAGAAGAATCCAGTGGCTCAACTACAGTGATAACGCCCTTGGATATGCAAACCTAATTACCCTTTCTCCACCAGTGGCTCTTCTGACTAAAATAGAGGCAGAGAGTTGTAAACATGTTTTGGGAGAAGCATTTGCTATGAAGAGACTCTCTGCTGAACATAAGAGTAATTCTAATACAGTGCATGCTTTGATTAGCTGGCCGAATGTGATCCAACCGTACCTAATTTGGGGTACGAGTAAAAAAAGACCGCTGGCTAATCACAAGGGCAAGGTTTGATTGTCTTCACCTGAGGGATAACACATTGCGCTATAAGGGCTACCCAGATTCGGTTTGGTGCCCAGTGTGCGGGCCCAACATCGAAGACCTGACCCATTTGCTATTGATTTGCCCGGGGTACGAAAGGCTTCGAAGAGCAACGCTATTACCAGTGCCAAGGGAGACTAACATTCGTCAATATAGAGCTGCCATTTTGTTCCTTTTGAGCGCTGACTCCGTTCTGGCTTCTTGGGCCTTACTCTCTTTTCTGAAAAGAGCAATGTACTTGAGAACTGGGATATTGAGGTTACAAGGTGAATAACGCTGTGAGTTTTACTCTGGATTGTAATGGGAACGGCAGCCATATGTTGAAGATCGTGTTTTATTGTGTGCTAGATTTTATGTGTATTGTTTTATCAGAGTGTATTTGATACGTATTATGTGGGTTTTTAGTGTTGTATGTAAGCTCAAGGGAAGGGTTCTTTTTTAATGCTGAATTGATCACATTGTGTAATATTGTTGGTGTTTTATGGATTCTGAATCCGACATAAACATTTTTGACTGACTGACTGTTTTTTCCTACTTTTTTTTCTATACATCTTCCACATTATTTATATTTTTATGTTTTTACCAGCACTATTTTTATATTTTTCAATGAACCACATAATGGTGGAAGTGGTTTGAAAATCATCAATCAAATATGTTGTCATTGGATGCAAAATGTTTTGAAAAAGGTATATACAGCTCACCTCACTCGAAAAAATACTAATTCACCATTGCCCGGTACTAAACAAACTGTACAAATGTTTTCATATCCTTATGTACCTGATCTCTTCATAATAACCTGATCAATACGCAACAGAACATATCTGAACACAACAGATATCATGGCTATTGCAGTGCTCCTGTTTTCCTTTCTATTTTGTTGTTTTATTTCTCATTTTATCTCACACTACATTTAACTGATTATGATAAGGTGAATGTGTCCCTATGGCATAATGTTAGTAAACAAGTTAAAAAAACAAGTAGATTTCCAGTTAGAGTAGGAAATGGTATTCTGCCCAGTTGTGGAGACAGTAAGGGCTAGAAAAAGTATTGCAGATCATGCGAATTTCATGAGAAGGTATTTTGATAATTCCATAAATATTGAACGAAACTCGTGGTATAGGTCAATGGAGAAGGTGGGGAGAGAGAGATCAATGGAAAGCTGCTTTGTTTGCTCACTTATCTCCTATGCCATGACAGCCTCTTGAGTATTTATATCTCAAGAAGTACCTGACTCCAGAGCATACTGCTTGGTACACTGCTGGTACATCTTGCAGTATGCCAGACTAGGGGACAATTTCAGGGACAATCGGCCATGATGAAGTATCTCACACATGGTGGACAGAAGAAGAATGAAAAGTAAGGTACTCAAATACATACTATCATGTCCAAAAAGAGGAGATGTTGAAGTAGTGGATCACCAAATATTAAGGTGTACAGATGCCCAATTTAATTTGATACCTCATTGTGCCAACAGACCGCAATTACAAATAAAAGGGAAAGTATTATCCTCCGTAGGATGGGTTGATGGAATAATGGGATGCAAAGCAGAGGCATTATGGACTGCGCCAATAGAAGTGATAAAAAACATGGACAGATTGTGCTGTGAGGAACAGAACATTTTTAACATGGGTGGAAGAAGAAGCAGGACCACTACCCATAACCAAACTACAAACACCAACATTATACTTTAGAAATAATTGTTCAGTAAACCTTGGTGACAATGAAGGGTGCAAGCGCATTATGGATTTGCCAGATATGAATGTTGGCACAGCTGTACTAATGGACCATTACTGGGCCTGCGGTACAACAATCTACATGCAGCTTCCACCCAACTGGGGTGACATATGTACAATAGTGTTATTAAATGCACCAGCACTAGTAATACCACAAAGTGAGGTTGACATTGGGACTTTTCCTTCAATGGCACACAACAGGAAGAAAAGATCCCTAGGCCTAAAATGCACAAAAATAACTAACTATTTTTCCAAGGAAGCCAATGGTGCATTTGATGAAATCCCAGAGAGTCATAGGCTCTTAGGTAAATCAACGTTCTTTACATCCTTTATAATGCCTGGCCTGCAAGCAGCAGCAAATGCACATTGAATCCAGATAACTAGGTGGGAACTGTTATAAATTATTAATGTCACAATAAAAGGCTTCAATGCAATCAAGGCGGAGTTAAGAGTGGTCAGATTATTGAACTCTACAGAACAGGTATCTTCTGGACCGCATCACAGCCATGGAGGGAGGAGGGTGTGCAAGGATAGGGCCATGTTGCTGTACATATGTTCCCGCACATGAAGAGAATGGGACCTTGACAGAGGCCTTATAGTCCTTGAAGGATCTGCATGATAAAATGGAGGAGGAAGTAAAAGACATTGAGGACGATAGCTGGTTCAGTTATCTATTCTCCTGGATGCCTACCTGGCTGACAGATGCATTCAAATTTCTGTTGGCAATTTTGGTACTGGTCCTAATGGTTTTTTGCACCTTGAGAATAGCAATAAGCCAATGTAAAAAGACTGGCAAGACCGCACTCCAAATGACAGTAATGGTTAATGTGGCTGACACCGTACATCAGTACACTCAAACTGATTATGAAGTTTACTGTCCCATGTACCCATTGAGGCCACCAACTAGACAACCTGGAGCATTGTTTACATGCCCAAAAGATACCCATAACTTCAATGAGCACTGGATGAAATGTGATGACAATGGCGAGTTCTGAATACGTAACACAAGGAGGTAACGTGAGGGGGTCACCAGAGTGTGGCTGCCAAAGGATGGCTATAATTTGATGAGAAAAAGTTAAGGTATGGTCGATTGAATCGACCAGAGGCGGTAATGTAGTGGGGCAATTGTTGACTAGAGAGCATTTAACCCCCACTGCCCTCTCCAGAAAAAAAACAGAATTACAAAATCAGAAAGGACACATTGCAAACTGCACTTTAAATTCTCCCAAAAATGCAGCTGGCACAAAGAAAATAGTTAGTTTTTCTATACAAGTAGGGACAGATGAGGCATTATCTTGCACTATTAGTGTGTTTCTAAATAGAATCGTCTAGGTGACAGGTGGGTGTGTACCAGGATAAGGTCTCAGTACACATGTAGGGCAGCATGGCTAATAGGTAGGGATGAGATTGCATCCTACCCATATGTAGAAATATGTGCCAGGCATGCACCAGGACGCGGTAGATAGTAAATATATGCAGACCAAATGTGTCCTGCAGAGGAACCAAACGTGACAAGCAGTTGCCATTTTAAAACCAGCAGAGAATTCAGCTTTGCAGATTTAAGAAAAAGCCCAGTTAGACACGCTTAACAAATACAGTTAATTCAGAGAAAATACTGTAGTCAGCTTGATGGGAACTGCCCCCAAGGAATGTGAAGGCCCAAAGACTTCATAGGGAGGGTTGCATGGCGTAACAGGATTTTATTGTGTGCATTCAGCTGGCGAGATAAGTTGAGTTACAAGGACACGGCAGACCATTTCAAGTTTATGGGACGAACTGGGCATCCCAGGAAGTCAGAAGGAGTTGGCAGATTAATGCAATTGGCTAAGCGTGACAGAAGGATGCAAGATGTGACTAAAGAAAAAAAACTGCTTGCCACAATGAAATATTAGCAGGGTAAAAGCAGGATGACTCACAAAATAATTATTCAAAAAAGTGTGAAGAGCAGGATGGCGATGACTGTTGCATGAAACATGTCCTTGAGACTGGCGACTCATCACAGAGGAGATAACATGGGCTATTTGATTTAATTAAAATAAGGCGATACACTTTTCTCTCTCTCTCCCTTATCTACATTAAAATGACATCATGCAGTCAGTTCATGGATAGTGTGGCCGCATTCTAACTGATGAAAACATGTCTTTTTTTCACCACATGAGTAATTCAGGACCTACCAACAATCAAATGTGGTGAGTAACGCACTTTTTTATCAGAAGGTTCATGGGTGAGATCTTAGATAACGATTGTCCAATCCCTAGCAAATATAGGGTTCCATATGTAGCTTAGTAGAGGGAGCCAAGAACCAGGAGCAATAGGTTTTCATAACTCAGTGATCATTATGACATCAGAATGACTCATTTGTACTATAAAAACTCCTGTTGTCTGTTTAAACGTTGGAGAATGTTGGAGGAGAGCTTGGCTTTTGATCATGTTTTTTTCCCCAGTCTAATGCAATAAACTGGTTACCTTGAATTTGGCATGCCACAATCATTCTGTGTTTTCTCTAGTTTGACAAACACCAGTTAGAGTACGGTTTGGCTTTTGACCTGTAGTTTTCAGATTGGTGTGTGAGTATGTGTTTGAGGGTGTGGTAATAAAGTTATGGGAGAAAGAGCATAGAGGGTTATTAAAAGGTAAGATTGGTGGCGAGAGAGGGGGGAGTGAAAGAAAGAGTGAGTGAAAGGGATAGAGGAGATGGGCGGGGGAGACAGGAGAATTTGAGGGAGCAGCAGGAGAGAGAGAGAGAGAGAGAGAGAGAGAAGGGAGGAGAGTGCGAACGATTGGAGGAAAAGAGTTAGCAGGAGACTGGAGGGAGGAATAGGAGAGTGAGGGAGGTGGAGGAGAGTGAGAAAGACCAGATGGGGAGAGCCCTGGAAATATTAGGCACAGTAATAAGAGGAAGAGAGAGACACTGAAGGGACTAGTGGGAGAATAGGACTCAGCGGGAGACAGGAGAGAGAAGGAAGGAGAAGACAGAGGACTAGAGAAAGAGAGAAAAGGGACAAAGTAGGAAAAAGAGACAGAGAAAGAGAGCGAGAGAAGCACAACTTGAATATACATTTTTATCTAACACCACCCGAGTAGGGATTCCATTAGAAAAACCCCAGAATGAGTTAGATAGATGAGGCTCCACCCTTTAGGCTCTCACCTGGAGTGCAGGATATAACTAGATAGTAGGGATCACCTTGCACTAGTCTTCAGTTACGACAGGCTTGTGAATGGGGGGGCTGGGCTATGGTGGAGCAGCCCAGCACACACTCCCCTTAGTCTGGCCTTCCTGCAGTCTTCTGTAAGAAAAATTGAAAAGTCTACCAATAAAACATTTGAGCCATCCAAATTAATCCTTGAATTTATGGGCCCTCTGTGGCAGGTGTGGTGCGTCCGAAGAAGGGCACAGACTCTTTTTTTTTTTAGACATTTCTGAATGAAAAGAGAAAAAAGCCTATCATTCCCTTTTGCTATGGGATATTCCTTACCCAACACAACTAACTAAGATACACATCAGTCTCCAGTGAAGTGTCTTTAAAGAATATGTCAACTGACCCAACTACTATTGATGATAACTAAGGTCAGGAGAGACACTCCCTTCTCCTGGGTTCTTGCTTCTCGCAAGTTGTGTTCACTAACTAATCTTCACATAGTTCTTGGTGTTCTCTTTAATTAGTTCATGCAGTTCTTTTAGTACTTTACTGTTCTTCTTTTTCTTCTGGATATGTAACTCTCTTGATATGATACAGATATCTCTCCTCTTATCAATGACTGTTCTTCATTGGTTACTTTCTTCTTTGATTCTGTTTCCCTTTTCCCCGGGTAAGATTATCCAACCTTTCTGTGATTCTCTGTTTCTTTCTTTACTGTAACTATACCAAGGGCCTGATTCAAAGAAGCGTTTTATAATGGTGCAATCCCATTGGAAAACTTTCTGTGAATCAAGCCCCAAGTCTGAATACTCTTGAGGGTTTTACCTCAGACTCTTTGTCTTCCTTGATTAGGCTCTCAATATCTTTACTGAGACAAGTAGGAATGTGTCCATAATGATTCCCCTTTTCTCCTCTTATTCTTGATGCTGTTTCCTGGTTATCTTGTCCATTCACTTCTTTTCTTCTCAATAGTACATTTTCATTATATTGACTGCCCATATAACAATTTTACCATTTTCTACCCGGGTCTCCCACTTTCCCTGTTTCCTGCTTGTTTCAGGGTTAATGTCACTGGATTTTTCATTTGGGCTTCTCGTTCAATAGTCCACAACCCTTTTCTCTTGCATGCTCTCCTTCCTGTTTTTGTCCTTTCTGACAGGTGCTCAGTGTCTCAGTGCCTGGTGCGCTTCACAGTTTCGTCCACGTAGCGGGACTGGTGTGTTTGACACGAGATACGGTCCACAACTGTCTCGCTATGGTCACGCCACCGCTTATTGCTTCTCCCTCTACTTATGAGGACGTCTCGCATCTGCTTCCTTTGTTTCCGGCTTTGCAGCCTATTCGAAACTCCCAAGTTCTCCAGGGTTCTCACTTTCCTCCCCTTTCATAGGTAACATTGCTTTGGGCCTTCCCCGGCTTAGCTTCTCTCTCTCTCTCTCTCTCTCTCTCTATCTATCTATCTCTCCTTCTGTGTATGCCTTGTATCTGCTTCCTCAACTCTAGTGTGAAAGCCTTTTCGAAACTCCCGGGCTCTGGCATTCCGGTCTCCTCCTCTAGCAGAGGTGACCTCGCTGTGGGCCTTTCCCTGCTTAGCTTCTCCTCTCCTGTTCTCTCGCGTGGCTTCTTGAAGCCCTTCTTCATTATTCATCCTTTTCCTCAGTGGAAGAAAGTCTTTCTCTCAAAGGAATATTTACAGTTTCAGGTACGCAATAACACATAGTGGTTCCTTCTTTATATGAGGCCTTGTGTGGCATTTTAGGACGGTCCTTAGGGAGTTCCTCACAGGAACGGGGAGTCCTTGTCCCCACAGTGGCAGTCTTTCCTAGTGAGGTCCCGCTTTCCTCCCATCGGGAGGGTATTGCAGAACGGGCTCACCTCCCTAGCCTCATAGGGGAGGTGTAGGGAGGGGTTTCCCCCTTAGGGAGAAGGGACACAATCCAGCAATTTGTCACATATACCATACTTTTAATCTGAAGTCTTGCTCTTTCTAAAAGTATGCAAAATACCCTCAAAAAATTGAGTATTTTCTTCCCCCCTGCTCACCCCATACTTAAATTCTGGGACTATTGTAATTTCACATTTTCATGATTCCTGCCCATCTAAGCCTTGTAATAGGGTGCCACTTTCATGCAGCGCCATTGTATTTGACTGCAACCCTACCTCCACTCACCAACCACCCCTACACGTTATTGGGTTGATTGCTTTCTTGTGCTCCTTAGTAAAAGAGATACATTCTCTGAATATCCTCAGTGGCTGGCGCGACAGTGCCTGGTCTCAAAACACCTATCTCGATCCCCCATCCAGAAACAGTGGAGCACTGTTTCCGTTAGACCAGTATGCACGCAGCAGGACACGATCAAAATTCCACCTGGAAGCGCGGCAGTCCCACAGTCCTACCGCTCCCCCTACCATTACAAACTTTCAATTATAACAGAACAGAAGAACTGACTCCTTGTACATAAAATATCTACTTATTGTGTTCAGAAGTGATCAAAAACGCATTAGTTACAAATCTAAATAGGGCCAAAATTAATGAAATTTGAATTCCTGATAACATCCTATACCAAAAGTCAGTTTGGGTTTGAGTAGTACAATCAGCATTGGAATAAGTGGGACTGTGTAGAGGCATTCGGGCAGTTTTGCTTGGACCTTCTGTTGATGGTTAGTAGGAAAGGTTTTCTCCTTGAAATACACGGAATCAAAGCTGGGCCAAAAGGCAAGATAGCTCAGCAATGTATGGAATGAGTGCATTACATGCAGGCCACAGTTTCCAATTCTGTCGGGTGGGGTTTGGGGGGGACTGCTAGGAACTTGAAAGGGGCCCTTGTTCACGGCCAAGGCATGGTACAAGTAAGTAAAAAGTGGGTTCATTTTTGGTACAGAAGAGACATGTGTACTATGTAGTTGTGGCCCACTTACAGCTTGATCTAAGGCTCTGGGGGGAGGCGGACCTATAAGGATTTTCTGATGTTTCCAGCTTCCATCCTCCTGGGTAGAAGCACCTTCGCTATTGCCCTTCGAACTGAATGAACGTCCCCAGTTGTTAATCATCGACTCAGCAGTACTTTCCGTGCAGTGAAACTGTGCTGGTTGGTGCTGCACATAAAGCCAGCAGCCCGTCCGTGCTCTGCGTGGGCTCCATTCTCCATAGTTCTGGGAAATGGGATCAGCGAGTCGGGACCTGTTGGAAGCAACGCGTTTCTGACACGCAGATGGGCTTATTTACATGAAACCGCGGTCGGCCAGCTTGAACTGAGGGAGAAATAGCACTGTTCTCCTTGCTCACATACTAATCATCTTTGCCGGCAGAGAGGTGTTATAAATAGGATGTGGTGGGAACGTTTCCTCGAGTTCGTGGTGGGTGCCTCGCCAGGGATGTGCTGCCCTTTCATTTGGCCTTTTTTGGTCTAACCCGCTGACGCCTGTGTGCAGAGACGCGTATTCCTTCCAGCACGGCCACAGTGGGCCATGGCCACTCTGCCTTACTCCCACTCCTCGGAGCACGCACCCTGGGCGAGCAACAGCTTCTGCCCCCTCCCTCGTCTGTCAAACTCGGGCTGCGAGCAAGAGCGAAGCAAGGAGGGAGGAAGCTCCCAGATAAACATACCGCAGCGCCTAAATGGCTAATCACTGTGGGCTTCCGCTTCCAGGCCCTATAATTAGAAGTCCGTATTTTCCTTGTATTCCTAGTTGACGCAAATGCTCTTCGTGGCTTGGCACCTCGTTTGGGGCGTGGGTTTAGTTTAGAGTTTAGTCTTCAGATACAGCATAAATAGCTCTGAAACCCACAGTCTTCCTTTTAAGTACGCCCGGCGCTCTCTTCTGGCCTTTCCTGAAAGACAGGGCTGGCAGAAGATATGTGGGTGCACATTTTTAAACGGCGTGTGCCCCCCCACTGTTATAGAGCTGGGGAAACCCAACTGCATACATTAATGTAAAAGCTTTGATCTAGTGCAGTTAAGGGTTAAAATGAAAACGTGCCGTGAATATGGTAACTACATTTTTGGGGGGCACCACGCAGTTTCAGTTGGTGCAGTGTCGTCTCCCAGCTACACATATCTCATCACACAAACAATAATTAGTATACCGAATGGGAAGAATTAATTCAGCTCAACATAAGGCAAGGACCGCTACTTTATGGTGCATAGGTTATAATGCCGAATAGGTTTCCAAATGCCCTGATACAGCATGTCTGTGATTATTGAACTCCTTTTGGAGAGTGTTCTCTTTGTCCAGCAAATGCAAACAGAAATGGAGACAGCCTTTAGTTTGTGAGCACTGAATCCTCCTCGGGGAATAATACATGCCTACCAGCAGCCTCAAGTTGGAGCTTCGTTCTACGGCCACATCCTACATAAAGCACTGGCGGGTAGGGGGTGAGTACTGCAGATTATTACAGCACAGCAGAGCAGAGCTAGCAGGGAAGCATTAACCCTAAATTACTACTTAAGAAAAGCAATTACACTGTCTTTGTGTGAGTCGTGGGGCCCCATTTTTATTTGGAAATGTTGAAAGCCCCTGACGTCGGCTCTGCTGACAGCAACCTGTTTTTCCCCCAAGAAGCTTGCACGAAAAGTAGGGGCTCGTGAATTAAATAACGCAGCTACGACTGTTTATCTGTTTGCGCAAATCTGAGCCCCATCAGATTACTTATTTTTCCATTTGTGAATCCTGTCCCTTGAAATATTTCCATGCTCAGTGTACAGAGTGGAGTAACAATTAAATAAGTATGCCATTAACATTGCCGTTTTAAATGTGAGGTAATTATCATTTCTCACACCAAATGTAGCAGGTTAATATTTTTCAAGGATCTGAACATGTTTCAGACATAAATGTTTTCGAGTTTTCTTTTTGTTTTTTTAGAAGTGTGCAGTACATGTTACAGAATTATTCACTTTGTGATGTTCTAGCAAATGTGGGAAAACTAGTGCTGATGTCAATATCGCTCTCAGGCCATGTGCCTGGCCAGAAGCTTCAAGAGAAGCCAGGACTGTAAAGATAAAAACAGGCTATAAGTGCATGTGAAAAACGTGAATTTGTTTACCTTCTTGCTTCTAGCAGTTCACAGCGAGCATATATAAAAACATACCAACCTGAATCCGAGTGCATCGAGACGCGGACTGGAGAACCGTGTCAATTTAAGCAGGGAGTCCCTACCTTCGATCCGTCTGTTCAAAATCGAACAAAAAACCTCCAACGACCGTTACATGATTTTAAACCGTAACACGGTTTTGAGAACACTCAAAAAGGTGAAAACTCTACAGAACTTACAATCGGCCGATTTTACTCTGATCGAACCATACCACAGAAAGAATCAAGCGAAGGCCTATCTACATATTAAAAAATCTGCATTGGACGAATTACAACATGACATATTTGCTGAACTAGCCCTACTGGGCTTTAACCTTTACGAGATGCCCTCCTCGAACTTTAAAGAACCCTCAAAAGTCAGCTACAGAGCATCTCCGAAAAAAAACTATAGATTTAAGTCACGCACAGAAGACCTTTATCGATCAGTGAGAAGGGGCAGAAGTCCAATATCACCACCTAAAAAGCGCTCGACGAATAACAGATCACCAGCAGAAGGACGCTTTGCAACAACACGCCGAAGATTAACTTCAAGGAGAGCTGAGAGAGTAGAGCACAGTGAAGACCGCAGACAAAAATAACAATTCCGAACGGCACCATGGACATTCCCCAACTTCACGGTCGAGAAATCAAGTCAGCAAAGAGGTTCTGCCGAACGACAGAATTTCAAGTAAAACCACAAAGCAGACCCCGATCGAGCCCGAAAAACCAGCCAAGTTAAACAAATGGAATTGGTTCTGCAGTGTCCTGACTCCAGGGGTGAAGAGATAGCAACCACCGGGGGACGTTAAGGTGACGTCACCCACATTCAAATCATCTCAGCAACTACCCTCGAGAACAAACATAAGCATAGCCTCATGGAACACTAGCGGCCACGTTCATTTTACCAAGTCTGACAGTCAGGATCTGAGTCCCTACGATATTATATGCCTTCAAGAAACGTGGCTATGTGAAAAACCGGCCCTTGACGGTTATTGCATAGAAATATCTCCAGCTTCTAAAGGACCATTGGGTCATCCTTCGTCAGGACTATTAACAGCAACCCGCATTGGATCCGGTATAACCATCACAAAAGTCATCACCCCTTGCTATGAAATTCTGGCTATTCTGACCACATGGAACTCTGAAACTCCATTAACTAAGCCCTTAATACAGGACTCGGTAGCAATTATTAACGTCTACTGGAACCCCCAAAAGACCTCTACTGTGAACATGTGTGAGAAAGTGTCTAGTATAATTGACGAAATCACTATCAAATATAAATCCTCTAACATTGTGATCTGCGGTGACCTTAACGCGAACTGCCTTACAGTTAACGCTCCAGAAAGACAAGATCTCATCAATGGCTCTGCTTTAGATAGGGGTTTCACATGGAGTGCTACTATGAAATCCCGAAATCTCCTCAACTCAGCTACTGTAACAGACTCTGAAGCCTTGATACCAACTTGGGAACGTGGCTCGTCATCAGCCACCCTGGATTATATCTTTGTCTCTGATCCTGTGTATTCCAACCTAGTCTCATTTAACGTCATTAAAACAAAGTACAGTGATCGTCTTAGATTGATCGCTCCAGATATTCGTAAACTAACGGATCAATTTGTCAGCCTGACATCAGAACCCGCATTACAAAACGGAGTGGCCAGATCGAGCTATATTCCCTTTCTGCTGGCTTTCAAAAAACCCAGGAAGACCTCCAACACTCGAAGTATACAACTCACCCATAAGTATAATGCGACCTTGGTTGCTAAACGGAAACTCCTCAGAAAATTGAAAAGAGTGGCAGTATCATCGAACCTACCAATAGACTGGGAAGCCCTCAAAGTAGAAACGCGAAACTTCAAGCAATGGCTGAGAAACGAAAGAAGTGTGTTATATCAATTGGACGCCGAAGAGATGCTGAAGGCCCTCTCAAACAAAAAATCTCGCGACTTCTGGTCACTTATCAATAAATCTAATAAGTTCTCAAACTCGCATATGATAAATCCAGTACCGGAAGAAAAATGGGCCACCCATTTCTTGAACTTATTTCACTCAGCAGAAGGTAACGACGAAGAAACAAAGCGTACAGAGGTCTCTACCTGGGTGGACCAGAGTGACATTAGCGACATCAAGTCCATAATTCTGAAATTGAAGTCATCAAGAGCGCCTGGGCCCGATGGCCTAGCGAACTTTGATTTAAAACAACATCCGGACGAGTGGTCGATCCTCATCAGCTCAATTTTCAAAGTCTGCCAGGATAGAAGAACGATTCCGGACTCATGGACGAACGCTGTGATCGTCCCGATCTTTAAGAAAGGAGCAAGAGAGGAACCCCTGAACTATCGGCCAGTAGCCCTTCTCGACGTTATCGGGAAGGTGTTCTCCTCACTCCTTCTGTTACATTTCCAGAAATGGACTTCTGCCTCTATGTGCTTTGATTTCCTGCAAACAGGATTTCAAAAAAATGCGAGCACTAGCGTCAACATAATGTGTTTGAACATACTGAAGGAAAGAGTTTTGACAGGAGCTCCTCTGATTTTTCTAGCATTCGTCGACCTGTCCCAAGCTTTTGACAGAGTGGACAGGTCAAAATTGTGGTCGAAACTGAGGACATGGCACTGCCCGGAAAGCATTTTGGAACCTATAATCAGTCTCCACACGAACACCAGCATAAAGGTTCGGCTAAACAATCAAGGTCTCATTTCGAAGTCCATACCGACCTCTCGTGGAGTGAAGCAAGGTTGCCCCTTGGCCCCCGCCCTGTTTATATCCTTCCTCGGAGACTTCAAAGACAGCCTGGAACAGATAAGGTCTTTTCCTCCAAAAATAGGCTCCACAAGGGTTCCCAGACTTCTGTACGCGGACGACCTGATCCTACTTGATCTAACTCAGGTCGGTCTGCAACGTCAACTAAATAACCTTTCAACTTACATCATTGACAATAACCTCGAGATCAACAAATCCAAAACAAAAATAATGATCTTGCAAAAACCAGGGAGCAAAAAGAAAGATCGTTTTCGATGGCACCTAAGCGAGACGAAAATCGAAGTGGTCGACTCATTTAAATACCTAGGAGTCCAACTCGATACCACAAAGAATTCCTGGAACATGCAAGCTACCCTTTGGGCCAAGGCAAAGAACCTAGCCGCCCAATTAAGAGCAGTTGATAGAAAATATGGCAAATTTTCACTTCAGCCAGCAATCACTTTCTACAAGGCAAAAATCGTCCCTTCTCTGACGTACGGCATGGACGCCACACCCTCAATTCCCTCACATCTCTGGTTAAGACTTGAAGGTTTAATTTGGAGAGCAGTTCTAGGACTAACTAATTCTACATCGGTAGCGCCGATCAGACGAGAACTCGGCCTCACATCCCTGAAAGCAGTGGTGGACCACAGTACTCTACAGCTATACAGGAAAGTCATCCATCCAGATAGCCTGAAAATTTATCACATGATAGCTGAAGAAATTGGAAAAGGCAAAAACTGCTTTATGAATAAGTGGGCCATGGAACAAAAACAAAAACTCCACTTAATTGCCTGTACGGAAGAGAAACTGAAGAACAACCCAACCAGGATCAAAACCAAACTGGATTGCTGGGACTGGATCACCACCATTGATAAAGCGACTTCTAACAAACTTCTAGTCCACCTGCCAATGAATACAAATAAGCTGAAAGAACCAATGGCTTACTGTAAAAGATACCCCAGTAAATCTCTTATGAGAACCTTTTTGAAAGCCCGTTTGAACGTGTTACCGACGCAAGAAATTCTAGCTATTAGAACGGGATCAAAAGTAAAAACCTGCAGACTTTGCCAAAACTCTGAACAGACTGAATCGATAAGGCATCTACTGATGTGCTGCCCTGCCCTGCACCAACCCAGAATCGCCTATTTCAGTTCTCTGACAGCCACCTCTTTTGCGGGTAATGAAGACATCTGGTGTAACCGCATTATCAACGGCGAAAAGACTCGATGGCACACGGCAGCCGCTAAACTTCTGGAATTTGCAATTGAAAAGATAAAAATTAGCACGGCCGTTGATTCCTCACCTACAGAAACTTGAGACTGTGGTTCATTCTACTGTCAAACTGTCCGCAATGCAAAGGGGATTCGCTTCGAGTGGAACCAGTTCTTGTAAAAATCTGATTTCTGATTATATACAAGTAATAAAAAATAAAATAAAAAAAAAAACATAAATATATTGGCATTCATCACCGGCGAGTGTTGTCCAATTAGTTTACTTTTTTCCAGAACATGACCCAACCTAAAACTATTCATTATTCTGAATGCTTTACCTTCTCTTAAAAAATAGCCCAGGAGGCAGACTCTCACTTTCGTGGCAAAGGGGGAAGGCACACGCATGCCTGTATTGTAGACCAGCCCTGGTGCATCTGTTGCCAGAGAATACTGGTTCGTGCACCGACTAAAGAAACAGGGAACTTGGCATTTCACGCAATTAAGTTATCCTGAAGGAGTCCCCAGGAATTCGGAATTAGACGGAACTGTCTGCGCTCTAACATTCAGTCACTCGTGTCCAGAAACTACTTGGAGTTTTATTCCGGCACTGTATTGCACAACTCTGGTAGCTATTCTGCCTGGGCAGTGATATGTCTGTTCAGGCAGAAATGCCAGTAATCCATAGGCCGGTCTGCCAGAACCACTCGCAAATTGTCAATTTGAAGGAGAACACAATTCACCTGACACTCTTCCAAACTCTTTAGTGAAAATGAACCCACTAAACATTCTAGAAAGTTGATCTGAAGCTGTTGCTCCTCTGCTGATCATTTGACACCACTGGAAATGTCCAATCTCCCTGTACACCAGCTCAGTTAACTAGAATCTAAATCCAACACTATCTGCAGAGGGTCCCAAGAAGGAAGTAAACAATGCAATGCATACACAAATAACCATCCATACCTTTGCCGAAAATGTGCACAAATGTGAAACCTTCTACCGAAAATGTGCAGAATATCTCTCGTCTGTTGAATTGTGTAGATTTTGGTAAAAAATGTACTTCCCACTTCTTTTAAACCTCAAAGTTTGCTTTACTGTGTTTGGAGACTTACCTTTGAAAACAGCACACAGAATTTCCAGAATGTGCACATCATACACAAAGGAGATGGTAACTCTGCTTCTGTGCAACCGAGAACATGAGGTCCATGGAGAATGTGATTTTGCACCAGATCACACTTTGTGTGAGTGAGGTGGCCTGTGGGGCCCCGATTACAGGAGAGGGGGTTTGTGTGATTCCCCAAAGCCAGGTAGGCAATAGCAGCAGGAGACCAATGCTGCAGGAACCGCAGCACTACCTGCAAGGGTGAGTTTATACAAAAGAATACCAACTCACCTCTTGGAGCCAGACTGGTGTAGCAGCGAATGCTACGGGCATATCGGGATGACTCCCGCTTCAACAACTAAGACCGCCAAATAAACAAATTTTTTGCGACAAGCACCATGGATGTCTTGGAGTGGAGCCCTGCTCCGTCAGCAAGGACCACCCCCGAGACCGGCACGGTTACGGCAGGGGAGCCTTCTTAAGAATTTCCCGGGGTGTGCCCAAATCTAGGGAAGTGACATCACCGGCAGTTATATGATCACATTTGCACTTAGTCGCAAACTTGGTGCAAGGGGGGTAGTGCAAAACAGTGGAAACATTGGCTAGCATGTACTGCATATACTAAAGTCAAGTAAGAAGGAGATGCAAGCCTTCCAGTTGCGTTCCAGTAAGCCATCACTGCCCTACTCCACCCCTCTAATTATCCAGGTTGTAGCGGCCCTCATGAGGCAGAGCAACATGACTAGGATAGGGGGAACAACATGCTCGCTCAACGGAAGGTAAAGCTGCAAGGTGGTGTACCGACACCAAGGAAAAGTTCCTGATTCATGGGAAAACAAGTAAAGAAGTTACTCCTACGTCCCGTCCCCTTTCCCCCCACTTATGGGACATTTCTCCATCCTGTGGGACGGGACCGGAGCACTTAGTAAAAGCATCCAAGATTTTGCAACATTTTTAGTCCTTCCTCTCTTTCTACACGGGTAGAGCACACGGCGTAACCCCGCCCATCTCGGCTCCTCCCCGTGCATCGCCCATCAGCCCTTTTCTCTGCTTGCTCGCGACTGGATGCACTTGCATCCGCGGAAGAATTTCTTCTTTTTCCTCCTCTCTGGCTCTCGCTAGCGATCGCATACTAGTCTGTCTATGTCGTTTAAACTAGATTTTCCAAATGTTCCTCGTGTCAGCGATGCTTCGCAAGGGCGGATCCCCATCCTCTTTGGTTAGAGTGTTTGGATCCCGATCACCGTTGGGACTCCTGTTTCAATTGTGATTCCCTTTCGGTCCGGGCACTTCAACGTCGGTTAGAGCACTGGGAGGAGGTGTTCCAGCGTACTCCTCCTATGCATTTTCAATCCTTCCTCGACGAAAAGAAGAAACGCCCGGTGAGGTCTTTACTTTTTAGAGCACCTCGGCCGGGAGACACCTTCCCGGGGTCTTCCCGATCCGGGAGGGTTGTTGAACGCTTCTGGTTCTAAAAAATGTACCCGGAGTTTTCTCTGAGGGTCACCGTAAGGGTTAAGGGGCCTGTGCATACTGGAGTACACTCCTGTGGGGACTGCTTGTAAACCTAGTTCTACTGAGTCGTGGGGGTACCAGAGCTTGCTCCGAGGCCTCTTTATCGGCTTCCCTCAAAAGTACCGGGGTGCGCCCGAGGCCTCGGCTGGGCTTGGTAATACCAAACATATGTTAGAGGCCCACTGTGGAAAGGCTGCTACCGGACCTGGGTCTGAGGTCCCTCCTACAGAGGCTAAGGAAACCAACAGTTCTGAGAGTCCTGGGAAGGCCTCATCAGTGAAAGGTTTTTCTCACCGTTCCCGCTCTTGTGGTGATGCCAGAACCGTTGAGGGGGCAAGGAGTGAGCCAAGTTCCTCCTTTACCGGCAGTGCTGAGGTCCTTCCTGTGAAGGCTAATTTGGCTATTGGTATGTCGCAGAAACATTGCAGGCCGCATAGTACCGGCTCGGCCGAGGTTCCTTGTTTAAAGGCTAAAATGAAGACCCCTGATCCACCGGCATGGACCCCTGCCTCACTTCCACACATGCGGCAGTTCCCCTCAGGTGATGGCAAAAAGGTGGCCGTTCCCGCCACGACCACGGTGGCCATTTTGGGCGCTTCCCCTACAACTACGCCATCGGTTCCTTGTGCCCACCCGTTTCGTCCAGTTTACGACTGGAACACTCGGATGCCCCTTCCGCACAAAATCTCGCTGCCTGTGGGTTCAGCACCCTTGATTTATGTGGACACCTCCGGGGATGGGCCTACTTGGCAACCCTCCCCTCTGCGTCCTTGGAATTATCCTCCTCATGAGAGGCCTTCTCCGGCAGCTCCAAAGCTTTCTCCGGAGGATGCCTTTTACAGCAAGTTTCAGGTACTCATGCATACCGACCCCAAGAGGGAGTATTTCAAGGGTCTTTTTAGGGAGATAGTCCCACCTGCGCCTCCGGCTCCACCCGTGCCTCCGGTGGTTCCACCGGCGCCGCCTTTGCCTACGGTGCCTCCCCCTACCCTTCCGCCCTTGCCTCCTTTGTCCCCTGTGGACAAGGCAGTCCCCTACATGGTCCAGCAGGACCCTGACCTGTCGGATGATGCGCAGGGCGATCAGGACAGCGAAGACCAGCCCTGCTCTATTAGAGCTTTTCACGACTGGGTACTGGACATGATGTGCCTATTGGATGCTCCAGTGCCGAGGCACCCGCTCCGCAGGAGGGTGTGCTTTCGGGGGCATTCACCTTGTCTCCTTCGGAGTGAACTAGCCTGTTCTTGCAGAAGGACGTTTTGGCCAAAGTCCATAGAGTCTGGGAAAAGCCGCACTTTGGACTTTTCGTCAATAAGAAAATTGACGCGCGCTACAGGCTGCATTCCTCAGAAGAGGTGGCTCTAGCATCTTGTCCGCCCCCTCCTCCACGGTGGTGGCTGCGGCCACTTTACAGTCCAGGACGGCAGCATCCTCTTCAACGACATCTACTCAGGTACTAGGGCTTCTCGACTCCCTTGGAAGGAAGATTTTTTCTAACTCTGCCCTGCAGCTGCGGCAGGCCAATGCAGAACTGGTGTTAGTGGGGGCGAATATGAAGATGTGGAAAGGTCTGGTGGAGTTCGAGGCGTTCATTCTGGCCGAGAAGCTGGGTGACTTTAAGGCGGGATTATTGGATGCCAGGGTCTTGGCCCAGGATCTGCTGGAGGCTGCGGCTCATCACGTTGACACTTCGGCTCGGGGTCTTATGCTTGGGGTTGATACCTCTCGGCAGGCTTGGTTGCACGCCACCAAGTTCTCAAAGGAGGTGCAGGACAAAGTGTTGGACCTGGCGTGTGACGGTAAGGAGCTTTTTCATTCTTCGACAGATGTAGAGCTCACCAAAATGAAGGACAGCACCCAGACGGCCAAGTCCTTGTCTGTCTTGGTTAAAACCCCTTTTAGAACCCAGAGACCATTGTCGCAAAGCCAGCCCTCCTCTGGTTTCAGAGGGTTTCTAGATCGGAAATCCTGCAGAGTGGGTACCCCTCTGGGAAATTCCCACCAGAGGCAGCAGCAGAGTCGGTTTTTCTCCCGCTCCTCAGCCTCCTCTTCGGGTTCAGGTGGTAACACCACCGAAAAACCCGCCAAATGAGGGTTCTCCGCGCTCGCACGAGACCCCGGTGGGATGACGCATTGCGTCTCATTGGGAGGCGTGGCAGACCATCACCGAGGACGGGTGGGTCTTGTCAGTCGCTCGGGCGGGCTTCCGTTTACCCTTACCCCACCCTTCAACTCCCCTTTCCAGCAGTTGGGGTCGTCCTCCCTAAAAGCCGATGTTCAGAAACTGCTGGACCTCAGAGTTGTGGAACCCATTCCCCTAGGGGAGCGAGGGGAGGGCTTCTACTCCCGCCTGTTTACGGTGCCCAAAGCCAACCAGGCTGGCCTGCGCACCGTCCTAGACCTTAACCAGTTCAATATTTTCCTAGCCCAAGAGAAATTCAAGATGATCACGCCTGGCCAGATACGGTCTTCTTTGCAGATGGGCGATTGGCTCAGCGTGGTGGACCTTCAGGATGCGTACATGCACATTCTGATCTGGAATCCACATAGGAGATATCTCGGTTTCTCTGTGGGAGAGGAGCACTTGCAGTTTCGAGTGCTTCCTTTTGGCCTCAGCGCGGCACTGCATGTCTTTACGAAGATGATATCGGTGATCGCGGCCTATCTTCATCTGCAGGGTATCCATGTGTATCCGTATTTGGACGACTGGCTCTTACGCAGCCCTTGCCCGTTGAAAGCCGCGTGCAATCTTCAGTCTCTCCTCCAGCTCCTGTTCAACCTTGGGGTGTCGGTGAACTGGCGGAAATCTTCCATGACGGTCTCTCAGGACTTGATTTTCCTGGGTTTCTGCTGGAACACGATTGACTGTAGAGTTTACCTGACTGGGGACAGAATGGTGGATCTGTTGGCCACATATCAGATGTTTGCGCAGTCGGAGAGCATGTCGGCCTGGTGGTTCCAGAGGCTTCTGTGTGTTTTGGCTCTACCTCTCGCCCGTCTCAAGATGAGGTGGACTCAGATGGCTCTTCGGAATTCTTGGCGTCAGGCCGTGGATCCGGACTCCAAGTTGATATTGATTCCGGTTTCCATGAGAGTGGACCTAGAGTGGTGGTAGTCTCTCAGCAACCTGTCGGCGGGAGTGGGGTTTCAGGACCCAGCCCCGATGGTAACGGTCACGACGGACTCCTCCCTTCTGGGGTGGGGTGTGACGTTGGATCTTTTTCAGGTCTCAGACCTTTGGTCGCCTATGGACCAGCTCCTTCACATAAATCATCTGGAGCTTCTGGCGAGTTTCCTGGCGCTCAAGGTGTTCAGACCGATCATTGCCAACAAGGTGGTCTGTTTCCGCACGGACAATGTGGTGTCAATGTATTGCATCAACAAGCAAGGGGGCACCAAGTCTCCCCCTCTCGAGGACCTGTCCATCCAGATTTGGGAGTGGGTGGTTTGTCATGGTGTCTGGCTAGTAGCAGTACACATTCCGGGCCAGCTGAACGTCACGGCAGATGCCCTCAGTCGGCGGACGATGGTCAGCTACGAGTGGGAACTGAAGGCGGAGATCCTCTCATGGATTTTCCTGCGTTGGGGCACTCCGGAGGTGGACCTCTTGGCAAAAGCGGCAAACAAGAAACTTTCTCTGTATGCCTCCAGAAATGGTCTGGGAGCCTCCTCACTGGGGGATGCGCTCGAGATTCCTTGGCACAACATGAGGGCTTATGCTTTCCCGCCTCTTCCTCTGATTCATCGGACGATTTGCAAGCTGAAGACCAAGGTGAACTGTTCTCTTCTGCTCATAGCCCCGTGGTGGCCGGCCAGACTCTGGTTCTCAGAACTGCAACACCTGTCGGTGTGTGCAACAATCAGCCTGCTGGTGACTCCCGATCTTCTTCACCAGGGGGATCAACAGCTGTGGCACCCCTCCCCACAATCGTTCAGCTTGGCGGCATGGTGCCTGAGTTCAGGTCTTTAGAACATCTCAACCTGTCTGCGGATAACATGCGCATTATTGAAGCAGCCAGGAAACCCTCGACTAGGTCTCAGTATAGAAGCGAATGGCTTAGGTTCTGACATTGGTGCTTAGACAAACAGCTGGACCCTAGGGCGGATACGATTGACACTGTGCTGTCCTTCGTATCCCATCTGACAGAGTCGGGCATTCATGTTCTGTCATGCAGAACTTATCTTTCGGCGGTATCCGCCTACCTAGCTACCGACCAATGCTCTTACTCTCTGTCTAATCCAGTGGTTAAGAGACATTTTGCAGGTTTCATGCGCCTTTATCCCCCGGTTCATAAACTGCATCCGGCGTAGGATCTGAATGTGGTCCTTACAGCGTTGTGCCATAAACCCTTCGAACCAATGGCCACGGTGGACCTTAAACACCTGTTGTGCAAGGTGTGTTTTTTGGTTGCCGTTACTTCAGCAAGATGTGTGAGTGAGCTCCAGGCTTTGTCGGTGGAGCACCCCTTCTTGGTTTTTCACAAGGATAAGGTGGTCCTACGGACAAACCCTTCTTTCCTGCCGAAGGTGGTCTCTGATTTCCATCTGAACCAGTCAATCTCCCTGTCGGTCTTTTTTCCTAACCCCGCTTCAGAAGTTGAAAGGGTTCTGCATTGTTTGGATGTTAGAAGGGCTCTTAAATTCTGTCTGGACAGAACATCCGAATTTAGGAGCTCTTCCCAACTGTTGGTGACCTTTGGTAATCCACAAGGTAATCAGGCCTCTAAGGCGACTATCTCCAGATGGATCGCTGCCTGTATTACGGAGTCTTACACTGTCCACGGACAGCAGCCTCTTAAGGTATTCATGCACATCTGGTGCGGGGCAAGGCAGCCGCAGTTGCCTTTCAGAAATATGTCTTCCTGGGAGACCATCGCAAAGGCGGCTACTTGGGCCTCCCCATTGGCTTTTTGTAAACATTATTGTCTAGACCTGAGCGCCAGATCTTATGCTCAGTATGGCCAGCCTGTGCTGAAGAACCTGTTTCAGTAAGGGGTTTTTCCATCCACCCGTAGTTCCTGTAAGGAGTGCTTGGGAATCTCCCATAAGTATGAAGGAAAGGGGACGGGACGTAGGAGTATAACCAGGTTACTCACCGTAGTGACCACCTTACTCCTAGTCCATAGTCCCCTTTCCTCCATACGTCCGCCCGCCATCCCCTCTAATAAGGTCCTCTATTATTGCTTAAAGGTCTCTGACCTGGCGGTAGAAAAGGACTGATGGGCGATGCACGGGGCGGAGCCAAGATGGGCGGGGTTACGGCCGTGTGTTATACCCCGCGTAGAAAGAGAGGAAGGACTAAAATGTTTGCTAAATTTTGGATGCTTTTACAAAGTGCTCCGGTCCCGTCCCACAGGACGGGGGAATGTCCCATAAGTATGGCGTAAAGGGGACTATGGACTAGGAGTAAGGTGGTCACTACGGTGAGTAACCTGGTTATTCTTGATTAAAAGGACAACCGTGCTTAGTCATGATCTAAATCATACCCTGCATACCGGAGCATTGCCATTAACCCAAAGATGGTCTAAATACCCACCTGAAGCTATGGCAACAACACATCATAACAACGAGCTGTACATTTGTGACAAAGGATCTGCATATCTTTTGTTGTTTATTACGCAGCTTCTTTTATTACATTTCTTAAATCACTGAAAGTACATTTGGGTTAACTTGATTTTTTAGGTTGCCATTATCTTGCATTCTGGGTTAGTAGTTTACCATTCAGAATGTGAAAATTAAAGCCACAAGGGGGTCTTTTGGCTTAACATTTTTTAACAGTTGTCATGTGGCTTTATTATGCAATTTGTGTTTTTTGTAAGTAAACCGTAAGACATTACTGTAGACCTTGAAATCCCACAATTTGAGTCAAAGTTTGTGATCCTGGTCACAACCCTCCCTCACTCGACAAAAGTAACCCCTAGCCCTGCTCCCCCCATTGTCGATGCAGCCACATTAGTTCCTTTTTTCACCATTGATTATGGACAATGGGTGTGGGGGAGTGGTGTAGGTGATGGTGTGGGGGAACGGTGTAGGTGATTATGGGGTGGGGGCAGCTATTCAAATTTGAAAAGGCCAGGGGACCAGGTGCAAGGCAGGGGGATGCTTTCTGACCTCTTATCATTTTGAAAATATGTAGGTAACACGAAAATTCAGAATTAATGGGGTAAAGAAAACATTGATATTTATAGAATTAAAAAAAATAACTGGGTAAAATGACTGCGCCAAAACAGGGCACGGGAGAAAGGGGGTGAGGGATGTTGGGTAAATAAACGAATGACGGCCGTGAGGTGAAGACAAAAAGCAGCTGACGAAGGAGAAAAAGTGCCAAAATGCCCAAAATGACAATAATAAAAGAAATTAAAAACGTACCTGCTTCTCAACTTCTCTGGACGTGCTGCTGTCTGGCAACCCTCTGCTTCATCTGTTTAGTGGGAGCAGAGACCGCGCCGCTCCTTGGTTCTCTCTGCAGCAGCAGTGACAGCACTTTGCCAGGCCATGATGACTGGGCCCCCATGGTAATGTTCCGGCGGCAGATTCTGCTGCGCTCCCCCCAGGCGGGAGTATGATTGGAGCGGACAAGGGACGCCAGCTCTGCGGCACTGCCATGCGCCCACTTTATCTCCTATGTGGCAGCTGTCGTGGCCAGGGGCGTTGCTAGGGGGGATCTTTTGGTTGTAGCTCCGGATAGAATCTCAGGAGCTACAGCCAAAAGACGAGCTAGCCCCCAGTCCCAACAGTTCCGACATCAGCTTAGCCCCGGGTCTTTTCCAGACCTAGCAACTCCCCTGGCCGTGGCTGAGGCCTCTTCACATGCCAGGAGTTCTTCCCTGCTACGACAGAGGTGGCACAATAGTAGGGTGCTTGCCGCACCTTCTTGTAGGCAGCAATCACGGGCTGCTAGCACTCCTTCCTTCCAGGAAGGAGCAGGGAGGCCAGCATACGATGTCTTGAGGGATTCAAGGGCTGGTTGAAGGCAGCGTTCAAAGCCGCAAGGCTCCTCCATGCGAGGGCGATTGCTCTGTGTTAGGGGCTACGCCGAAGACAGCCCCCAGAATGTTTCTTGATGGTGGTATTCAAAGCCGCAGTGACAGGACAGCAGATTTGCTGCAAAGCCCCGTCGAGTCTCCCCCAGGCAGCAGCTGTTGCCGGCAGGGGAGTTTTTTTGTTAGTGCTTGGGGGGGGGGGGGGAGGGGCAGACCTTTAGTGTGCCAGGGAGGCCAGTAGGTCTGTTGCGTGTTGATGGCTTCGGGGAGGCTGTGCCCCTCGTTGTAGCCACCATCTTGGCCCTTGGAGCCATGCACACCACGGCTTCACCAACGCTGTTGACACGCTTCGCCACACAGGGCGCGTGGCAGGCTGTGCCCCTTCTTGTGGCCACCATCTTGGCCTTTAGTATGAAGCCCACCAAGGCTTCACCAACACGGTTGGCATGCTTCGCCACGCTGGTCGCATGGCAGAGACAGGCTGTATCCCTTCTTCACAACAACAAAATCATAAGTTCACTTAGATGTACCTTTTGTAAAGTTAAAATGAGTGTGTACTTGCCCAGATAACGTTGTAAACAAACTGCCCTGTCCCCAATGCACTTTTAATATTTTTGAAACTGAGCTTTAACTGGGTCCTGCTAATAATTGAATTTAATTCCCCGGAAAATCACGCTATTTGTTTTGAGCAGAATTGACACATTTCTGGGCTGACGGGGATTTCGATTGAAAGCTCGAGAGGTCACAGGGGGAAATAATCAGACCCCCATAGAAAGGGTTGGAAATCGATCTAAACATTTCTTGAGTTAAGTGATGACATTCCGCAGCCTCCCTGCCTGCACTTTTGGCATCTTTACTGATAACATTATTCCACTGTCTGCCCGGCTCGTGTGTTTTCAGGCAAAGTTTCTGTCTCGTTTGGGATTTATTGTGTTGTCAAAAGCGAGTGCAGAGTTGTGATCTTGTGCAACAACTTTGTTGTTTGACCTCTTATTCATATCTATGGCAAATAGAAGAGCACATTAATTGATATTTACTATGAAAGACAATGGCATGGTCAAAACTCAATTAGCCAAATTTCATGCAAACTTTAGCATTATTTTGAAAATGTATTTGCTCCCGGCCAGTAAATGTCTGAACCTGACTCTCACGACTTTGTGTCTTCTACAACCCTGCCTTCTCATTCGCTTTCCTTTCCTGATGGACCTGGGTCAGAGAGAGAGAACACAGTATGGAGCCCAAACCAAAGGGCCATCCATACTGCGTCTTCTCTCTGGTAGGGCGGAGGGCTCAACCCTGAATTGATTCTACCGGCCGGTGCCTGAGCCCCGGAGCACCCGCGTACTCAGCGCCCCTGGTTACGGGGCCAGGAAGAACCGAGTACCAAGAAAGACAAAGAAAAAAACATGTCAAATGCCAGAAAGATTGCACCTGGTGGCAGCGGGATAGGGCGGAGCTGACCGGCTTCCCTACTCCAATGCTTAGCAATCTTACTGAGCCAAATGCTGCATCCAGCCTTAGTGTTAACACCCTAGCACATTCCGCCCGAACGGCATAAAGACTACCACCAGTAGTGAAACAGTCATCAAGGGCGGTCTCATCAACGGTAGATCACTTCTAGCCCACACCCTTGGCATATCCAACCTTATAACTACGAACCAACCTGACCTACTAGCGGTCACAGAAACATGGCTGCGCCTATATACAGACCACCAGGCCCACTCCAAACCTTCAACAAGGACTTTACCCTCCTCCCAAAAAACATTAAACCATCTACCAGAATCATCATTCTAGGCGATTGATTTTAACCTGGGCCTTTAAGATAACCTAGATCCGAATGCCACAATCATTCACAGCACTATGGCCGCCCATGGACTTACCCAACGCATTGAACAACCCACCCATGACAAAGGCTGCACCTTGGGTTGGCTTGCCGACCTAAATGTAACAACCAGCATTACAGCCAACTCCCCTTGCCCCTGATCGGACCATAACATCATCACATTCACTATCCCTAGACAAACACAAACTAAAAGTGCACTGAACCTAAACCCAGCTACTCTCGCAAGAAACACTCGCAACATCAAACGCACAAACTTGCTCCCACTACTAGGCCCTATCACCGAAGGCACTCGCTCCTTGGCCAACCCATAAACCATGGTAGACCTCTATAACACCACCATCCTCCAAGCCATTGACACAATTGCCCCACTCAAACACCGCAAACCAAAACCTACAGCTCCTCTCAATTTTTGGTTCACACCTGACCTCAAGATCTAAGAGCCAATAAACGTACCGCTGAATCTCTCTGGAAAGCCTCACCATCCAAAAACAATAGAGACCTATTTATCACCTCTGCTAAAAAAATATAAACAAGCTATACTGCTAGCAAAGAATGTCACGTACAATGAACATATATCAAATGCTAAATCTGGCATTAAGGAACTATTCACCATCTTGAGGGAACTTGGGTCTCCTACTAGTCCGCCAGACACCTGTCAGAAAGATGAAGTGTGGGGCGTTAACATACAGCATGCACTTCTGGACAAAATAGCAATGCTCCAAACTAAAATCGCCAACAAAAAAGACAAGGTTACAATGCCAGTCACAAACACGGACTCTCCAACCACAAGTAACCCCATCTGCCCTCTATTCAAATCTAGGCCAGTCTCTACAATTGAGGTCATCAATATCATTTCCAGGTTAAAACCTTTCAGATGTCAAGGCGATATATGCCCTGCCCCAGTCATCAAAGACTGTGTTACAGAACTTGCCCCTTTCATTACCTCTCTTATCAATAACTCCTTTTCACAAGGCACAGTGCCCAAAAACCTGAAAGAATCATGGGTCCTCCCGCTTCTACTAAAAAAAAAAAACCTTCCCTAGACCACAGCATCCCTACCAATTACTGTCCCATCACGACAGTCCCCTTCCTCTTGAAAATCCTTGACCGCGCTGCCTACCTCCCAGATACAGGAACATCTAGAAACAATCTCTTGGCCCAACGCCAATCGGGCTTCAGACCCAGGCACGGCACGGAAACGGCACTCCTCGACCTTAAAAACCAAATGGATGCCATAATTGACAACGGAAACCTACCCATACTAGTTCTCCTAGACCTCTCTCCGGCATTTAATTTATTGAATCACAAAATACTGTGCCATCACCTGGACAGGGAAACCAATTCTCACCTACAGCCATCGCTTGGATAAAATCCTTCCTCTCGAAGTGCACTATGAAAGTTTTCTCCAACCGGGCTAATGCTGCCGCAGACCCCATTATATGCGGTGTACCCCAAGGATCATGCATGTCACCAATGCTTTGCAATATTTTTACCAAGCCTCTATTTAACCGCCTAGATGAACGCGGAGTGTCCTATGCAAACTATGTGGACGATACGCAGATACTTCTGCATCTCTATGGAGATTACGATACAGATTCTACCACTCTCAACAACATATATCCGATGATCCAATCCTGGATGGCCCAACATGAACTTTGTCTAAACGATGACAAAACAAAGCTACTCCTGGTCGGCACTCAAACACACCTCAAAAAACTCAACCCCAAATACAAACACTTCATAATAGATCGCAATACCATCACTGTCTCCAAAGAAGTCAAAACGATGGGCGTGTATCTGGACTCCTCCTTAACCTTCTCCAGACAAGTTAACTCAACGGTCCAATCAGCAGCCTATACTGCCCAGCTCATTAACGCTTGCAGACCCTACTTATCAACCAACAGCTGCCTAACATTAGCAAGAGCCCTCATTCCATCGAAACTCGGCTACTGTAATATTCTCTTGGCTGGTACAGCGACCAGCAGTATAAAAAAAACTACAAGCCACTCAAAACAACGCCTTATGGGTGGCCTAAAACATACCAAGAAGAAAACATATCTCTGAAACCAGATGCAAAGTGTGCTGGCTACTGATTCAGGACTGAATCAAATTCAAAACAATGTGAATCACCCAAAAATGCCTTACTAATACAGCTCCCAAATATTTCACAAACTTGCTTACCCCAACACAAACCACCAAGCCTACACGCTCCGCTTCAGCCTTCCTTCTTATGGTTCCTAAATTCAAAAGAACCAAAGCCCGGGGATGCAGCTTCCCAGGTGTGGCAGCCACAGGTTGGAATGCCTTACCTCTAGCAATTAGAGCTGACCCCTCCCACGCCTCATTCCGCAGAAAACTTAAGGCCTGGCTCCTCACACCCAACCCGTGGTCGCCTGGCTGCGAGAGTATTCGCCAGACCCTGCACACCATCACTATATAATAATAATACTGTACTTTTAAATACTTATGATTATTGTACCTGTAAATACTTGAGATCACTCTGTAAATAATGATCTATTGTAAATACGCGTAATCTTGCTACATGTCTCCGCTTATGTATATCACTGTTGCCTGTGGTAACACCTGTAAATTGTATTACTTGTTTTCCAGTGCCCAGATACCCACGGGATAGGCACGCCTTACAAATGCTAAATAAATAAAATAAATATTGGAACAATTCCTTGAGGCGTTACCCAGCCCAGTGTAATGGTGGGTTCACCAACATCACCACCCCAGCCTTGCTGAAGCCATCAATATAGCCTTGGAATATCAAAAAGCCAGAGGCAACTGGTTTTCGCGACCCATCCCTCCTGTGAAACCTACCCCAGCACCACGTCATCAGTTTACAAAGGACCCAAGACACCTGCAGCCCAGACAGAAGACTCTTGAAAAGAGATTTCCCTGTATCAAGGTCTGCTGACCGCCAACCTCCGGTCTATCAAGACAACCACAATGTTTTTAGTGTGGAGAACGGGGCTATACTGTGCATTTGTGCCTGAAAAAGAACCTCCTGGAACCCATGGAGGTAGGGGTCATGCAAGGCCTCTCAAGTGCCCGACACAGATTTCCCTACACTGTCTGGGTACAAGTGGATGGAATCCCTACTTAGGTAATGTTGGATAGCGGTAGACAACAAATGGCTGTTGTCCTCAAGTAAGTACTAGGGGGAAGAAAGAACATTACCCAATTTCAGATACCATGTATCCATGGGAATATAAAACAATATCCCTCCAAAGTAATACACTTGTGAATAAAGAACAAGGAAGTCAGTATCCGGGCTGCCATCCTGCTCTCCATACCTGCTCTCGTACTACTAGGGGCAGATCTCCCACAGTTCAAAGAACTGATAGAAGAGAAGGAGACCGAATGGTTAATTGAAGCACTGTGAAATATTTAGTAACCCGACCAAAAGGAAGAAAACCTGTAAGGAAATCAGGCTTGAACAGAACAACCAAAGAAGTAGTATTGTTCAAGCCAATGCAGTGGACTGGATCCTCAGGCAAGTACCTTGTTCAAGCCAATGCAGTGGACTGGATCCTCAGGCAAGTACCTTCCCAACGGCCTAACTGACCAAATCCTCAGAATAGCTTGGGAAAAAGCTGATGATGGTGAAGAACCTGAGGACCGAAAGCCTCCTTGGTTTTGACAAAAAAAACAGTCTGTCCTACCTAATATACCTTGACAAAAAAGGCACTTTAAAAAATATTATTATGGTATTTATTGAGTGCAGACCTAGCTTTGAGAAACAACGAAGTGCTTTACAGAGCTATACACCAATACAGATACATAACAGAGCGCTTTACAGAGGTGTACAACATTACAGATGCATAACGGATCGCTTTCAAAGGTAACGACAGAACATATATACAGCGGGGCTGTAGGATACAGAGGAGGATAGAGGAGGGGTACAGCTGTACCGGGCAGCAGGAAGGAGAAGGGTGGGTGGCGTCTAGCGGGTCTGGTGGCACAAGGGATGACGTGATGACCTAGGTGTTGAGGAAAGACTCCTTGAAAAGGTGGATCTTCAGTTTTTCTCTGAATTGTATGAGCGTGGGGGTGAGTCTGATGCCGATGGGGAGGAGGTTCCATAGTCTTAGTGTATAGGCAGTGAAGGCTTGTTTTCTGCCCTTTCATTATTGCAGCAGCGGATTTCAAGTCTGCATGTATCATGGCTTTTGGTGGTGCACTGCACGCCAGAGTTGCTGAGTTTCTCCGCAAGGTAGCTGAGTGACTTGAGGGCGACTGCGTTTATAGATGATGCATCAAGACTTGGAGGCACTTTGTGCGTGCAGTGGGAGACAATAAAGGTTGATGAGGTCCAGTCTAATGTGGTTGTATCTGCATAGAACCCTGATGAGGTGTGCAGCCGCGTGTAGAACACTTCTCGGGGACACAAGAGAGGATGACGGGAGGCAATGAAAAGGAACATCGGCTCATGCCCAAACAGCATCATGAGACGTTGCTTCATTTCACACATGGCCACTCTAGGGGAAGGTACTTGGCACCTCAAAAGATGCAACACAACCTGACAAAACAATTCTTTGGCCGGGTATCTTCAGGGATGTATCCAGATACTACTCGAACTGTCACACTTGCCAACTAACGAGTACAACACTGCCGTCCAGGGGGGATCCATTTCAATGAATGCTGCTGATTGCGGTACTATTTTAAATAATAGGAATCGATTTGGTCGGACCACTCGAACACGTTAGTCAGGGATACAAAAACATCTTTGTGATAGTAGATTATGCTACAAGTTATCCCGAAGCCTTCCTCCATGAGAGAGGCATTAACGAAACAAGTTTGTGATCTGCTCATTTCCTTCTTCACGTGAGTCGGTAAACTGGGAGAAATCTTAACCGACCAAGGAACGAACTTCATGTCTACCATCATGAAACAGGTTTGTTAACAGCTGCAAATAAATAAGATAAGAGCGTCTGTTTATCACCCCCAAACCAATGGCCTTATTGAACACTTGTTCAATAAGGCCACATGTTTGGGGATGTTTGTGGTCTCGTGCAGAAGGGATGTGACCTAGCAGTTCGGGCTGGACTTCCCCTTTTGGGGTGGGGCCAAGCCTGATTTGCATATGGTCTTTCCCCTTCTGTAATGGCTTGGCAGGTGAAGAACGATGGTCTGGAGGGTTGCCCCGAGCAATGCCAGTGGTTAAGATTCAGTCTAAACCTTCCAGCCATCACCTCTTTGTTTTTGCTTTGTCACCCCGAGTGGGACGGGTATGCCCAGACGTGGGTCTCGTGCCTGCTGGGCCTAGAGACCCAAGCTACTCCTCACTGAGGAGCTCCAACAGGGTGAAACATGTTTAGGGATGCTTGTGGTCTCGTGCGGAAGGGATGTGACCTAGCAGTTCGGGCTGGACTTCCCCTTTTGGGGTGGGGCCAAGCCTGATTTGCATATGGTCTTTCCCCTTCTGTAATGGCTTGGCAGGTGAAGAACGATGGTCTGGAGGGTTGCCCCAAGCAATGCCAGTGGTTAAGATTCAGTCTAAACCTTCCAGCCATCACCTCTTTGTTTTTGCTTTGTCACCCCTAGTGGGATGGGTATGCCCAGACGTGGGTCCCGTGCCTGCTGGGCGTAGAGACCCAAGCTACTCCTCACTGATGAGCCCCAACAGGGTGAAACATGTTTGGGGATGCTTGTGGTCTTGTGCAGAAGGGATGTGACCTAGCAGTTTGGGCTGGACTTCCCCTTTTGGGGTGGGGCCAAGCCTGATTTGCATATGGTCTTTCCCCTTCTGTAATGGCTTGGCAGGTGAAGAACGATGGTCTGGAGGGTTGCCCCGAGCAATGCCAGTGGTTAAGATTCAGTCTAAACCTTCCAGCCATCACCTCTTTGTTTTTGCTTATTGAACACTACAACATCACCATTAAACAAATGTTAAGGTGAATAACAGGACCACAACAGAACAACTGTAAATAAGCACTACCCTTAGTCCTTATGGTACTTATAGTTACCTCACAATCCTCATCTGGCTTCCTCCCATTTGAGTGCTATTTGGACGACAGCCTCAAACCCTCCTGGACATGGTCTGAGAAGAACAGGACCAGCCAGAAAATAAATCTTTAGTGGAATATGTAGTAAAACTGAAAGGATGCCTTAGCAGTTTAAGAGAAATGGTGGAGCATTTGTGAGGAAGAATAGCTCAAGGGCAACACATGTTTCTTAGAAGCAAGACAATGCAGTGCAACACAGGTTTGAATCCCGATCTTGGGCTTAGAAACCACACGTTGGTATTAAACACGTTATAAACAACAAGTATAATTATTACCTGGGACAAGCACAACTATCTTGGGAAACCCACAACAACAAGAGACCAGGATAAGAACCTTCTAGACTGGAGATAAGTTGTTAGTTCTGCTCCACCTGTGACAAGAAAATGTGGGCACGATGGAGAGGTGTGAAGAATTGTCTTCTGCCTTTCAGGAGTACAAGGATGAATAGAGGCTAAAACGCCTACTCAGCCCCCACATTTCTACAAACCAAGAGCCAACACAATCATAAAGGTAAAACCGGCACAGTCAAGAGATATACCTCCTTCGCCTTTTGTGGTAACGTGGGCCGAGGGAAGGCTATACTCGAGTGTGATTGTGGTTCAGAAGCAACCCAAACAGCAAAGTATTACAGTCCGAAACAAAGGAATGTCCAATCAAGGCTCTATACAAATATATACACTTTAATTAAACACACTATGTACAATAATAGCGAAATAGAAAAACACTTAAAAGAACCCACCCCTAACAAAAGAACACAGAATAAGCAAAGATAGTACATGCAGCTCTCAGCGTAATGAATCAGGGGTAAAAGGTAAGCAAAAGAAAGAATGTTTTTGAAAAAGGATAAGTACTTGTGAGCAAAAAGGGCTCAATGTGACCTAACCTGTCGCTACTGCTCAGAAATGGGCCAAGGGGACAGGTAGCAGTCAACAGTACCTTCTTTATAGTTCTTGGTGGTTCAGCAGTTTCAAACCAGACTTCTTGGTGCTGTGCCAAGATCAGGAGAGAGCAAAAGGCAGCAACGGAAGGTCCTGCAGGTTCAAATGTGCAGAACAATGGTGAGAGTCTAGGATCTCGGCTGTCTTGGCATTCAGGGTGCTGTGAGTCCCAATCCAGGGGCTCATGGAAAAGATGACTCCTTTTGTCATGCTCTCAAACACAGGGGAGACTGACACACAACTGCAGGGGTCATTAAACATGATGAGCATCTGGGTACTGCTGTGGCTGGCAGAGAGGCAGGTCCTGGTCCAGCAACAGATCACCCACAATGATCCATGGGGATGGTTAGGGGACATAGCTTGTTTCTGCCTTTTGTTGAGCCCATATATCCGGTCCTCCGGCTTCTCAAAAAAAGAAAACTCGCACACATGCAGCAAAAGGGTAAGTCAGACTATTTCTTACTAGGCAAGTCCTTTCAAACCATTTCTTATCATGTTGCAAACTTTACTTTATTCGTAATGCGCATCCATGAACCCCAAGGCGTGAGGGCGCATACAGAGACCAAACCGAAAAGCATAACATAGGATGACAGGTTAAGACCGCTGAGAGATAGGCTGAAAATTAGGGGGAACAGACAGGGACCCCGTGGCCTGGTCACTGGAATAACAAGGTCTTAAGCTCTTTCTTGAAGAGGGAAAGAGAGGAATGGCCTTTCAATGCCAGCAGCGAGTTCCATGTCAAGGGAGCAGAACTAAAGAAGGGTCCCGCCTGTACCTTCCTAGTTCTGCATCTCGGCAGGAAAAGATAGTTCTGATTACTTGACCTCCAGATTTCTACAATTAGGTTTCTCCCTGATATGATCTTGCAGGTAGGTGGGCATGATCCCTAGTCTACATTTGAAGGTTATGACTAAAAGTCTAAATGTAATACATGCTTCCACTGGAAGCCAATGCAGTGAGCGTCTAGGTTCTGAGACGTGGGCATGGTGGGTAAGCCCAATAACGACTCTAACTGCACCGTTCTGTATCACGTGGAGTCTATTAATAACTGCTTTGCTGACTCTTACAAGAAGGCTACTGCACTAGTCAATTTTCACCCCTATTATTGCTCGTGCAATTGATTCTGCGTTGGCTTGTGAGATGTACGGTCGGAGGTGAGCCAGTAATTTGATGTAATAAATAGTTGCTGATACCGTACTCCCCACGGGGGATTTCATGATTAGCAGCTGGTCAAGGGTTACGCCAAGGATTTTTACTTTAGGTTGAGGCGAGCTGGTCACCTCCCCCAGTTGAAAATTCTTGTAGGTATGATCAAGCTTAGCCAGAGTCGCTGGCGAGCCCACGATCATGAGCTCTGTTTTCCCTCTATTTAATGCTAGGTTGTTCTGCATCATCCAAATATCTATGCTGGTAAATAGTCTGTTGAGTTCGAGTTTGTCTTGAGAATGGGAACCTGTAAGAGGGATAACACACTGAGTGTCATCGGCGTAGTTGGAAAATAGGACTCCTTCCTGTTCCAAAAGTGCAAAGAAACGGGCCATAAAGATATTGTAAATGCAAGCGGAGGTGCTGGCTTCCTGTGGTACCCTGTACTGGACTGGAATGGGATGGGCCATTGCTTCATCAACACAAACCCTGCTTACCCTATTTGCCAGGAAGGAACCGATCCAAGGCACTGCAGAAGGAGAAAAGTTTGCCACTTCCTCAAGCCTATCTGCAAGTATGGCGTGATCCACCAGATAGAATGCTGCAGATTGTTCCAGAGTGATAACAAGGGATGTGAAGCTTTTGTCCATTCATATTAAACTCAACAAGATTACATTATTTTTTCTTTTCTTTTTTTGATTTTTCTTGTAAACCAAACTGTACTTTCACTTTCTTGACATTATTTGTTTCTTTCATTTAGTCACTTGTTTTTTCCTTCTTTCACCAACTCTAGATACAATCTTGAACTATTACAGACTCATTGGAAATTGCTAACAAGCGGAAATTCTATTTGCATCACAACCTTAAATTATCCATCAATTTCCTCCTCATGAGCCAGCACTCTACCTGCTGGTGAAACATGTGTAGAGGACCAGGAAATCAAGGAAACCTTTAACCCAAATCTGTATAAAGAATAACTGCATTTGAAATACATCCAAATAATCGCAAAAATCTTCTTTTAAAAAACAAGTGACTCTATTTTGGATACAAACCTAGTTTGGCATGATCATAGCTGCTCTTCTCCCGGAACTTGTTTCTGCATTCACCTCACAACTGGAGGACTTTAGAAAGGATTCCTCTTGCGGCAGGGCCCAGTGAAATCTTCTGAAATGCTGATCCAAAGATGCTTCAAGATGATTCCCACGATAATTCCCAGAAGTGGTGGGAAACCCTTTATTTTATAGGCAAAGACACCCAGGTGTTTGGACTAAAGCTAGGATGCTTTGTGTCCAATCCCTCCTCTTGAAAGCTGTGCCCTTATGATGTCACACCCAGAGTGCTTTGTTCCAGAGGAATTGAAGGGGACAGGAAAGAAAAATAGAGGCAGTGACAATCAAGGTGGCAAAACTGTACAGATACCCCTCTGGCTATCCTAACTCTGCCTGTCCCCATCCCCCTCCTCTCAATAGGATCAAAGTAATTTTCAGAATGCAGCAGCCTGGTGTGAGGCCTGGCTCTCTGTGAATGGGTGTGCCTCTTGGTTTCTGCTCGCAGGCCAGCATCCTGTGGAGTGAGTGTCCGAGGGAGAAGGGTATTACCTACCCTTACGTGGGAACAAATAGGGGCATCCCACCAGGCTACCTTCCTGCCAGTAGAGCGGGGTCCAGCCTGTCTGGGGAAATACACAACACCCTTCCAAAGTTGAACTTGGCCCACAGGGCTGACATGTCTGCAATATCAATTTAATGCGTCTGAGATAACTATGAAAGATGAGATGCTGGTCGCCATTTCATAACTCTGGTTATGGCTTATATTTCAAGTTTTATGTGCCACCGGGACAACAACTTCAGAGTTCAGTTGTTTTTGGAGTGGGGGTGCATATTTTCAATGTATTCCCTGCGCTGCAGAGACTTGGGTGTCACTGCATCTGCAAAGAGGGCACATGTGACCTCTGAACCTGCTCTGTACCACTGGTACAGCTGGCACTGCGAATCAGGATACTGATGCTGCAAGGCACAAGTTCACACTATGCTTTTGTCAAGGAGCTTATGAAGGGGAAATCTGATTAGCAGATTTTCCTTTTAAGAGATGGAATTAGCTGCATGATTTTATTATTTAATAAACATTTTTTTTTTAAAACAAGACTTTTACACACTTGCCAGATGGCAATTCATCACAAGAGGACTGTATTAGGTGTTAAAACGTATGGTTCCCGTGAACTAGCCTATTTCCTGTGGGGTACATTTACCCACACAGCAGAATTCCCCTCCATCACCAATCTGCACTTCAGCAGTTAACAGCAAAATGGCTGCGCTGGCACTGTTGAGCACTATCGCCTTGATTAAAAACTGCGTTTTGCTGTCACCAAAATAATGGCTGCGCTGTCTTTGCCAATTACCTATGCGGCAAGATGAAACACGGAACACACCGAGAAAGGCTACTTGTGTGTTTCCTTATGCGCACCAAAGAAGAGAATTGAAAAGCAGCACTGCTTTGCTGCTAGCTCAGAATTTCCCATTGAAAAAGGAAATATTTTACATTTAAAATGATGCCGCCCTGATGCTCATTGTCCTCTGTTCAACAATATACAGTTCTGATCCAGCAAGACCCAACTGTGCCCAGCCATATTCAAGTTGTGCCCCAGCCAAAGATAGCATTTCTCACTGAATGACAGGCTGTGTCAGGCAAATATCTGTGAAATCACAAACAACTTTACTCCCAGCCATACGGAAAAACACTTGACTTTTGCTACAAAATATCCCAGATAAACTCTTCAAAATAAACCCTATATCTCTGTGCATATGTCAGTTTCAATGGACCTTCATTTTGACAGATGCTTGTGCATTGGAAACATGACTGGGGCTTTGGAAAGATTCAGAAAATGGACGTAAGAAGGCCACATTTGAAAGTGACACCCCAGCATAATTCACCACGTGTAAAAAGGGTTGCTTTTGCAAACAAGAAAAATGTTTGTTTTAAAAGTGTAATGTTGAATAAGGCCCTGTCCTTGCCTAAAAATGTAAGGGGGGGTTTGTTTGAAATCTAATATGTTTTATTCCAACAGCCTTGCTTTTGACTCAGAAAATATATATATATATATATATATATATATATATATATATATATATATATATATATATATATATATATATACATAAATAAATGCATTTGCTGTACTGGGGAACCAGCAAAACAGGTTTTTAGGCCCTTGGCTTCAAAGGGCATTTGCTTTCTGAGAACATAATTTACTACCTCTCAAAGGGCCAGCCCCTTGGAAACTCTGAATAGACTAAGGGGGAGAATTAACACGCTCGTCAGACTTTGTGTCTGGGCTTCAGCCTGTTACAATAGAGTTCCAGGACACCTACGTGGAAGTTGCACCTCCCCTCAACTTCAACTGGGTGGCTTCAAAGCCAGCTCATGAACAGCCTTGTAAGATATGCCCTTATTTGGAAGACAATGATGGCCATCTGGCTCAAAAGACTATTTTGATTAATAAACGTTAAGACTGTTATTTCTGTAACCAGGAAACGCAGGAATGCAAAAGTTTAAGAGTTTAAATGCAATTTTTGTGGCTTACAATTAAGACGTGGTAGCCTTCACTAGCATATTGGGGACGGAAATGATGGAAAATTGTATATTCTGAGGAAGGTCTATGTGGTGCCACTTTGAAATTAAATACTAACGTGCCTTATGATAATATGTACACATGTATAAAGTTATAGAATTTAGGTAAAATATTTATCACTGAAAATGACGAAAAATAATTAGCCGGACGAAACAAAGTCCTACAAACTTGGTAGTTGGACTGCCATGCTCTGTGTGAAATATGTAATCTGCCTATGTAAGTTTCAAAAGTGCCACAACTGTAAAAAGGTGCATGTTTGTGCCATAACTGGTTTTAGCAAAAGTAACTGTGGGATGATCCTATGCATTGTAAAGCACACATCATAAATCGGATGTTATGCCCCCGAAACCCAGCCGGCTGACAGCAAGGCGGTAACAATCACCCCTGACCAATCCAGTTGTTAGAGGCATGCCGATACTAAGGCTGAAAACTGTCTGGCTGTCCCAAATTCCAAACTCCAGCGCTGATTGTGAGTATTCCCCCCTCTAAGTAATCCCATCCATGCCCTGATAATTTGTTTAAGATAGTATGAATTCTCTGTGCATCCTGTCCTTGATTTTCTAGTGTTAGCGCAATTCTTCCACTCATTTCTGTCATTTGTAAATTCCTTAGTCATATTTGGAGTAAATTAATTCATTTCCACATAAAGAGACACGCAGCGTGAAGGTGGTTAAGATGGCTGCTTAACCTGTTTCATAGGCAGCGCTATATTCTTGATAAATCTAGTTTTAGTAAAACTTGTCCTTTCTTTCCAAACCGATTTTCTCTGTTAACTGCTGTTACT